>NC_138342.1:29584053-30184053 GCF_046562875.1 Panthera onca | reverse complement strand
AGTTCTACCTTCTTCTTTTATGATGAGGACACTCAGGAAAGAACTATCTGCAGTGCATGAAGTTTTGCTACAGAGCTTGTCTGCTGCCGGTTAGCTCCATTTTCCAGTTCTGGTACCTGGCTCAGGTGAACAAGATTTGTCCTTCGAACAAACAAACATGAATTATAAACTTCACGCACTTCCTTGAATTAGAATTATTAAATTATTCATAACTCCTTTAAGTGTCATTTATTTCTTGGCTCAGGTCATGATCTCACAGCTTGAGAGTTCAAGTCCCATGTGGGTCTCTGCACTGACAGCTCAGAGCCTGGAGCCTGCTTTGGATTCTGTGTCTCCCTCTCTCTCTGCCCCTCCCCTGATCGCGCTCCATCTCCCACTCTCTCCCCAAAATAAATAAACATGACAAAAAATTTTAAGTATCATTTATTTCTAAAATTTGGTCAGTAATTTATAATCATGGTTTGAATAGAGTAAGCATTTATATATAATATATATATTATATATAATTTAAAATGTTATAGCTTTTTTATTCCTCTCCCATCCAAAATATAAATATTTTATGGTTCTTAAAATAAACTCATAAACATTATGATTGTTACCAATAAAACCAGAAAGATCAGAAATCATACAAAGAGAAAGGGGGAAAATTACTAGAAAAGATTATGATTGTTACTAATAAAAACAGAAAGATCAGAAATCATACAAAGAAAAAGGGGGGGGGAATTACTAGAAAAGAGGCAAATTGATTCTTTTTTTTTTTTTTTTTAATTTTTTTTCAACGTTTTTTTATTTATTTGTGGGACAGAGAGAGACAGAGCATGAACGGGGGAGGGACAGAGAGAGAGGGAGACACAGAATCGGAAACAGGCTCCAGGCTCTGAGCCATCAGCCCAGAGCCTGACGCGGGGCTCGAACTCACGGACCGTGAGATCGTGACCTGGCTGAAGTCGGACGCTTAACCGACTGCGCCACCCAGGCGCCCCTTGATTCTTTTTTTTTAAGTTTATGTATTTCTTTGGGGGCGGGCGGACAGAGAGACAGGGAAAGACAGAATCCCAAGCAGGTTCCATGTGCAACACAAATCCCTAACGTGGGTCTTGATCTCATGAACTAGCGAGATCATGACCTGAGCTGAAATTAAGAATGGGAGGCTTGTTTAAATGTCCATCAACTGATGAATGGATAAAGAAATTGTGGTTTATATACACAATGGAATACTACGTGGCAATGAGAAAAAATGAAATATGGCCTTTTGTAGCAACATGGATGGAACTGGAGAGTGTGATGCTAAGTGAAATAAGCCATACAGAGAAAGACAGATACCATATGGTTTCACTCTTATGTGGATCCTGAGAAACATAACAGAAACCCATGGGGGAGGGGAAGGAAAAAAAAAAAAAAAAAAAAAAGAGGCTAGAGTGGGAGAGAGCCAAAGCATAAGAGACTGTTAAAAACTGAGAACAAACTGAGGGTTGATGGGGGGGTGGGAGGGAGGGCAGGGTGGGTGATGGGTATTGAGGAGGGCACCTTTTGGGATGAGCACTGGGTGTTGTATGGAAACCAATTTGACAGTAAATTTCATATATTAAAAAAAAAAAAAAAAAAAAAAAAAAAAAAAAGAATGGGAGGCTTGTTAACCGACTCAGCCACCCAGGTGCCCCTTTTTGGTCTTATTTTTAGATGAAGAGAGGTAGGAAACATTTCTGGTACTGAATTCTAGGTCATTTTAGCATACATATCTTTATGTAGAGAACACTAAAATAATGAACGAGGCCTTTGCAAGAAGCTTTGCAAAATCATCGAACTTTCTTCGTGGTTCTTGCATTGAGTTCAGTGAAGGCATTTGAACACTAGATTGCATTACTGGGAAAAAATTTTCTTTAGCACAAAAGAGTTTTAACTTAGATATGTGTATTGCTGATAACCTCAACTGAAGCAGGAATGAAGTTTAAAGCAATTGAAGAAATGATTAGCTTACCCCATTCAATTACTTAAACAAGGAGGCCATTAGATCGATGTGACTCTAATGCTATAGTGGCCTATATAAACAAACCAAAATCTAAGCTTGTAAATGCCTCAAGATTATGAAATGGAAATGCTACGGACAACCAATCACAAATAGCCAACTAAGCTTCAAGCTCTAGCTAATCAAATAATCTCCTTTCTTTGTTTCTGCACTTCATGTAAGATTCTTCCCTAGCTCCTGACTGGGGTGTGTTCTGGACCACTGTAGTTTAGGTGCTGCCTTATTTGAATGTTTTGTTTTGGTTTGGTTTGGTTTGGCTTTTTTTGCTCAAAGAAATCATTAAATTGTTTTTATTAAAATTGTTTTGATGTTTATTTTATTTTTGAGAGAGAGAGAGACAGAGACAGAGCGTGAGTGGGGGAGGGGCAGAGAGAGAAGGAGACACACTATTCAAAGTAGGCTCCAGGCTCTGAGCTGTCAGCACAGAGTTGGACGCAGGACTCCAACCCACAAAATGTGAGACCATGACCTGAGTCGAAGTCAGACGCTTAACCTACTGAGCCACCCAGGCACCCCAGTCCTTAAAAATTGTTAATATGTGCCTCCGTTTATCTTTTAACATCCCTTACAGTCTCATTCAAATATGATATCAACTATGTTTTGGGTAGAATAGATGCCAGCTCAATCAATGTTGCATTGTAAACAGAAGAAAGAAATATATATCCACCTGCTTGGATTACCTGGGATTGTGTAGGGAAACTTGATACTCTTCCCAGGATATTCTTCCAATGTTGGCTTCATTCCAGCCAAAGTCCTGGTATGGAGACATGAAAAGGGAGTGGCTTCCATGGGTTTTCATCAGTGTGGTCTCAAGAAGACAGGATTTTCTCCTTCTAACTATAGGACTCTCTAGTCATAGTGTGGCTGTTGTCAGGGAGGGCAGGTTATGTAAACCACATAAATTCTACATTAAAAAAAATACATGTATGTGTTGAAGAGAAGAAGAAAGAAAGAAAGAAAGAAAGAAAGAAAGAAAGAAAACGAAAGAAAAGAAAGGTGGGCACTTTAGAATCAGTATCCAGGCAGTTTTTATTGGTGATATAATCCAATCATGAAGGTCAGTTTTTCTAAATTAATCATCACTTTTTAAATTTCTCCTTTTTGCTGCTAGACCTCACTTTCTTAGGGTGATGTTATTTTTCTTTTGCACTCATGTTAGTCTATGTCCTCCAAGAAGCAAACACCAGTACCAGATTAAACATGATAGAAATTTATTAGGGGAATTGCCAGTGAGAGACAAAGGTAGGGAGCTGGAAGAGGCCCCATCCTGAACTTGGGTGAAGGAGAGAGAGAAGGAAGGAAGGAAGGAAGGAAGGAAGGAAGGAAGGAAGGAAGGATTCTAGATGGGACTTGCAGTTCTAAAGAAAGTCGAGCATGGCAGTCTGGGAGGTCTTGAGCTAAAGGTTCTATGGCCAGAGGAATCCCCAGTCTCCCAGGAACAGACCTGCCTTAGGATCACCGCCACACCCAGTCATTGGCTGCAGGCCATCGGGGAGGCGTGGCCAGCACTTAGCCAGGGCCAGCAATGCTTTTACTCGCAGCAGAGATCCAAGAGACACACTCCCAGGGCTGCCATAGCAGCCCTAGTTTACCTTAAGCAGAGTTGTTTATACTACTTTCCATTTTTGTTTATTTAATATACAATAATACTTTCTGAGCGTTCACCATGTGGCAGACACTGTTAAAACTTTTATGTGCATTATGTCATTTCATCCTCACAACCACCCTGTTATTATTCCCATTTTACAGAAGATTACTTAATAAGTTTCTTGCACGGACAGGCTGTGATGAACTATTATGTCATCTTCATTAAGTGGAGAACTATTTCCCAGAAACCCCTCATCTATATGGTCCCCCTGCTGATAGTTTGCCAAAAGAAGAACTTGCAAGAGATTTGAAAATTGGAAGTGATGCAGCAAACATTATTCTCTGAAGGTTGTTTTGCAGCCAGATGAAATGATGGACAGAGGAGGCTGTGATCAGTAGGTTTCGAGTGCTTTTCTTCCTCCTCTGCTTTGCCAGTAGGTTTTCTTGCAGCCAACTAGCCCTGACGATCAACAGTGACCTCAGGTATGCCTCAAAGCACTTGACTGTGGACCCATAGAGTTGGTCTCCACAGAAAGAGCAACTCTCCATAAAGCTCTCCATGGGAACCCCTTTTATGGTTCCAATTTAGCAACCGGCTGTACTTGGCTTCTCAGATTGGCTGCTTGCTAACTACTGTGATCTAAACTCTGCCTTCTAGACTTTCACTTCTCCAGCTCCTCCCTCAATTGTAAAGTCTAATTCCTATAATAAATCCTTTTTCCCAGAACACAGAGTTACTCTCCTCCCCTGCCAGAACACTGACTGATAGAGTAACCGTGCAAACATCTGTTGAATGAATGGACAATTTCGGCCTAGCACAGGGATTAAGATGTATGTAGTCAGTCTTCAGAGTCCAGTATCCTTTGTTTTAGATTAAAGTAAGAACAATTCATTTGTTTAAAATACCAAATATGCAAGAATAAAGTGTGATCATAAATTATTGAAGTCGAAGTCTGTCACTGGCAGTGTCCCATATAGAAGTTCATCCTATAATCTCACAAGGTGTCATGTGCAGGGCCAAATTTTTGCCCCTCTCAAATCAAATAAGTACGAAAACCTATAAATGTACCTACCTAGACTTTTGTGTCCTAAAAAGCAGAGGATAACGTTCTAGCCAAGAAAATTTTAGGGGTGCCTGGTGGCTCAGTTGGTTAAGCCTCTGACTTGGGTTTAGGTCATGATCTCGTGATTCATAGGTTCAAGCCCTGTGGTGGGCTCTGTGGTAACAGCTCAGAGCCTGGAGCCTGCTTCATGCATTCTGTGCCTCCCTCTCTCTCTGCCCCTCCCCTGCTCGTACTCTTTCTCTCTCTCTCAAAAATAAGTAAAACATTAAACAAATTTTTAAAAATACAAAAAATAAAATTTTTAAGAGCAGGCATTATCAGTCAAGCCTCTAATATTAAAAATGTCTAACGTGTCTACAATTGTCTGAAAAATATATCCCCAAGACACTGAATGGAGTTAATTTAATAATACTATGTCAATATATAAAATTGAGTGTTGAAAAATATCTTGCAAAAATAAGGGCTTTGCCATAATTTCTATCAAACTATTTTTTTTCTGAGAATAATTTTACAGTACATTTCTCTCTTTTATGCTTTTCCACTCGTTTGAGCAATACAGAATCAAAATTTTAACAATATATAGATCACCAAAGGTACTATCACACCAACCTGGGAGAAAAAAACATGGGGCTGTAGTAAGAGTTGCACACAGTTCTTTTCTGTGCTTCCTGTATTTATCTATTGTGTCTGCCCCAAATATGTCTTTCTGCAAGCCTGAGGTTGGTACAGCTCTGCTAGCTAATGTCCTATTACATTCTGCCAAAAGGAGTCACTAGAGGGAGTTTAGAAACAAGGGAGGGGGAGGGGAAGGGCAGAAAGAACCTTCCTCTTCTTTCTTATTTTATCTTTCAGCACTGCCCAGCCAAAGTGACTGTTTATTCTCACTTCGTTTGGCACCTCTAGGACAAGATTCATCATTTGCCTTAGAGAAACCAGCACCAGCCAGGTGGATGCCCCTGATCAGAGGTCTGAGTCTGAGCTCTATGAGGTTCCTCCACTAAGCTGCTGCTCTGGTAACTTCCATCTTTTGCCTTTTGTTCCCATAGCTCTTGGGGCAATACCTGCTAGTTCTTATTAGCTCTGAGTTTACCCTCGTGTCTCCCTCTTGCTCTCAAAGCTCCAATACCTGCGTCACTGTTCCTTATTATTCAATCTTCCTTATTGAAGCCCTGAATGTGAATTCTGTTTTCCTGACTGGACCCTGTCTGATACCTTCATTTTTATACAGCTTCTAGCAAATAAAAGGGGTTTAGATGGCCTTCCTTACCTCCTTCTTCCCCTCCTCTATTTAAGAGTGTTTTAAAGGGTGGCCTTACATGTCCTCAAGAAACACCCTGTCAGCTACTATGGGGCACCTGCAGTTTCCTCTACTTCTCAGGTTTTTTGTGATGTCTATTGCCCAAGGCTTGAAAGCTGTGATGTAACTTTGGTCCTGCTGATAAGCGTCAAAGGTGAGGTCTTCCTCGAAGGTCCAAATGGTGATCCATCCTACTTATTTTGCTGCTCAGTAGACTGTGGCCATTCTTTGCTCCAGAAATTTCCGGCATAATACAACCTTCACTCTCCAGGGCTGCTTTCTTTAATGCACTTTACATGTTATTTTTGTGTTGGGTTCTCAGTATCTTTTAGATTGTACAGCACAGCTTTCACTTTTAGCGTCTATTTTATGACAAGTCCTACCGTATGGCAGAGGTCTGAGTCATGGGCTGAGCTGAAGGGCAATCTGTGTCACTGGTCGAGTGAAGTACTTAGAATTACCCACACTTCCACAGAGGGGAAGAGGTCCCACCCCCATGCCTTCCCTCCTTCAACCAGATTATCATCAATTTTATTTGTTTCATTTTCATTTCCTCTGAAGATTTCATTTGGACAAAGGAGTCTTCTGCTACAAAAAGATTTTCAAAACTGGCCTAGAACCTCCAGATGCACCCAAACTTATCCAAATACAAAGATAAAAATACCTAGGTTCCAAGCAGAGGCCACCACTATAAATGTAAAAAATATATATATTTACACGGTCTATGATTCTTAGGATTTAATACAAAATTTTCTCCCAAGTTTTATAATATTGAAAGAAGAATAAATGTGCCCTTTATTTGTTGAAGAATATTGCTGTGGGTACCTGGTCTCCCAGGAAACACAAAACCTACTTTCCTTGAAATGATATTTATGGCACCAAAGAACTTAGAAAAGGTGTGGAGTGACATTTAATGCTTTGGAGGCTCCAGAGTACATGAAGAACTTCCATACAATTAAAATGGTCATAAATCAGAACCTCTGGATTTCACTAGTTAAATAAGAGAAAATTAAGAAATGTATTGAGCTTCAGATATCTCTAATAAGATATTGTACTTTGCATTAATATGCATTAGTTCCAAAGAGTAAATGAAAATTGCATATGAAAGGAATTTGAAAGCTGTGAATTTCTAACAAAAAATGACACGTAGCTATTTGCAGTGCTCTTCTCAATAAAAGTGAATGCCTGGGAAAATATTTGAAAAGATAAAAAAAGAAAAGAAAGGTAAATGAAAATACAGAAATTTAAAAGATATCAGAACTCTGTATAGGTGAGAGCTGTATAAAGACAAGATTTTAAAAATTGACTTAATTTGTTCAAAGTGGTAAATTCACTGTGCATTAGTGTTTATTAGTTCTAATAAGCAAAATGTGGGAAAATTTTGGTATTTATTTATTTTTTTTAATTTTTTTTAACGTTTATTTATTTTTGAGACAGAGAGAGACAGAGCATGAACAGGGGAGGGGCAGAGAGAGAGGGAGACACAGAATCTGAAGCAGGCTCCAGGCTCTGAGCTGTCGGCACAGAGCCTGATGCGGGGCTTGAACTCACGGACCGCGAGATCGTGACCCGAGCCGAAGTCGGACGCTTAACCAACCGAGCCACCCAGGCGCCCCGAAAATTTTGGTATTTAAACATTGAGCCATTTACTTGTGATAGTTGCAATAATTTCTGTGTGGTTCCAGAGATTTTTTTTTTTAAATACTTTTTTTCCAAAGGAAAATGATCATTTATAGAAATTTCTATGAGATTTTTTTTAAAGATTTTATTAAGTAATCTCTACACCCAATGTGGGGCTCGAACTTACAACCCTGAGATCAAGAGTCACATGCTCCACCAACTGAGCCAGGAAGGCACCTCTGTGTGAGATTTTTTTGATGCGTTCTATCCTCACAGATTTTAAAATGGATTGCTGTAATATAGATTTATCTCTCACATATTGTCCAAGATAATCTCATAGAAAGCCTGATGGTTTTCATATGTGTATTAAGCTAGAATAAGTATTCTTTATTGCCTATGATGTCACCTCTATTTAGTATTTAGTATCACTTGTATTTCGTTTTCTTCTTTATGATGCATTTAATCCAGTAGAAATAAATGAGACTGTCAGTAGTTTAAATGACTATTCCTTGACCCTTATAGACATGTATCATTCGTGGACTCATCTGCATGAGCTTAATGTTGATCTTTTATGCTTTAACACAATCTATATCTTAATAACACTATAGAGACATAGCAAGTATTTTTTATCTCTAGGTGGATCCAACAATAATTTCTAACAACTTTATAATACTTTTGAAGATGTTTGATGCATCTTCCATCATGCCAGAAAGATCCACCCTCTCCCATCCATATGAAGAAAGAATTTTTGTTGACTCAGACTTCACACCATTCCAGCCAACTGGCTCTGCTATTCAATTTCTAGCAGAAAAGATTGCCTAACATAAACTATTCTAAACCTAAAACACAGTTTTGGGTAGGGATCCATGATTAAATAGCTTGTAGCTAATGACTGTGACAAAAAGTGCTAGTTTTCCCCAAATAGTCATTCTCCCCTTATTCATTTGGTAAAAAAGAATGATGCAATTTTAACTGAGCACATGGATACCCAGCATAAGGATTTCATTTCTTTGCCTCCCATAAGCTAGACATAACTATTTCATTAAGTTTTAGGCCATAGGTTATGGGTAGAAATAATGTACAGTTTCTAGGTCTGGCCTATGAAAAAGGACACTGTGCATTTTCTTCTCCCCTTCTCACCAGCTGGGATGTGGATGTGATGATGAGAACTAGAGCAGCCATAATTGGCTATGAGATAAATTCCAAATGTTGATCAAGAGCTTGATCCAGTTCTGAAATACTTTTATGTGAACTAAGAGAGGAAGAAGCTTCTGTATTATTTAGGGAACTGTTATTTTGTCTCTTGTTGTTACATCCAAAGAAGCATAAAACCCAAACACGTAAAAATCCTATACTGGGCTTTTGAATAGAGTGCGTAATTCTGACTCAACTACTTATCGCCACTATGAATTTGAGCAAATTCCTTAATGTCTCTTATCCTCAGGTTCCCTTCCCTTCTATAAAATGTGGGCTTCTATGAGGATCAACATACTTAATCCATGGAAGTGCTCACCTCTGTAATTGACTCAAATTAAGCCTTCAAAAATAGTATCTAGTCTTATTGTTAGACCTGTATGTCAACCCATTCAATTATATTGGTTATTTTTGGCAAATAACTATTTCAAGAATTTCTCTATATGTTATGTCACTAATTAACCTAGTTAAATTAGTTATAGGTCATAAGGTACTTTACTAGCTCTTTTAGGGCTTATATCAGCATTTGCTACCATCCACTCACAAATGTTGTAGGTTAAATTTTTCTGTGGTATAAACTGTGATCTTCACCCTCAGCTGTGAGTAGAATTGGATTCCAGAATTGATTTTTAGTCATAAGGATATCTTATTTCATTTCCATGAAGAGGTAGACAGACCTTCAACTGAGGCCCATATCCTGGAGGCCCTATGATTTTCATTTGAGTTTGTCGCCCTTGTTTCCAGCTTGAGGTCCTCGGATCTTGAGCAGACATCTAGAATAGCTGTACACTGGAAATATCCTAAAGATCATTTCCTTTAACTCATTTTGACCAAAAAATTCTCAATAGTTTTGCTGTAAGAAGCAACAGTCAATAATGTTCTTTGAGCTTTACCTATAAGATGTGGGGTTCCCTTAATTAACTGTACCAGCTTTACTGAAAGTGTGGTTCGGCAAACTAAAGGTGTTATACAAAAAAGACGGTCTCTTGATCTGACAGACCTGGGAAATTAGGCAAGATTAAACAGGTTTGGTCTTGTGTGTGTGTGTGTGTGTGTGTGTGTGTGTGTGTGTGTGTGTTGCAGGATTCCCATAAAGACTTTACTATGATAATGTATGTCATAAATCTCTAGGAGAGAGTATTGATGAAACTATTTTTCAAACTTGAACAAATACTCTAGTTTTCATAAAGCATTATGTAGTCCTAATACAAAACCTTAGTTTGGATTTGCTAATTTTATGACTGACTTAAGCAGGGCCTTTGGAGAGCTGCATGGGTTCTCTGCTGGCATAACCATCCCATCAGATTAAGTCAATAGTCAAATGCTTTCTGGGATCTATCTTTACTCCTTTTACCCTTTTAGACATTATATGTTAAAATAATGACGATTCCCAGGGTCTGTCCTCAGGCCAAATTCTGGTTTTCATTTTTCCATTGAATCTTGCCACTGAGACCCCTGTAGGCCTAATAGCCAAGAACCTTAATGTTTTCAAGATCTCGGCATGCTCTCCTGCCTATGAAGCAAATCTATGTGCTCTGAACTCACCATGATATTCATGTTCTTGTGGATGACCTGCCTAATAATGTTATGACCTGAACCCATTTTTTTTCACAAGCTACTGTGAATAATATGATTATCTCCAATGTTCAGAGATGCCACAAAGAACCTATAAACTGGAATTTAAAATGCATAGCTAGATTCCTAGAAATCATAACTAAGTAAACTATAAATTTCATTAACTATGAGAAGAAATTTTAATCAGAACACTGTTGAATAGATTATTGATGCTATATGCAAGAAGTCGTGTGAGGGGGTAGATGGATGACTTTGAAGTCTTGGGTCTTGTTATTGTTTTGCATTGTTTAATTGGAAGATTACAGTCATGTATAGGCCTGTACCCAGGAAACACCTCACTCAGTGAAAGATTTCTATCCATAACACAGAGATGACAACTGCTGTCAGTCTGTTATCTGGGCAAACCTTTGGCAATGGATACAAGAATCCATTTAAATATCCCAGCTCTAGTCACTACTTAAACTAATCACAGTCCGGTCCCAAGGGTAGGTGGCCTGATGTGGTAATTGTGGTGAGCAAGACCTATGCATCTGACAATGGTACTAAGCTGAGTTCCAGCTCTACAATTTATAAGGTATGTGACCTTGGGCAAGTTAAACTCTTAAACCTTTAAGTACCCTCATCTATCAAATGAGGCTAATAATAGAATCCAATTCATAGAGCTGGTATGAGGATTATGAGAGACAGTTTATGCACTGAACTTGCATGTGGATAGTTAATAAAGATGACCCCAGCACTAATAAATATGGGTAGTATTTAATAAGTATGACCACCCACACATGCACAGATGCCTGGGCTCCTGTAAAAAATGAAAGACTCCAGCCTTGTGGATGTAGTGACGTGTTCTTACAACTTGTCTCTCTCAAATGATACACTTGTCCACCGACTCTTCCCTACTATTCTTAGCCATGTTTAATATAGTATGGGCAGCAGTTTGAGCTTCAGCTTTGAAAAAAGGACGAGAGTTCACATATCTGTAGTAAATGCCATCTGTGTATCTTAAAATTTGCTGAAGACTGTGGACTGTATGAAAGGTCTGAAGTGGGCACTCAGTCTAGTGGAAGAAACTTAATGTACCAGGAAGGGCCTGAGGAGAGGTGTCAAAAGCTGCTGGCTGAGAGGAAATATTTCCAGCATCTCTGGAGCATCCATTAGAATCCTGACTCCAGCAGTGGTTATGGGGTGGGGGTGGTGGCGGAGTGGGAGAGAGTTAGGAAAAACTAGGAGAGGAAAAGCCAGGAAATTATAGCTGCACCCACCACTTAAGAGACAACCTTTCCTCTCAATCTCCTTTTCCTATTGACTTGATCCTTGAGGGGTCTGATGCAGCAGTTAGCAGATGAGGGAAAAGGTGAGCAACTGAGAGAAATACGTCTAGTCCTCTAATCCTTCCCTCCCCACCACCCCAAGGAAGCGTGATAGAACTGAAGCAGGCTTGTGGGAAAGAGGGTGGTAATGGAGAACAGTATGTTTTATATTGAATGAAATAGGCTGGAGTTAGTCTGTTGTGCTAGAGCACATAAATTAGACTATTCTTTTCAATGACACAGATCAGAAAATCTAAGGAATCCACCCTGTATTTCATTCATGAGTAGAGTAAATCTGAAAGCACAGTTTGGAAGAGACGATGAAAGAGAAACTAAAGTTCTTTATGTTTAATTATTGCCTATTGAATTCAGCCGATTCAATAAAAATATTTACCCATTTGATAGTTGTACAAATGTGCTTTTTATTTGAAAATGCACTTGGCACTTTATGAAGATACTCTAATGCATTAAATTGGTGTCTTTTTAAAAATTATAGGTTTACTAGAAATCTTCCCTAGTTGGGGCATAAAGACAAGTGACTGATTCCATCCAGTACTGTGTTATTTTCTTTCTTTCTTTCTTTCTTTCTTTCTTTCTTTCTTTCTTTCTTTCTTTCTTTCTTTCTTGTGGAGATGAATGAAAAATAAAAACAAAAAACTCCTTTTTCAGTGTCCTAGTAACTATAATAAAAAAGCCAAGCATTCATGGCTGAATGAATGCATGAGTAGTAGTTCCTTTGCAAGTGAAAGAAGAGAAGTTCAACCAAGCATGACTGCCATGGTCTCCTTAATATGCTTGCAAAATGTACTGAGCAGACACCCTGTATTCTGATCGCTAAACCAGATTGAAGCTGAAGTAGTGCGGGTTGGAGAGTTTCCACAGGAAAAAATACAAAACCATTACACAGGATGCTGCAGAAGCCATGTGGAGTGAAGGAAATGCAAAGTTGAGAGTTAGGTCTTTGAAGGTCTGCGCACCTGCTGTTTGGTATAACTGAGATGGTATGTCATATTTCACACAGAGAAAATGATCAAATGGCAGATAGATATCTTTTCTAAAAAATGTGTTTTAAAGAAACTGAGAATACTACCTTTTCAGACAGAGAAACAGGATATACGGATTTTTGTGGTTTTTTTTTTTTTTTTTTTGTAGAGTAAGAACAGCAGACACTGATAGCATAGAAGTTGCTAGTAACCAGTGTACAAACTGTACATGAGGTCAGTGATGAATGAAGCTTTAAATCACATGTCCATTTGTGACACTCTTAGATGTAGAGAGAGTAACTCAGTGTCTTCATTGTCCAATCTACCTACCAACACTCTTTCATGAAGTGCTCAGACATTCTTATCCTCTGTTCCCCTTCCTCCAATCTATGTTGAATTACCTGTTTTGGGGGGAAATGGTTGAACTTGCTTATGTAACACAAAAGGGGCGCCTTGCAGTTAAAAAGATTAAATCTTCCCTAACGTTAGAAATCTGTAGAAACTGGAAGGATGAATCGACTCATTTTTCCATTTTGTTTCCCCAAACTTAGAGGTATGAAATTATAAATACCAAACATTCTTTATAAATCCCTCAACAAGCTGGTGAATTCATTAGTCATATCTGTTATAGGTAGGTTAAAGTCTACAAATGCACATACACCCTGAAATTTCTGCCGATTAGACTGTGTACTTCTTTTGGACAGAAGGAACAGAAGGGCAATTAAAAGAGTGGTCCCTGGAATCATATGTGTGTGCTATCAAACAGTATAACCTTTCTGCAGTTTAACTTCCTGCAGTTTCTTGCAGTTTAACCTTTCTGCATCTCATTGTATTCAGCCGATAGATGGCCATCCCAATGACTTCTGATAAGATCCCCAAACTTAGACATGGTGTGAAAGGCCATATACAATGCGTGTGCCTGTCCCTCCAACTTCATCCTGTCTAATTTGCTCACTATCTAGCTGAAAGAACTTATTTCAGTTCCTCCAAAGTTCCTGCTTTTGGTGCATCTGAGGTTTTACAAATGCTCTTCTCTGCCTGGAGCCTATCTCTGTACTCTCCCACACACAAGCTGAGCACACATAGCTCACTCCCACCCAGCCTTTGCTTTTCAGTGTAAACGTCACTTGTTTAAAGAGGATTCTTCTGATAAACTGATCAAAAATTATTCCTTCTCCTTTTTATTTGCTTGCATGCTTGCATATAACCTTGTTCATTCCTAATACCACAAATGTCGGGGTGCTTTGTTTGAAATAAATGGGAAGATATACAGGAATCAGGCAGACAAGGAGTCAAATATTACTTTGAGACAACATGTCAGTTTCTGGAAGCTCTGAATATATTTAAACCTCCTATAGGTCTTACAGCTTGAAAGAGCAACACAGAATTCTGGCTCCCTGACGACAGCCCATGCTACAAGAAAGGGGATAAAGAAGCAGGGCTCATGTGGCCAGGCCCTTCATCCAAAGACACCCAATAAATGGGGCACTCCACTATCATAGGGCAGCGTGTAGAGATGTGAAAATGGGAGCTAAGAGAGGCTGGGAGGGTTAGAAATTCCCTCTGCATGAAGGAAAGATTGGGAATAGGAGAAAAACATTTCTTCCAGTTTCAATTTAAATGTATTAATATAAACCCCATGCAGTGACCATTTCTGAGGTTAAATATAGACAAATATCAGCAGATTCATATGGTTCACACATAATCATACATGTATATGTTATATATACATGTAAACATGTAAATGTGTATGTATGCATGCATAGATATACTAAGTAGTATATGTACCATATGTATACTATGTGTTATATATATCTATGTGGGTGTAATAGCACTTACATGTGCCATATACATACATATATATTTGTGTAATAATTTGTGTAGTATCTGCCTCTGCTATCATACTGAGAGTTCCCAAAAGATAGTGAAGTATGTCTATGTTTGTCTCGGCATCTGTGACTCATCATATCTTACAGCATCTACAAAAATTAGTTGAATGAATAATAGCTACAGCGCATTTAACATGTTATTTGACTGACTTTAAGAACTCAATAGATACTAGCTATTCTGACGATCACACTGCTGCTGCTTCTGCTGATGAAACATTCTTAATATATTGGGTACTAACTTTTGACCTTGGCTGTATATTTCTAAGACTTCCATTTCAGAAATCCATAAGTTTGTCACTCATACAGTCTGTCTTCCACAGCTCATAATTTCGGGCCATGTCCCATAGTTGCAACCTCCACAGCTCCGAAGTTATAACCTTAAGGAGAAACAGGGTGAATAGGACTATAGCAGATTAGAGAACATATGTCTTATCCAGAAAGGGCAGCTATTCTTCCAGTTGGTTCAGACTTGCTTTGTGGGAATAGGAGTTCAGTGTTATCAGACATTCTGATTTTTGAAGAGAAGCTGAAAATCCATATTTTAATATAAAATCTTCTATATCTGGGAAACTAATTAAACATTGCTAAGCTCTATGTGCTTCTGAAAGATACTTGGACTTCATGCTGCCCACAGCTAGTTTGTGACCTCTGCTTTTATGACAGTTGTCTTGTGGTAGGAGATTTTATCAATCCTTTCCTTGTTTTTCATGTATCTTTTTAAAAATTTTTTAAAATTTTATTTATTTTTGAGAGAGAGAGAGAGAGAGAGAGAGAGAGAGAGAGAGAGAGAGAGAGAATACCTGAGTGGAGGAGGGGAAGAGAGAAAGGAGAGAGAGAATCCCAAGAAGACTCTGTACTGTCAGTGTGGGGCTTTAAAGGAACCTTGAGGTCATGACTTGAGCCAAAACCAAGAGTCTGTTGCTCAACTGACTGAGCCATCCAGGCGCTCCTTGTTTTCATCTTGTACATGGGTATTATTCTATGCTTTTCAAATTAGTTTTTTAATAGTTTAATTTCAATGCTTTATAGGGGATCTAGTTCTAGCTGTTGTTTTTGTATTTCTAACCTTTCTATCTTTTGCTTCTTTAAATCCCTCCCCCCTTTTGTTTCTTGATGTCAGAAGAACTGTCAAGGTTAATTATCTACTATGAGGGTAGCATTTTTAGCAAAAAGGGGAAAAATGCAGGTATAGAGCATTTTCAAACTGTAGTACAAATATAATTTTTGGTGTGTTTAGTAAACTCAATTTTGGAAATATATGTGAGAACAATTGACACAACAAAGTGGAAGTAATAATTTTACACCCTGTGAATGTATTTCATCTGCAAATCCATTTGATAATAATTAGGTTCTCTGGAACTTCTTTTAATAATCGTTTTTCCTTAATGAACTTTTTTCTATAGAAAAATAAAATTAGATATTTATGTTAGCAGTGGTGAAACTACTGGATGTCAAGAACCCAAAAAATGCAATGTATTTTAGAATACACGAATATGTTCTAAACCATGAGAAAAAAAAATCACTGTGACCTAAACTATGACATAACACAAATCACTTAGAATTTTTATTATATATGTATAAAAAATTCTCTTTGAGAATTAGATGTAGATTTTCATCTAATATCACATTGTTCTGTTTCCTTGACTTTTTGCAGAAACCTAGTGTAATCTTTCTAAAGACATTGGAAATGACAACTCAACATGTGTTGGACTGTTGGATTGCCAGTGCAAGTAACTGAAATGACGACGATATAAACATGTGTGGTCAGGTTCACGAATATACAGGCAATGACAAATTATACTATGACTACTGCCTGGCCAGCAGCAATCCATCTTAAGATAAATCCCCATTTCAGAAGTAGTAAAGTGTAAAATATGTATCAGTGTCAAAGAAATACTCTAATCTCTAGTACCCAAATAAGTTTCTGAAATACTAGTTTTATAGGAAAACTTTCTATTTTTTTTTACATCTTATCTTTTATATCTTTGAAATTTTCCAGTCTAAAAAATAAGTGATATACAGGGCAGCAGGAGAGACAAAATTCTCATTGAATGGTACATTCTCAAGTTGTATGAGTGAAGTTTTTTTTTTCACACAATTGATATCTTTAGTTAGATTTGGGTATCTGTGTTCTCTCCTGGGAGATGCAAACCCCTAGAGATTATGTACTCTTTTAGACCACAAGAGAATGATGAAGGCTTTGAGATCAGAATTTCGAGGTTCATGGGGCCCACTGATTTTAAAACTGGCCCCAAAATTTGCTTCCTTCATTCATCTTTTTTTTTTCCCCTGCTGCCACCAGCCTAATTCTATCCTTTTGACAATTCATACCATGTTTTAAAATATTTAATGAGTTCTGGAAAAAAAATATATATATATAAATGTTTATTTATTTTTGAGAGAGAGCCAGAGTGTGAGAAGGGGAGGGGCAGAGAGAGAGGGAGACTCAGAATCTGAAGCAGGCTCCAGGCTCTGAGCTGTCAGCACAGAGACTGATGAAGTCACGAACTGCAAGATCATGACCTGAGCTAAGTCAGACAATTAACCGACTGAGCCACACAGGCGCTCCTGGAAAACTTATATTTCAAAATAAATTATTTCCACAATCTTATCACCTTTTGGTAAAATTTAACTGACTGCGTATTTGACACTGCTCGTTTCTCTGCCTTACAATAGGCATCCACCAGGCTGCTCGCTTGTAGTGAGAAAGTTAGTAAAACTTTCAAAGCAACTCTTAAAACTTTTAACAAAGTACCAAATGTTTAACCTAATGAATATGAATACTTTAATTTAATGAAACAAAAATGTATCCAAGGCCCTATGATGGGCTCTTCAGGGAATTCAAATAGTAATAAAAAATTCCAAGTATCCATAAGTGTCAAGAGTACTCCAGAGAGGTAATGGAACTTCAGGGAATAACAAAAGTAATAAGAAAAGTTTCTTAGTATCTGTAATGCAAAATCCCCTAACATAGCTACTCCAATAGTGGCGAAAACAAATGTCATTGGGGAAATCCGAGAGAGAGCCTGAACATTAGGCACATCATTTCCCCCCAAAAATCGGCCTTAGAAAAGATATCTTTCCAGCCAAAACTTTAAAAGTTTTCTCTGAGGCACAGTGCTTAAGACATATATGGGATTTGAATCCACATTATCTGGGTTCAAATCCTTTCTCCCTTACTGTTCTTAGGTGAAATAAACTCTGTGTCTCCATTTCTTCACTGGTTAAGAAAGGAGCTAATGGTAGTACCTACCTTCCAAACTGCTGAGAGGATTAGAAGTGTTAAAAATGTGCAATAGTGCCTGGTACCTGGAATCTATATATTCAAGGATCACTACCCTTCCAGAATTATTGTACATTAATCCAAACTGCAAAGTACTTGAACTACTGGAGTTGGGTGTAAGGCATGCGGCCTGAATATCTTCAATCAGTCTTGGTTCAGGATACATACAGAGGTCATCTGATGGAATTGGCTTAAAAATCAAGAAGAAGATATTTAAAACAGATGAAGTAATTACTTACGGAAGTATGAACTCACAGTTAGTTGTACATGCTCTATGTTAGTGCAAGCATCCTTTTCAAAAGCATTAAAAAAACTGGTGGAGATTACAAATGTACATATCTAGGATGAATGAGAAAATACAACTTCTTAATATAACGCTGGTGGGAACTTGTGGTTTGTAAACATTCCCGGTGACAGAATCATAAAAGAATTCAGAAAGTTAAGTTTCTTCAAAAATTTAGACAGAAGTGAAACTCATATGCTCTAAAAAAAACCCCAAAAACAAAACAAAAAACAAAATACAAAAAACCCAAAACAAAACACTGATGATTCAAAATGTGGCTCTCCTGATGCAGTTAGTGATATTAAAGTTGCATGCTAAAATGTGAATAAAATTAGCTTATAAAACATGAATGGAATAGGCAGTGTTTATACATTAATATATAATTTTATTTTTATAAATATTTGCTTATCTAAAAGGAATTGAATTAAATACTGTTAACTAGACACAGGCCTATTTTATCTACATCCCTAAAGTTTTCTATTTGACAAAGACAATATGGGATTTTCCTTTAGAGAAAAAATGATTGCTTTAAATTCTGTTGTGTATATAATTCTGGGTAGCAGAGATCTGGAAGGGCTTAAGAGGAAGATGAGGTTTGAACATTGTTTTGAAGAATAATTGGAGTAAAGAGAATAGAACTAAATGTATTAAGGGACTACTATTTTCTAGGGACCTTAGACAAGAAATCACATTAAATTCTCATAGGTATTATTATTCCCAGTTTACAGATGGGGAAATTGAGACTCAGAAAATTTAATGCATCTTTTCAAAATGCCACAAACTACATGATCAGCCTTCATTTTCAGCACAGGCTTTTTCAATTCCAGCACTGCGATTTCCCTGAAAGGCAATCCAGTGCAGAGGGCGGATGCTGGAGAAGAGTGGCTTGGAATTCTTTTCTTTTATTTCTTAACTGGTGCAAATTACTTGACCTCTCTTTCTTAAGTTTTCTTATCATGGGGCTAATAACACTGTCTCTTCAAGAAGGTGTTGAGACAATTCAGGGAGCTTTTGCAAGCAAAGTGCTGGGAATAGCAACTGACACCTAAATGCTCTATAGGTGTTACCCTGGAAGATGCAAGGAAAAGGGGGAGGAGGGACAGGAGGGAGAAGGGGAGGAGAGGAGGAAGATTACCACTCTGTCACATTACCTCTTTCAGAAGCAAAGTGAATTCTGGGTAAGAGGGATAGGCGGAGCAAAGACACAAAGTCTGGCAAAGTACATAGCTACACCTGCTCTCTAACTATTGAGGAAATAAGGACGGGACTAGGTCATTTTGGAATAAATCCAACCTATATGGAAATTCCTGGGAATATATAGTCCAACGGTCCTGGCAGTAAACAGATATCAGACCTCACTTTTTATGAAGTTAGTTTTCTTGTATACTTTGCTTCCTGAATGCCTCACTGTGAGGGCTAAGTAATTCATAGTATATGAATCCAGCCTAGATGTGTTTAATTTATACACTATGGACTACTTAACCTAAGTCTCAATTAAGCCTGTATTTATAAAATTAGAAAAAGAGTTCTAACTTGTAGAGTTGTTTTATACCTACAACATATATGTTAGATGTTTGGCTGAAATCTGAGTTATTAGTAAACAGTTAATAAAAGAGTACTTTTGACGTATTTCCTCAGATACCTTTTATTTCCCTCCATATATGAAGGTTCTTAAAACCAGAATACATCTTAAAACTAATGTATATATTCAATGGGGGAACATTGTTTTTCTTTCACTTCCCAGAGCTATTATTAAATCATTGGTGTTCCTTACAGCTTTTAACTTTATTTCCCCTCAGAGAAGGCTGTAAATCAGAGCTTTAAATAATAAGCTTTAAATAAATTAAAATAAGCTGTAAATACAACCCCAGAGCTTGTATTGTATTTGCTACTACTGTATTCTCAAGTTATCAAAAAGTAAGTGTTCAATAAATTTCTTAAACAATAAATTACTGAATAATAATCAAGGGACTATGATGTTGTTGCAAAGAGACACAAAGTCCCAATTAGGTTTATAAAACCTACCAAGAGAAGTAACTTGAGGCCAAAACAATGTTTGGCGTTCTGACACATGTCCCTACTAAGGTGGGAAACTTTGTTTATAAGCCACCTTGTTCAGAAAAGGACTCAAGGTGGCTTACACAGATAAAAATACATGACAAGTATGTGAGAATTCTTGGGTAAAAAGCAAAAAGTGAAAAAAACAAACAACAACAAAACACCTCAACAGATTAAGGACCTAAAATGAAGCCAGGAAAACCACATAGTATAATTCTACAGGAATCCCAAAGAAAGACCATGCTTGAGGTTTAGAAAATGGGAAAACTTTCCTGGTGGAAACAGGGCTTGCTATGAAGTATTTAGTTCAAAAGACATGGAGATTTGGTGTCTCTGGAGCCTGTTACAGAGTCTTCCCAGGCAGGAAGGTGCTTTTGGGTGGGAGGTATTTTGGTGAGGATGACGCCTGCCACCAGCCCCAGCTCCTGGGAAGCCACCTACATGCTGGCCCTCACCAATTATCTCGTTTGGATAATAAGCTCACCACTTTCCCTAATTGCTTTACTTCTATCAACAGGTACAGTGGAAAGAACAGAACATTTCATCTTTCAAGGGAGAACATTTCAGGTACAGTCTGTGAAGAGATGTTTATTAAAAAAAAAAAAAAAAAAAAAAAAAGGATTTGGCCTTTGAACTCCCTGACAAACAAGTGGATTTTACTGACTCTGCGGTATTAGGGGACGCACAGGCACACTGGGTGGTATTTTTTAAATTTCTTTTCAGAAGAGCCCCTTTTCTTTTGCTGACTCCATATTGTCAGTTCCGAGAAGAGAGTGCCAAGGTCCAAGTCGAAGGGGCAGTGTCTTTCCAGGATCTAACAAGCTCAGGTACCAGAAGGACTGGGGCATGATCATCCCTCCCTCCCAAGTGAAAAAAGACAAGAAAGGGGGAAATTAGAAAATCAGGGAATAGGCTGTATTCCTCAGGGTTAAGAGTTCAGGTCTAAATTGAAAATCACCTCCACCCCTTAAAGTTGTGTCGTCTTGGCCAAGGTGCTCTGCCTCTCCGACTCCTCAACTATTAAACGAAGACACCAATCCCTTCCTCACAGACACCATTTGAAGGAGAAGCCTATAGAATGGGCTCAGCCGAATCTGCAACGGAGCTCGGTAGACAGATTCCCGGGCCCACTCAATGCAACTTCGCCAAGCAGCAGCCTGGGAAAACCAGCGCCCTAGATGAGTCTTCAGTTTGAGAAACGCTGAGGTGACACGGAAAGTACTTAGAGTAAGACTAACAATCAGTGGTGGAGAGGTTCCGCCCATTTGACAGGAACCCCTCTATCAGCGCGCGGAGAAACCCACTGGCCAGCAGGGGCTCGGAAGGGTCACCCGCGTGTCTCCCCCCCATCCCCCCCAGCCCCCGGGGAGGGTACTGCCCTCGCCGATCTTCGCTCCCGGACGCGCCCTCGCAGCTTTCCCAGCCCCGCCGGCCCGGGAGCCTCGCGGCCAAGGTGCGCCAGGTGGCGAGGGTGCCAGGCGCGGCCTGGCCTCGGCGGACTGAGTCAGCCGCCCAGCTATGCTGCGGAACCAGGGCTGCCGGCTCGACCGCCCCCGCCGCTGAGCGCCGGCTGCCCCCGCGCGGGGCGCCGGCTCCCCGCCCCCGCGGGCCGAGAGGAAGCGGCAGAGGCGCGGCGCGCGAGAGCACCTGGGCGGGCGCCGGGCGGCGGCCGCAGCGCTTCCGGAGCTGCGCGCGGGCTCGCGTTCCCCGCGCTCCCCGCCTCCAGGTGCGGCGGCCGCGGCGCGCCAGCCCGTGTGACAGCGCCGCCCGCGCGGCCGCCGCCCGGCAGCAGACGCGGTGCGGGCAGCCGGCGGGGACCGGGGAGGCGGAGGAGGCCCCGCTCCTGGGACCGACGGCTGAGGACCGAGCGAACCGGGCGGGCAGAGACGCCGGCGCCGAGGCTTCACCGTCCGCCTCGCTTTCCCAGCTGGGCTGCCCGCGCGCGAGGCGAGTACCGGGGGCCGCGGGTGGGCTGGGCGGGGCGGGGGGCAGGGGGGGACAGTCTCAGGCTGGGCTGCGGCTTTTCGGCACTTTCCGGGTAAATTCCCAGAGCGAAAAGTGTTCGGCTCTGGTTTCTGCCCCTTGGATTTCGCTCCCGCGTGTGGGCGTCTAAAAGGAAACCAGAAGCGGGTAAGTGATACAAAAACTCCTTGCTAACGTGATTTGGTCCGGGCGGGTGAGAATCTGCACCGACAACTAGACTTCTCCTTCGGCACCCCGAGATAAAAAGAAGCTGTCCCTTAGCGAGTTTCAGGCACCAAGTTATTTACTCGGTAGAGATAATGAGTTTGCGCGGATCTCTGCGCTTCCCCCGCACCCTGCTGGTTATACGCTTTGAGACGACAGGCTTGTTAATTAACTTTAATCACAGTCATTTGGCCTCCACCTGCCTGAACCCAACACCGTACACCGGGACCTGTCGGCAGTTTACTAGATTGATCTTTCATTTTAGTTTGGAGACAAGTCTCTTGGGAGAATGGGTGAGCCATCTCATTTAGTAAAAAGTAAGTTCGCCCGGGCTTGTTTTCTTAAACACTTTCCTCACCTCCTTTTGGGGATCTGGAACTCTTTTGATTTGAGGGAATGCTTTGTGAAATGACGTTGTGAACTTTATCCTTTGGTAATTAGAGGAAAAATAGAAGCAAGTTTGTGTAGAATCATGACATTTTTTGGCTTTTGCGGGTTTGTGTAGTGATAGGAACAATTTTTTTTTTTTTTTTTCAAGGTTGCCCTTGAAATAGGCCGCTCAGTGGAATATAGCCTTCTGGTTAAAAAAAAGAAAAAAAAAAACAAAACGTATCGAGAAGGAAACTATTTTTAAAAGTACATTTAATCGGATGTCACTGTGATTACCAATAATAGTATTGTACTTACAAGCTCAGTATTGATTTCCCCCGCACTTAAGCACTCTACACCCACATGAGTTTGTGGAACTTTGCCCATAAGTAATTGGAAGATGAAGTTAG
Source organism: Panthera onca (assembly GCF_046562875.1). NCBI lineage: Eukaryota > Metazoa > Chordata > Mammalia > Carnivora > Felidae > Panthera > Panthera onca. The sequence continues at coordinate 30,160,921 of NC_138342.1, read as the reverse complement.
GGCTGTTTTAAAAAAGGAAGCTAACTTTTTTAAGGGAAAAAGAATCCTGTAAACTTGTAGTTATGACTTTCATGCACTTACAAGAGAAATGTTGAGGGAAAATTCTCATGACATCACACTGTTTAACAATGTTTAAAAAAGAAAGAAAAGTAAAATGGGTCATGGAACTTAGCTGGAACCTAGAGTGGAAGTGTTTGTTTCCCTGGCCCCTTTTTAAACGCATTTTTTAACAGATACACATTCAAAGTGGGTCTTAACACCAAGAGTGTTTTATATAGATTTGGTTTGTTAGTACTCAGAGATTTATTTAAATTAAAATGCACCTAGGGGGTAAGTCACTTGACTTGTTAAAACTTACTTACATGGGCGTGTATGTGTTTGTATTTTTTCTGTCTTCTGTAAACCTGTCAGATTTTATAGTGTTTGCCAACGAAAGGAAACCTGATAGTGTGTGTGTAAAATATGTATTTTGCTGTTGGTGTATTTAAAGATAAATTCTTAATCATCTGGTACTACTACATGTTTCTAGCAGTTTAAGACCCAAATATTCAATTAATCCTTTTCAACTCAACTATAGATAGTTACTCTAAGTACAGGAATCAGATTACAATGAATTGCAATTTTCTTGGAAATGTTTACATTAATACTATGAAACTATGAAGTTTTAAAAACCCTAGGACTCAGGTTTATAGATTTCATGATATCCAAGACTTTTTTTTTTTTTTTTTTAAATACCCCACCTTCCTGTAACTTTGAGAAAGTTTGGTGAAAGATGTTATGAAATTGCCAAGTATTATGATGGTCGTTGCTTTCATAGCTTTCTTTTAATATGTTTTTTTTTTCTCATTTATTTATAGACTCATTGGATCCAGTGTTGGCACTTGCTAAGTTGAGGGCTTTTTGGAATTCTCTGTAAAATATTAATTATGTAGGGAACTTTTTATTAATGTTGGAAATATTTCTTAGCTTTGACCAAACGTGAATTGATGAGAGATTAGAGGCTATGAGATGTCCTTTTAATCCTTTCTGTGAAGTCTTGGATCCCTCTAGTTTGTTATTTTAGGTTTTTTTTTTTTTTTTTTTTTTTGATTGGCCAGATTAAGCCAATGGTGATGGCTAAGCCATTTTACTCACTTTGTTGAAGTCAATTGTATTCTATTTATAAGGTCATTCCTAGTATAAGAATAAGCATATATCTTTACCCATACTATGAGGAAACAAAGGAATCCTGATCTGGGTTGGAGTAGTCATTTTGAGCAGCTTCAGAGGTAAAAACTACCAGTGAAGAGGTGGGAAGAATTATTTTCCTATCTTATTCCATTTGTGTGTCATCCTTGCGCAGGGGCCATGCTAATCTTCTCTGTATCGTTCCAATTTTAGTATATGTGCTGCCGAAGCTAGCACTCTATCTTATTCCATTTGTATGCAGAGTAGATGGGTAGGTGAAGGGATACTCAGGGAAGGACTAATAAGATGGTGAATATGCCCTCATGGTTCTTACAAAAATGGGACGCATAAAAGGGCTATACAGGTTATGTTATATAGCTTTAGGAAACGGAAACATCGTTAATCAATTTGAAGTGGGAGAGATGATCAGGGAAGAGCAGAAGAGAAGTGGGATCTGCATGCTGATTATAAAGTGTCTTGGGCTCCTGGGGGGTGGGGATGGTAACAGTCATTGCCCAGTCTCTTTCCCAGTATCTTGATAAAGTTCAGAATGCTTAGCCTGCTATTCAAGGTCATAGCCAACTCCAGCTTCCTTTTCTGGCATCACTTTTTATTACTTCTTGAACCTTAGGTCCAGCTGTTCTCATCTCCTTGCTGTTATAACCTGAAGACCTCTCCCTCCGTGCCCCCTTTATGGCATACCTTCTGCTTCAGATAGTGCTGTCTCCATCCCCATTTCTTCCTACTTGAGATTCCCCTCTTAGCCCCTTCGCTGATCACTCCTTCCTCAGAGCTGTGAATGGCTGCATATTTCACTTGCCTTCCTGGAATTAATTTGAGATTTTTAGAGTTCCCTAGCACTCATGAAAGATGATGGTTCTACTTCTCTATGTAATTAATAGTAAAGCAATATTTAAAATGTAAACCATGTGAAAGTCAAAGTCACAAAATTAGATTTTTTTATTATTATTTATGCACTTTTTGGGGGGTACCTCAGCATTCCATTTTCGATACTTCTTCTTTACTGGCACTTACCAGAGTGGTAAAGTAATGATTGTATGTGTGCCATTTTATTTTGTTTAGTTCTGTCTAATCATAAGGCTTTTAAACTCTTTGAGAGAAGACGTTGCATCTTCCCTTTCTTTATGGCACTTAATGCTGCTCGCAAATGGGAGAATGGTTGCTGTAATCTTGAACTGCAAATATTTCCCACTATTATTACTCTTGGAGAGAGTAGTTAGTTTTCCTCAAATATTTATTGAATGAATAAATGTAAATAGATGAGTCAGTAAGTTGGAAGACATTTGCTGAGATATCCTCTCTTCTTAAGAAAAAGAGACTTTGACAGTAAGGGAACCAATAGGAGTGAGCTCCCAAATTCAGCTGGAAAAGAGGTCAGGGGACTATTTATAAATGCAGAGAGAAGAGACGTTCACAGTAGGCTATTTTGAAACATCTGGTTGTTAGTTTAACAATGCAACTCAAATTCAGAGCAATGGTGGGGTTTAAGTTTATACTAAAAATTTAGAATTAACATATGTATGATAAAGTACACATAGCATAAGCGTAAATTTTTAAAAATCTTTCTATTGATCTGTAACATCCTACTAGTTTTGACCTGACTAAATTAAAACAATGTTCAGGGCAGCATGAAATGGAACAGAATCCTGAAGAATATGTGCCCATGTTCTTATCAAGAGATCGAAGTGGTCTCATTCTTCTTTCAGCTAAATGTTGCTGGTTGTAGAGGGGTAGCAGGGAGCTGGCACTGGGCAGAAGCAGGTGCCCAGCTAGGGGCACACAGGTAGGGCTCCTCCGCCATGATGCAGGCTTTGGCTTACTGCTTTTCACTGTCCCCACTTCTGCTCTTGTACGAACTCAGCACAATGAAACCTTTCTGGTTGTTGAAGAATTATGGCTCTCCTTTAAAGATCTGTGAATTAGAACTGACAACAAGTTTCAGACATTAGCCCGTTAAAATCTAGGTGGATAGCTTGAAAGAGAAAGACTGAAGCCAAGAACATTATCAAGTACATAACTATTGAGATTATTACCGAAAACATCTAAACCTAGGTATTATGGAACCTATTGAAAGAGAAAGACTGAAGCCAAGAACATTATCAAGTACATAACTATTGAGATTATTACCGAAAACATCTAAACCTAGGTATTATGGAACCTATTGGTAACTTCTTGTGATAAGGAAGTGAACTATCACTTCTAGCCTTCACTGAATGTGGAAATGGATCCTAAGTTCTAGATTTTGAAAGAGTTGTACTTTTGAGATTGCACAGTAAATAAAATAATCAAAATGCAACTTACACAATTCTTTCTTCTTGATCCGAGCTGCAGAATGCTTTTGCCCAAGCTCTGGCTATTTTCAGCTCAAACCTTAGTTACTTTCCATCCAGCAGACACTAATTAAATGTTTATTGCTTGCCAGGGATTGTTACAAGATCTTTATGCATAGTTACTCATTTCATCCTCCAAACAGCTCTGTGAAGTAGGCACTATTGTCCTGACAGTGGTGAGGCTCAGAAAAATAAAGGAACTTCCCTATGGTCTTGCAGCTAGTGCATGGCGGAGCTGGGATCACTGGTAATCCCTGTGCTGTGTCCTCTGGACACTGTACTCCCTGTACTACTGCCTGGTGGAAGAGGGGATGGAATAGGTAGGGAAAGCTCACGGATGTGGTGGTAGATAGTATAAGACCTGAACTGGCCTCTAAAGGAAAGAAAAGAGCTCTAAATGTGTACAGGGAATTCAGTTTGAATAAAAGGAAGCTGGCCCAAACCTTCTAGTCTGTCTCCCTAGCTCCTTATTGTGGTAAAAACAAAATAAAACATGCAGCATAAAATTTGCCATCTTTACTATTTCACAGGGTATAGTTGGGTAGTAAGTAGATCTACGTTGTTGTGAAGTAGACTTCCAGAGCTTTTTCATCTTGTAGAACTGAAACTGCACACCCACGAGACACCCGCCCCCTGCTCTGCCGGCCCTTTCTACGAATTGGAGTACTTTAGATACCTCATAGAGGTGGAATCATGCAGTATCTGTCTTTTTGTGACTGCCTTATTTCACTCAGCAAAAAGTCCTCAAGGTTTGTCCATATTACAGCACGTTGCAGAATTTCCTTCCTTTTGAAGGCTTCATAGTATTCAGTTGTATGTGTACTCTACATGTGGTTATCCATCAGGGAACATTTGGGTTGCTTCCACTCCTTATCTCCTTTGGCATCACATTTAAAATTAAACCTTTAAAACTAGTCTAATACCTTCTGGGACAGTACTTCAGTACTTTCTATTCTAGTCAAGCTGCATTTTTGTTTTTGTCCACCATTGACTGTTCTCGTGGGTGGTGACTACTTACTTTGGCTATATTTGATTATCTGATTTTGGCTTCCTACTGTTTTATTATATAGCGCCACAGTGGCTGTCTTTCTGCAATGATAGATGCAAAATAAGTTTTAATAAGCAATTTTATGTTACTTTTGCTTCACATAGTAATTTCAAAGATCTTTTCCCCTAATTTGTCACTTTGTCTTAAATCCCACACAAGTAGAAGTGAATGAATGTAGTTTTTCTTTTTTAGCTACTTTCATGGACACATATACCCACAATCAAACTGAAAAGGTATATAAGACTTGAGCTTGCAAGACATGGTGTTTTGAAACAGAATTTCCGTAGTGACCATAGGTGCTTATGCATAGGAGATTCAAAGGAGGGGAAAAAATCTGAAGTGCTTGATATCACTCTTTTGTTAAATCCATTTTCTAGCTCTTAGGGGGCATCATGGTTAAGAGCACAGGTTGTAGAGTCGGACCCTGAGAATTCTGGAATTTATTCACTCTTTACCCGTGCTGTGGCTTTGGGTGTGGGACTTTCCTCCCAAGGCAGTTGTGAGGGTTAGTTGTAGATCCTAAGTAGATGGTGTGTAAACATCCGCAAATATTGGCCATTATTACTAGCAGTATAAGCCTGAGGGAGAATGAAAGACAATGGCTGTGTTTGATGTGTGGGGAGTAGTAGCCTTCAAGGCAGAGAACTTGTCAGTGAAGGTCAGGGCCTGCGGGTGACCACAATCCAGAGAGATGGCCAGGTTGACGGAGCTAGGCTTCCTGTGTGGGATTTAATGGGGGTAGTGTTGCCACAAGCTAAGATATGTGAACGGGTGGTAGGGGAGTGGGGTGCTGAATGACCGATTTGATAGTATTTTGGCAGCTAAGCACTCAGGCTGGAAAAACAAGTTAGGATTCTTGACTCCTGACCCTTTGCAGTCTCTTCTGTACCATGGGATGGAGTAATGTGACAACAAGCATATTTTCTCTAAAGTACTTCCTCTTCTGCATGGTTGTGGGGACCAAAGTGGAATATGTCATCTTTATGAATCCTTGGAGTGAATATCTCAGTATTAAACAGGAGTTTGCTTGATATGCAAACACCATGGTACATATTTCTTGTGATTGTAGTGTGTACTGAGGCACAGGTAGAATTCAGTTAAGACCTGTGTCCCACACTAACTTGTTCAGCATGATACCCATGTGGAACTCCCTTAAGGGATTAGCTGTTTCTCTGCAATACGTTTATTCTCAACTTGAAGTCAGGGACAGTTCTCTTATCATCTGTAGTGCCAGGCATCCTATGGGGGTAACTGATTAGTGATAGAGATTTAGAAGAGCAAAAAGTGTACAGGAGGTTTCTACCTTGGGTATCATTTCAGGGTGTCATAAATCAACTTTACTATCAACTGGTGCCACTCGAACATCATGACAGGCAAAAGAATCTTTTTTCACACATTTCTGGGTTTCCCCCTGCGGGATAGTTTCACTCCATTGGGAACCACTGTTCTGGAATACAGTAAACCCTCATTGTTCTTCAAATCAGTAAGATTCGTATTGATAACCTTGAAAAGTTTCATTATTCGTGTGGCAACCTAGTTTCTCTTTATTTGGTAGATATTTTCAGTCTTGTGATTCTGTGATTATTAAGCCTGTTTTGACACAGTTGCACTTTCTAAACATTCTAATGTTATGTTTCTGATTTTAAAAAGGTGAACTTTAAAGTTATGACAACATTCATTTGTATGGTGCTTTTTTTCTCCCATAAGATATTAGAGTCAGGCAAGTACGAGCACTGAATACTTTAATGACTTCATGGATTCATGAAGTGACCCATGGTTTTCAATTTTTTTCTTTCTTTGCTCAGTTGGGGGGGGGGTATGACAAAGCTCCCCTGGTGGTGGGTGATGGGGAAGAGCTTCACTGGGGGGTTTACCTTACTTGAGGCATTAGGAGAGGGAAAGCTGTCCCACAGGTGGTTTAGAATGCTTCCAGCTAACTTTCTACCTGCCCCCCCCCCCCCCCCCCCCCCACCATTCCTATGGATTGGAGGATTCTGTATTTGAATCTTGTCCCTGTTTCTGACAAGTTTGGTGACCTATATAGACAAACGTTAAAACTGTATGTATTTTACACTTTTCATTTTATTTATTTTTTAATTTTATTTATTTGTTTTTGAGAGAGAGAGAAGGCGAAACAATGAGCAGAGGAGAGGCAGAGAGAGAGGGGGAATAGAGGATCCAAAGTAGGCTCTGTGCTGACATCAGAGAGCCCGATGTGGGGCTTGAACTCACGAACCATGAGATCATGACCTGAGCCAATGTAGGAAGCTTAACTGCCTGAGCCACCCAGGCACTCCTATGCTTTCCATATTAAATACTCTCAAAGCTGTGAAAAAGTCTTTTTATTGAATACATGCTATGTGCCTGATGGTGTTCAAAGGCTAGAGCAGTGAACAGTACACAAGATCTCTGCCTTCTCTGTCCACAGATACCGGGTAGTAACAAAGCCATCAAATAGAGTAAGAGTAGGGAGTAGCAGAGGGAGAGTAGGGAAGGCTTCTCTGAAGTGGCCACATTTGAGCAGAGACCAACCAAAGTGATGGAGGGAGCCATGAGTTGGGGAAGCAGATTTGAAAGAGATACAAGGGTGAGAAGTGAGCTCATGACGTGGGGATAAAACTGAGGCCAACTTGGTGGCAAATGAATGATGGAATGGACAGCCAGGGGATATGAAGTTGGAGAGTCTCAGAGGGAGTGACGTGTTACGACTTTTGTTATAAAATGAATCTTTCTGACTGCTGTATGAGACTATACTGTGTGTGTACGGGAGGTGGGGGGGGGCAGGACAGAATCAGGGCTATGAATCAGGAAGCGATTGTAGTGGTCTGAGATGAACAAGATAGTGGCCTGGACTAGGCTGTGAGCAGAGGCGGTGAGAAGTAGTTTATGCAGGACAGAGTTTTAAGGTTGAGCTCAATAAGATAATAGCATAATGCATTATTAAGTGATCTCCAAGCCAGGCATGGGATGGGTACTTGTAAATGTTATTTCCCTTTTACTTCTTGAAAATTGGTCAGGATAGGATGGGAAAATGTACAAGCACATGTGTAGTGCCAGCAATTTTGCATTCTCTAGACATGTAGTACATATACATCATGCACTGTGTTTCTAAATAAATAATTTGACTGGCATTTATTGGGCAACTTATATGGACTGGTCATCATTTTGGCAAAGTTGTTAGTTTATTATGGGATAGTAAAAAATAATTATAATGGCAAACACTTAACATTCCTTGTGTGCAGTTAGTATTCTAAGTGCTTCACAACAGCCCTGTGAAATAAGGTCTTGTTACTCCTGTTCTCCTGATGAGGGTGAACTAAGGCCCAGAAAGGTTAAATGCTTGTCCAAGCTTATAGAACTAGTAAGTGGAAGAATTGGGATTTGACCAAGGCTGTTCAGCTCCCAAATCTTCGTTTTGTACTCCTAAACTATCCCACTTCTGTAGGTTACTATGGAATAAGTGGAATATGATTTAATGCTCTAAGAAGTAAATGCTGTAGGAATACAGAGAGTTTATTTCTTGTTCAGTAGAGACCTTGTGACAACATTTGAGTTAGACTTTAAATAATGGGAAAGGTTTTAGCTGTGGGGACATAGTGATGACAGGCATGGAAATAAATATAGTGATGGAAGTATATGTCTACTAAGCACTTAACTTGTACTAAGCACTGTTTGACCACTTAATCTTGACCAGCACTGACATAGCTTTGAGTGTTTCCATTTTCCGGGTAAAGAAACAAACACACAGACATGCGCCGTATTTACACTGCTAGGAAGTGGAGGAGGTTGGGTTTGAGTTTGACACCAGATGGATGGGCAAGGGGTTGGGAGGGGTAATCTGTCCTTAGGGGAGGAAAGTGATGAGCTTAGGCTCAGGTGTGATGGTGTAAAGTGTATTTGGGGAATGTGAAGAATTTAAAACTGTAAAATTTTGTTGCACATCCCTCTCATCCCAAGTACAAATTTCTGAGCCTGTTATCAGCCATCATTGCTGCACAGAAGATCCACAGACCAGTTCCTTGGAGAGCCACTGACCCAGAACACAGCATGCCTGCCAGTGTGCCCAAGGGGAGGTCAAAGTGCGCAGGGCTTTGATCTCAGTTTAAGGGTGTGCACATCCATCTCTTTGCATCCGATGAGTGTATGGGCTAGAAGAAAGAAGGATCTGGAACACCCTTGAGTAGTCAGACAGTTAAAAAGCCTGGTGACTGAGGGATGGAGCTGTCAAAGTGTAGAAAGGATGGGAGGGCCTGTGGGAGGGAGCCTCTTTCACATCTTGAAAAGGAATTGAGTTCATGTTCAGCATGTTGAATGATGGCAGGGAGGTAGTTTTGAGTAGAACTTTTGGTGTATTCATCCTCGATTCAGCCGCCCAGGAAGTGTTTGTGTATACTCCAAGGAAAGGCAAGGGCTTTGTGTAGAAAACGTACATGCAAACATACCATGAAACTAACAAAATGGGCCTCTCAAGTACTTCTTCTATGCCTACTATCTTCTCCTATCACTTAAACAAGTTCCAAGCGCTTTGCAAAGTTCTAGGATCCTAGTTATAGATGTATATAAAGGAAGGAGGGATTCATTTAAGAGGTTAAGAGGTTGATAGGAAGCCTTCACAGAGAAGATAATACCTGCCTGCCTATTCAAATTCTTTTAAATCATGCATAGGATTGTGCAAAATGTTCAGATTTGCAAGCAGATGGTGCATATGCCAAAGGTATGGGGCTATTAAACAGTTTGTTGCCTTAAGAATGATAATTAACAATAATGAGCTAAAGTGAGCAAGGGATGCTGGTAGAATGTTTGGCATGGTTGAAATTGCTGGAGCTAGTACATAGGAACACCTACCTTGCAGTAAATAATAGGAGGCATGGTATCTGGCACATAATTGGTGTTTACATCAATAGTAGCTGCTATTATTGTTATTATTAGACTGAGACCAGACTGTGGTATGACACGGGAATAAGCTTAGACTTCATCCTGTTGAGGATGTGGAGGGACATGCTAAATTTGGAGTTTTCAGTAGATCACTGAAGACCGGGCTGAGGGATTTGTTTAGAGACTGTCATAATCCAGGCAAGAGATATGAGTGTGTGAACCATGGTAAGGGCAGTGAGGACAGAGGAGAGTATTAGTCAGTTTGGGCTGCTGCAACAAAATACCACAGACTTTTGGCTTAACAGAAACAGGCGTTTATATTTTCGCAGCTCAGGAGTCGGGGAAGTCCAAGATCAAGGTGTTACCCAGTTTGGCAATAATCATTTCCATTTGTGATGTGCAAAAAAAAAAAAAAAAGATAATGTATTTATTTACAAAATAATTGTGTAGAGCAAGAGTAGTGTATCTGAGAATTAGTTTTGTATAAAGTGTTGAAGTTTAGCTTTCTACGTTTTTTTTTCCCCCCTGACATTTTGTCATTTTGAATGTGGCAGAGGGATACCTTATTGTCAAAGTCATTTCCTGCCTTGTGTCTCTTGTTTGTATTTTTCTTTCTCTGCATCCACAGTGCTGTCTGAGGATAATACGTGCTTTCCCTTTTTTGTGTGTACGTGTGTGTCAGTGTTTGCCGATATTTTTAAATAGCGGAGACAATAGCTTTTGGCCTTTTGGCAGATAAGACATGCAGTGTTTGAGTGGTGTCTCTTGGAGAGTTATTTTGAAATGTGATTTTCAGAGACAGTGCATTAACACTTGTTCAGATAAATTGACTTAGATTGGGTGAGTCTCATTTTACTATTTCAGCATATGTTATGCATGTTGTCTACTTTTTTTTCTTTTTGTGGAAGCATAATATACAGGAGTGTGCACATATCCTACATTTTCACAAACTGAACACAGTCACATAAACAGCACCTAGATAAATGGACTTAAAAAAATTTAATGATGTTGTTTGGGAGTAAAGTGAACCTATGTACATCTGCTATGTAGAAAGGAAAATGTGACCTTTAGACTTTTTTTTTTCCCCCTTTCATATTATTTCCTGTTACCTAATGTATTTACATATTATTCAGGCAGTTTTATCTTGTATATCAATATTGTGCGTACAATGCTACTGCATTTTTTGAATGAAAATTATTAACCTGAGAAATGTATTCTAACTGTGCTTTTTAAGAGTGTCTTTGCAGAAATGTATTAAAGGGTAGGGTTGTTCATACTTAGATACTGTTAAGAAACATTTTCTAAAATTTGGAAATCAAAAAGGACATGTATAGCATGTTCTTTCAATGCATTGTGTGGGGGTATTGTTTAACAGGCCCACCCTAGGGGTATTTATTTCTAATTTTGTGCTCTACTTTCTATGTGCTGTTTGATTAGAGCCCTGAACTGGGAAGTTATCTGTTAGCTTATAGATTTTTGTCTGGTAGAGAGATAACCCCAAAGGTTATGGTTTTATTGCCCTGTAGGACATTAACCAGTTTTTTAAATCTAACCTACTAATCTTAGTCTTAACATGAAAAAAAAAAAAAGTCTTTTCTGTCTAAACCTATTGCACAAATGTTCCTGGAAACAGTCTTACCATCTTACTGGTTCCTTCATTAATGGGTTGAATAAATTATTTGACACATGTTCATTTTATATTTGTGGGAAAGTTGTTTTTTACCTTTTTGAAAATCATCATTTGATCCCACCATGGCATTTCTGCCTTGTATCCTCACACTTTACCTAGGAATTGACTCTCTGAGGCATGCAGAGTAATGGCAAAGATTCTAAACTCTGAGTGAGCGAAAGTAATTATCCTCGTTTCTATTGTGTTTCTCCAGAGAAAGTTTATCATGTCAGACTAGGTTTTCATAACTAAAATATCCTAATCCATTAATATTCTTTTCTTTTTCAGGCTTAAGCACATAAAACATTCACTGTGAAGAAAATAACATTTTGAGACATTTCTCTGTTGCGAGTGATAGAGGAAAAACCAATACAGAAGTGGACTTTCCTGTGTGTATCTCCTTGTACTGCTTTTGATAACTCAGCTTAGTAATGAAGCCACCATTATGTCCTCAGTCAGTGAAGTAAATGTTGATATCAGAGATTTCCTAATGAGCATTAATTTGGAGCAGTATCTCCTACGCTTCCGCGAGTTTGGTTTTGATACTGTGAAGGACTGTGCGGCAGTCAATGACAGCGTGCTGCACAAAATTGGAATATCACCTACAGGACACCGGAGGAGGATACTGAAACAGTTGCAGATAATCTTGTCAAAAATGCAAGATATCCCAATATATGCAAATGTTCATAAAACAAAGAAGGACGATGAGACTTCAAAGATTCCCCATGCTCCATTCTCTGATGGGAGTAACTCCGGAGACCTTTCAGATGCAGGTGGTATTCAGGCACCTAGCCCAACGCAGTGGGAGACTGTTACCAAAACTCTTGATCAAAATGATGTTAGTGTAGAAAATAGCCAGTCTCTTAAATCAGATGATAAGCTGTCTCTTCCTAAACACAACTTTCCCCTTCCAGAAGAAGAACCACACCCAAGTTTGAATTCTTTTCAGCATACTTTATTTGGTAGTGAAAATATTAAAGGAGAATCTTTGATTACAGAGATAACTATGGATTGCACAATCGAAGAGCAACAAACAAACAGAGCTGATTTGATCTCAGAAAATGTGAGCCAGCTTCCTGATGTGGGCTCTGAATGCCTTTCTTCCCTCCGCCCGTCAGTATCAGAGGCAAATTCTGGAAGTGGAACTAATGGTTTATTAGAAAGATCACTGCCATCCCCATTCTTTCAATTTCAAGGAGAGATGGTTGTAAATGATTTGTATGTTCCATCATCACCAATCCTAGCACCCATGAGAAGCCGTAGCAAGCTGGTTTCAAGACCATCTAGATCTTTTCTGCTAAGACATCGTCCTGTACCAGAGATTCCAGGGTCTACAAAAGGAATTTCAGGGAGGTAAGAATTTTTATGACGAGCCCTAAGTATTCAATTTGAGTGGATTTAGTTGCTTGTAACGCGTATTTTTAGGATTGGTAAATTTGACGTCTATTAATTTGCCTATTCAATGACCCTTTTTTTTCTTCTAAAATGAGAACGTGTCATTTCTTTTGTACACTGTTTCCCAGAGTCTATTTCTAACTTATAACTGCCTGGGACTCTTTAGTTTTCTTCCATTTAAGTGGGGGAAAGTCCCTTCCTCTAATTTTACCTGGCAGTTCCTTCCCATGCCTTCCTTCACACCTGGTTTTAAATTCTTCCATGAGGGCAGTTCTTATATTTGAATTGTTGACTCTGTCTCCTGACTGGATTATTTGTCCTTCAGCGGCGGCCATGTTTCTTTTTTTTTTTTTTTTTTTAAACATTTATTCATTTTTTTGAGAGAGAGAGAGAGACAGAGTGTGAGTGGGGGAGGGGCAGAGAGAGAGAGGGAGCCACAGAATCCAAAGCAGGCTCCAGGTTTTGAGCTGTCAGCACAGAGCCCACCTTGGGGCTGGAACCCATGAACCGCGAGATCATGACCTGAGCCGAAGTCAGATGCTTAACTGACTGAGCCACTCAGTCGCCCCAGGGGCCCTGTTTCTAACATTTGTATCTCTACTGCTTGACACAATGCATTGGCATGAATTAGTAATTCAAGATACATGTAGGGAGCACCAGCTTGGTTCTGGTCACTGTGCTCGGTGGGGAGGTAGAGAGGAACGAAGGTGCTTGAAGTGTAGCGTAGGAGACAGATGGTAACAGTACAGTGTGAAATCCGGTTCACTGGAACCGGAATTCTAAAGAGGGGCCCACCAGCATTGCATGTTGGGTTGTTAGTCCTTTGAGGTAACTGCGGAGGCTAAGCGCTGACTTAACAGCAGAGAGAACTTTCGTCCCTTTCTCAGGGTTACACCTAAAATAGTTGTGGTTTTCTCCAGGGCTGTGGTGGGATGTTTTTCTTTTTTTTTTCTTTCTTTTTTTTAATTTTTTTTTTTTTTTCATTAAAAGCTAACACTTGTCTCTTTGCTGGGAGTCATGAGGTTGTTCGACTGTTAACTGCTGTGGTACTAGATGTAATTATGGATTTCCTGCACAGGCTCTAGGCTGGCATTTCTGCAATACCCTCCTTCCCTGCTTGTTTCCACTCTACCCCTACTGCTGGTACTGTTGCCTGTGGGCATCTTTGGTAATTACAGTGCAAAATCCTGGTTGTATTTGCAGGAGAAAATGCAGAAGTTTAGTATTTGCCAAAGAAAATGTGGCAATTTACAGGACTGTTGATTTAAGAACCTCTCATTAGAGCGTAAACTCTTTGAGGGAAGAGATCCTGTGTACTTTGTCTTTGTCTCTTGGCATCCCTCGCGCCAACAGCAAAGTCTAGTCTTTCCTTGGGAATCAGTAGTAATAGTGTCCTTTATTAAACATCCTAGGAGCCAGTTTGTTTTATAATTTCCTGTGGGTTATCTAAATCTCTCAGTGGCACTGGAGGTATTATTCCTACATTTTCTTAGGTAATTGAGCCCTAGGCTGATTTTGACAGGATCACATGAGTGGTAAACTGGAGTTTCATTCCAGTACATCAGACTCTAGAACCCACACACTTCCTTAACCACTCATTTAGGAAATATTCTTAAAAATATTCACTGCATATATGAGAAAGTATTAGGAATGTAGGAGGTTACCAATTTTTGTATGACACTGTAGTTTTAAAATATTTTGCTAATTTTAAACAAAGTAACTGAGGGCGGTTTGCCATGAGTATACACATTAAAATTGTGTCTTTGCCAGAACAGAATCCTTCGGGGAGTTGTAAGGATATAACTTCACACAAGAAACATTTGGCTTAAGTTTTAAAAGGTGCTATTTTTCATAAGTTCTTGAGAAACTTGATGTTTCTTCATTTGTAAGCGTAAGCTTTATATCATATGAAAGACTTGTAATTCACATTGTTTGTGAGTATGAGCCTTTGAAAATGAGAATTGAAATAATGTTAAAATTAGTAAATAAGTTAGTCCTAGTTGCATCATAGCCCTGCCAGGTTACCCCTCATAACCTTTCTTCTTTGATTATGGCGGTAAATGGTAACCCTGCATCTGTGGTACTCAAATCATACAATGAGAAACTAAATTATTTTCAGACTTCACTTGTATTTTTCCTTGCGGTCCTGGCCTGAATTGCAAATAGGAATTTTGCAAGATTTTAAAATGTCATAATATGAGTTTTAAAATAAAACTGTGGATTATATAACCTGAGATTCTCTGTAATCAGATTACATCTAAATGATATTTTAGTACATTTCTGGATATACCAAATAAAAATATTTCTTTGTGGCCAAGGCTTTTAACATAATTTCTTTACTAAACATTTCATGTATCTGTTAAAAGGTATATATGATGTTGGATGCGTTCCTTGTGTGAAGCCTTCTGTTTTTGTCTCCCTGGACATCAGTTCCTCCCCAGCTGCCTCTTCCCTCCTTATTTATCTGACAAAATGGACACTCTGGTCAAATGGATTATCTTTGTCCTTGCCTTCAGTTTTTCCTGAATTCCTGCCTGCTCCTTTTCTTGGAAAGGCTGGGCTAGATGGGGCTATTGAGCAATGAACCTCAGGATCTCTTTTTAACCTTTCTTGAGGGCCAGGGCAGAACTAGGCTTAAAGAGCTGGCTCTTCCCTTATCACTTTCACCTGGAGGTTTCCCATGGAGGCCTCCAAGCAGGAAGTGAGGTCCAGCATCTTACCATTTCCCTGGGAGTCCTGGGCGTGTCCTGTGATCCTTCCGGGAGCCTCCTCTTCTGTGCTCAAGACAGGAAAGAACAAGATCCTTTCAGCTACTAAAGAGGTACCTTTCTTACCCTCCTTCCCAGTTTAAAGATTTTCATACGTCTCGCATGCAACTGTTTTATCCTTGGCACAAGTCACAAAGTCCTTCTCTTTTAGGTATTGTGCCTCTAAATGTTTTTAGGGAAGGGGAAATAAGGAAGCAGAGATGGGGTGCAGGAAGATGAAAGGCGGGGCTGCACAGTGATTGGAGGACATCTGTTATAATTTATTGTTAAGACTGGTGTACCATATTGACTGAAGGGTCTTTAAGAGTTTGAAATCTAAACCTGAAGTCTCCAGGCTTCTTTGAACTTTTTATTAAAAATAACAGTCTTCGATATTTTTCTCTAGATATACATAGACATGATACAGACATTAGAAATGGATAACCCTATTTTAGACTTTAATGTTGAAAGATATTTAAGCAGAAAATGTACAGAAAAGTCTTAAGCAGTGGTTGGGTGCATTGAATAAGAAAAATACAGAAACTCATCCCATCTTTTCCATGTTGAAGAAAAACTTCACATTTCATGTTATAGCAGAAAAATGCTTAGCAATCCAAAATTCTTTATATGCCTTTAAAATGTCTTCTTTTTAAATTCTATGAAAAAATAGGCTGATTATTTTAATATTTTCAAAATTTGGACTTCACCTAAATTTTGAAAAATCAAAATTTAAGTAGTTAATAGTTTGATTTATTCTTAGAGGATAATGATATCTGTCTGCTTCAGATTTTTTATAAGTAAAAAGACATTAGATTTATACTTTTTATTTCATAATATAAAAAGCACCACTTTGAAAAATATGTGTTCTTAAATTCCAGTTATTTAACATACAGTGTAATATTAGTTTCAGGTGTAGAGTATAGTGATTCAATAATTCCACATGACACCCGGTGGTCATCACAACAAGTGCACTCCTTAATCTCCATCGCCTATTTTATCCATCCCTCCACCCACCTCCTTTCTGATAACCGTCACTTTGTTCTCTGTAGTTAAGAGTCTGTTTCTTGGTTTAACTGCCTCTTTCTTTTACCCCTCTCTGCTTGTTTGTTTTGTTTTCTTAAATTTGTCATATGACTGAAATGATAGGGTATTTAGTATCATACTGTCTAGTTCGTCCATATCATTGCAAATAACAAGATTTCATTCTTTTTGATGGCTGAATAATATTCCATTATATATATAAGTACCACATCTTCTTTATCCATTCATCAGGCACTGGACACTTGGGCTGTTTCCATAATTTGGCTATTATAGATAATGCTGCAGTAAACATCAGGGTACATTTATCCTTTTGATTTCGTATTTTTGTATCTTTGGATAAATACCTAGTAGTGCAATTGATGGATCAGAGGGTAATTCTATTTTTAACATTCTGAGGAACCTCCCTACTGTTTTCCAGAGTTGCTGTACAAGTTCACATTCCCACCAACCGTGCAAGAGGGTTCCCCTTTCTCTACATCCTCACCAATATCTATTGTCTCTCATGTAGTTGATTTTAGCTATTCTGACTTGTGTGAGGTGATATCTCTTTGTAGTTTTGATTTGTAGTTCCCTGATGATCAGTGATGTTGAGCATCTTTTCATGTGTCTCTTGGCCATCTAGATATCTTCTTTGGAAATATGTCTATTCATGACTTCTGCCCATAAAAAAATACATTTTGAGCTGCAATTTTTGCTAGTTTAAAGAACTATTTGAGGATAATAATGTAGACTTTTGTGTTGTAATCCATCTGTAATTATCATTTATTCTTTTCCTGAGGACATCTTTTTGGGAACGTCTTGGATTGAGACTTAAATATCTCTGCATTATAAATTTCACATTCTTAGTCTGTGCTGTAGTTAATAGACTCATGTTTTCTGAAATCAGATTTGTGTGTTTAGTTAGATATATGTAACCTCAAGGCAGTTTTAAACTGCTGCCTAATGATCGTGATTTTCTTTTGAATTCAATTCTGTAATGATCCGTAGTTAGTCCGTTGTAGTTTGTTATGAATTGCAAGAATTGCATTTTTTAAAAACATTCTGTGAAATGATAGTCCATTTATGGTGTATAATTATTTTTTGCTGTGGCTGCCTTGTCTAAGTAACAGGTAAGTGTGGATCATAAAGGGAGATCTTTAACATTAATTAACCTTGATAGCACTGCTTTATTTGGTTATTTTAGTGGTTTAAAATATATTAAAAAATAATATCTGTATTATGCTAAAGATTCACTTTGGTAACCAGAGGCTTTTTTTTTTTTTTTTTTTGCAACTTGGTGTTTTAATATTATATTTGAGATTTATCCACATTGATGCACATACTTTATGTAATAATTGCTGTGTAGTATTTTACTAAAAAAAAAAAAACAAAAACAACACATGGTTATTCCTCTACTAGGTTGATGACATGTTTTCTCTATCACAAAGAAGAGTGTGAATACTTTTAAGGACTTGAAGAAACAAATGTGCACATAAAGTTTACCAGAAGGACCATTTTCTCCTCTAATAAAAATGATAATTGGTTCATTCTTGCTGTTTATATTGTGAAGGGCACACCTTATGCTCCTTAAAAGCATTTTTTCATTAATCCTCGTAATATTCCCGGGAAGCAGGCCTGGGAATTAATCTCCTTCAGTAAATGAGGAAACCAGGCTCAGGACTGTTAGGTAACTTGACCAAGGTCACGAAAGCATAATTAATGAGAAGGTGATAACTACTGCTTTTCTTAATGGTTTTTTAATTTTTATAAATCAACCATGCTTTTATATGTTAAATTTAAAAGGCAACCTACAGTTTTTAGGATAACTGGTGGGAAGACAATAGGGCAGAAAGAGGCAGAAAGGAAAGAATGGGGGCTTTGCCTCTTGCTAGCTGTGGACTTGGGCTGGGAGAGCCTCCTTTATTGGCAGGATTAGGACAACTGGTTTTATGTCATAGAGCTGTTATGAGGATGAAATATGAGATGTAGATATATATAAATTCCTAACACAATGTTTTGGGCATAATAGATATTAGAATATAAAATAGCTTGTGATAACTTATTCATAGGTAAATGAGAATATAAATTACTAATGGCTGGTTTTCAAAATAACTTTTTTTCCTGTGTTGAGCTAATCTTTCATCAACACTAGATCAAATGAAGTTGGTTGATAGATTCGGTAATTTCTTGCAGTTGGATACTGAGTATCATAATTAAAACCACAAACATTTTTCTTTACATTTCATATGACTAATAGTAAAACCAGCAAAATATGCTTTAAAGCACCACTAATATATTTAAAATTCTTGTAATTCGTCTTTAAACATGTTTTCAGTATATTTATCATGTATGTTAATATTTACTAATTTTATTAAATACTTATATATTAAATACATACATAATTTTCTTTTTTGGTTTTGATTTTTTTTTAATTTAAGAAATCTTTGTATACTCCAAGGTTGCAAAGATTTTCTTGCGTATATTTCCAGAAGTTTTAGAACATTAGCATTAACATGTAGGTCTAAACTCCATTTCAAGTTCACTTTTGTATATGGTATGAAATAATGGTTGGTGTTCATTCCTTTTTTCATTAAGATATCCAGTTGTTCCAGCAACACTTGTTGAAAAGACTATCCTTTCCCCATTCAATTGCTTTCACATTTTTTCAGAAAACAGTGGACCGTAGATGTGTGGGAGTTAGGTGGAATTGTTATTTTGTTCCATTAATTTATGTGTTTATCCTTTCACCAATTATACACTGATTTGATTGCTATAGATTTAAGACTAAATATTGAAACTGTACAGTATAAATCTTCCAACTTGTTGTTCTTTTAAATATTTGACCATAGTAGGTTATTTGTATGTGCATGTACATTTTAGAGTCATCTTGTCAATTTCTATATAAAAGCTCATTAGAATTTTGTTTGGTATTATATTGACCCTGTATATCAACATGTGGAGAATTGACATCTTAACAACATTGAGTTTTCCAATCCAATAACATGGTATATGTATCTATTTTGGTCTTTTTAAATTTTTCAATGTTACATGGTTTTCAGTGTGCAGATCATGCCCATGTTTGGTAAATTTACCCCTTACTATTTCATGTTATTGATATTATTATAAAATTTATATTTCAAACTATTTTTCCAGTTGCTCAATGCTAGCATTTAGAAATACTATTGAATTTGTTAATATCTTCCCCTTATCCTGGGACCTTGCTAGGCTTACTAGTTTGAGAATCTTTCTGGCAGATTCCTTAGGATTTTCTACTTAATGGATACCTTCTGCTTGTAAGAGTTCTTATTTTCCAATCTGCATGCCCTTTATTTCTTTTATATATCATATTGTCCTGGATGGGACCTCTGAAATAATGTGATTATAAGTAGTGAGAGCATACCTCCGTGTCTTACTCTCAATCTTAAAATCAGTCAGCCTTCAACATTGTTTAGGATGTAGGTTTTTCATAAATGCCTTTCATTAGGTTGAGGAAGTTTTCTTCTGTTCCTAGTTTACTGAGAATCTTTGTCGTTAATAGATGTTGGATTTTGTCAGTTGGTTTTCCTGGATCTGTTGTCATGAGACTGTGATTTTTCTCTTTTATTTTCTTAATTTGGTGAATTACATTGATTTTTCTCATGTTAAACCAACTTTGCTCTCCTGGAATAAATCTCATCTGGTTATTTATATATATATACATATATATATATATTTAATGGGTTGTTGGATTTGATTTGCTAATATATTGCTAATTAGTTTTGCATCTAAATTCATGAGGACAATTTATTTAATAGTTATCTGTAGTTTTGTTTTTGACTGGCTTTGTGTCTGTAATACTGACCTTATAGAATGAATTGGGAAATAGTCTCTCCTTCCCTGTTTTCTGAAAAAGTTCATGTAGAATTGGTATTATTTCATTCTGAAATGTTTGGTGTAATTCATCAGTGAAATGGCTTGGCCTAGAGTGTTTTGCAGGTAGGTGACTACTAAATTCAATTTCTCTAATAGATCTAGCGATATTAAGATTTTTCTATTCTGTATCATATTTGGTAATTTATGTCTCAAAAAATATTTCCATTTCATCTAAGTTGTTGGATTTATTGAAATAAAGTTTTTCTCAATAATCTATAATTATCCCTTTAATGTTTGTAGGAATTGTAGTGGTGTCTTCTCTTTCATGCTGATATCGGTAGTTTGTCTCTCTTATCTTTTATTTTCCTTCCCTGAGGTTTATCAATTTGATTGATCATTTTCAATAACCAGCTTTAGTTAAAATGATTTTAAACTTTATCCATATTTTATTTCATTAGTTTCTATTCTTTTTTTTTTTTTTTTTAATCCTTGTTTGTAGTTATTTGGGCAGATACAAATTTCAGAGATCCTAAAGACACTGTCCTGATTCTTACACTTAGATGGAAAAATAGAACTCATTTATATAGTAATGGGTATTCATTACATCTGTTTACACAGTGTTTTCTTCTCTCATTGCTATTAGGCTGTATTCTAATTAATTACCTGTAATCTTTCTCTCCCAAGGCAGCAAATATTTTTAAGGAAAGATCTTATATATTTTCATACTACGCTTATAGAGCCGACAAATTTTTGACTCAATTTTGTAATTGTAAAGTTTAATGACAAAAAACCCCTAATAAATAATGAATTCTAATTAGAAAATTAGTGTCTCACAGGGGTATGTCTAGCAGTTTTGAAAATCCAACGTACATACTAGCATTGGGCAAATATATTCATTTACTTTTGTAAAGTATAAATGTGAGAAACAAATGCTTGTAAAATCTAGTGAAATCTCCTTAAGACTATTTAGAAAAACACATCTGTGGAATTTAGCCATTCTGTTTAATTAGAATCAAAGTTATTTTTGAATATTGGTTTTTCTACCCAGAAGAATGGAATGTATGTCTGTATCCTTTACTCAGTCTCATAGTTTACCAATTTTTGTTTATCTGTTTTAATTTATCTATTTTTCCCCTTTGCTTTAAGCTATTTCCGTGAGAGAAGAAACATTGCTACCTCAACTGGAAAGTCTGTGACACAGGAAAGTGAGTCTCAGCATGTAAAGTCTTTGTAAATTAGCACTCATATGACAGTCTTAAATGTGTGAAAATTGTGATCGAGAAAGTAGGCCCCCTGTGTAATAGGAAATAATGGGAATAACTATCTGCTAGGGTTCATAATACTTCAGATGCATTTAAAGATGAGTGAATAAAAGACAGTCATATGTACTCAGACTCTTGGAAATCTTCATATACTAATGTAAAAAGAATTTTTTTTTTTTTTTTTTTTGCACCAGGCTTCATTTATCAGTAGCCACAGTCGAAGGCATTTAACTAAATTAAGTGGTTTCTGACATTCTGAGCTATAGGACCTGGATTTATGGAAAGTAATTTTGCCATGGTAACGGGAAAGGGCTGACATTACTTTGGTAAATTGATCATTGACAGAGGCTTTTCTTTCTTTTTGAAAATTCTGTTTATATATGTTCAGGAACATTCTTCTTAACAATAAGGTGGAAAACACTTGGTTACTGACCCTTTAAAAGTTTTTTTTGCCATAACAGAGAATGAAAGTGTTAGGAATTCTTTCTTGTGGATGGGCGTAACACAAGGACAGTGGAAAATCTCTTGAAATAACTTATTTTTACAAGTGTATTAGTGGCTGTGGTGTTAGATTATATTAAGTAGATTCTGGTGTTTTGAGTGATACAGCATCTAGTTATGTTAGTGAACTTTTAATTATTCATTGGAAATTACAATAGATCTAACACTAACTTTATGCCATTAATACTGTATTCTTATTTAGGAATTAACATTATAAATGGCATCATATGTGGGAAATGTGCTTAGTTATATTAATGTGGATCTTAGAGGGTAGCAAGGCCATATATGACACATCACACTTTCTGAAACAGTGAGTAATATGCCTTGGTTGGGAAGTGAGAGGCATATACAGTGAGTGCTGCACCAAGAAGCCATGGGACGAGTTGCTTTGGAGGTGAATATTATAAGCATAATTTTGGACTCTCAGAGGATAAAGCTTAAGTTGTGATGTTACTATAAAATTATTAAGTGCATACCTTTTTAAAAAATGTTTCACATTATTTATATCTTTTCATTCTCATCCTATAATTTGCCCAAAAGATTCAAAGGAGGAAAATTCATCTTCCATTTTTCCTTATGGAGAGACCTTTCTCTTCCAGAGACTAGAAAATTCCAAGGTTAGTCCCATACATTTTTATTTTTTTTTCCATTTTCAAGTCTTTGCTCTTCTGCCTATATTTCCCTCTTTGTTTCCTTTAAAGTGTTTGGAGAATGAGTTATATTGAAGCAGGACATTGGTAGTCAGTAAAATTCTTTTAAGTAAAATCATGTCGAATGTGTATCTTTGAATATATATCACAAAAATGCATTCAATTTCAGGAATACAGGAGGGGGGGTTTCTGAATTTTCCGAAAAATAAGTTACTTTAAAGACAAACCCCCAAAGAAAGCAAAAGCAGGCAAACAGAACCCCCCTAGATTTTGCTTTTTGCCTTATACCCAAATATCTACTTCTAACATATCTTCATATCTTCATTATTTAATTTATCAGTCTTTCTTTCTTCTCAAGTACTTGTGCTCTTTTGGTTATTTTATTTCTTGGTCAGGATAAAACAGAAGTTGGAAGACAAAAAGTGGGAAATTAAAAGTAAATAAATTTTGTTCTTGGTTGGCATCTTCTGTTTTTCCTGGATGAAATGATGCATTATTAATGATTTAAATATCTTGAAAAAGGCATCGAGAGGCTATTTTTAGTATAGTCTCTCTAAGTTTTTACTGAAAATTGATCTAAGCAGTTAGATATTTATGTAATAAAACTAAGCTCACATTGTGGATATTTGGAAAATATTGCTGTCCTAAAAAATGTATGTATATAATATATGTGTATTTCTTTTTAATAGAAGAGATCTATAAAGAATGAATTTTGGACCCATGAAGAAACACTCAAAGGGGAAACAACTACTGAAAAAAACGCTTTTCTTGTGAAATCAAGGTATGAGGTCATGATTGATGATGGTTAATTCTTTTGAATATAACGTTATGCAGTGTTGACTTGCTCATATTATGTTTCTAAGAAAATAGTTTACATTAGTAAGTTCAAATCTTTCTCATTCTAGATGTTTCAGTAATGGCACTTAGTCTATTAAAAAAATTTTTTTTTAGTTTGTTTAGAGCACAAGCGTGGCAGGGGCAGAGAGAAGGAGAGACAGAATCCCAAGCAGGTTCCGTGCCATCACGCAGAGCCCAGCGTGGGGCTCGAACTCACGAACGTGAGATCATGATCTGAGCTGAGATCAAGAGTCGGACGCTTAACCGACTACACCACCCAGGAACCCTGAATAATGGCACTTATTTTAATAATTGAACTTAGAGTCTGTAAATCCGGTGTATAGTGATATTTTGCAGCAGATTATGTTAGTCTTTTCCTAATTGAAATCACTCTTCCCATCCTAAAGTGGAAAATATGTGGTGCCCACAATTGTGTGTTAAAGATGGGAAGTTATGTTAATATGAAGGAGAAAGAGGCAGCGCAAAAAAAAAAAAAAAAAAAAAAAATTACTATCTAAGGTGCAGAATATTTACAAATGTAATACATCCTTTTTTACTGGAAGTTCATCATTGACAAGTGGCTTGACAGTTTACCCAGTTATTTGGATCACTCATGAAATTAAGCAGTTTGTGAGGCACCAACTTGAATTTTAGTTTTCTCAACTTTATTAGGACTTAGTGTCCTGCATCATTACCTAATGTTCATTTTATATCTTCAATTTTATCCTTTTCTTTCCAAGTCTGATAATGTGGGTTTTCTTAAGTTGAAACTAAATAATTGAGGATCTTCAGTTAGCATTTGATATGTATGTATTATAATGCAAAATGTGGAAGAGGCCAGGTTAAATCATTCTTTAAGGAAGTGAGTTTTTAGGACACTGTGTCCAAAAGGATGTAATTTGACTCCTACACATATTTATTTCATTGATTAGCAAAAACTTCTTTGTAATGAGTTTTATTATACATTAATGGCTGAGTGAACCTATTTTGTCATTCCTTAAATCTGTAGAAATATGCTTAGCTATTATGAATGTGTTCTGGTGAATATGATAGGTTACACAGCTTTTACCTTCTGATTGTATCCTGACTCTTTCTCATTTCCTAGCTAACAGTGTGGTGAAGTTTTCCCTCATTAGTGTTACAAAATAATACTAAAGCTCTTGGAATTGAATCGTGGAGAGCCAGAGAGGAGCAACAAGTTTCGAAGTGAGATCTCCAAATAGATGAGTTAGTGGTTCATGAATGTTACTCAGGGACTACAAGTTGGAATGGCTATTTAATGCTGTTGGTGATGATGTTAAAATACGAGGCAGGGAATGTGGTCAGTCTTCACTCTTAGTACCAGTCTGCACCCACCCCCACCCCCCACCCAAATAAACAGATCAGATTAATGACACATAAGAAAAATTGTACTACTTTCAGCAGTGTTCAAATATATCTTAGGGTAATAAAAGATTTCTGTTTTTCTGGAAGAGTTTTAGAAATTATCAGATGGGTTAATGGAGCTCTTAAGAGATTTCTGACTTTAAATTTCTGTGCAGCTTGTTGTTTATAAATTTCAAAAGTAATCAGTGGCTCAAATACATATGGTATTTTGAAATGTTAACACAGTTTGTTTCCATTTAGCATATATGATAACAGGAAGGAGAATATAAGCGAAGACAAAGCAGAAGATATTTGGATACCTCGAGAGGACAAAGTTAATTTTCCAGTAGACTCTGCTTCAGAATCAGAATATTCAACAGTAGAAGAATGCTTTCAGAGTTTAAGAAGAAAAAATTCAAAGGCATCTAAATCTAGGACTCAAAAAGCATTGAATTTGGACCCTGTTAATAGGCACAGTTATCCGTTAAGCTCAACAAGTGGAAATACTGAGTCCTCAATCGTTTCCTCAAATGCAATATCTCCCTATGCCTGTTTTTATGGGTCCTCTGCAAGGAAGGTTAAATCCGGATGGCTAGACAAACTCTCCCCTCAAGGGTATGTAGTTTTTCATTTTTTTTCCCATAAGTAGCATATTTTCAGCAGTTCAAGTTTATCCATTTCTAAACCTGCTAGGTTGTTACTACTCTCCACCCCTCCCCTACGCACACAGATACAGTTTTTAGGGGTTTTCAGTACACTTTTGCAAACGCTGTTCTTTAGACATAAGGAGGAACATGTGCAGTGTATTATGTGGAATGCTGGGTTAAGATTCTGAATAGCAGATTGAAATCGAAAGTTGCAATTTCACATCTAGATCCTTAATGTTAGTTTCTAACTTTACACTAAAATGCACTGTGTCCCAATTTATAGCAAAGAAAAACAATACAGATTGAGTTGGTATTACTAGGCCCACGCTGTTTGGCTTTTGCTCATATTATAACAGTGTTCTGTTTGGGAATACAAGTCTTAATTGTAGTTAGAGAAAGTATGTCATTGTTAGATTTCAGGCTTCACTGGTATAGATACATTGTTTTGATTTTTGTATGTTGCACAGAAGGTCAGAGTCCCTTGAATATTATACTTTTAAAACAGATTTATCATTTTAGATGTTTACAAAGAGACTTCTGTCCCTTAAGGGTTATACAGTACTCAGAAATATTTGGGGAGGGATTGCGTTTAATTAGAATTGTTTTCTGGCATCCTGATTTTTTAATGTCCTTTTGAAATATTTACTTGAAATGTTCCTCATGAATTATTAAATTATTTTGGGATTAAATCTCTCATGTTTAAGTAGTGAATATGGTGAGTCCTTGCAATATGCTGGTTTTCTTTACTATTCCCCCCAAAATGAGCCATCATTTCTAGAAAGCCTTGGACCTAAAATAAATTTTATTAGCAAAAAGTTACTAGAAGAAACATTAGTTGATTAGTGGGAGCAGGTTTTAATTTCTTAAGAAAGTGAAAAAAAAAAAAAACTCACTTTTATGGTTAGTAATTATATATTTAATGCTTTCTATCATTACATCCTTTTAGCAAATTAGATGTTGAATAACCTAATTTAGCAAATTAGAGTACTTCTTAGTATCAGTTATCCTGTCTCCTTTCTGGTTATTTAAGGTAACAAAGTAGTCAACTGTGCCTACTTTTCATCAGTCATCAGTACTATTGATAGTCTAATAGCAAAGGTAGGAGTAAGCATTCAAAAGTACACATTGGTGGAATGAAACAGTGAGTTTGAATATTCTCGAATCTTTCATTTCTGTAAAATTAAGGTGTTTAGGGAGATTCTAGTGCTCTCTCCAAACAAATACCACCAGAAGAGTTAGCGGACTCTGGGTACAGAGCCCCCAGCAGCTGTGGTTTCCTTTTCCTGCCTACTCTCTGGTGGTACCTTGTTCTCTGCAGGGTTGTTATGTTTATGCTCCGGGCACACTGAGAAAGCTTCCCCATTATTGTCCACCCCTGGGACAGTTAGAACATTTTTCCTCTCACTCTATCAGAACTCTGGCTTTCCATCCTTTCTATTCTGAATCTGCCTAAGGTCAGATGCTGTAAGTTGTCTAGATTTATGTTTTTCCATTTTAGGGGAAATAATTGAGTTTTCTGGCTTAACAGTTTTTCTCCTGGATACCAGGATGAATAGAGATGGGAAATTAAACAAAGAACTTGCTATATCACCAAGAGATTAAACTCTTTTATATGATTTTATTGTTATGACTTGAAAAGAAGTATATGTTACTGGTTAGAAGCATGTATTATTTATTAGATCAGAAGTAGAATCTCTTAATTTCTCCTTTTCATAATTGGATTCTGTATTCTGTTGTGAGAGTGTTTAAAATGCTCATTAATTAGACAAAGTGATGCCTACCCACTCCTTATGCAGAGGGTATGAGCTTTATTTAACTCGTGGCCACATGTCTCTTTGGAGCACTTAGCACTGCTGGAGATGGCATTCTGAATTCCAGAGAGGAGGGATCAGCCAACTTTTTCTGTAAACGGTTAAATAATAAATACTTTAATCTTTATAGCCTCTGTGGGGTCTCCGAGAAGAATCAGCAACTCAACAGTTGTAGCCTGACAGCAGCACAGAGAATATGCAGACCAGTGATTGAGGCTGTGTTTCAATAAAGATTTTATTTATAAACACAAATTTGGCCTGTGGGCCATAGAAGCATAAAGCAGATTAGATGTTTGGCTAAAATCTTATACCAGCTGCTTCTGTCTCTCCTAGGCCCCAAGTAGAAAATTATAACCTGATGCTTTCTGTTATTTTAATCAATATAGAAGTCATAAGAAGCAAGAACTCACTTTGGCGACCTTGACACTTACTGTTCTTTATGACTGGAATGTCCTTTTCCACAGAGCATCGTGACTTGTGTACCCTTCCTCAAGTTCTTGCTGTAATGTCTCCTTTGCATTGAGGCCCTCTTCCCCAACACCCCATCACTCCCTTCGTTACTTTATTAAAAACAAATAGCCACACTCAGTTGTCCTTCTCCAAACAGTGTTTGAAACTGTTCTCAGTCATGAGGGACGTTAAACAAAATTATCAGATTTATAATCTGGATTTATTTCACATGATCGAGTATCTGTTTTTGCAATGGAAATGCCAGTTCTGCGTCAGTGCACGGTATGTGAAAGCTGCCTAGTATTTAGGAAGAAAGTAAGTGTGTACCATCATGCAACTAAAGAAATAGTAAAACATTCACAGTTGAGCTTAAAATATGAACATTCACTAACTCTTTGAATGATCTAATTATACTATAGACTGATAATATCAATTTCAAAAATTATATGGAAAAAAACTTAATAAAATGTAGAATGTGGGTGTATTATTTGTGTTTCAAACAAGTCAAGCAGATGAAAAAATTAAATGGTACTTGTTTTTAAAAACTCACTGGGTTTTGAGGATAAAAAAAGTCTTTCTCACTCCCCTTTCTTAACTGTAACTAATAAGCTCAAGCTCTTTTTTTTTTTTAAGTTTTTTAAATAAAAAAAAAAAAAATTTAATGTTTATTTTTCAGAGAGTGAGGCAGAGCGTGAGTGGGGGAGGGGCAGAGAGAGAGGGAGACATAGAATCCGAAGCGGGCTCCAGGCTCTGAGCTGTCTGCACAGAGCTGGATGTGGGTCTCGAACTCCCGAGCTATGAGATCATGACCTGTGAGATCATGACCTGAACCAAAGTCATGCTTAACTGACTGAGCCACCCAGGCACCCATGATAAGCTCAAGCTCTTCCCTCAGTCTGAGTTGATGTAAATATGGAAGACTGGATACGGTTTATTGCAGCATTTCCCAAGTATGTGACTCAGAGGAAGAATCCTGCCAGTTGCTTTAAGGAAAAGACAACATGGTGAATGTGCTGTACCCTTGCTAGGAGGTACACATAGTGAAAGATCTAAGCATTATCTGCAACAACGAAACCTTTTTGACATTTTTAACTTGCTGTTTTCTAAAGATATTTGTATGTTCAGTATAATGCACCAACATTTTTATAAAAACTGCAGTGGATCTTGAATTCATATTTTACTAGGAAATATGTTTTATGACTTTCTTTCTTACTCAGCTAAATTCCTCTTTAAAAGAATTGTTAACTTTTTAACCTTTGAGAGGCATGGTGTGGGAATCTGAGCCTAGGACAGCAGAAGCAGAACATGTGAGGCTAACTCAGCAAATCGAACATATAATATGCTTAAGAATTTGTGGAGGAATACAGGGGTACCTGGGTGGCTCAGCTGATTGAGTGCCCGACTCTTGGTTTCAGCTCAAGTCATGATCTCTCATGGTTTGTGGGGTTGAGCCACGTCGGGCTCTGCATTGACAGTGTGGAGTCTGCTTGGGATTCTCTTTTTGACTCTCCCCCCACTCGGGTTTTCTCCCTCTCCCCTCTCAATAAATAACTAAATTAATTAATAAACTAAAAAGATAATTTGTGGAGGAATACAAAAACGCCCATGATGTATGTGTTCCTTGCCTTCTTTATGTCTTTCATTAGGGCAGAAAAAAAGGAAGTAAATAAAAATAAAACCTAAATGCCGAGTATAGTTGGTACAGAAAGGTCCTCAGAGTACAGAATTGTGAGGTTACAGGGGGGTTGAGAAACCATTTCTTCAAAGATCTAGGAATGAGAAGTGGCAGTTCAGTTGGCCTTTGGAAAATAGATGAGATTTTAACTAGCGTTTTTAGAAGAAATACTTTTCTGGATAGAGGGAGTGAAAAGGCACCAACATAGATGGTACCTGGGGTACTGAAGTCTGTGGGATGGATAGCTGTGATTAGCTGGGTTATTTTATGGAAGATGTGAGTAAGCCTCTAGAACAAGGAGGTAGAAACTGCCAGTGGATTGCATGTTCAGGTTGAATACAGAACTGAGGAAAATGAAAAAACCAGTGGTCAAAAATACCAAGAAAAGATCAAACCCCAGACAGTAGTTGGGAGTCAGACCACCCAGAAGCCGGTAATCCAGGACTTGGTGGGAGATGAGAGCTTATTACTCTTGGTGCCTTTGTCAGTGACTGATTTCGCAGTGTGTGCCCAGCGTGTCCAAGGCTACTTTAGTGGAGCGATTCCTCACCCTGGTACACAAGTGTGGGTGTGCCTCACATTTCCTGGGAATGCTGACCTCTGGCCTTTCAGTGAAAGCAAATGTAGTGCAAAGTTGACAAGTCTCTATCTGACCAAGATGTTATATACCAATCACTGTGTTGAACTTAAAGTTGAATCTTAGATCTTTGATAAAAAGTATCTAGTTGGCCATTTCTCAAATCATACTTTGTTTGTAAAGACTGTCCCAAGCAAATAAAAAGCCTCAATGTTTTATTTGTAGTTTAAGGAAACAATTTCTGAGTGTTAGTATTTATTAAATAACATGACTAATTTCTTTTAATCCATCTAGTGGCAGACAAATGAGTGAGGGTGTTGGAATCAGAAAGAAATTAGAGTTGTAAGCTATCTGTTGTTCATTTGCTATGTGACTCAATGTCTCAGGACCTCCATTTCCCACATAAAAGTGTAAGGTCAAGACTCCCTCTGTGGGCTCAGTTGGAAAAGTAGGTAACACTGGGCCTGACAACTGGGGCTGAATAAACCACAGTTTCCTTTCTCTTTAGAAGAGTATCACTTTATTTCAGACCTCTGATAATGTTAGTGAAAGTGAGTTCTAGTCAGTTCTTACCTTGGAAAATAGGATGTAAGGAAACCATGTGTTCACATTAAACTTACAAAACATTAACATTTTTTTCTTAATATTTATTTATTTTTGAGAGAGAGAGAGACAGAGTGTGAGCCTTGGGAGGGACAGAGAGAGAGGGAGACACAGAATCTGAAGCAGTCTCCAGGCTCTGAGCTGTCAGCACAGACCCGGATGGCGGGGCTCGAACCCACGAACCACAAGATCATGACCTGAGCTGAAAGAAGTTGGACCCTTAACCAATTGAGCCACCCAGGCGCCCCCACATTAAACTTTTAAAAAAAGTTTTCTGGTGATTATAAAAGCATGTGGTTTAAAGTGTCAGAAAATTCTATGTGGCTTGTTAAAAAACACATAGCAATTTTCCTCCCCTCCCACATCATCACAAGAGACTGCCACTTTGAACTCTTTTTGTAGTTTCTTTTGGTATTTACTTTGTATTTATTAATAATGTTTAAAAAGAAAATTTTTTTTTTACAAAATTTTTTTTGAGTAGTCTCCATGCCCAGTGTGGGGCTTGAACTCACCACCCTGAGATCAAGAGTTGCATGCTCTACAGACTGAGCCAGCCAGGTGCACCTATCTTAATAATATTTTTATGCTATTTTTTCCCCCCTCACTTTTCAGTGTTAGGGATTATCTCTTGAGGTACTACCATAGAGTATAATGTTTATTCAATATTTTTTAATGTTTATTTTTGAGAGAGAGAGGGGGAGAGAGAGAGCGAGCACACATATACACACTCATGTGTGGTGAGGGGAGGAGCAAAGCGGGGGCACAGAGACTGATGTGGGGCTTGAACTCACAAATTGCAAGATCATGACCTGAGCTGAAGTCAGATGTTTAAATGACTGAGCCATCCAGGCGCCCTTAATGCTTATCCATTTTTATCTCTGTCCCCCACTCCTTATTCTGGCAAAGACACAGTTCTTGTCTATCATCCATTTAATGCAATTGTATAAAATATTTAGATTATGTCTGTATTTAGTTTTATACTCTTGTGACTATAAATGCTGCTCATATGGGAGGCTCTGTAACATAGGATTAATTTTTCTTTCATTTGTGATCTTTAGTTTTCCTTGGAATTTAAAACTTTTGATTTTTTTACTTGGGTTTTTTTTTTTTTTTTTTTTTTAATCTCATTCATCTCAAATTTCTTCCTAAGAACTATAAGTCTGTGAAGTAACCAAAATACATATCAATTTCATCATCTCACAGTCTCTTAAGGAATCCTGTTTAGTTTGGGCTGGTGGTTCTCCAGTCCTGCTACACAATTAGCTGGTTAGCATTCTGTGGTCCTTTTGATTATTGTCCTAGGGATTCTCTATGTGCCGTGGTTTTGTCTTTCCTCAATATCCAATTGTCATGGTCTCACCACCAGCATACCCACCCATGCTCCTTGGAGCTTCCTCAGAAACAATGGGTAGGGGAGACAGTTTTTGAGACTTTGCATTTTTCAAAGTGTTGCTTTTTTTCCTAAACATGCTTACTGATAATTTATCATGGCTCAGAAGTCTTGATGAGAAAGAATACTCCCTTCAGATTAGCAATCCATAGTCTTTTAGATCATTGGTATTATAGAACTGGTATTGAGAAATCTGATTCTTGATCCTTTATATGTAGACTCTTTTTTTGTTCTGGGAGATTTTCCTGTTTTCTTTGTTAATTAGTCTGTTTTTTCTTTCTAAACTTTTTGGTAATTTGGGGTTGGACCTCCCACACCACAATGTTGAAAACAATGTAGCTTTTCCGTGTTTCATTTCTGTGAAGTTTATTCAATTGTATTTTCTAACCTACTTTTGTTTTTTGTTATCCTATATTTAATATAAAAAGCACTTTCTTTGTTCTTTTATAGCTTATTGTTACTCTTCACGGACAGAATACCTTTCTGAAGATGTTCATGTTTTTTGAGGCTCTCTTTTCCTGTTCGGTCTGTTTCTTTTAATTTTATTTCTATTTTTTTTTTTGGGGGGGGTCATTCTCCATATTTTACCTTAGAGATGTTTCCCTCAAAAGTTTCATTTAAAAAACAAATTAATGTTTATTAGAGAAAATGAATGAGCGGGGGAGGGGCAGAGACAGAGGGAGACACAGAATCCAAAGCAGGCTCCAGGCCCTGAGCTGTCAGCACAGAGCCCAACACGGAGCTTGAACACACGAACTGCGAGATCATGACCTGAGCCACCCAGGTGCCCCTCAAATGTTTCATTTTTTTTTTTTTTAATTTTTTTTAACATTTATTTATTTTTGAGACAGATAGAGACAGAGCATGAACAGGGGAGGGTCAGAGAGAAGGAGACACAGAATCTGAAACAGGCTCCAGGCTCTGAGCTGTCAGCACAGAGCCCGACTCGGGGCTCGAACTCACGGACCGTGAAATCATGACCTGAGCCGAAGTCGGCCGCTTAACCGACTGAGCCACCCAGGTGCCCCCCAAATGTTTCATTTTTAAAGTGAGATCTTGCAAAGCTGCTTAGAACAGGTTCTGATGAGTCCTGTTACTCATTTCTTGTAAGATGAGATGATCTTGCTGGACTTCTCTTAATATGTTTCCCTGGTGACGCCTCATACCATTATCTTTTAAATGAATCCTGGTAAACAGCTTTTTGGGAGCTTAGGGAAAGTGGACTTTGAGTGTAAATATCTATGACACAGACTTTTGTTTGATTCTTCTGTTTTGAATACCGCCCCCTACCGTCAGTCATGTGTGAGTGTCCCAGTCCAGAGACGCTCTCCCATGTGTGTGATATGCAGTGAATGAAACTCTGGTTTCTGTTGAGCAAGAGGAGGGGCATTTTTTCCAGCGGTGTGAAGAGAGGGAGGATTCTGGGATGGAGTGATGAGGGGTACAAGTTTATCTCTTAAATTGCTCTTCAACAAATCTTGTTTTTGGCACCCCCCCCCCCCCCCACCTCGCCTTCATAGTCACTTCCAGAGTTACTTAATGTCTTCCATTGTCTGAGATTTCTTGAGATTTTGTGGGTACATTGGTTTTCCTCCCAGATTGATCTGTTGCAGGCTTAGCCATCAGCTCTCTGAAACTTCCTAAGTCAGCCCTTCTCCTTCTTAAGGTTTCTGAATATTGTTCCTTCGTCTACTTCTCTGATCATTGTTGGTTTATAGGTATTTGTTTATGTTTTTTTTAACCCTTTGAAACAACTTTGGGAGAAGTAGAGGTAAATGCAAGCTTTTAACTGATCATCTTAACTAGAATTTGGTTTCCGGTTTGTGTGTGTGTGTGTGTGTGTGTGTTTGTGTTTACAGAATATGACTCCATGAAATAGTTGTGAATCATTTAATATAGCTCTTTATATACCATGTCAAATAAGCACTTAGCTCTTTGTGAATATTTAAAAATTGGTAGTGACATATTAAAATTAATGCTCTATTATTGATTTCCGAACGCTTTTTTAGCACCTAGAATTCTACATTAAAATAACATTCATTTTTTCTCATTGAAAGAATTAGGTATAGCAGAGATAGAAGCTGGGATGTCAGAGAATTTTGCTTCGTTTTTGATTTTTTGGCCCCAATTCCTTTTGGTTCACATAATCTTGGTAACTATCATTTTGGTTTGCTTAAAAGTGAGGAATTGTGTTTTAGAATAGAAGAGTGATAGCATTTTACACTTGATCTTAGCCAAAAGGGCAAGAAGTGATAGTGCTGGCATTTTATAGAAATATAATAATTTCTTGCATCTGTATTTATAAAATACTTCATAACTAATACGGAATCATTTAAAAGCCTCATACTTAAAAGAGTAGATAAAATAAAAACTTAGCCAAATCAAAACATGAGTAATTAGATAAACAAAAATCTACACTTTTGGAAATTGTAGTAGTTCTAAAACATTGAGGCTAGTTAGGGTTAGAGTAGCAAATAAGATAAAATTTGCATGTAATTCTTCAGGATTATGTAAACAAGGCAGACAAATCTGGAACACCATGCTGCTGTCCTTTTCATTAGATACTGCTTAGAATAACTGAGAAGCATGTTTGTGATGATTTAAATTCCATGATTAATAAAAGCCATAAATTTGACTTAGTGCCTTTGAGGCTCATTTCATTTGTGTCATATTTAATGATAATTTGGAAGCCTTTGCCACCTTACATTAATATTGGTTACCATACCTATTTGATTTGGGGATTTTTTTTTAAGCTAAAATATTGCATCTTTTTAAAAGCAAACAAAAATCTCCACAGCCCTGTTGGCACTTAAGAATGAAATTAAAACAGGAATACCTCTGTGTGAGTACTTGATAAATCCAGATTTGTTTGTATTTGCACTGTTGTTAAAAAAAAGAATTTTTAAGATAACACGGTTTTGAGACAACAAAAACTGACACCAGGTGGTAAGGCTGTATTTATGATCGCAGTTGAAACTTCACACCAGCTGCCCTACTAGAGCTCAAGGGAAGAGCTTATAGAAATTCGTTCAGTAATAACGTGGGCACAAGACTTATAAATTATTCTAAAAAAGCTTCTTAAAGAAACGTTTCCCTTCAGAACCCTAAAAACAAAATAGGATAAAACCTAGGCTAATATGTTTCGTGTCTGCTCCACCTTTTTTCCTGAAGGAATTCTGAAGCACTTTGCAAAATTGAACTCACATATAAAATGGGTAGAGGTCAAATGTTACCACTGCCGAAAGGGATGTCCAGGATGCCTTGCTATAAAACGTACTAGAATCTATTTTGTGTAGCGGTTGAGAGCATGGACTTTGGGATCCGACTGCATGGATCTGACTCACAGATACGTTCTTTACTGGTTGCGTGACAAGGTTTTTCAACTTAACCAGTGCCTGCGTGCCTTCATCTGTAAAATGGGAATAGTAATATTACCTCATGTGGTTGCTTGGAGGTTTAATGAATTAGTATTTGTTTTTGCCTTGCAGCAGGGCCTAGAACAAAGCGCAACAAACCGTTTGCGTTTTTATTATGAGGATTATTATGGCAAATAAATTCTTAATTGATGCGTTAAAAATCTCTTTCCTGTGTTGTAATTCATTGTTATTTCATATCTAATTTGTGTCCTGTGACAGTAGAAACACAGTATTGGATGACACTGTATTTTATACCCTGTCTTATTTTTTTAACATTTACTAAGCAAATTAAGCTGTAAAGCAAAATTTTAGGGAAAAGCATAAGTTACATCAGAGTAAATGTTTACTCTTGTATCCTCTAATTGTGTGTAGTAGATTGATTTTACGTAATTCCGGTGGAATTAGCTGACTGATATCTAATAGTCTTTTCTAAAAATGTGAGGGAACTATATAACCGTTGCACAGAAAAGATAGTTCTTAAAAATTTAGTATTCATTGATACTTACTTTAAAATTTGAAACACCTTAAGTTCTCCCTGTTATTTCATTGAAATTTTAATGAATATGTAGGGTTTACCAACATTAAATCTGAGTTTTCATTTGCTAGAAAGGAGAATAATGTGAGAAAGGATATAAATGTAAGTTCTTATATTTAATTACCAGTTATTATAATCCAGTATTGAACTTACATGCAGAAAACAGTTAATTGAATGTTGATGTGTTTTATGAGAAAAATAGATTAAACAATATTTATATAAATTTAGTTTGGAAACATTTTGTATTGATTTGTATTTTTAATAACATGTCAAATGAATACTTTTTTACAAAGTATATTTTAAGTGTTTAACATAAAAAATGTATTTTTAAATTACATGGATATTAGTGATGAATTTTCCAAGCTTGATGATGAATTTTCCAAGCTTTCTGTAGGCTCTAATTTTTCTTTAATAACAAAATATTTTACAAAGCTTTTATTTTGTCATATTTAAAAAAAAAAAAACCCTGATCTTTAGTATTTGAAAAAAACAAAACATGAAATTAAGGGTAAAATGTTTTAGTGGTGTTTGTCTTCTGAATATATAAATAATGCAGATTTGAGTAAGCATTTTTCAGTGAAAAATATGTTCCTGTGTTCATTAAATATTTATTAAGCACATTTTATTGCTAGAATCTGTGGCAGTTGCTGGTTTTATATTGATAAACAAATACTTTCTGCACTCAGGTATCTCAATTTCTAGCATGGGAGATGGGTGAAGCAAAGCAAATATGTAATTCCAAAATCTGCTAGGTGTCAGTAAGTGAAGAAATGGATCAAGAGACCAAGGAGCTCTGTAGGATTTAGGTGGCAGTCAGGTGGCTACTTGGAGGGGATACTTTCAAGATGATGTTTCAAGGATAAGGAGCTAAACATATCAAGAATAGGCCGGAAGCATTCTAAGTGGAGAAAATAGCCTCTGAGAAGGCGCGAGCAAGAACCAGTGTAGAGACAGGAAGCAATATGGCTGTAGGATTGTGTCCACTGGGTAGGTACCAACAGATTTGATGGCTGCCTGCATGAATGAATGGCAGCAGAAGGAAAGGACCATTAGTAGAATTGCCCAGTGGCTCTCTCGAACTACAGAATGGTTGTTTCTTCAGTTGCTACACCCTGTGGCTTTTCATTCCATTCCCCTGTGGGCTGGGACTTGTCCTGTTTACCTGTCCCTCCATAGGATTATTAGAAGGATTTAATAATATTTAAAAATATTGAGCTAAAATGGCTGAACACATCTAGAAGTTACCAGGTAGTTGTGAAAATTCAATGGTTGGGAAAATACCTCAGAGACTAATAAGTCTCCTGTGAGCTGAGGTTTTGGTTGAGGCCTTGCTCAGAGAGCCAAGAATAGAGTGTGTCTTTGGTCTTTAGTGCCCGAGAGATGTGGTCAGATGGTGGTATCTTTGACCCCTAAACTGTCTGCCCTGTCTCTTTCTCTTCTCATTTTTCTGTGGATACAAGTGTTATACTCCTGGATGATGCCTCAGACCCCAAACTGTGTATCAGGTTGGTGACGGAATTCTAAGAAAGCTTTGGGAGTCCAAATGGCTGCAGTTAACAACCTTAAGTAAAACATATTAAAGTAGGCTCTAAACTTTCTTCACTCTATGCTTTGGCAGGTTTTGAAACTTGGGATTTAATTTTGAGTTTTCAGAAGTTTTCCTGTCTTGTGCCAACCTTTTTTTTTTTTTTTTTAAGGTACCGATTATTTGAGTTTTAGTCACTGAGGTTTGTCATCTTGCTAAAGGAACTATGCTTGATCATGTCATTCATTGGACAGATTTTTTTTTTTTTTTTTTTTTTTTTTTTTTTTGGTGCCATACTTGTCTCTGTGTCAGTTGCTGATCATGTAGTAAGGGATGAAACACTCTTGGACTTTGTCCTTGGAAAGCATAAGATACGGTGTGGGAGGCAGAATTTGGGCAAGTAAACAAATGTATGTACGTACAGTTAGAGATTGTGCTCTTTGTTAGGAGGAAAAGGAGAGAGTGCTTTGAGAGAGGATAACTTTGTCATCTGCTTTGAATTAGCTCATCAGGGAAGGAATAATTGTGTAGGTAGTATGGGGGATCTCTGAAAGAGAAGTAGTTAGCAAAAGGAATAGAGGGGTAATGGAAGGTTCTAAGATCTCCCTACAGATGTTGATTATTTTTATTCTGAAGTGGAAGGTTATATATACTGTTGAGCTCATCTTACCACCATTCATAATGTACGTAGAATCCACAACAAAATCTTGATTTACAGAATTATTGCTGACATTGTGTGGGAAGATCTGTATTTACCTGACTTCAAGTATGACAGAGATCAACATGACATGAGTACAAAATGATTAATTTGTTCAATGTATTATTATTGTGTGCTTAATATTTCTTATGTTTATAAGTAATATTCATTATGTTTAATGTTTAATGCTGGGAATTAATTTTTTTTAATAATAGACTTTTTTTTTTTAGAGCAGCATTGGTTTACAGGAAAATTAAGCAGAAAGTACAGTTTCCAATTAGCCCCTTGTACATACCCCACTGTACACATTTTCTCATATTATTTACATCTTACATTAATGTAAGATTATTAAAATACTTACATGTTACTGCTTTTTTCAATATAATTTATTGTCAAATTGGCTAACATACAGTGTATACAGTGTGCTTTTGGTTTTGGGGGTAGATTCCCATGGTTCATCGCTTACATACAACACCCAGTGCTTATCCCAACAAGTGTCCTCCTCAATGCCCATCATCCATTTTCCCCTCTCCCCCACCCCACCCCCATCAACCCTCAGTTTGTTCTCTGTATTTAAGAGTCTCTTATGGTTTGCCTCCCTCCCTCTCTTTTTATAACTATTTTTCCCCCTTCCCTTCCCCCATGGTTTGCTGTTAAGTTTCTCAAGTTCCATATATGAGTAAAAAACATGCTATCTGTCCTTCTCTGACTGACTTATTTCACTTAGCATAATACCTTCTTACAGAAACATTGGGTGTTTCTGTAAGAAAACACAGACCAAGAGAAGTTAAAAAGAAGCAGAAAGATGATGAAAAAAGAGCTGACTGGTTAGTTTTGCTTATGATTTCAAAGTCTTTATTTTACTTCATAAGTAATTCGAATGCTTCTATGTGGAAATGTCTGCACTGATCAACTTTGAAACTTTTCTCTCAATTTGATCAGGTTTGCTCTAATTTTATGTGAAGCAGAATAGATCAGTGTGGGAGGCTCACTGTATTTCACTTGAGTGAAATACAAGCTTGAGCTCCCTTTCTGCAGCTCAGAAAACAGCTGGGAAGACAAGGTCTCCATACTTCTAGAAGTTCTTTTTCTATCTTTAAATCTTATAAAAACCACAGAATATTATACCAATCCCTTATTTGAAGCATGTTAGAAAACTACAAAATGGTTGTTATTTACATATTTGTTTACAAATGACTTTATTTAAACAGGAAGTTAGCTCTTATAGATGATCTGTGTTAAAAGCTAAAAGTATCTATATTGTGTCAAGTAGAGAAAAGTCACTTAGAGAATAGGATTATCTCACTTCAGGGAAGGGTTCTGAAAACAAACAAAACAAAACAAAACGAAACCCAAGTGGAAATTGGTTCTTCATTTTTCTCTTAAATAGTCAGAAAAAGTTTTTTTCTTTCCAACCTAAATAGGAAACATGTGATTACATTTTTTGCTTTGTTTCTCATTTTTAGTAATCATTTTAAACTGCATTTGCCTTTCATCGGATTCTTTTTGAAAAATGTTAATATTTTAGTGAATTTTGGATGATTGTAAAGGATTTTGTATACAGGGCTTTTTTCAGCTCATTTGATGAAAATTAAGTAATTTTTATTCAGTTGACAAAGCTTTGTTATTTTAGCAAAATATTGCTAAATGCTCCAAAGCAAAAGTTAAGGTAAAATAAAATAAATGCTATAAGCTTAATGAAGGATGAAAGTTTATATTCTCTTTTTTAAAATATTAATTAACTTTTAAGTAAACTCTACCCCCGGCATGGGAGTAAGAGTCACATGCCCTACCAACTGAGCCAGCCGGGTGCCCCTATATTGTCCTTATTAAAGGGTTATTTCTGTCAGGGAAATGGGTGCAATGATAGTGTTTCTGGCTACACTTTCTTTTGCACTCAGCCTTATGAATGAGGATATTAATACTGGTAACAGGATCATGGCTTTACTTATTCAAATTTTGTATTTGATCTACAATGTTACATTGGTTCTAGATGTACAACATAGTGATTCAACATCTCTGTAAGTCATGCTGTGCTCACCACAAGTGTAGCTACCATCTGTCACCACACAACATTATCACAGTATCATTGACTATATTCCCTCTGCTGTATCTTTTATTCCCATGACCTATTCATTCCATAACTGGAAGCCTGTATCTTTCACTCTCCTTCACCCATTTTACCCATCCTCCTACCCCTCTCCCCTCTGGCAACCATCAGTTGTCTGTTTATGTTTGATTCTGCTTTTTGTTCATTTGTTTTGTTTTTTAGATTCCACATATGAGTAAAATCATAAGGTATTTGTCTTTCTCAGTTTGACTTAGTTCACTTAGCGTAATGTTCTCTAGGTCCGTCCATGTTGTCGGAAATGGCGAGATCTCCTTTTTTATGGCTGCATTATATTCTGTTGTATATATATGTATATGTATACATGTATATGTATACACATGTGCACACACCACATCTTTATCCATTCATCTATGAATGGGCACTTGGGTTGCTTCCATATGTCGGCTGTTGTAAATAATGCTGCAGTAAACATGGGGTGCATATATTTTCCCAGAATCCTGTGGGGTTTTTTTGTTGTTGTTTTT
The DNA here is from genome assembly GCF_046562875.1 of Panthera onca. NCBI lineage: Eukaryota > Metazoa > Chordata > Mammalia > Carnivora > Felidae > Panthera > Panthera onca. The sequence goes on along the minus strand of NC_138342.1, from coordinate 30,120,261 downwards.
TGGGTTTTTTTTTTTTTTTTGGTTGTTGTTGGTAAATGCTCTGTAGTGGAATTATTCAATCATATGGTATCTTTAATTTTTTGAAGAAACTCCATGCTGTTTTACACAGTGGTTGTACCAATTTACATTTACACCAACAGTGCGCGAGGGTCCCTTTTTCTCCACATCTTCAACACTTGTTATTTCTTGTCATTTTGATTCTAGCCATTCTGCTGTAAGGCAGTATCTCTTTGCAGTTTTGATTCACATTTTCCTGATGATTAGTGATGTTGAACGTTTTTTCTTGTGTCTGTCGGCCATCTGAATATCTTGTTTGGACAAATGTCTATTCAGGTCCTCTTCCCAATTTTTAATTGAATTCTTTGCTTTTTTGGTGTTGAGTTGTGTAAGTTGTTTATACATTTTGAATATTCAGCCTTTACCAGATGTGTGAATTTCAGATATCTTCTCTCATTCAGTAGATTGTCTGTTTTGTTGATAGTTTCCTTCAGTGTGCAAAAGCTTTTTATTTTGATGTAGTCCCAATAGTTTATTTTTGCAATTGTTTCCCTTGCCTTAGGAGACATATCTAGAAAAATGTTCCTATAGCTGATGTTAGAGAAAATACCACCTATGTACTCTTCTAGGATTTTGGTGGTTTCAGGTCTCATATTTAGGTATTTAATCCATTTTGAGCTTATATTTACGTGTGGTACTAGAAAGTGGTCCACTTTCATCCCTTTGCATATAGCTGTCCATTTTTCCCAGCACCATTTATTGAAGAGACTGTCTTTATCCCATTGTATATTCTTGCCTTCTTTGTGGTAGGTTAATTGACCGTATAAATGTGGGTTTATTTCTGGGACCTCTATTCTGTTCCTTTGATCTATGTCTATTTTTGTGCCAGTATCGACAGTATCATTGTTTTAAATACCTATTTTAACTGATTAGGAAGTGTCATTTATGTATTATTAGCTACATACCATTACAAAAACTGTACATTGTCATAGCCTAGTGTTTTCTACACTGATTAACAACAAATAGGAATGTACTCAACACAGTTACATTACAAATGTATTTAAAAGCCAAGTTCATGATACTTGAATGTCCAATAACAATTTCATATGTCTTACAGAAAACGCATGTTTCAGAAGAGATGGGTGAAATTTGATGGCCTTAGCATTTCTTATTACAATAATGAGAAGGTAAGTACATTTTATAGTTCTCAAAGATTGTCTTACACATATAAGATGTATTTCAGTATACTAAGCAAGCAATTCGATTTTTAAGAGCAGGAGTTGGATTATCAACGTGAAAAGAGTTTATGCAGGGTGAAACATTCTTTTCATAGTTTAACTTTTCCTTGACATATACAATTTTGATTAAAAAAATTATACATCCAGCAATTATTTATGGAGTAACTTCTACAAACTATAGGAATTGTGAATGACCTAAGGATGGATAAGAAATGGTCTTTATCCTAGAGAACACTAAAGAATGTTTACCAGAGGATACTACAACTAGGAAATGGCAACAAAGAGAGGTTACTTTGTACTCTGGAAGGGTATAGAAGAAACAAAGAAGGCTTCTTGCATGAGATTTCTTTTGCTATGAGTCTTGACAAAAGAGGAACGTTTGTACATTGAGACTAGAGAGAACAGAACATGCCTATTTAGAGAACAAATAACATGTCCAGGTGGGAAATCAATTTTCTGATTAGAAAATAGAGTATATGAAGGAGAATTGCGGGAGATGAAGCTGAGAAGGTTCTTTGGGGTTAGAGCTCATTGAATATCTTGATGTGAAAGTGGTCCCAGTTTAGTCTTTAGGCAAGTGAGTCTTAACCACATGATACTGTTTTCATCATGTCTTCATTAGGTATGAGACAGTCTGTATTTTTAGATGTGGGCTGAAATATTTGACATGTTATATCTGCACGTGTTTGCCACAGGTTACTTATCTACATATTTATATTTACAAATACATATATTTGCACACACACATATAGTTAGGTAAAACAAAAACTGAAGACGTTAACAGTTGTCAAATCTGGGTGGAGGATATATGGATGTCCATTGTAGAAATCTTTCAACTTCTCTGTGTTTGACGGTTTCCTTAATGAAAAGCTGGAACATACAAATATATCATATTTTTGGTTAATTAAAATCAGGTAGTTTTATAGTCTTAACTACGTACAGTCCCTTAACATACTCATTTAACACATAAGCACATTTTCTTATTTATAGCTTATAACTTAACATTATTTTCTCATAAGGAGATTTTCACTTCCTATTGTGATATTTATGGCTTGAATAGAAACTTAAACTCCCTTGTATATATTTATTTTTCAGTGCTACAGGGCAGAAGAGAATTTGCTTTTAGATAGAAAGTAGCATACACTTACATGCTACAATATTAAGAACAATAGAAAGCTTAGAGAAGTATTTAATTATTTGGTTTCACTTTGCAGAGATCCAAATAAAGCATCAAATAAATTTGAACACACTTTTTAAAAAATGTTTATTTATTTATTTTGAGAGTAAGAGAGTATGTATGCACAAGCAGGGTAGGGGCAGAGAGAGGGAGAGAGAATTCCAAGCAGGTTCTGTGATGCTAATGTAGAGCCCGACGTGGGGCTCGATTGCACGAACAGAGTGAACCACTCAGGTGCCCCTAAACACACCTCTTGGAGGTTTGCAGGATGGTGGGATAAATATTTTTTGAAAACTGTTTTTTTTGCTTCAGCTATTGTTTTTAGTTTGCTTGTACATTTGAACGTTGAGACTTCCTGTGCCAGTGGTGGGTATGATGTGGTCTCTGTGGCTGAATCTGACCTCTAGTTTTTTTCAGCAGCCGTGCCATTCTCTGGTTTGATGGAAATGAGGGGAAGTCTATTCAGGAGGAGACAGGCTTCCATGCCATGAGGCTCTATTGGCAGTGGTCTCATGATCTCCATTTGGGAAAGAGAATTTCTGGTATCTGTGTCCAACTGGACTCATTTCTGTTTGTCCTTTAAAAGCTCATCTCAGGGTTCCTGTGTGGGTCAGTCGGTTAAGCGCCAGACTTTGGTCAGGCCATGATCTCACAGTTCGTTGAGTTTGAGCTGCGTGTTGGGCTCTGTGCTGACATCTTGGAGCCTGGACCCTGCTTTGGATTCTGTGTGTGTCTCTCTCTCTGCCCCTCCCCTGCTTGAGTGCGCTCTCTCTTGCTCTCTCTCAAAAAATAAACATTAAAAAAAAATTTTAAGCTCATTTCAGCTGCAGTGAGATGAGTGCCTGTCACATTTTTATATATTGATACAATGAAATAATGCAGCCTTGGTTTGAAATTGTGATAAAAAGTTCATGTTAAAAATAACGTTTATAAATTCTCTAACTTAACAATTTTTTAAAAATTTGAATCATTTTCTGTGGCATTTCATTCCTTTACTATCCAGATGATTGGTTTCATCTTGGCAAAAAATAAAAACATTGGAATGTTGCCTAAAAGGAGATATGGTTTCCATTGTGACCCTCTTGCAGAAGAGTGGATTGGGTTGGAGGACTGGGAAGAGGGCGTTTTTTTTTTTTTTTTTTTTTTTCCAACGTTTTTTTTTTTTTTTTTTTTTTTTTTTTATTTATTTTTGGGACAGAGAGAGACAGAGCATGAACGGGGGAGGGGCAGAGAGAGAGGGAGACACAGAATCGGAAACAGGCTCCAGGCTCCGAGCCATCAGCCCAGAGCCTGACGCGGGGCTCGAACTCACAGACCGCGAGATCGTGACCTGGCTGAAGTCGGACGCTTAACCGACTGCGCCACCCAGGCGCCCCGGAAGAGGGCGTTTTAAGGCCAGTGTCCAGAAGGCGCAGGTGTGGCAATTGCTGCTGTCTCAGATGAGTGTGTAGTTTTACTGGGCACGTGCACCCAGTAGTTAGGCTTTTCAGTGTTTTAAAGGTGCAACCGAGGAGTGTGTGGTTGGGCACACCTGTGCATTTTCCCTGGTTTTCTTTCCCTTTTGTCAATGCTGCTCAGTCACATCTCTGCAAGAACGTTTCCATTGTATTGCTGAAAATGGCATTATCCCAACAGCCCTGATATCTTGTCACCTGCCAAGAAATCTAACTCACCCCTATTCTCACTCAGCTGTGGGCAGAATTGCCCTGTGGTCGTTTCATTGTCTGGAAGTGGTAGGAGATAAGTGACAGACTTGACCTTGATATCTGTCTGTTATGGGCTCAAGGGATGCTTTACAATTTCTGTCCTTAAGGAAAATTTTGCACTCTGAAAAACACAATCATTCTGAGCCTGTTGTCTTTTTTCTCCTCTACATTGTCTTATCATGTGTTGTTAGAAGTGAATGTAAAATCAACTTATGTAGTATTAAAAATTATGAGATTTCTTGGGATCTCAGATGATAAATGAGCCATTAGAGAAACTATAACTTCCTGAGGTTAAAGAGACATGATAATTAGCTTGTTAAGTACATTTTTATCACTCCGGGGGAATTTATTTTTCTGTTCCTCTTACAGAGTACTTACCTGTTAAATATGCTACTATTATGGGCATGTGGGCGGGTTACTTTTTTGAAGGAACTGTTTTTTAATCTCGTTAAGCAGATCTAGAGGAAGGAAAATTTCCTTGTTAATGATAACATTTTAACTCAACAAATGCTTAATCATCTCACTGGAGATATGTTTTTATAAGCTTCTGTGATTTTTAAGCAAAGTAAGATTTGAGGATGGATCACCTTAGAGCTGAAGTGTAAATGTTTTTGGACTTTGTATTCTCAGTCTGCTCTCTGCCACTATAGATGTGTAGCCAGAGAGGTCCTCGAGCTGTCCCCAAAGGTACTATGCTCTTTCCCACATCTGAGGTTCCTGACACTGGGGAGACACTTTCCCACTTTTCTTATTCCTGTAGCACCACGTGGTCTAGTCTTGCCTAGTATTGCCATCATAACCCACCTGCATTTATTGGGGTTCCTTTAAGCCCGTCAGTCACGTATTTCTTTGCGTGACTTTGTTCAGTGGTGTCTGGGTACACACTGTGGGGAACGTGAGCGTATCTTTCTTCCTGTATTTTCACCTGCATGTTTTTGCGCTTTCATCTGAACGTTCTGAACCGTTGCCATCCATCAGAATCCTGTGTAAACTTCAAGATCCATTTTTTTATCCCCCTCAATGAAGCCTTTTAAAATTTATTCCAACTATGACATTTGCACAATAACATGCAAGGAAGATTAGAAGTAAAAGAAGCTGGGGCGCCTGGGTGGCGCAGTCGGTTAAGCGTCCGACTTCAGCCAGGTCACGATCTCGCGGTCCGTGAGTTCGAGCCCCGCGTCAGGCTCTGGGCTGATGGCTCGGAGCCTGGAGCCTGTTTCCGATTCTGTGTCTCCCTCTCTCTCTGCCCCTCCCCCGTTCATGCTCTGTCTCTCTCTGTCCCAAAAATAAATAAAAAACGTTGGGAAAAAATTTAAAAAAAAAAAAAAAAAAAAAAAAAAAAAGAAGTAAAAGAAGCTGAAAGTAGGGAGGCAAATCAGGGGAGTATGCAGTAAATCAGACATTAATTTATCTGGGTGTAGGCTGTGTAGGCCAGTGGAAGTGTTAAAAATGAATTTAGAAAAATATGAAAAATGAGCTGTCAGAGTTTGATATGATTGTGATTGATTGGTCATAGAATTCATTCATTGAGAAAATACTTCGACAGTGCTGATTATGTGAAAGGTATGAGGAAAATAGACATATGACCCACAGTGTCTTTGGGGAGACTATTAATCAAATGATCACACAGTAGATATAAAAATCACCATTTGAATTGTAGTTAGTAATTGCTATTAAGGACAAACGCAGGTTGCTCTTAGCCTAAATTAAGGTTATCTGACCAGGTGAAAAGAGACTGGTCAGAAAACATTTCTTCTGGAGCATCTATTTATGCTGAAATGTGAAGGATGTAGAGGGAGTAACTATGTGAAGCTGGATTTGGACAACATTCCTTGAAGAACAGAGTAAGAAAAGGCACTGTATTGGGCAGAAACATGGTGTGTTAGAACCGCAAAGAAGGCTCATGTGACTGGAGAGAGTCCGAGAGTAGAAGGGAGGAAGTTGGTATGTCGCTATAGAGAGAGTCCTGAATTATGCGGGTGCAAAGGATTGACACGAATCAAAGACTATTTAAGACTGACTAGAAGAGCGAGATTTAATGAACAGGTTACAGAGGGGAAGGGTATGTTTTCAGGAGATGATTTAAAGTGTGAGGTGCTTATGGGATAGTTATATATACAATTGACGACTTGAAATATGGGGCTGGAGTTGACCGAACAGATTTGAGAATTTTCCTCAGAAAGTTGGTAGCTGAAAGTTGGTAAGAAGGGATTTTTTTTTTAGAAAATATAAAAAACAAAAACAAAAAAATATACACAAAAAACCCCCAAACAAACAAAAAGGAAAACCAGGAGAAGAAAAGCTGCCTTGTACTTACTTCTTGACATCCTTCTTTTTCTGTGAGGTTGCCCGCTCAACATCTTCAATTACAGTTCAGATATCTTATCAGTTTTGGCTGTGTGAGGGGATGTGGGAAAGCTTTTGTGGCATTGGCATTTTAAATGGTGTTGAATGCATAGAGTTTTGATGTGTACATATAGTAGTCAGGGATGGCAGATTGGAGCAGAGGCATTGGAAGCGAAGAAGCCAACAAAGGAGTAAGAGGGAAATAGGATAGTATAGTGTATCTTGTCAACTGGCAGAGGATAACCTCCCAGTAGAACACCATGTTGCTGACGGTGACTGTTCCTTACCTCTCTGGTATGCATGGCAGAAGTTTGCCACTGAGAGGAATATGACCTTGGCACTTGTTCTCTGCATGGAATGGTTTAAATTAAAAAAAAAAAGTTCAATTTTATGAGAGAGAGAGAGACAGAGCGCAAGCAGGGGAGGGGCAGCAGAGAGAGACACACACAGAATCCTAAGCAGACTCCAGGCTCTGAGCTGTCAGTACAAGAGCCTCACGTGTTGCTTGAACTCACGAACTGCTGGATCATGACCTGAGCCAAAGTTGGATGCTTAACCAACTGAGCCACCAAGGTGCCCCTTTAAAAAATTTTTTTTATTTTTTTTTTATTTTTTAATATATGAAATTTACTGTCAAATTGGTTTCCATACAACACCCAGTGCTCATCCCAAAAGGTGCCCTCCTCAATACCCATCACCCACCCTGCCCTCCCTCCCACCCCCCATCAACCCTCAGTTTGTTCTCAGTTTTTAACAGTCTCTTATGCTTTGGCTCTCTCCCACTCTAACCTCTTTTTTTTTTTTTTTTTTCCTTCCCCTCCCCCATGGGTTTCTGTTACGTTTCTCAGGATCCACATAAGAGTGAAACCATATGGTATCTGTCTTTCTCTGTATGGCTTATTTCACTTAGCATCACACTCTCCAGTTCCATCCATGTTGCTACGAAAGGCCATATTTCATTTGCCCCTTTAAAAAATTTTTTTAATGTTTATTTATTTTTGAGAGAGAAAGAGAGAGCATGAGCAGGAGAGGGGCAGAGAGAGAGGGAGACACAGAATCTGAAGTAGGTCCCAGGCTCTGAGCTGTCAGTGCAAGAGTCTGACACGGAGCTGGAACTCACGAACCACAAGATCATGACCCGAGGCGAAATCTGCATGGAATGGTTTAATTTTTTTTTTTTTTTTTTTCCTAACAAGTTGCTTCAGATACTTTGGGGTCTGCTCAAAAATGAGGGTTCCATGAATACTGGTGTAAATAGTAGAAGAAGCCCCATAAAGATGTGTTCAAATTCTTCTGATATTTAAGATCTTTCGAAATGTGTCCTTTGATGTAAGTTTCCAGATTCACCTCTTTTGACTCTACACTGTGGATCCTCTTATTTCTCTCCTTACACCTCTATTATTAATGCTGTCTAACTGGTTATCTGGTAAACTTAAGGTTTCTTCAAGTCAGGCTCTAATATCATTATGTCTGTGAAAACACATCTGATCTCTTTTAAGCAGAACTGAGAGTTCCACATCTTTGTGCATGTATATTCCATGGTTTGTGCTCAGTTTTAAACTTTTCTTTCATTACATTAGCTGGGCTTTCATTTTGAGACTCCTTGAATGTATAAATACTATTTGGAATTTTCTTCTTTTTAAAATTTTTTTAACATTTATTTATTTTTGAGACACAGAGAGAGAGTGTGCGCACACATGAGCGCGAGCAGGGGAGGGGCAGAGAGAGAGGGAGACACAGAATCCAGAGCAGGCTCCAGGCTTCAGGCTCCGACTGTGAGCACAGAGCCCAGTGCAGGTCTCGACCTCACGAACCATGAGATCATGACCTGAGCCAAAGTCAGCTGCTTGACTGACTGAGATGCCCAGCTGCCCCTGGAATTTTCTTTCCAACACGAGGCCCAGTAAATATTACACACTTAATAGCTAAATAGCTGAAATGGTGGGGTGGTCATTGTGATGAATGGTGTTGGTGGATCCAGAAAAATGAAGACAGAGAAAGCTACCAAGAGTCTTCAGGATGATCTTCTTGAGCAAATTGATAAAATGTAAATGCCAGTTGCATACAGCCCCAGTTGTAATACGTATGTGCCAATTGCAAACAGTCCTATCCATCTTTTTAATTCTTTCGTCTTTTTTATTGGGGAATTACAGGTAAAGTGATGCAGTTGTGTTATTAAGATAATGATTAGAATCATTGAGTAATATATTTAATATAATCCAGCAATCTGGGGTTTGAGATACATTTTGTTCACAATGTGTAATAGCAGTAGTTTTGAAATAGTTTAGTTACAGTACCCATTATGGCCAGCAGATGCCTGCAAACACCATAAAATCATTTTGAAGATATTGTTTTAAAAAACATAGTGTTGGTTCTTGGAACTGTATATTGCTGGTCTAGTACAATTGTGTTTGATTCTTTGCCTTTTATTTTTAATTCCAGATGAGAAAATTGAAAAGATATCTTACTTGAAAGGGCCACTTAATATTTTCCTTTCTGAGGTGTTAGGTGTGAATGAGGATATATATACTATTTGTATGTCATCTAAAAAATTTAGATTAAAATTATGAAAGAGAAGCAGCTGTAAATATGCTACCATTCTATTTCTGATAAGGTCATGAGAATTGCATTTTAATTTGTCTTATTTATTTTTTTCTCTAACGAACACAGGAGAAGTATTCAAAAGGAATAATTCCTCTTTCTGCTATATCTACGGTACGAGTTCAAGGAGACAACAAATTTGAAGTTGTTACAACACAAAGAACTTTTGTTTTTAGAGTAGAAAAAGAAGGTAAGATTAGTTTTTTATCTTTGTAAGAACACTCAGACATTAATTTCTGACCAATCAGAAGATTGATAAACCAATTAAGCTGCAAATGTCAAGAAATCTTTAAATATGTTACTTTTGAATAATTTACATTTTATGTTCTTTTGAATGCCCTAATAAACAAGTTGACAAGTCATTTGTTTTTCACTATTCTTGCGTGCGGCAAATACTTAGGATCTACTAAGTGACAAGAATTCCTCTAAATTCTGGATATATGGCAGTGGAAAAAAAAAGTAGGCAAAAATCTCTGCTCCTGGAGTCCATGTTTTAACTGTTGTTTTGATAATGCAGAGTAGTTATTTGATATGCAAAAACATTTTTCTAACTATTAAAAGTTGGTTTTATGGAAGTTTCCTTAGGCAGGTTTAACTGAACACATGTCATACTAACACAGATTTTGGAACATCTTTTATATTTTTTAAAATTCTTTTTACCTTCATCATCTGCTATAGGTCAGTTGATGGTGAAAATTAGATGGCATGTAGTTGGGTTGTGGATGGAGTCATTTTAAATCCTTAGATCTTTTCTGACTTTTGGAGGTGGGAAGGAGGGAGAGCCGGGAGAGCTAAGAGTTCTCTGTTGTATGCTTTGACTATCAATATATCATTACTATATATTGTAACATACTCACTGCTTTTAAATAATATAGGTAAAGCCATCTTCATTAATTAAAGAATTATAATTTTAATTTATTGTAAAGGTTTTATTTTAGTATAGATTATAGCTCAGCTTGATTTTGAAAGTACTTCTTGGTACTTAATTGAATAATGATGATATGGAGAACTTACTAAATACTTGTGCTTCATTTTTCACAATGATCTTGTGAGAGATGTAGGTGTTACAATTGCTCAATTTTACACATCACAATTTACATCTTTATAAACTATAACAATATTAGCTATATTGGGGGCAGTATTTGTCTTTTTTATACTGCTAGATTCCTAGAACATATACCAGTGCATGGCAAATGAATGAGTGAATCATTCATTCAATGAATGAATGAAAACATTCAATGAATCTTATATATTCCTAGAAAGCTTTCATTATTCCTTGGGATAATCAGTAACTCATAAATTCCAGCTGCTGTTCACACTGAAGCAGCTTTTTTTCACTGTGAATCACTAGCCATTTGTGAGATCAACTCAGTGGTTTCTGATGGTATTTTAAAAAATCCCCCCAAAACAGAAAAACAAACGTGGAATAGAATAAGAACTATCAAAGTGCCTCGCTTGAAGTTAGCATTGTATTGTGAGAGCTACCTAGGTATCTATTGTACATACATAATGGAAAGAATGTTTCTTACTTGACTTGCTATTTAAAAAGGCATTGAGAGCTATAGTCTAGGGAAGGGGTTGGCAAAACATGGCTTATAACCTAAATCTGACCTCTGCTTGTTTTTGTAAATAAAACCTTTTAGATCAGAGCCACTGTCGTTCATTTACATATTGTCTGTGGCTGCCCTTGTGCCTCAGACAGCACTGAGTAGTTGCAGAGTGTATGGCCAGGAAAGCCTAAGAAACTCTCTTCTCGACTGGATATCCTGAGGATCTTTCCTTATGCTTTGGTTTCCTCTGCCCAGAAGGTGACTGTTTCTTTCAGGTGCTTATCACTTTCCCCTTGGCTTCTCAAAACGAATTTCACATATGCCACATAACTTGCGTGTTAAGACAGACCATACTAAATAAAGCTTCCAACCTGTGTGGAAATCTGTTTAGCCATATTTACTTACTGTAGTTAAAAGTTAAACAGACACATTTAAGTAGAATATATCAACCCACACGTTTCAAAGTTACATGTTTACAATCAACCAATGTCCTTCTGTGATATGTAGTTCATGTGTAGTTCATATATCACATAATTGATACATAAATAGTATAATTGCAGTCAAACTTTGGTATAAATTATTATTTGTTAAATAAGTCTTAGGTCTCTAAGTTTTAAAAGCATGAAAATACTGCTTCAGTAAAAACTGAGACTATCCAAATGGAATTACTGAGTAAGTTATTTTCATTGAAAGTCATTTTTACGTAGTAACTAACATTTTTAAAGCTAGATATACGTAGATGTGTGTGTGTGTATGCATATATGTGTAAATGGTGTATGTGTGTCTATGTATTTAGTATGGAACCTTCAACAAGATGCTAAGTATGTTTTCTTGTTTTTTTTTCTCCTTTCCTGAATACAAATGGTTGATTATTTTTTACTTTCTGGGAATTGAGAAATCAACCTTAGTGGCTTATGAAATATTTGACTTAATGAACTTTAAGCCAGATGAAACTTTACTTCAGTCTAATGAAGAAGCAAGATGAAAGTTGAGAACACAAAGGGAAAATGGTTCGACATCATAGCAGAAATGAATTCTCCATTTTTGATGAGAAGGTTCTGAAAATCCTATGTACAACAGCTACCCTGTCTCCCCTGTAACCAGTGTCCCTATTTCTAAACTGCTGCATTGCCCACTGGCATTTCTTACATAGGTTACAGTTTGGCAATTTTTTCCCACAAAGTTTCAAAGGCTTCAATTCCCCCATGTTTCTTAGTGCGGTATTGTCATGCTCTTAGTTGAAAGTGAATTATATTGAGGTAATAGCATTTTGTAAATACTCTTCCTAAAATAAAAAATTTAGTCGGATTCCTTTGGAATTGGCCAGAGGGTCATAACCGCTGATGATCTTTCCAGTCTGTATTCCCTGGCACCTGTGGCCACACATACAGATGCGGTACTTCAAAAAGAAGGTGATGTTTTGAGTCGGCAGTTTGCATCCTTAGAAAAGGGCTTAAGAATTCTGAGTGGTCGTCATTTGTGTTCCTGGGCCATTTTCAGTACTGGCGATCAGCCGTAGGCTCATGTTCCTGTCCACCTAAGCTAATTCTAAACCTCTGGGAGGCAGGCAGCTGTTTTTCCTTTCGACTCTGTTTCCAGACAGCATTTTACAGCCCTCCAGTGGCAGCAATGATACTGAAAGCTTATTTATTTATTATTTGTTTTTTAAATTTTTATTTTTTTAACGAACATTTGGGTTAGAAACATATGTTTCTCTCAGTTATTTTGGACAAGTAGACTTACCTGCCTTGAAATAGTCAATGTTTTTAGAAGTGAGTCATGGAGCATTAACTGGCTGGAGTGAGAGCCAGGGGAATTATAAGTTCTTCACTGTCAGGGCAGCTGGAATGGCTCAGTCGGTTAAGTGTCCTACTCTTGATTTTGACTCAAGTCATAGTCTGACGCTTCATGGGATCTAGCCCCACATCGGGCTCTGCTCTGACACTATGAAGCCTGTTTGGGATTCTCTATCTCTGCCTCTCTGTCCCTCCCCTGCTCTCTCTTTCTCTTTCAAAATAAAAAAATAAACTTAAAAAAAAAGTTCTCCATTGTATAGTGGATTATCATACTAGGTCGCAAACTGTGGAGTCATTCTTGAATCTTTTCCTTTCATATCTCGCATCCAGTCCATCAGCACATCTGATCATTTCGACTTTGGAAATATGCCTGCATTCTTAATTCTCAAAACCTCTGTCATTACGACTCTAATGCAAGCCACTGCCTCTATCTGGGTTTTGTAATAACCTTCTTTGATCGACTGCAGGCCTATTTTTCTACACAGCTGTCAGGGATCATTCATCAAAGAAGTCAGATCACGTCCATCCACTTCAGATGCTGTGTTGTCTCTCCATCTCACTCAGAGTAAAGTACTTCTGTCCAAGAGCCCCTACGTGCTCTGGTTCTGGTCTGTTTGTCCTTATCTCCTTCTGTGCTCTCCCTCACTCACTGCATTTCAACAATTCTTCTGTTGCTCCAGGGCATTGGCACTGACTGCTGCTTTCTTTAACCTGGAATGCTCTCCCACCAGCCATCCTCCTGACTTGCTCCATCACTTCCTCTTTCTTTAGGCTTTGGCCTAACCATTGCCTTCTTTCTGAGGCTTTTTCTAGTACCCAGTTTAAGAAGTTGATATTTCTTATGTGCTCCATCCCTTGCTTTTTCTTTGTCCCTTTGCACTTGTCAATGTGTAATAGATTACATATCTGTGTTTTATTGCCTTCCTCCTTTGACCAGAGGGCAAACTCCAGGAGAGTAAGGCTGTGGTCTGTTTTGTTCACGCTTGCATTCCTGGTATTCAGAATAGGTCTTGGAACCTAGTAGGCACTCAGGAAATATTTGTGTGAATGAATGGTTATTGATTTTATGAACAGCCATGGTGTATGCAGGTACTTTCTTCCCTAAAATTGATCATGGGTTACATTGACGACTTTTTGGTTCAGTTATATTAGCATATCAAAAGTAAAGGTCCATCTGAAGCATTAGCTTCTGTCACTAATCTTATACACAGCCCTCATGTTACCCAAGTATAATTATCCCTAGTATAATCAATCCTTTATGCTGCTAATGAATATGCCTACTCCTAAATGCAGTGGTCAGAGAATATTGTCTCTCCTGTTGGTTTTTGTTGTTGTTGTTTCTTAACTTTTTTTTTTTTTTTTTAATGTTTGCTTATTTGAGAGAGTGAACATGAACAAGTGGAGGAGGGGCAGAGAGAGGTGGGGAGACAGAATCCTGAACAGGCTTAGTGCTGTCAGTGTAGAGCCCAATGTGGGGCATGATCCCATGAACCCATGAGATCATGACCTGAGCCAAAATCAAGAGTAGGACACTTAACCGACTGAGCTACCCAGGTGCCCCTTTACTTTTTGTTTCTTACAGTAGTTGGCATTCATTCCTGAAAACCTCAAAAACTAGTTTGAGGGGATCATTATCTTTTTTTTACATTCTACAATAATTATAAGAAAGTGGTGATTTTGTTTGTTTTCCCTTTTTCCAACCCGGAGTGCTCTACTTTGAACAAAGCCATGTTTAGGTCAGAGCATATTCTCTAAGGAATAGTGCTTATTAGCACAGTGCTAAGATCAAGTTAGACACTCAGTAAATATTTGTTATTAGAAAGAATAAAAGAACCTTGGTGTGAAGAGTAGGCAGAAGCTAGCATAGTATCTTGCTTTGCCCAAGACATTTAGCCCAAGGGAAAATCAATATTTGACTTGCAATATTATGACTTGCCAAAGCATATTCCCCATGTCTAAGGATACACACATTACACAGCCAAATACCAATGATGCTTGTAATCTGTTTTATTATGTTAGAATTATCTGTATCACTGTTTATCTCCATTGGCATGGGTAATTAAAAATAAACTGAATGTTACTATTAATTCTTGTATTTATTCATGACTGTTAACTTCCTATTAGTAAATGAGGCCCTCCGGAGCTAGGTAATAGTTCTAGGCTATCAGAGAACCATTTGTTGAGATGTAACCATAATATGTTTAAGTCTAACAGCCACAAATGCCAGTTTCAAATTATTTTCCTGAGAAACTGAGATACATAATAGCAATAGAAACCATAAACAGTTTGGCCTAGTTCATAAAGTTATGACCTACAAAATGAAATAAGTTAGAGAAAGACAAATACCATATGATTTCACTTATGTGGAATTTAAGAATCTTAAATTTAAATTTTAAGAATTTAAAACAAAATGAAGAAAAAAAAGAGAAAAACAGGCTCTTACATATGGAGAACTAACTGGAGGTTGCCTAGAGGCAAGGTGCAGTCGGAATGCATGAGAAAGATAAAGGGGGTTAAGAGTACACTCATCTTGATGAGCACTGAGTAATGGATAGAATGGTTGAATCCTGTTGTACACCTGAAACTAATAGGCCATTGTATGTTTATATTTCAATAAAAAAATAAAAACCTAAGGTAGGTTTCTTTTCAATAAAAAAATCTACATTTCAAACTAAATGATTTATGCAGATTAATACAAATAAAAAACATTCTGTGCTGTTTAGTTGGCAAGAATATTTTGTGTGAAACTAATCACAAGTAATAACCAATGGAAGGTTTGTTGTGTTACTGAAAATGTAAAAAATTATCATAGTGCAGTCTGGGTCTGTTCATGTAGGTCTAAAATGTAGACTAGGGGTGTCAGGGTGACTCAGTCATTTGAGCATCTGACTCTTGATTTTGGCTCAGGTCATGATCTCATGGTTTGTGGGGTCAAGCCCATGTCAGGGATTCTCTTCCTCTCTCAATGCACCTTCCCTTCTCTCTCTCTCTCTCTCTCTCTCTCTCTCTCTCTCTCTCTCTGTCAAATAAATAAACTTAAAAAAAAAAACTTGTAGAGTCAGTGCTGCATATTCACATTGACTTCGTTACTTGAATATTTTCATGTGCTTTAGTTTCTAATGATGCTGAGGAATTTGGATAAATTATTTCCTCCTGATACGCGGGCACTATTACCTGGGGATTGTGAAATACCTGAAGTAAAGCATTGCTGAATGAGATTTAATACACACTTTGGCCTTCATCATTTAAGGCACAACTGTTTTTAGTAGTGTTGAAGGTGAGCAGGAATAAAGATAATTTAAAAATTAAGTCTTGTTATAACTTAGGGTTCATTTGGAATGTAAGCAAGTCTAATATGGAGACTTACATCAATCCACAATGGAGTTATTCTTTCCAGACAGGTCTTAGATCTGAGATACTATCCAATTTTCCAAGCTTGGGCCAGCTTATTCTTTCCTTCCTCTTCCTTCTTGATCATTTTTCCTACGTAGAATTCTGTTGTGTTTTTTGTTTTGTTTTGTTTTTTTCCTTTTGCCTTGATAACCACTTCTCTGTTTTTTGCTAGCCCATTTTCCAGCCTCATAGATATAGTCATACCTCAAGATTTGTCCATTTCTTCTCCTTTTACCTTAAACATTTATCCACTTCCATGGATCGTCTTTTGTGTAGGCCACCTTCATTCACACATTATTATCAGTCCACCTAGGTGCTGCCAGGGCACTAAAAACCTGGGGTGGTTATCTTAACAAAATGAAACCTTCTACATTCTTTGGTCAAGTCAGGGTACTAAGCTATCGGTTAATTTAAATTTTTGTGAATACCTTCTAACCTATTTAAAACTTCAGATATTTTTTCTATCCCTTAATGTCTTGACTTTTCAAGTGTTCTTTTGTTTCCATTTTCATTGTACTTCATGCCTCTCTTGCCTTATTCCTGATCTCCAAGTTTCAGTTTGGTCTGCCTATCATCTTGCTAATCATGTCACTTCCTTGCTAAGAATCTTGACTTTTTATTTTTTGCCTCTGTAATAAAGTTTGGAGGCAAAATTCCTTACAGGTACTGCAGAAGCTGTAGCCGTATTTCCTATTATTTCTTTGTGAGTTCAAAATTAGCAATATGCTTCTCTATCAGTCCCTGAACAGATGTTGGTTCTTCCTGCCTTTGTTCTTGTGTTCTTCTTTGTTTAGAGTTATAAAGTTCTGCTCTTCCCTCACCGGACCCCAGTTTTGTCTTTTCAAATGCTCCTCATTCCAAGACCTAACACAGTCCTTTTTCAACCCCCTTAGTGCTGTGAACAATTGAGAGTTAAAACATTTGATTCTGTTAATGTTACACTTGCTGTATGACCTTCAGCAAATCATGTACCTCCATTGAATTGACTCGTGTATTATTTGATATCATTTGTATGACACTTATAGTATTCTGTGTTCTATGTTCATATCTAACTTGACTTACAACTTTGATTGCTCTTTGGGGACTGGATCAAATTTCTGTCCCCATAACGCAGTGTGTTATGCATAGTTGAAGGTCACTCCGCTTTTATGGAGGGAGAAGACTAAATTTTAATTTACAAAATGAGATGTTATTGTTTGGTGAGAATAGATTGGATGAGTGACTATCAAGTTTGCGTACTCTTAAGTAGAGTAGGCTCTAAGTAACAGAAGTAAGATTTTCTGGGCATTTGAGTAACTTAGTTGCCAGGTAAAATGTGTTAACTGGTCTCAGTATTACTTCTGATAAAAGAAAAAATCCAGTCTCATGAATGATCTATACGAGTGCTTCTTAAATATTAACATAGATTCAGATCACCTGGGAATCTTCTTAAACTGAAGATTCTGATTCATCAGGTCCTGAATGGCCCTGAGATGTTGCAGTCTAATAAGCTCCCAGGTGAGGCCATCAGTATTAGTTACAGAACACCTGGCTAGTGTTACTTCTTTTCTCTTAGGAAATAGGGCCATTGGCTCAGACTGCAGGGGCATTTAGATTGCGGTTGTGGGAAAGAATCTGTAAATGATGTGTTACAGAGAGAATAGATCCTTTGCCCTGTTTCTGTGTCTGTATAATTTATATGAGTACGGATGTATTTTCTCCTGTCTTCATTTTCAGAGGAGAGAAATGACTGGATCAGCATACTGTTAAATGCACTGAAATCACAGTCCCCTGCCTTGCAGTCTCAAGCAGCTGCTGCACCTGAGAAATGTGGATATCTTGAATTGAGAGGGTATAAAGCCAAAATTTTTACTGTGTTAAGTGGAAACAGCGTGTGGCTTTGCAAAAATGAACAGGTGAGGAGCTATGTTACAACTATTGTAATTTGCGGTTCCTTGATTACATTAACAACTATGCTTCCTTAGACTTATTAGAGTTTTTACTTTATAGCATCTTGCTTTTGCCTTGAGTACTGCACTAAATGTAACAAAGAAGGTGTTATTTTGTTGAATTTACTCAGTTCCTCCAGTGGCAGGAACGTAATCTACATCAAATTTGAGGCTAGGCATCATCTTTTTAAGAGACTGACAAAATCATTGAAAATAATTTTTGAAGAGTATTCCTTACCTGAAGTAATGTTATAAAACTACGTGAGATAATAATTAATTAAGAACCAATTAACCATTCAGCTGTTGATGAAATAGGCTCAGTTCTGCACCTGTTGTTTCTTTTATGATAGAAAATTTTAAGAGTAGGCACAGGTGATATATTTTCTTGAGTTTCCAGCATTTTTATTTATTTATTTTTTTGAGCAGATATGTTGCTTGCAGAGGAGATAATTTACTATAGGCAAATGGTTCATATATGCATATACATACACACACATGCCACATATAAAATAGGCTTGAGTTGTTGACTTACTGAGTTTGGGTAATATAGAAGGACTTAATAGAGAAGTTAACTGTTTTGAGGAGACTGATGTTGTAGTTCTAACAAATTCGGTTAACTTTGATTTGGTAGACTTCCCTTTCTCTGACATATCTGGTGTTCAATATGTATAGGAAAATACTCCTTTTGTGGAATGAATTCTTAATCTTTTAGCCTAAAATATATTAGATACTTAGTAATTTGTGGAATTACACAGTGTGCTTTGTATATCTGATCTAAGACAAACTCATTTTGTGAGACATCATAATGGGTTATGAAAGCTGGGATGTAAATGTTGTTTTCATAACAAAAAATAGAGATAGAAACTCAAAACAAATGGTAGTTTTAAGAAATTAACTATAGATCTTTAAGGCATCTTCTGAACCTCAGCACGGTCTTATTCCTTATATGTTTTGGATAAGATTTCTTAGCCAGTTAACTGTGGAAGGCATCATTGAGCACTGTTGGCATATTAATAACTTGGATAGTTAGCATCTTCCTCAAGAATAGTGACGTACAGCTTATAATGTGTATGAACTTAATGTGAACATTTTCTGGCTGTGAAGTAAGATGATTAAAACTTTTCTCATTGGAATCGAGTTTAAAAATGCATAATTTGCATTTATTGGTATGGAAGTTCCTCTGCCAGATTAATTGAGGTATTCATTTTTTACTTGCACAGAGTTGATGGACTTCAGATATTAGTTTCATCACTTCCACTAGCCAGATTGTGTGGGTATATGTTATTCTCCTAAAGTAGATGTTTTTTAAAAGTTTTATTAACTTTCTCTATTAGAAAGAAGTTGTATGAAATTATTGCTTTAATATTAGCAATTGAGCATAAAAAACACAATAATGACTCTGCCCTCTGGTGAGTACCAGTGATTGTGCTGATTAATTTATAAACATTTCCTTTTAATCTTGCCCACAAATATAGGAGGAAGATATGCTCTTCCGTGTTTTATAGATGAGGAAAATGAGGATTGAGTAAGGATTGCAGATCTTCATGCATAACAAAACCAGAACTGTATGACTCTAAGTCTAGCGTCTTAGCCATTATACCAAACTTTTTTAAAGTGTATGTTGAAAAGACCATTTCTGGCCTATGACCTTTTAGAAATAGACTGAGCTTTTTTCTTTGAAAAACTTAGTTGCTTAGAAGGTTCAGAGTGTGCATTCAGTACACATTCTACCAGGTGAGGTAGTCTGCAAGGCGTGCACTTGCTGAGGACACATGTCCTGTCTTCCAGGAGGAAAAGTTAGACAGTACCAGCGTTTTTGATGGATAGGGAGCCCAGTGCTTTATTAGTCTCACGCAGAAGTTACAGAGAAGTGCAAAAAAGGCATCTCATGAAGTCTCAAGATTAGAAACGCTTCCACGTACGCAAGTAATGAATATATTCTTAAAAATGAAAGCATTAATGCTGGACCCCCTCCTCATCTTTTGAGACATACACCTATTTTCAGTTATGTATATTTCGGTTCCTTTTCTATGCATTAACGTGTCTTTATATGTACCTTTAAAAAGTGCATACTGTTGCTTGTGTATATGTTATTTTTAAAAAGTTGCATCATGATGTATAGAGCTGGGTATTAAGGGACCTGATCTTGAGTCAAGTCTTAAATAACTAAGTGGCTCAAGACTGGACGGACAAATCAAGGAAGGCCTTCTATGTTTAGGCCCTCACTTACCTTTCCAATTTTATCTGCGTTTACATCCTGGTGTATCCTTTTCTCTCTTGGAGAAAGTTGCCCATTGGTTTTTTCACATGGTTGAATAGATTGTGTGAAGAACTTGGGTGATGTGCTAAATGGGGAGTCTTTCTCCTGAATGCAGAGGGCTTTACTAAAGCTTGCATTTAAGAAAAGTACTAAAAGTTCATTGTTTCAACGCACCTTCTGAAAGTTTTAAGTATACAACACATTAAGTAATCTTGTTTTTTTTTAAATATGGAAAAAAAAATCTACTTATAAAAATGTACAAGTGTTACACCTGAACCTAATATATGTCAATTTTAATTCTATATTAAAAATAAAAAATAACAAGACGTGTTAGCTTTGAACTTATGTATCTAAATTTGCATTGGATCTAATTTGATTACATGCATCAAAGCTAAATTATTTTCATTTTTAAACTTTTAAAATAGTGAATTTATTGCCCACATAACTTACAGTATGAATAGAATAAAAAAAAAACAAGGAAAATTGACCTACACTACCCTAACATATGAACTATTTTTATTTTTCTTGCCTCTATTTATACATAGTTATCATAATTTACTCAGGAGGCCATTCCAGAGAGAGTAAACAGTGGATAGAGGTGGAAAGGTAGAATATGTTGAAGAATTATTTAAAAGGAAGCTGAAACGTTCATTTAGAGCAAAGGAGATAGACAGAGTAGCAGTTCTGGGTTTTCATTCTTCTGCTACTAATTGGTTCAGATAATTAAGTTAATGTCTTTATGTTTAAATGGTGTCGTGTAAAGAAGAGAGATGGCTTGCTATCTCTAAGGCCATTATTTAAGTTGAGTGTTAAAATTCCAGCTATCTGGTCTCATTCCAGACTGTAGAGTTAGAATTTCTGGGGATGGAATGTTGGAATCCACATTGTATAAGGCATCCCATGTGGTTCAGTGACATGTGATCCAAAACTACACACAGTGAAACACTTTTCTGAGGTT
Organism: Panthera onca; assembly: GCF_046562875.1. Classification (NCBI taxonomy): domain Eukaryota; kingdom Metazoa; phylum Chordata; class Mammalia; order Carnivora; family Felidae; genus Panthera; species Panthera onca. The sequence goes on along the minus strand of NC_138342.1, from coordinate 30,099,311 downwards.
TTTTTTTTTTTTTTTTCCTTTAAAAAGTTATAAGCATCTAGGTAAAGAGAACAAGATATTTTTAGAATTGGAAAATGTGTAAAAACAGCTTGCAACCAACATTGGGTACTTCATCATCCTTCAACTTGGTATTGTTATACTTCTTTTTGTTACTAACTTTAATCTGGAAGTATATCTCTTTTCTCATTGAACATTTTGAAATGTGCCAACATTTAAGTGGAATGTTAAGATAATCAGTATTAGTGGTAATGAATTTTGAAAATTTGAAGAACTGTTATTAATTGTGCATAGTTTTGAACTGTAGGCACTGGTATTTATTTTTGCTAAAATCTAAATTTTAAATGAAATTACAATTTTCATCTTATGAGTCCTACAATATCATTTAATTCCTTTTTCTTAACGTAGACTTTTATTGCCAGTGTATGATCTAGTGGAGTAAACTCCATTTGCAAAGTCAGCATACAGGGACAGTGTTTGGAAAACAGTTTGAAATTGTTATTTCCCATAAGTTCCTTGAACTCTGTCTGGAAATGTATTCTCATTTTGTGGATTATTTTTAACCCTTTCCAGAGCTTTCTCTCTACTTCCAAAGCGTGTCCTTAAGATTCCATGTCAAACATCCCTACAAATATATTTTCAGTAATTCTTTCGCTTTTTCTTAATCTGTGGAATCAGTACCTTAAATTTTCTAAGTTAAAATAGCTATTAGAACAGGCTATCATAATTATTGCCTTTTTTAAGAGACGTGGTGTGATGATGGCAAGGGGCATGCCAGTCTCCATCTCCTCATGGACCCTTCACTGTGGCATATCTCAACTCCATGGAATTAACATGGACTTTTCATTTTCCTGGTTGCTCCCTTCAGAGGTTCATTATTTTCTGTTACCTCTGTCTCTCCCTTTCATTCATTAGCAGATTGTAGGAGCTGGAACTTGCAGTAGTTCTGGACTGAGTAGGAGAAATGCCTTAGGGGATCTTATTTCTGAGACAACCCCCCCCCCTTCCCCCCCCCCCCCCAGGTTGTAAAAAGTAGAAAAGAACTATGAAGAGATATGTAAAAACATTTGTTAGAGAGGAGTTTGGCAAAGTAGAACCAGACACAAATTCTCTACCTAATTACTCAGTTGCAAAACACTGTGGCGCTGTTATCACATAAATTACATGTCATTCCTTTATTTAACATCATCTCGCAAATGCAGTGTTTAATTTTTACAAATATTCTCTTCCTTGTCTCTGCTTATGTTTTACATGCCTGCAATGTATTATAATTATGATAATTTTTTGCAGTGTTACTTCAACTTTGTATAAAATGAGTTGGGTGTTTCAGAGTGTGTAGGTTATACCACACTTCCCCGTGTTTCTATATTCATCCATTTTACAAAATGGGTTTTTATTGGACACCTCATTTCTGGGTGCCGCTCTAGGGGGTACAGTAGGAAACCAGAAGATGCTTACTGTTTAGGATCTGACCTTCCAGTGTGGGTAGCACACACTGGTAAAAAAATAAATGAGATTTCTGGTAGCTTTCTGTATGTAGCCTTTTCCTTTTTATGACCTTTTTCTAAAGAATTGTTCACATTTAAAATGCTATTAGCTGCATGAATTAGGTAACAGTTTCATTTTAACCTTAAACGTGTTATAATTTTTATATTCTCAAATTAAATGTGTGATTGTTTATTCACTGCTGTGTCTTCAGGAGTTTCAGGCCAGTAGCTGATACCCAGTAAACATTTTGCAGAATAAGCTTGTTGAATTCGTGGTTCTTTACAGCTGTTTTCTTGACTCCAAAGCTTATCATTCTTTTTAAATTTTGTTTTTAAGTTATTTTCTGTGAATTGTCTCTTGATTTTCTTTCACGATTTTTTTAATTGGGATTTTTTTTGTCTTTTCTGATTATTTAAGCTCTTCGTATGAAAAATACATTAATCATCATGTCATTTTCTGTAACCACTTTTCTGAGCTATGGCTTACTTTACATTCTTTTTATTGTGTAGGGATTTTGTTTATATAATTAAACTTTTATTTCAAAGCTGATAGAGTTTTCTGTATTCTGGAAAATATTTTGTGAATTTATCTTGAAATGATGTGGACATAGTATGTAGGCCAGTATTTAAAATTTTAAATGAGATAATAAAATATGAACATACACTGAAGCATACGTAGAGTTATATACATGGTATTGCTGTTTGAATGAAACTTCCGCGAATGGATGTAAGGCAAATTTAAGTTAGTTGGTTTTGGTTTCCATTTATCAGGTTGTCCTGACAGCCAGTTCCATATAAATACATTCATACATACATATATATATATATATATATATATATATATATATATATATACACACATATATATGTTTTGTGTGTGTGATGAGTTTTTTTGAGCATCATGTTAGTATTAGTGACTTCATTACAACCAGATGTCTTGCTTGGTGGGTTTGTGTATCCATTTAATGATAATTGTGGCGTTGAAGTTCTAACTATATAAATTCACTTCATTAAACATTCTCAAATCAGGGTATAACAAGAGACTCATTCCCCCTCGTCCCCCTACATAATGTTTCCGGTGTCTGGCATGGGAATGAAACTCAAATAGAATTTAAATCGATCTCATAGGGCTGTGGGTTGAGTGGCACAGAAAGAAGCAGCAGGGTGTAGGTGGTGGCCTCAAATTCTCTGGGTTTTGTATCTGGCCAAACTCTGCATCTGGTGTTTCCCCGGAAATTTGGTGCCAGTGTCATACAATGCCACATCTGTTTTCAACAAATGTTTAAGCACCAAGTTCTTAAATTTCTGGCATGGAAACCTGGCATCCAGTATCTCCAAATATAGGTTTGAGGTTTCAGCAAGTTTGGGGTTAACAAACCCTTCTTTAATTTTTCTGTTTAGGAATCAAACTGGTAGTTTGCTCTTTCACTGTGTAGTTTTAAAATGTAGTTTTAACCACATTTGTGCTACAGATTCACACATATAACCCAGTTCAGTATCTTGGTAACTTATTTACCATTAATTCTAATCTGTGTATATAGGATAGAATCATTAGTGTGAATACTTTCAGTCACTGTAAATAAATACTTTAATTGAAGACAAATTCTGTATTTAGAACTCACAAATTTTCTGGATGTATTAGACCCTAAATTTATATTTCACTCAGTTTTAATTAAAATGCTGTATAAGGTAGATATTACTGTGTCCTTATAAATAAGGAAATTGGAGTGTAGGTAAATAACTCGGTAGTAGTCATACGGCCCGTAAATGGCTTATCCGGGATTCTCCTCCAGGTCTGACTCCCAGTGGTCATGACCCACATGGCTCCTACATGGTCATGACCACCTTTGCAGGTATCCAGATCTGTTCTGCCAAACATGGCCATCATTATGGTAGTACTGGTGGTGGGATTCATGCTTTTTGAGATCCCACATTCTATGACCACAAATTAAACGTAAGATATTGTTTACTCCAGAATCTGTTTTTAGCTTTATGCTTTCTATAGTAATATTACCTTCTGAATTTTCATGCTCCTGTTTTTTCCCATCCAGTTTATAGCATTTTAAGTGTTCAAAGTGTGACTTATCCCTGACTTGTACCTAATTTTCAACATGAGAATATGGCTGACAATTGTAGCTAATAGGTAATTTATTTTTTAATATCTGCCTTCCACCCAACCCTTAACATTTTTTTTAATGTTTATTTTTTTTTGAGAGAGAGAGAGAGAGAGACAGAAACAGAGACAGAGCACAAGCTGGGGAGGGTCAGAGAGTGAGAAGGAGACAGAATCTGAAGCAGGCTCCAGGCCCTGAGCTTCAGCACAGAGCCCGATGCGGGGCTTGAACTCATGAACTGTGAGACCGTGACCTGAGCTGAAGTTAGATGCTTAACCGACTGAGCTACTCAGCCACTACCCCATTTTTAAAAATTTATATATGTTTGCTAGTAATTTGTGTATTTTCCTGTAATTAACTTTTTCATAGGTAATATGGTCAGTTGGTTTCAAATTCAAGAGGTAGAAATTATATAATATAACAGTAGCTTACCAGACTGTGTAGCACTTACTCCGTGCCTGGGGTTCTTTTAAGCATTTTCAGCATATTGATTTTATCCTCACCATACTGATGAAGTGTAGTACTGCTACATTTTGCAAATGAGTGAACTGAAGCCGGAGAGGTATACATGATCAAGCTGGTCTAGGTTTTGTCATTTATTTCGTCAAGGTTCACCTCCTTTGGAAACTCTCATATGAACATAACGCTCTTTTCAGAGATTGGCTGGATTCAGTGTTTATAGCCATGCACTTGTTACAATTCTTTCTCATTTCCTCCTTAGACTATAAGCTTCCAAAAGGTAGGTACCCTGTCTTATGCTCTTGTGCAGACTCAGGACTTAGCATGATTTCTGGCATTCACTGAGTACTTCCTAAATGCTGTTTTGCCAGGACGAATTTTCCCATTTTAAAAATGGCTATATCTGCTCTGCCTTTTTCACAGAATAATTTACAAGATCAAATGAGGGTTCATGGCTTTCAGTAGGCTTCAGAGCACTACACAAATAGATGTTAAACCAATTATGGAGTGTACTGTATATGCTTAATGAAGTCTGATTCTTCAGACATTAATCTGAATCCTCTAGACATTAGCACAGGGGTGGTTACCCAGGACACCTAGGATCTTGAAAAACCAATGTGTCACTGTGTTCTGGTATTTTTAACCAGTAGTCATAATGATTTCAAATGATTTTTGTATAATCATTGCATTTTTTTTCCTCTTCTCTACGGAAGGCAGAGGGAACTGTTGATATCCTGATATTTACCTATTGCAGACTCATCCTGTCTAGATTCTACAGCTGGTTCTGCTGTCCAATTCAGTTTTCTCAACATTGGCTGCATATGAGAGTCATAGGGCTGTAGTTTTGCTTTTTGACTGAAGATTCTTAAGCTCTGCTTTCTAATTCAGTGGATCAGAATCTCAGGGCCGTAGGGAGAGATCAACATGGGTAGTTTTGATGAGTGTTGAGGGATTAGATACGTTCTAAATATAGACTGAAAAGGGGCTTATAGTTTACAAATATTTTTAATAAGAAAAACAGTTGTTTCATATTTAATAGCTCTCAAGAGCAGTGACATTTATTTTGTTACTCTGCTGTACATTTTACAGTCCATTTGTGTCGGTGAGTTCAGTGGACACTCTAATTACTCAAAACCATATGGCCATGGCCAGCAGCTGATAAATGGGTTACAGTTTTTACCCAGCCTAAAAACTCATCTTTGCCTTGCTTGGGAGATTTGGGGTCTAGAGCTGACCCTCTCTTATTTTAACAGAAATTGCAGTTTTATGGATATAGACATTTCACACCTTGCTTGTAGAAATGAGGGGCCACCAATCCAAGCTGGAGCCTAGATGAGGCTCATCAGTTTCCATAAAACATGGTCAGTTTTGCCATCTGCTAGTCTGAAGGTTTGAGTATGTATCTCTGCCCTTAGTAACACACAGTACCTGCAAGCCAGGCCCTCATCAGAGAATATAACTTGGCGTATCCAGCTCTTGTCAGTTCTTCATTATGGAGAATTGTTTGAAGGACATGCAGTCTGTTCTAGAGTTACTCCTATCAAGTTGGGCCACCAGAAAGATGTTTTAAAAATATCCTACCTTGTCTGAAAGATGGTAGCTACGCTTGTGGTGAGCAGAACACAACTTACAGAGAGGTGGAATCACTGTGTGTGCGTGCCTGGAACTAATGTAACGTTGTACGTCCACTATACTTCAGTAATGAAAAAATCTTACCTTGTTACCCCTACTTTATTTCTTCATTTATAAAAGAGATTTTGAATTTTCAATCACTTGCCTTGGGAGTTTCTTCAACAGTTACATTATCTAGCCGGAGAATTGGTATGGACAATTGAGAATTTTTTTTTTTTTTTAATTATAACCTTGAACCTATATGCTGAAACTTATTAAAATAGAACAGATTGGAAAAGTTGGATTCCCCTTGTCCATATAGATCACATTAGGTACTGATTTTTAAATGAGTTTACGAAGTGGAAGTATATTTTTGTAATTATTTTGCAACACTTAGCGTGTCTGTGCATCTTCTTTTATATCACTGATTCAATTTCTGACTTGTTTTTTCCTAATAGAGTAAGCTATTTGTACTTTTATCAGAAAAAAAAAAATCAAGTTGATATGTTTTATGAATGAGTCATTTCCTTATTCTAACTAAACACTTGCACATTTAAAAAAAATGTAGAGAGGCTTTTCTGCAATTGATGAATGAAAACTCTGGATACTTTTACAAGTGGGGGCAATTTGTTATAAAATTATTTTATTTCCCTTATTTTATAAGTCAGGATTGCATTAGTATCAAATGGCAGAAACCCCAAGGATTGCCAAGATAGGGATTTGTTTGTTTTAACAAATCTCTTGGTATAGGCAGCAGAGAGCTGATGCCCCCAAGGAACAAGGTCTTCCTACTTTTTTCTCACCCTGGCATCCTCAGGTACAGGAATTTGTCCTCACGCTTTTCCTCTCAAGGATTCTAATGTCCTAAGATGGCTTCTGTGCTTCTAGATGTATTTTCAACGAAAGATGGAATGGTGTGGGGTAAAAGTCTGTCTTCTTCCAAGATTTGTCCCCCCAGCCCCACCTCAGGAATTGTTTATATTTTATTGATCCAAACTAAGACATATTACCCTCCTAGCTTGCAAGGAAGATGGGAAAATAGTATTTTTAACCTATACAGAGAAGGCCTGTGAGATGTATCTATATCTATATTTATATCTATATCTATATCTATCTATATCTATATCTATATCTATATCTATATCTATATCTATATCTATATCTATATATCTCATACATATATACATCATATATATATATATCTCTCACAGATGCACAGACACACTAAGTGTTGCAAAATAATAGAAAAAAAATATATCACAGGCCTTCTCTGTATAGGTTATATATACAGATGTATATATCTAATATTGGATATTAGATATATTAGATATATATATTAGATGTATATATTTTATATATAAGATATATATTTTAATATGTATATACACACACAAATAAATAAACATATATATATATTTTAGTTTTTCTTTAGTATGGCTACTTTTTCTAGTCAGGTTTAATTTAGGAATTCGGAGCACATTTAATCTGAACCTGTTCACATAGATAACTAATCTTTTGAGGTAGAGAATAATTATATTTTTAAAGTGTTGAGATAATGTGATAAGTCAAATTCCAAAACCCTATGATTTGATAATATTTCAAACTTTAATGCTTTTAGAAGGAAGACTTTGTAAACCTTTTGCACAGTTTCTAGTTTTGGTGAGACAAAGTGAACACAGTAGCTGTAGGTATTGAACAGATGAGAGTTTTCATACCAAAATAGTATTAAAGGAGCTTAAGAATTTAATTGAAGGAGGAGGAAAGTAATAAAATATTGGAAATGAGATAAAATTGTAAAATAAGTAATGCTTTTGTGTGAGAGTAAAGGAAAAAATGTGACAGAGCACAGGTAACATCGCATAGTAAAGCAAAGAAAGACCAATCAGGCAGCTTGAGTTTCAGTCCCTTTCTACCATGTCCAGCTAGCTGCACCCTACATGTGACATTAATCTCTTTGGGCCTTGGCTTCCCCTTCTTTTTTATAAATACTAATTATACCAACCTCAGAGTGCCATTTGACTCCCCTAGTAGAAAATTGCTAGGCATGTGGTAAGGACTAGTTAACTCTTAGTTTCCCTTTCTGAAAGGATAAAGATGAAAAAGTGGCTAACTTTTAAAAGCAAGCATGTGTAGTTCAAGATCTGTGTCCTGGACAGCTTAACGTTTTATGTGAAAGAAGCCCATCTTTGATCCGTAGCCCAACTATCCAGCTTAGAATGGCACTGGGTTATCATGTATTTAGAGTGCCTACTTAAAACCACTGTCATTCCATCTTTAATGATTTATTTAATTCTACATATATATGTGTAGTAAAATTTAGTAGGATTTATTGGATTTTAAGGAATATAGTGGTACTTTCCAAATCCATAATTTTGTTCCTTTATAATGTGTTAATGTTTTTCTCCCAACTAGGATTTTAGGAGTGGACTTGGTATTACCATAATTCCTATGAATGTTGCAAATGTAAAGCAAGTGGTCCGAACTGTAAAACAGTCTTTTGAAATAATCACTCCCTACAGGAGTTTTAGGTAAGTTATACTTAAACGTTTTTGTTTGTATTATCCCAAGAAAGCTTGGGTGATCTACTTTGACATGGCTAGTGGTGGTTTTATTCCTTATAGATCACTTAATAAAATCATGTTGGTTCTTTTCCATTATTGTCTAATTTGTTAGCCAGTATATAAAAACACCTTGTAAAAGTGACCTGAATTATCACACAACCTACAAAGATACTAATTTCATGAGATTTGAGTCTTTTCTGAATACCTTTTTTCTTAGTAGGCTTGATAAGTATATTAATTTTTATCAACAATATATGAAAAATTCCTTCACATTTTGAAGGAATAAAGAAATAATATTACATTGCTTTTAAGCTGTATTTTTATTTACCTTCTTTTAGCCTACTCAAATGCAATCCTCTTTTAAAATCAATCTCTGATTACAGTTTGCTCCATGATGATTTCCTAAAAGGAACTCTTGCTTAAAATAATGGTGGTGGATCTCATAGCACTTATTGATCAAATATATATACATAATGTTTATTTTGAGAGAGAGTGCACGGGCGAGCGTGCATCGGGGAAAAGCAGAAGGAGGGAGGGAGAGACTCCCAAACAGGCTCCACACTCAGTGCAGAGCCCAAAATGGGGCTCAATCCCACGAACACTTAGACCATTACCTGAGCCGAAATCAAGAGTCAGATGCTTAACTGAGCCACCGAGGCACCCCTTATTGATCAGATATTTTAACATTTCATTATATATTTGTTTATGGTATTCCTGTAATTGCTTCATAAGACAGGAATAACAAGTTCCTAATATGTTTTAATAATCTATAATGATTCCATAGCTTTAGTACACAGAAAAGGCATAAGTCAGTGTCTGTGAGCTCAACCACATTAATTCATTTGTCACAAATAATCAGCATATCACAGGGTAGTTTGCAGGTCAGAAGCAATTGTCAGAGGCCTTTGAAGGACTAGCGATTACTTAGCAACTTCAAAAATACTCCCATGTCGAGTACTCATTTTATCTGTCAGAATTTGTCTACTGGCTCAAATTTTGAGGAAAAAATAATCACCTAAAGAATAACAAACTTCATTTTCACATATGCAGATTCAAGCCTCAACTGAAAATGTAGACATTGTGTGAACTGTTTTTACTCATAGTACTTCTAGAAGACACAAAATATGTGGTGGGGTTTTTCCTCACACCAACCACTTCTCCAAATACCAAGTGGTTGTCCTACAATTCAGTACTGTTCTCACAGCAGCTACTAGGATTGAACATTAGACCCCACGCGTTGAGGGCTCAATCCCACAGAGCTGCCCTGACTTCACACTCGTCACAAGAGATGGGCCCCTCCACTAAGCCACGCTTCTTTCCATCTTGGCCATAATCTGGACTCCCATGACCCCTGCTGCGCCAGATTCAGTAATTTGCTAGGATGGCTCACAGAACTCAAGAGGCAGTGTAGTTATTATTACTAGTTGCTTATAAACAGTGCACCTCAGGGACTTCCAAATGGGAGAGCTGCACAGGGCAGGGTACAGGGGGTTAGTATGGCAGAGCTTCCATCCTTCCTGGGCACACCACCCTCTCAGCACTTCACTGTGTTCACCAGCCCATCTGAACTCTGTTGTTCAGGGGTTATTATTGGGGTTTCATTCTGTAGGAATGATTGATTGAATCCTTCATCTTCGGTGATTAACTTAATTGCGAGCACCTCTCCCAGTCGGTTTGGGCTGAAAGGTCCAAGTCCCTACTCACTTCTTGGTCTTGCCTTGGTCTTTCTCCTGACCAGCTCCCATCCTGAAGCTATTTATGCCTCCAACGACAAATGATCTCCACAAGCCTATAAAAGGCACTTATTACTCAGGACATTCCAAGGATTTTAGAATCTGTGTACCAGCAACTATTGGCTGTGACCAACCTCTATGTAATAAAGTAGAAACCACCTAAGAAGTTTATGAATATTACACTGATGATGGAAACAGAAAGTGCTTCAAAAAAATATCCATGTAGTCTACTGAGTTTCCTTATGGATTATTTGCACTGTGTTAGTAGTCTGTTGTTTTCATTATATTTCAAAACATTTTCATCTTCAGAACAGAAAATTTTAACGTGGAACATTTTGCAGGTCATTGACTGAGTTTGGAGCCCTGTAGCCCGTTTTGTGGCACATCGTAGGTACTCAGCAAATATTTCTTAAAGTGAGCCTGTGTTTACTGTTTTGTCCTTTTACTCAGGTATCCAATAAACACTAAGAATTAGGATAAATCAGAACATGACTAAAAATGAGTTAGAATTCTGTTAGAATAGTAATCATTTAAAACTTTTTTGATTTCTCAGTTTCTTAAAGCCATCTGGATGTTCTTCTAATTAAAAAAGAAAATCTATTTTTAAGACTGAAAAAAATCAAAATTTCTGGTGGGTGTTTTTGATAATTTAGTTTCAGACTATCATGGAACAGTTTCCTGGCAAAATAATCCAATAGTCCTGAAACACTGAAACTCTGCCAGTTTCTCATTGATTATTATATAACCACTGCTTAGGAAACATGGCCTCTTAAGTTAAGCTCTTGACCTAACAAGGTAATTTTTACATCCTGGTCAGAAAAATGTGCATGTTCATTTTGGTTTGAGATATGTAAACAGATTCATAAGCAATGTGGGATGTTAAAGGAAAAAAAAAAGTAGATTTTTAAATTAGATGATTTTTAACAGAAAAGACTATTCAGCTGCCTGGAAGGCATATTTTTCAGCTGCTGTTTAATTTGTGAGTGAAATGAATATGCAAACTGAACATACTGCTTAATTGGCCTTTACAAGGGAGATCGATAATGCAGAAACATTAATTGTTGCAGCTTTACAGCCGAGTCTGAAAAAGAGAAACAAGAGTGGATTGAAGCTGTGCAGCAATCGATAGCAGAAACTCTCTCTGATTATGAAGTAGCTGAGAAGATTTGGTTCAATGAGTCCAACAGGAGCTGTGCAGATTGCAAAGCCCCGGATCCTGACTGGGCATCCATCAATCTCTGTGTTGTCATCTGTAAGAAGTGTGCAGGTAATTAGTGATAAGTTATGCTCATCACTGTTGGGTGGCAGATTGGCACCGAATGCTCTTTATTGTCCTATGTAATGTGTTTCAGCTAACAGTTGTGGAAAAAGAAAAACAGAGAAAGCTTATTACATTTAAATTAAATTTAGAAATATCTTCTCATTCCAAACTTCTCTTATGCATGACTTAGATGTAGAAATTGATTTTTAAGCATGTAATCATTTTGTGCGCCTACTGGACCATGTGTGGAATTTATAAAGACAGTGTTGACATTTTTAGATTTTAAGGTGAGTGTGTTTCAGAATGTACCCTGAACACATGTGCATCTTTGTGTGATTTGCCCATCTTTCCCTCAGTTATATTTTTTAGGATGTATATTTCACATCAAGGTCATTCTGAGCTCTAAACTTGGTATACCGCATCTGGTGTCTCTTTTAATGAGAGTTTTTATATAGAAGCATTTCCAAAGAGTATTGAGGTTTATGAGAGGAAACGGTACTATGGTTATCCTATTGTGACATTATAACTTACAGACAGTCTGAGAGCTCAGTGTATTTGGGGGTTCACAGTTGTGAACACCTAACACACAGCTTAGGTGTGTGGTCATAGAGGTCTTGGAAAAGTTAGCCACATCCTAAACTTTACTTTCCAGCTCTACCAGGTACTGTTCTGGTCCTGGGAATTCAAAAGATGTGTAAGAGTTGTTATGTTCTCCACAGATCTATAAATAGTAATTTCAGTAGAGTATGATAAGGGCATGATCAGAGTTGAGTACAGGTTTCAGCGAAAGAAAATGTAAGAAGAGTGCTACCTTAGCTCAAGCAAAGACTGGGACAGTTGCTGTAAGCCCTTAGTACTTTTTGAGAGCTCTGTGCTTCCACATTTCTTAGCACGCTAAGATTTTGTCAGGATGTAATTAACATCAATAGCAATAAGAAGAAGCATCAGCTATCCCCCCTCTACTTTGTATTTTTTCCCCAACCTTTTTTGTTCTCTAGGCTTATTGGAAGAGAGCTTCTGTCTTGTTCAAGGATATTCTTTCTACTTATGTCCGCTGCTTCTTCTCTCCTTAGGATCCTCACCTCATCACTTATTCCCTCTCTGTAATGATGCAACCATGGTTTCTTTTGTTTCTGCATATAGAGTTAGGCAAGTCTGTCCTGTTGACACTGGCTTCCGGAAAACATTCCATTCCTTTGTATCATTTTCTGTCTCTTTTCCCCTTCATAGACAGGGTAACTTTCAAGAGTAGAATTCTGCACAGATTTTCTTCATTTCTTTCACTTCCTGCTTTTTATTCATCCTGTAATCAGTTTTCTTTTCTCTGTAGTCCAGTAAAAATATTCTCACCATGTTTATTAATGCATTTTCTCTCTCAGTTTGTGTGTGGTCAGTTCCTCTATTTATTGTCACCTTGGCAGTGTTAGACACTGCAGTATTTGACCACTGTGTCTCTCTGACTTTCCCTCCTCCCTTAACTTCCAGAATACCATCTTCTCTTAGTGTGTTCTTAATTCTCTGGTTATCCTTTTTTCACGTTACTTTTCCTTTGCCTGCTCCAAAGATAAAGGTGTTCCTTTCAGTTACATCTTCAATTGTCTTTCACTCTGATGTTCCTGAAGATGTTATTTATCATTTAAATTCAGCACTCACTCGTAAGTGGGCGATTCTCACTCTGTTGAACACCATACCCTTAGGTCTACCTACTGGAGTCTCTTCTTGGATTTGCTCAGGATAGCTCAAAAACAGCACATTAAAAATGGATCTCTTAGGGCACGTGGATGGCCCAGTCATGATCTCACTCTCAGTGTGGAGCCTGCTTCGGATCCTCTGTCTCCCTCTGGCTCTGCCCCTCCCTCGCTCATGCTCTCTCTCTCTCAAAAATAAATAAATAAACATTTAAAAAAATGGATCTGTCATTGCTGCCCGACTCATTACGTAACACTGAGCATGCTCATATATTCCACATCTTGGTCAGAGGCAATACTGTCTACCCTGCAGTTAAGCCTAAAGCCTGTGAGAGCCTCCTGACCCTTCCCCTTTCCTTAAAGCCCACCAAGTTCCATCCGTTTTTATCATCTAAGGATCTCTACACGTGTGCTCCCTTTGGTTTCTCCTCCTGCTGCGTCACCTCGGTTTGTGTCATTTCTTGCCTTCACTACTCCAGGGGTTCCTGCCAGTTCTTCTGCATGTTTTCTGAGCTTGACTTTTTTCTGTGTTACCTTTAGATCATCTTCATAAATGCAAACCTATGCATCTTTCTACCCTTGGGATTTTAGAAGCTTGTGCTCTGAGTAGTTTCCATTTTAACAAAAGGAGGAAAGGAACCTCTTTCCTAATGTAGAGAGAGGTGTGAGCTTTCATGCTCAGAGGCACACAATCCTTAAGATAAAGACAGTGTCTTAAATACCTTTGTTCCTTCTCAGCCTGGAAAGCATCTGACACATTCCTAGGTGCCCAGTAATGATGATTTATACAGGATAATTGAGTCGATGAGAGTAGAATGCTGAGTTCTTATTCTCTGTCAGGCATAAGTATAGAATAAAGAATCCATTGAAGATTTTTAGACATATGTTTATTAGAGTTGTAATATACAAAAAGTACTAAGGGCTTGCAGCAACTGTCTCAGTCTTTGCTTGAGCTAAGGTAGTGCTCTTCCTCCATATTCTCTCAATGAAACCTGTACTCAACTCTGGTCTTGCCCTTATACTCTACTGTAATTACTATTTATAGGCCTGTGGAGAACATATCAACTCCTATACATCTTTTGAATTCCCAGGACCAGCACAGTACCTGGTAGAGATGGAAAGTAAAGTTTAGGATGTTTCCTCTAAGACCTTTATGACCACACACCTAGTTGTTGTTGTTGTTGTTGTTGTTGTTGTTGTTTTTAGGATATCTGTGTTCACATACAAGTGATTTAAACACACCTGTCATAAAAGGTTTTGGTAACCTGTAATTGATAGTGAATTGCCACGTCATAAACATGCACACATATATAAGCGTACAGATATATACATAGTTTTAAAACTGTAGTTTTATACCACCACAAGGTAGTGATGAAGATGATTACTTTTATCCTTATCGTGGTTGGGTTTTCTGTATAATTATCACCACTACTCTTAATGCTGTTGGCATGAAAGAAAGTAGATATTGGTGTGTTTTCAGTTGAAAGCATATATACATGTACACATAGACATTTTGAAAAAAATAAAATACATTTACATACAAATTAAAATAGAAGTACAATTGTGTTTTGACTTCAGGACAACATAGATCTTTAGGACCAAAAGATTCCAAGGTTAGAAGTCTGAAAATGGATGCCAGCATTTGGAGCAATGAACTCATTGAGGTAAGTCTGACTTAACTGTGGTGGTAGTTAGCAGGGGTCCGGTAGTATCTAGCAGTGGAGTGGCATGAGTTACTTTAGGAGCTCTGCGAGAATGTTCTCACCACACTGTAAAAATGGCTTATAGTCTGATAGTGGTAGCTTTTGACTCCAACTTTTAGAATGCTTCTTAAATGAGATAGTTACTTTAAAAATAAAAAGTACAAGGAATCTAATAGTAACACCTACTTTTAAAGGCTTGACAGCTTTTTTATTTCTAAGCCAAAATTTTCTTTCTTTCTTTTTAACCCAGCATGGATAAAATATTAGAAAAGTGAATGAAAACATTTGGCAGAATTTTCTTTTCTTTCTCTTGGCCATGCTCTGTCATTAACTGCGCTCATCTGACTTTCTGTCTCCCATTTCCATTTTCTTCTTGGATTTTAGTACCACTCTCGACCACATTAACCCACCTACTCAGCCATTTTAAATGAATCTGTCTCTATGTGAGCTTCAAAAAATAATAATGCTTTTGCTGCAATTTGGTTGCTTGCAGTTTCTTTCCTAGCTAATCTTGTACTGTTATTAAAAGCAATGAGGCTGTATTTAAAATAGAAATAATATCTGCTTTCACATTCCATCTTCCTGAAAGATTTGGGTTTTTCATGTGTTTTTGCATATTTTATACTAAGTTGTATTTTAATTTGTGAGTCAGTTTTTTACAGATTCAAATACATTTTATGAACTGATACTGTTTTATAACTTTTTAACAATTCAGCTCTTTATTGTCATTGGAAACAAAAGAGCAAATGACTTTTGGGCTGGTAATCTTCAAAAAGATGAAGAATTACACATGGACTCACCCGTAGAAAAGAGAAAAACCTTTATCACTCAGAAGTACAAAGAAGGAAGATTCAGGAAGACTCTACTAGCGTCTCTCACCAAAGAAGAATTAAATAAGGTATCCACAATATTTAACAATAGATGTAGATCTTGATGTCTTTAAAAAACGTGTCAAAGGGGCACTTGGGTGGCTCAGTCGGTTAAGCGTCCAACTTTGGCTCAGGTCATGATCTCACAGCTCATGAGTTCGAGACCTGCGTTGGCCTCTGTGCTCACAGCTCAGACCCTGGAGCCTGCTTCAGAATCTGTGTCTCCCTCTCTCTTCCCCTCCACGACTTGTGCTCGCTCCCTTGCTCGCGCACGCTCTCTCTCTCTCTCTCTCTCTCTCTCTCAGAAATAAACATTAAAAAAAATTTAAAAGTATGTGTCAAGGATTTTGAAGAGTTTTAAAACATCCTTTACTGTCTGATAAAAGTATTGCTTAATGTAATTTTATTTCCATTTGTGAGATTGTACTATTTATTGATTTTACCATCATTTTACTTAAGAATTCATTATGAATAGTAGATAAATTCTTTGTTCATCACTTGAGTTTCTAGCTAACTTAGGTCCATTATTCTTTTTATCCCCATATTTATTTATTTATTTATTTTTGAGAGGGAGAGCTCATGTATGAATGCACACAAACAAGCAGGGGCAGGGTAGAGATACAGGGATAGAGAGAGAGAGAGAGAGAGAGAGAGAGAGAGAGAATCTCAAGCAGGCTCTTACACTGACCAAGCAGAATCTGATGCAGGGCTTGATCCCTGGAACCGTGAGGTCATGACCTGAGCCAAAATCAAGAATCAGATGCTTAACTGACTGAGCCACCCTGGCATCATCAAACCTAGTCCATTATTCTTAAAACTGTGACAACTTCCCTTATTTTAGGGATAGGACACTAAACAGAACTTCAGCTCATATACTGCTGACATTGTGTCACCAAAATCTACATCATTTACTCAGTGTATTGTTAGAAGCAATGGTTTGCTTTGTGCTGTTGACCTGAGGTGTTATTTGCCTTTGGCTGAGTGATTCCAGATCTACTTGTGCCTGTTTTATGTTGCCCACTTGTTCTTTACCCTTTTGGCAAAGAAGTTGTTAAGCATCCTGCCTCCTTTCCTTTTTTAAATTGCTGCTTTGACTTTTTGTGTGTTAGGAGGCTTGTCTATGTAGAGATATTTAATACATGTGCTTTTTATATGCCTGTTGTTTTATTCTTAGAGAATACATTCTTCCATGGTTATCAGTTTTCTGGTATGCTTTTAGTGGCAGTGTTTATGGATAAAAATGCTCAAATAAGTAGCATTATGTTAAACATCTTGGAAAATAAACACATAAAGGCCTTTTTCATACTTCTCTAGAAATTATAAGATTATAAAATTGATTTACATATCAGATTAGTTCCCCTAAAGTAAGTTTTTAGTCTTTGTACATCTTTGGTAATAACAGAGTGAGGCTATCAATTGATTTTAAGGCAGTGAACGGCACACGAAAAATGAAGGATTGAATGGGCACCTGAGGTAGAGAAGAGTGAGGGAGATGGCAAGGGGGAGGGGCTTGGGAACTATTATTTATATAGGTTATTACTAGGACACAATTTTATTTTGGGTGGTAGTTTCATTGTGTTAATTATATTATCAAAATAATAGACCAGACATGCGTGGAATACTAACAGGGTATCATTAACGAAGGATTACGATTAATTCTGTGCACCAGAGGTCCGTAATAAATAAGCATATAAATAGTAAATTGTGGATATGAGGAAGTAATTGTGATAAAGTTACAGAACCAGGGCGTATCTTCATCCAGTGGTTTCTTGCTTTCTGATGGTGATTGGTGTCTTTTTAGTGGGTATACTGATGTCCCCAAATAAAGTCCTCTCTGCTACACCACAGTTTCATGAGTTCAGATGTTAGATAAATCTTACATTAATTACTAGCAATTGCCTTCTTCCTAAGAATATTATAGAGAAGTATACCCATTGGGATTTATTTCTACAATGGGGTTCTTAAAAATGGTACTCTTAATATCAGTAAATAATTTGTACAAAAAATTTATTGAATATATATATTTTTAATTGGGATATAATTTACCTACAACATTGTATAAGTTTATTCAACCTATTGATTTGATACATTTATACAGTTGCAATATGATTACCATTGTAGTTGAAGCTAACACCTCTCTTACATCACATAATTATCATTTCTTCTTTTTTTGAGACCATTTAAGATCTTTTAACAATCTTGAGGTAAATAATACAACATTATTGATTATAGTCACTGCATTGTGCATTATATATCCAGAACTTATTTTCTAGTTGCAAGTTTATACATTAAACAACATCTCCCCAACACCTCTTTCCCCCACCCCCACACCCTTTGGTAACCACAGTCTCTCTTTTTTTTTTTTTTTTAAGTTTAGTTTGAGACAGGGAGAGCAAGCTGCATGTGCGTGTGAGCTGAGGAGAGGCAGAGAAAGGGAGAGAGAATCCCAAGCAGGCTCCATGCTGACCACGTGGAGCCTGACTCGGGGCTTGAACTCACAAACCACAAGATCATGATGAGCCAGAATCAAGAGTCGGATGCTTAACTGATTGAGCCACCCATGCCCCTTGGTTCCTATGAGGTGGCTTTTTTAGATTCTACATTTAAATGATAAATAATACATATCTTTCTCCATCTGGCTAATCTCACTAAGCATAATGCCTTCAGCTTCCATCCATGTCCCAAATGGCAGGATTACCTTCTTCCTCGTGGCTGAATAATATTCCATTGTGTGTGTGTGTGTGTGTGTGTGTGTGTGTGCGCACGCGCAGTATGTGTATACTATATTGTCTTTATTCATTCATCTGTTGATGGATACTTAGGTTGTTTCCATATATTGGCTATTGTGAATAATTCTTTAATAACAGATTGCAGATGTCTTTTTAATATTCTGTTTTTATTTCCTTTGGATATATATATATACCAGAAGTAAGGTTGCTGGATTATATGGCGTTTGTATTTTTAATTTTTTAAAGAACCTCTATACTGCTTTCTTTAGTGCCCGCACCAATTTACAGTTCCACCAATAGTGTATAATGGTTCTTTTTTCTTCTACGTCCTCAACATTTATCTCTCGTTCTCTTGATGACAGCCATTCTAATAGGTGTGAGATACATCTCATTGTGGTTTTGATTTGCATTGCCCTGATGATTAATAATGTTGAACATATTTGCATGTAACTGTTGGCCATTTGGATGTCTTCTTTGGAAAAATGTGTATTCAGTTTCTCTGCCAATTTTTCAATTATGTGTTTTTGTTGTTGAGCTTGTGTGTTCTTTATATATTTTCGATACGTACTCCTTATCTGAGGTATGGTTTGCAAATACTCCTTCCCATTCGGTAGGTTGCCTTTTCATTGTGTTGATTTTTTTTTTTTTTTTTTTTTTTTTTATGATGTAAAGCAGCTTCTTAGTTTGATGTAGTCCCACTTGTTGATTTTTTCTTTTGTTGCTTGTGCTTTTGGTGTCGTCTCCAAAAAGTCACTGTCAAGACCAATTTCAAGGAGATTTTTCTTGTGTTTTCATGTAGGAGTTTTAAGGTATCAGGTCTAACGTTTAAGTCTTTAATCTTTTTTGAGGGCATTTTTGTGAATGGTATAACGTAGGGCTCCAGTTTCTTTTTTTCTGTATGTGGTTATCCAGTTTCCAGTACTATTTGTTGAAGAGACCATCTTTTTCCCATTGAGTGTTTGTGGTGGATAGATATTTATTGCACGCTCAACAAGTTCTGAGTTCTTTTTTAGGTTCTGGGAATACAATTGTGGTAAAACGCAAATGTGTTTCTTTTATTCATGAGAGTGGTAGTCAGGTAAAAGAGACTGTCCATGAACAGCCAGAGTTCAGTAAATACACCATAGCAAATACAGTCTTCTGTGAAGGAAAACAGTGGGGGGGGGGGGGGAATGAAAGAATAAGAGTAAAAATACACATGATTTAAATGAGAAGACAAAGGCTATTGCAGAAGATGGGATGTTAGCTGGTATTTTTTCTAACACCCTCATTTTGCAGATGAGGTCAGCTAAGACCCAGGGAGGAGAAGGGATTGCCTAAGATCACCTAGCAAATAAGTACAAAGTCAGATACAAGTCAGGCTGTTTGATTCTGATGCAAAGGAAATTATGTTGGTTGGTGAGACTATGGTAGGAAAGGTAAGTACATTTTTTAGTAGTTGACCATCCAGGGCTGGAACTGTGAATGCATCCTGAGACCTCTTGGCTGTATACCCCAGAGCTGCAAATGGGGATGCTAAATGAGCAATTATTTGGAAGTTGCATTATAGAGGGTAAATTAACCAGTGATCTGTCCAGGTGCACCCTGTCAAGAAGGAGGTGAAATGGTGAGTCCTGGGCTAAAGAGTTAGATGGAATCAGGTGCTGAAATCACAGGGTTTGGAAGCCAGAAAAGTAAGGAAGCAGAAAGAAGGGATGAGAAGAAGTGAAGGATAAGTGAAGGCATAAGTGAAGGATAAGTGAAGGCAGCTTACTCAAGGTAACAACAAAAACAACAACACAGTTAGGTTCCAGAAGTTCCTAGCCATTTGTACAATAATGTATAACGTAAGTATTTCATGTTGTTAATTATTACCTCCTGCTTGCTCTTCCTTCTCCCTACACATAACTCCACACAAAAGAAAAGATTCTGTGTTTGCTTTGCACTCATCTTTCAGATTCCCAAATCACAACAATGGTTTAAAAAATTATATAGATCTTGATTAGGCTGAAAAGTACATACATTCAGCATTCATATGACAAAAGATTTAACAGGTACTTGATTATTACATTTTAAATATTTTGCAGTTTCTGAGCACTAGCCATTATTATAGTACGTAAGCATAAAAAATGTCTTCCTAAGCAACTACAATGGATTGGAAGGTTTGGAACATCCCAGCAACAGAACAATGAATTAAAACTTGGAGGTCTGTAATTTACATTCATACCAAGGCCTTTTGAGCCTATTGCTTAATTCAGGGCATACTTCTTGTTAGTTTTCCTGGTTAAAAAAGGAATACGAAGTTCATCTTATAAATGGTTTGGTAGGCTTACACTCATTTTAGTAGCTAGAATTGTGTTTTCTTCCCTTAATAGGTCTTTTTTTCTTTTAACGACCAGGCTCTGTGTGCTGCTGTAGTGAAACCAGATGTTTTGGAAACAATGGCTTTGCTCTTCAGTGGAGCCGATGTCATGT
Organism: Panthera onca; assembly: GCF_046562875.1. Lineage (NCBI taxonomy): Eukaryota > Metazoa > Chordata > Mammalia > Carnivora > Felidae > Panthera > Panthera onca. The sequence goes on along the minus strand of NC_138342.1, from coordinate 30,078,645 downwards.
GTGCAACTGGAGACCCTGTGCATAGCACCCCCTATCTGCTGGCCAAGAAGGCGGGGCAGAGCCTGCAGATGGAGTTTCTCTACCATAACAAATTCTCGGGTTAGTCCCTGTCCCTGCATTAGCCTGGTCTCTTCTCACGTATCCCTGAAATGACCGAAGCACAAATCTGTTTATTTCTCAAATAAGAAGAACCATCAGAATGAAGACAAGTGTGATTGTTAAAAAGATGGGGGATGTTGAGGACCATATTTGTTTCACTTCAAGGAAAATGTTTAGGAAGTAAATCTCGTATATTTCTTTAATCTTACAAATTAAAAATTAAAATAGTTAATTCCATGTAATTGTTGTCACCAAATTTAATTTCCATATGTGGATAATAAATATAACTGCTTATTTGCAAATTCTGTGCAAAGTAAAATATCTCTGTATATTTATTCTGTAGTGAATTTGAAGTAACTTTTCTTCTAGCTCAAGACTCACCTATATATTCATAAGCAAAGGGAAATAAATTATGTACATTTTAGATTTCACATGTATAATTTCTGTAATTTTTCCAGATTTCCCTCAACATGACATTCACTCTGAAGGTGGATTAGGTCAAGAGCCTTCCCAATCCATGTTCCTCTGTGACTTTTTGTATCAGGCTTCTGCCGCTGCTTCTAAACTTTCTACAGAGAAAAAACTGCTTGAAGGTATCTTTTCTGCTTTTAGATTTTGTTATCTGTAAAACTTTATTTCATTATCAAAACAATTATGTTTAAATTATGATTTTTTCCCCTTAAGATGTTATATTTGATCTTGCAATAGAGAAGTCTTTTTTTGAGGGTTTCTAAATGCTTCAAGGCACAGATAGTATTTCATGCTCAGCAGCAGGGGTTTACCACTGGGTTGGAATGCTGTGTGAATTCTCAACAGAATTCACTGATGTCTACTTGAGGGCCAGCTAACTCTGTTTCAGGATTTAAGGGTTATTCCAAAGAAATGTGAAACTCAGCCCTTTTCCTTGGGGACAGACACCCTAACTGGTGAGATTAGGTAGATAAATCTCAACACATAGGCAGAACTGACAAGCTTTCAGTACCTATTCTATCGGCATACTAAGTGATATGAAGTAGTTCAGTTCTGATTATAAGTGTATGCATGTATAAGTAGAATCAAGCTTAAGCATGGTTTCAAAAAATGATTGGAAGTAATTCAATTTAACAACCTATTGTAGGTTTGGGGAATTATCAGAGCAGTCATGTGGGCATTTATCCATCTCTGCATCCAGCTCCTGTGTCAAGCATGTGCTAAGCATTAGGAATTACAAAAATGAAAAAGACACAGGTCTCATGCTCATTGTTGAATACATATGAACTAATTTGAGAAATGTAGGCAGAAAAATGTAATGAGATCTGTCTTACTGGAACAAAGAGAATTTAAGAGAGATTAAGCTGTACAGGCCAATTGGTGTTGGGTGTTTAGAGGCTCAGGAGACTAGTATTAATTCCCTAGGTGGTGTAATCCAGCTGTACTACTCTATCAAAGGAACAATAGGATAAAAAACTCACTTTAGGGTGTTAATCCTGATTCTTGTGCATTTAAAGTGATTATTTCAATATAAATGCTTTATGTCCAAAGAAATGATATCCCTAAGTAGAATTATATTTTTTATTAGATTTTCCAGAAAACAGTAGCTATCCTTTAGTGAGCAGGTACTATGTGTAAAGCATTGCTTTAGGGACTTTATGTACATTGACTGTAATCTTCATAATGAAAAATGGAGATGCTCAGCATGAAACAGAATTTTACATCTGATTTGTGTTATAATTGTTATTGTAATGCTTTGACCTGGTCCAAGTGTGATGGCTGGTGACATTTTGAATTTAGATGTTTTTGGTTCCTTCAGCAATTGATTTTTAAATATCTCCGTTTACTCAACATAACCAATAATAAATGAAGATTTTATAGAGATTTTTTCATTTTCTAGTGCTCTTTAGTATTTACCCTTACGTAGTCAGAAGTTGGTCAGAAATGGGGAGGGGAGTACCTGAATAATCTATGAATTGACTGTAGTAATTATTAAAATAATCAGATAGTAGGCAGTTAATGTACTTGTAAATAAATTTACAGATATTCTAGACTATTTCTTCTGAATACTGGGAGACCTTATATCCACCCTTCAATCACTTATAAAAAGATGAAATAGGGAAATTGAAACATGAGATTTTCTTTCGAAAACTTCAGTGTATCATAAGCACTCAGCAGTTAAAAATAAGCTTTCATTTATTTTTTTGGCAAAAATAAAATACAAAATAAAAAACATTGAGCTTGTAATATTTATAGACTTAATGGTTTGTTTTAATATTTCCTTGAAATAGATTGCTTTTCTTAATCACTTGAGGAATAAATTAATATTTTAAATTTGTGACTAAATCATTCTTTCCTTTTATCTTTTAAATTGACTATGGATTTAGAAACTGGTGCATTCTTTGTATATGTAATTTAATTAGGGATGTTTTCTCATTTTGGAACATCCTGTTTTAAGAACTATGAAATTAAGCTTTTGTACTTTGCCTGTGTAGCACAACAGATACTATTTTATTGGAGAATAATCTCCTGGTAATGCACTCTTTGATGATCTTCATTTTTTCCATCCAGTTTGTCAGCAAGTTCTATCATTTCAAACTCAAAATAGATCTTGAATCAGTTGGCCCATCATGTACTCTGGGTTGCAATGCCTCCCTTACTTGTCTCCCAATAACTACCCTAGTTTCCTTCCAAATTATTCTACAAAAGCAGATTTAATGATAATTTTTATGATTTGTCAATTCACAGGTCTTATATTTTCATTGTTTGAATATATTTAGCAGCTTCCCATTCCAGAATATAGCCCTATTCCTTATTATGACCTAAAAGACCTTCCTGTCCCTTCCCTGCTTCATCTCATATCGCTCCTCCCTACACTCACATGCCTGGCCACACGGTTGTCCTCTGTTTCTACAACACGTAATGTTCTTTTCTGACCTTCTGGACTTTTGTAGTTGCTGTTCATTTTCAAGGAGGTCACTTCCCCCAGTCTGGCTTTTTCTCATTTTTCAGGCAACAGTTTAGTGCTACTAGAGAATGCTGTCGCTGGCAGCTCTTTCCTTTCATAGGGTGCTGCTTGTTTCCATCATAGCATCTATGGCATGAAGATGATCCCTCCTTTATGGATTTGTTTCTCCCACTCTCTGGAGTGAGAACTCATTGGGGCATTGGCATTTGCTGGCTTATTCAAGCTTATCAAATCTTTGGTGCCTGAAATAGTGTCAACACATAGTAGTCATGTGTAAATACATATTGAATAAATGTCCATTTCTCTAATCAAGTTATTACCAGTGTAAAAGTGCAAGAGACTTGTTGATATTTTGTCTTTGACTTGTGCCTAAAATATATAATTGCTGGTCAACAGACATCCGAAAAGATGCTGAACATCACTGATCATTAGGGAAGTGCATCTCCAAACCATCTTACACCTGTCAGTGTGGCTAGGATCTAAAAGACAAGACATAGATGTTGGCAACGATGTGGACATCCCTCATGTGCTGCCGGTAGGGATATAAATCAATGAAGCCACTGTGAAACACAGGATGGCGATTCCTCAAAAAATTAAAAATAGAAGTACCATATGACCTGGTAGCGAAAACAGTAATTCAAAAAGATATATGCAGCATTATTTACGATAGCCAAATTACGGAAGCAACCTAAATGTCTATCCATAGAAGAATAGATAAAGGCGATGTGGTATATTTATATATACAATGGATTATTACTCAGCTATAAAAGAGAATGGTATCTTGGCATTTGGGACAATATGGATGGACCTGGAGGTTATTATGCTAAGTGAAATGAGTCAAAGCAAATACTATATATAAATTCACTTACATGTGTAATCTAAAAAGCAAGACAAATGAACAAATAAACGAAGAAAAAAACCCCAGAAACACAATCATAAATACAGAGAACAAATTAGTGGTTACCAGAGAACAAATTAGTGGTTACCAGAGGGGGTTACCAGGGTTGGAGAGGAGGGGCAAAATGGTGAAGGGGATTAAGAGGTACAGATTTCCAGTTATGAAATAATTAAGTCATAGGGATGAAAAGTACAGCATCGGGAACATAGTGATATAATAATGTTGACAAATAGTGACAGATGGCAACGTGCTTATCACAGTAAGCATGCATAACGTATAGAATTGTCAAATCACTGTTGTGTACCTGAGAGGTATGTTGTACAACTGCAACTCATATAACGTTGTATGTCAACCAGACTCCATATATTTTATATATATAATTACTGACACAAAACATTTTTTTTCAATAAGTGTCTACTTAAAAATGAAGAAAGGGGCGCCTGGGTGGCTCAGTTGGTTAAGCGTCCGACTTCGGCTCAGGTCATGATCTCATGGTCCGTGGGTTCGAGCCCCGCGTCGGGCTCTGTGCTGACAGCTCAGAGCCTGGAGCCTGCTTCAGATTCTGTGTCTCCCTCTCTCTCTCTGACCCTCCCCTGTTCAGGCTCTGTCTCTCTCTGTCTCAAAAATAAATAAACGTTGGAAAAAATTTTTAAAAATGAAGAAAATATGGAACTATCAAGAAACAAAGTTCCATTTGTTTTGTGTGTGGTTTTTTTTTTTTTTTTTTCCTTCTTTGCTCTCTCAAGATGCTGCAGTGGTGTTACTCCTATCGAGAACCATCTTTATGGGGAAAAAATGAATTATTTGGAAAGATTTGGAGATGAAAGTGTGTTTGTCACCTTTGGCCCTGGCTGGCAAGCATCTGGACTGCACCCCTCTGCCAGTGCTTGTCAGGACAGCCATAGAGCAGCATGATTAAACAGGAAGAAAACAGGATAAAATGCATGCAGTCCTTCAGAGAGTTACGAGAGACTTCAAATTGTCAGTTCACGTTTTCAGGATTCGAAGTTTCTAGTCTCAGGTTATGAAGACTGATCTGTAGTTTTCTTTTTCTTTTTTTTTTTCTCTTCTCAATTTAGTGTTCATGAAAAGAAAGATTGATAGCTCATATTAAACCTAAGTATAGAGCTGAACAGTAGCATCCTGGTTTTGTTTTGTGTTTTCTCCTCTTAACTGTATTTTTCCCCCTTGGTGTATTACTGTCATTTGTTGACACAGTGTTTGATTTTTTAAAAAGCGAGTGGTTGATACGGTTTACTAGAAACTCTATATCATCTATTTATATTTAATTTCATATATTAGCATTGAGGAATTTTGAGGATCTTTTGTTCTATAATGCCTGGCTTGTATAGTCTAAAAATGTTTCTTCAAGGCTAAAACACATTTATTTTAAATGAAAAGAATTCCTAGTGTGTATTCCTATTTTCAGTGAATGCTGAATACCATCATTTTAGGAAATTCTTCATCAGGAACCAGCTTCATGGTTTCAAAAAATAATAGTTTTGTTTTAACTATCTTAGATTTACTCTGCATATATGTATTCCAAGCCATGACCTCTCCTTTCTCCAGTATGTTTTAAAAATGGGCTTACATGCTTCACATGTATAACAGGCACAGAGAAGCAGTATGTAATGTAGGTTCCCAGAGCCTGGCTGCCTGAGTTCTGCTCTCAGCTCTGATGCTAAGTACTTGTGTGATCTTGGCGAAGTCAGGTAACCGTTTTGTGCCTGTGGACAGGAAGGGATGTGTAATAGAACTAACCTAATAGGGGTTTTCTGAGGGTTCAGCGAGTTAATGTAAATAAAATGTGCGGCAGAGGGCATGGCACATATGATGATAGGATGAGGAACAGCAGAAGCAGCAACAGGGGGCTATCTGTATACACAGCTGCTTCTGATTTCCAGTTAGCATCGGAGTTCATACATATTCTGCAGGTGGTAGCCGACAGCCAGTGTACCCAACCACAGTATTCACATCGCTTCACAGTAGTGTTTCAGGAGGTCACCTCTGGAGCCCCTTTATGTGTGTTTGAATAAATTCCAATCATGTTTTTCTTCCCTGTTCTGAATATCAACATTGAACGGAATGAGCACCCTCTCCAGCCAGTCCAACTACCATACACACCAGCTTTTGTCAAACAGCTTGTATCTTGAGAGTCACCCTCTCTGTGGCCCCAGTTTTATTTCTTGTGGACATCATCTGGTTAACTGGTTAACAGTAAGACTTCTTCTGTAGCAGAGAGGGTATTCTCAAAGTCAGAGTTAGGAGAGCATATCTGAATTGGGCTAAGCAGACAGGTGCAATCCAACGTGAGCTTTTCATTGCTTCCCAAATGAGTAAGAATGCAAAGGTTTCCTATCACAGCTTTGTTATTATAAATCCTCAAAGGTAACATCTGTGCCTGCCTTGACTGACCTCTGGCCCATTTCCACTTAAAAAAAAAAAAAAAGACAAATCAAGAGTTATAGTGATGATAATCCTATAGAAATCCCCTCAAGTCCATATTTCTAACTTAAAATGAGTTCACACTCACCTTTTTAAAGGATCTGTCGTTTCTTTCCCATTAGAATTTACATAATTAGACTCTGCATTTACATTTATTTTATGCATTGTGCATTTGGCACTTCTTGTTTAAGACCTTCCAATGACTCCCACTTGTCTGCTGAGAAAGGAGCAAAGTCCTGAACACCTGTACTGTGAGACTGCTGGGGCCTGGCCTCTGCTGTCTCTGCTGTGTCTGTCTTCGTCTTTCCTATTTGCTAACTTCACGTGTAATCCGGTTCTCTGGCCAAATAGATTTTTGGAAGTTTCCCCATTCCTTGACTTTTCTCATAGTGTTCTTTCCCAGAGTTATGGAGTGATTGATTGCACCTCCAAATGTATTTTTGACTACTTTAGAAACCTGTCTTTTTAGTCATGAATAACAATTTCAAAAGCGTTTTTTTTGTGAAATTTTTTATCATTGTAGTCTGAGGGTGGCTTCCTCCATGAATGCTTCTAATCCCTAAAGGGACCCCCCCCCCACCATAGTTCTTATTCTAACCACATTTCCCCTTAGATTGGATTGCAAACTGTATGAGGACAAGGGGCGAGATTCCTAATCTGTGCCAGTAATTATCTGCGTACTCAGTAAATGTGCATTGTTTTGCATTATTCTTCATGAAGATTATTCTCATCATCGGAGTGCATTGTTTTGAAGTTATAACTCCAGTTGATTAGTATTTTGACTTTTCCTTGTCGTGTATTTTAGAAATCTGCCATCAATATTCATTTAACAATTATGGCCTATCATGATTTTCATACAACTCTGCAGAGTACACACTGTGACTCAGGATCCAAGGCTCCTGGAAACTCAGTATATCACCTTCCAAGAGGCTTCAATTGGGTGTCTGTGAGCATTCCTTTCTGGTGCCCATGAAGAAATTATTTATGCTGTTTTCTTCTTCCAGTCATGATTCAACTTTTCATTTGGCAGTATCTCAGAATACAGTGATCCCAAGCTCTCAGGATTTCCACCTTTTAAGTGTTTCTCCTTGTGATGTTTTTTTGAGACTAAACACATTATCTTCTTCTACTTCTCTCCCCACTCTACATATGATAAAGGGCAATTTAAAGAAGAGGATGATAACTATTTTCTTTTAACTTTTTGTTTTTAATTATGTTAACATAATTTCCAACTTAGAAAAGTTACAAGCATGGTACAAAGAATTCTCATATACCCTTTGCCCAGACTTCCCAAATATTAATGTCTTACTTTGTCATTTTTCTTTCTGTGTATGCATGTATATATGTACATACATGTGTATGTGTGTGTATGCGTATGTTTAGAGTTACTTAAAAGTAGGTTTCAGACATTATGCCCTTGTATCCCTAAGTATCTCAATGTTATTTCTTAAAAAGAAAGACATGCCCTGATATAACCATGCTATAGTGATCAAAATCTGGAAATTATCTGATCTACAGATTTTATTCATTACAGCTGTGTGTATAAACCTTATTTAGTAGCTTTAACATCTGTAGATCTAATGTACATTTGAAATGCAACATTAGGCGTTGCTTATATAATTTGATTCTTGGCAATAACTATAGTTTAAGAGTTTGTACAATCTCTAGAGTCCAGAAATGGGGTAGTGAGATGATAATTAAAATATAATTAGTTTTAACTCCCAGAGACTGAAAATTTCAAATATTTTTTTCTTCCTAGAATTCTTTTTTTTAATTTATTTATTTTGAGAGAGAGAGCATAAGCGGGAGGGGCAGAGAGAGAGAGAGAGAGAGAGAGAATGTCAAGCAGGCTACACACTGTAAGTACAGAGCCAGACATGGTGCTTGAACTCACAAACCTTTAGATCATGACCTGAGCCGAAATCCAAAGTCAGACACTTAATCGACAGAGCCACCCAGATACCCTGCTAGCATTTCTTTTTTAAAAACATTCAAATTTAATATTTTACCTCACTTATTCAGAGTCATTTGGCAAACTTTACAGACTTTGAATTACATCACTAAAACCTGTAGAAAATAACATCTTTCAGCATTTAATTTTCATGCTAGTGTCTTTCACTAGGAGATATATAGGATGACTAATGGGTTTTTTGCTCAATGAGCAAAGCTCATTGTTTAAGTTCTTTAAAATGGGAGGTAAAAGGGAGTGATGAAGCTTAATAACCAATTTTGGTAATGCAAAGACAGATTATATAAAATCACTGTGTCTGGTTGGTGTTCATCCCTTTCATTTGAACTCTTGGATTTATTTATATTTTCATTGTTTAAGTTTCAGTTGAGAAGTAAACAAGTAGTGACATGGGTACTTTAGAATGTATAATAATATAAAACCCACTAGAAGAGTGAAATAATAAATACTTCATATTTGCACATAATTTTTAGAATTCAGTAGCAGTAGAATGAGCCTGAATAGACCCATTTCCAAAATGACACTTTCTTTCCAGCCCCACTATCTTCCATTAGACTCCACTCTAGCCAATAAGCATTGCCTCTTTTTTTAAAAAAAGGACCCCAAATTTTACTTTCAGAACTAAAAGAGATAAAGCATATACAGTCTTTAGGAAGTAGTTTCTGACTTCCATTATTATGTTATTCAATTTGGTTGTAGCACTTAAAAACTTCTCCTCCCCCCTTTACCATTTTAGTGGTCAATAACAATCATCCTTAGCTTAAGTTTTGTTTATACCAATATTGCTTCATGTGTATGGGCCATTATTTATATTCATGGCTGCATTGTCTCAGATATTCTGTTAACCTGTACAATTTACTTTCACAAATGAAATTCTCATAGTTGATGCATTAGCAGAATTTGGCTCATTCTGTACCTTTAAAGTGTGTTCCATGGTGACATTTTTGTAGTCAGGTCTTCTGTATGTAGTTCTTTGACCCTCTCCGTTATTCTTGTTCGTCAGCCCTGAACCATTTCCAGTTCTGGCTCATCAGCTCTCCTCCACCTTTATTTGGATCCCTGTGTGATTTCAGACTAATTCTTGCTACCCTCTAGAATTGCTTGTTTCTCTTATTAGAGAATAGCTTGGCCAGTGTTTTCCATCTATTTTTCTTGCTTCTGCTTTCAGACCGTTGAGATTGCTGAGAATTGCCAGTTAGGGAACCATGCCTTTTGAGTTGGCCACAAATTCATGCGGGTCTGTTTTTTGAGTTTGGTTTTAACCTAATCTGGTTGCAGCATGCTAATTGGTGATCTTTATAAGCAACTTTTTTTTTTTTTCTAACTTTTATTGTACCAAAGGAAAGATAAAATGGTTTCAATGGAAAACAGATATTTGTTCCTTGTTTTTTCATTCTTGGACATTATTCTTTGTCGTTGATAAATTCTTTTCCTCTGATCTTTTTCTCTTTTTTTGGAAGTAATATTAGGATCTTCCAGCTCCATCATCTTGTACTATGTTTTTTCTCCCTCTTTTTTTGGGAAAGTTTCTTTCTAAGCTTTCTCTCTTTTTTTATTTAAAAAAATTAAAATTCATGATTCTATTTTTAATTATCAAAACTTTTTGTGTTCTTATTTTTTCTTTTTAGAACATGCTGTACTTGTTTTAAAGCTACACTATCTCTCCTTGACAGTCTGGTATTTATAGTTTTAAAAATTTAATATTTTGATTTTGGTCTCTGTCTTTTATGTTGGAAGGTTTCTTTTAAATGTTTGGGATCAGGTGTGAGAAGACTCCATGAGTCTCTTTCTGGGAATGTTGGGATTGGGGTATTGGTTATCACTGGCTTCAACATTTTGTATGAAAATGTGGGCAGGTAACTAGGAGTCTGTAGAATGACACATAACCACTTTTTTTTCCAGATGGTACCTTATCTCTGCCTCAGGACAATGCCTAGAGGCCCCCAGGTTAGAATCTGTCTGGTCCAGTTTCTCCAGAGTAAAGGACCCAACTTCCACATGAGTGAGGAGGCCTTGTTGCTTAGCTGCTTTAGCACAGGGGAGAAAATGAATGGACTTTACTCCCTTTATATGATAAACTTGTTTCAGCTCTACTTCTCACCCTACACTTCTTTAGGTATTAGCCTCTCCCGTAATTTACGGAACTTTGTGGAACATTACTTGCTGCCTGTTAACTTCTTCTGCATGTCTGAAGGTACCAGCTTTTGCCTCTGAGACAAGTCAGTCATTTGCTATGTACTGTGGATCTCTTTGGTTCTTTGTCCTTTTGAGTTTGTACTGTCTCTTCGCTGTCATTCTGTTGTGGTTTTGGGTGGGAATGGAGATACATACATGGACCCATCCGGCTATGCTTAAAAGTAATTCCATTTATGATTTTCCTGTTGGCTCTTTAACACATTGCTTATTTTTGTATTTATTTTAATACAGAGTTAGCAACCTCATCTGAATCATCTCCATAACTAGTAACTTTACTTTCCAGTTTATGAAAATAATAATTTTAACAAACTTTCTCTAGGCTATGCAGTGTGATGATTCTTTTTTTTTTAAATTTTGTTTTGTTTATTTATTTTGAGAGAGAGAGAGAGAGTGAGCATGAGCAGGGTAGGGCCAGAGAGAGAGAGAGAGAGAATCCCAAGCAGGTTCCATGCTGTTAGTGTAGAGCCCCATGCAGGGCTCAATCTCATCAACTGGGAGATCATGACCTGAGCTGAAATCAAGAGTCAGATGCTTAACTGACTAGCCACCCAGGCGCCCCTACAGTGTGGTGATTCTTGAGAATAGAAAAAAAACAGTCCTCGTTATCAAATAGCTTATAGCATTTCTGTATAAACACATTTAATTTGCTACATTGTTCAAATTGCAGTTATATTTAAAAATATTATTTTAAATTGTCAGTATATATTTAAACAGCCACCTATAAAGACACTTCTACATGCTTCACATGTACTGCATCCTTTGATCACCACAGCAATCCTCATTTTGAAGATTGGGAACCTGAGAGAATGGTGAAGTTGTATTTCAGGAGTACCCAGTTAGTGATGAAGGCTTTGTTAGAATCCAGAGTCTTTGACTTCCAGTTCCACCTTCTCAGGGGCTGCATGGTGCTAAGGATGCCACAGAAAGATACTTAGTTCAGCCTGATGACAATAAAAGTTTGGAGACGAGTCCCAAGAGAGATTGTGCCTAAGCCCAGTCTTGGAGAAATTGGGCTAGCTGGGTGGAGTACCATTTTAGTTAAATAATCTTCTTAGCTCAAGATCTGTCTTTCCAGTTCTTCTTTTTATTCTCTTATCTTTTTGAGAAAGAAAACATTCATCTTCCATTCAGCTTGGGAAACATTTTTGGATGGTCTGCCATTTGCCTTACCATATCTCGTGCCTTCATTTGAGTTTATGATATCCTTTTTTATTAATGGCATAGGCTGTTGATCTATCCTGACTGGTTTCATTTCTTCCCAACTTGGCTTCTTTCATAAGATACTAAGTAAACTAGGCAGTTGCCTTCCTACAAGGAATACCAACAGATACCGTTTTCAGCCCATCTTTTATTAGATTTCTTTGCTGTATTTAATAGTGGTAATCATTCCTTTTTGGAAAGCTTTGAGCCTTTCTGTTTTATACACTGTCTCTTCTCATTTGCTTCATTGCTTTTTGTCCCCTCCTACTGCTGCTTATAATTTAGTTTCCTGAGATTTTATCCTTGGTTGGTTTAAATTTCCAACTGCTGCTTGTGCTCTAAAGACTTTCAAGTTGTTGAGCCCTTTCCTTGCTCCAAGATGCAAATCTATAGAGTGATCTGTCTCATAGGTGTCTCTACTTTGATTTCCAACAGATATCTCCCAGTCAGTCTAAAAGAAAACTCACTGCACTCACTAAAACAGTTTGTACTTTATTTTCTTTTAAATAAAAGTGGACCTTATGGCCAACCTTGTAATCGAAGCTAAAAATAATGGTATGACCATTTATGAGCTCTTCCTTATTCCCTGAGTTTAACATTATATGTTTCATCTCCTTAAACCACACAGAGACATGCATACTTTTCTCTCTCCCTCTTCTCTTCTCCATCTCCCTCCTTTCAACCCTTTCCCCCCATCCCTACTATAACTGCCCTATGTTTGGCTGTCTTCATTTCTCACCTAGACTTCTGTTGGCAGTGTCCTAACTGGTCCCCTGTCTCTGGCCTCACCTTCATAAATCTGTATTCCGCAGTAAGCAGAGTATGTAACATTTATCTCTGATCACATTCCTGTGCTGAAACCATTTCAGTGGCACACCATGAGCTACACAATCAAAGCTCAGCAAACTTCTCTGAAAAGAATCAGGTAGTAAATTATTTAAGCTTTGCAAGCCACATGATCTTTGCTGCAACTCAGCTCTGCCCTTGTAGTGGGAAAACAGCCACAGACAATCTATAAGTGAGTAGATGTGGCTGTATTTTAATAAAACTTTATTTATTAAAAACATGTGATGGTGTGGATTTGGCCCGCAGGCCATAATGTGAAGACCCCTTACAATTTGATTTTTAAATTCCCTAACCAAGGTACTGCAGGTTATGGCTCCTTTATTCTTTTGCATACCTACCTAACATCAACCACAGTCTTACTTTTTACACTGCATTTTTTACTCTGAATACTCCGTGTAGACATCAGTCCTTGCTGTTTCCGAGTTGTTTGCAGCAATCTCTTTATGGATCTGTCTGCTTTTCTGGTCATCAATGTCACAGTTATTTTTGTCTTGTACATTCCTTGTTACTAGATTGTAAATTTTCTGAGAGCAGAGAAAGTGACAACTGTATATCCCATGCAGCACTAGCATACTCTTTACACAAAATAGGAAATCAGTAAATGTATTTGAATCCAATTGTTATTTAAACCATGTGTTTTATAAAAAACTAGGATTATGGCATAACTCAATTTATCATTTAAATTCCTAGAGACAAATAAAAAGTGGTGTGTTTTCGAAGGAGGCTTCTTGAGTTACTATGAAAATGATAAGTCTACCACACCTAATGGCACCATTAACATCAGTGAAGTTATCTGCCTGGCTGTCCACAAAGAGGACTTCTATTTAAATACCGGGTAGGTTTGCTATTAAACAGGTAGGAGATGAAGAGTAGTTTCTGATAGTTATCATACCAGATAATAAGAGTTTAGTTATTTGAATTCTTTGTTTGCTTCTTGTAAAAGGGTTTAATGGTTTCTTGAAGCTTAATCATTTTACAGCTTCCAAAAGTTCCTTAGGGAATTTGCTAAAAAGTAGAAAAATTAAAATACTATACTAGGTACTATGAAAGGCTAACGTATTTGCATCTAATCTTAAATAAATTTATAGCATTCCATTCTAGAACATGTAGTCCTAAATGTTTATCATTTACTCATTATTTAAAATCAAGGACTAATGGCATAATTTATGCATTCATTTAGTGTATTATCATTCAAATAGGTGACAAAGGAAAATAGTGATGACTTATTCACATTAAAATAAAAAACTAAATTTATTTAAGATCATATTGAAATGCCAGATTCCTTGAAGATTTACTTTAGCTTTTAATGGTTTCAAAAACATAGCAATTAAAACAGTAAGCATTATTTATTTAATATATTTGACTCAATGAATGGTTTAATAGATTTTTTGGTAAGGACTTTTAAAAACAAGCCATCTAAGATACTTAGTGTGAAATTTACATTTTTTGATGTAATTAGTGAAAAACTGTAAATATTAAAATCTGGCTAAGCTAGTTATATAGAAACATAGTATTTTAATATAAATTTTATGAGAATGGGAAGAGATTTGTAAAGCTTTGTTATTTACATAAAATTACACATAAGATAGTATCATCATATGATGACCAGTATATACTAGTTGAGGTGACTATTGTTTTCTAGTAAATCTAGTTTGATTTTTGTAAAGAAAACTGATTATTAGTTGATTTTGTTTTAACCTTGACATTGCTTCTTTCTAAATGAATAATTAACTTAGTGTGGCTTACTATGAAATATTAAATGCATTCTAGTATTCAGATACCTAAATAGTAAATAAAACATAATTTAAAATATTATTACTTTATGTCAGCATATAATCATATTCAAAATGAAAACAGACTTGATAGAATGTTCCTGGTACAAGCAGACATGCAGGAGAAACTATCTACAATGAGATAAGGTTAAAAAATAATTATTGCAGTCATATTCTGAGTGTCCTTGAACAGCATTTTCTAGAGTTTGAACTCTAATTTAGATGGGGAGGAGCTACATAATTTTGCATTTGAGGAAGAAAGCTGGCTGAAATGGTAAGGGAAGGATGGGAGGTAGATCACAATTACTGAGAGTTTACATAGAGAAAGAGAGCATTAAAAAGAAAAAAAAAAACGGGTTTGAGAGAATCTTATGATGGAACTAATGAGATTCACTGTCTCTCTTGGTGAAGAGCTGCTGTTAGGAAGAAATTAAACCCCAAGATTTTGAATTTGTTGATAAAATAGATGGCCTCGAAATTGAAACATGAGGAAAACACAACCGTTTTGGGGTAGAAAAAGAGGAAGAAGGAAGAGAACTTTGATATAGGGTATTTTGAAGTTTTCTTCGGTAACAGCAAGGATGTACCTAACATGTTCCAGGAAATAGTTGGAGTTATGGACGGATCCCAGGGAGAATTCAGGACCTGGGATGTTACTGTAATTTTAGCTACAGTAGGGAGATACAGTTTTGTGATAAGATGAGATAGATGATGGGAGGAAAATTTGTTAAGACAAGAAGAGGACTAATTAGAGAACTGTTTGGACAATGTTTGCTTTAAATAGAGTAACCCAAGATGGCCTGGTCTGAGAGGGAAGAGGAAACCAAAGAGAGCCAGAGCCCTTTGCCACATGGGTCAAAACTGATAAGTGTATATATAGGGCATTAACAAAGCCATGCAGTAGGGTGATTAATTGGAAGACTATTCCTTTTGTCTGATCCAGTGTATTCCATTTATTTGAATGAATTAAAGTGTAAATCATTGGGAAAAGATGATATATTTCAAAGCATTATCCGATTTTCAAAGGGAATTTAATTAAAACCTTGACTTTTGTGTTGTTTACATAAGAGCCAAAAGTAAACAGTGATATCTTTTTATTCGTGTGTGCTATAGGCCCATCTTTACCTTTGAGATCTATTTACCCTCAGAACGTGCATTTTTATTTGGAGCAGAAACATCTCAAGCTCAAAGAAAATGGACAGAGGCAATAGCCAAGGTATTGCATATTTATCCTAAGTCCGGAAGATTCTTAATTTGGAGTTTCTGGTTGAGCTTCAGAAGTCCAGTAAAATTTTATACAAGATTCTGGGAAAAATGAGCATATTTCATTAATTTTTCAAAGGTTATAGTCAAAAGAGATTAAGAGCTTCCTTCCTAGAGCCTTAAGCAGAGAAAAAAATAATGTAGGACCTTGGAGAAATCATTCTTTGAATTAAGGCCATATTGTGATGATTAAGATCTTTTCACTATTATAAAGTCATTTCTGTGTATGTCTCTTTATAGGTAAATATGTTATTTGTGGTATACACAAAGGGGAAAGGAACAGATTCAGCCAAAGATACAAGTGGAGACAAACATTGTTGAAGGTTGACGTTTTGAAAAATGCCACAAATCAGTATAGAGAATGTCTTCCTATTTAAGTTCTGTATATATCAAAAAAAGTGGTTTAAGATGCTGCCATTTGAAAATGCATTATAGCTGTTCAGTTGTAAGACTGATAGAAAGTTTAAATAATTGTTTTGAAATTTGGATTACTTCTAAATTTTTAGGGTAGAAAAACTATTTTTGTTTTCCTACTTTCCCTCAAATCTGTCGGTAGGGAAGGGATTTCCTATTTTCACTGTCTTTATTACTTTTCTGTATTTGTTTTAACAGCATTTTGTTCCCTTTGTTGCTGAAAACTTAACAGAAGCTGACTATGATTTGATTGGTCAACTCTACTACAAAGACTGCCATACCCTGGATCAGTGGAGAAAAGGCTGGTTTTCTATGGACAAATCTAGTTTGCGTTTTTGCCTTCCAATGCAAGAAGTTCAGGAACATAGAATGCACTTAAGAAGACTGCAAGAGCTAAGTAAGATTTTTTTTTTCCTCTCTCATCTTATATTTTGGATGCAATTCTTTATTGCATATGATAATAGTAGTATCATAGAATTATGCCTTACTTCCAAAAATAACTAAGTACTATTAATAATTGTGTCTTTATGGGTATTTAGCATCTTGTTCTAAATCATATATTCATGCTTTTCTCTCTCCCTACAGCAATCAGCACAGTGGTTCAAAATGGGGAAAAAATAGATGTCTTGCTCTTGGTAGAAAAAGGGAGGTAAGTGCATTTTTTCTTTTTACTCTTTATTACAGTGTTTCAGGATGTTTTGGTTATCTTCTTTGAAGGAGAACCCATTATTTTATAGCCTTTTGGAAGTTGTCTGAAGTATGTGTATGTCTGTGTGTGTGTGTGTGTGTGCGTGTGTGTGCGTGCGTGTGTGCTCATACACGCACTCTTGAGTAGAAAGAATATACTAATAAAGTTTGCATATTTTTGTATTATGACAAAATCAGTATGATCAATCATTTTAGCTTTTTATAGAGTTAGATTCTTTTGAGACATTCACATTTAAATATTGGGAAGCATCTTGGAAGTTGTAAATATGTTTTCAGTATAGGTATATGATGAATATGTATAATATCCTGAATTATCTATGCATGTGAGTCATGCACAAATAAAACTCGATTTCTTGAATGTATTCACTTCAACAAGTACTAAGCACCTACTGTGTATCAGGTACTGTTCTAAGTACTGGGGTTACAGTGCTGAGTAAAATGATTTTTATGCCCTCACGGAGCATGTATACTAGTGGTAGAAACAGAATGTGAGCAGACAAAAAAAATAATTACATAGTATCACGTGGATCAATTTTAAACGCTTGAAGAAAAATAAGGTAAGGAGAGAGCCTGACAGGACAGTATTCTGTTTTAGATAAGGTGGTGAGAGATGTGCATGAAGCAAAGAAGCAGACCATTCAGCAGCCAGAAGAGAGTGTTCCCGGGATGTTTTGAAGAGCCTTACATGTCTTAGCATGTTCATGGTCTGCAAGCAAGCTGCTGTTGGCTGGGAGATTTGAATGAATGAGATGGTAGAAAGAAATTATTTCAAAAGAGAAAAAGAATTACTGCAGAGATCTCCCTGGGCTGGATCATAGAAGGCCTCACAGGTCATAATATGTGTAAAAATTTGTATTTCATTCTGAGCATGATGGGAAGCTGCTCATTTGGAGAGCTGGGATGTAGAATGATCTGATATAGATGTTTAAAGGTCTTCTCTGACTCCGGGGGAACAAGCTTTTCGGGGACAAAAGTAGAAGTGGTTATCCATTTAGGTGCTGCTACAGAGGCCAGACAAGAGATGACTGACATAATAAGATAGTGTTGAGGAGTGGTTGGAGCCATTGGGAAGGCAGAGGCCAGAGGGTTTGTTCATGGATCAGGTGAGTGGGGTCAAGGATGACCCCAAGTTTTTGGCCTGAGCAAGTACCTGAATGATGATGATGTTTTTTTTTTCAAATAACAGATAGAGGAGATTAGAGTGAGGATATTAATGTCAGTTTAGGGTAGTAGGTTGAGAATTTGGTTTTGAAAATGGTGACATTGACTTTAATAGCAAAGTGGGACTGGTGAGTGGGCATGTGGATATATAAGTCTGGAATTAAGTGGAAAGGTTGCAGCTGGAGGTAGAAGTTTGAGAGTCACTGGCCAAGGAACTGGATGGATTCACCTAGACAAAGAGTAGAGACAGAGGAGAGATTTGAGGATGAAGCCCCAGGGACTCCAATAATTAGAGGGTAGGAAGAGGAGGAGGATCCAGAAAAAGAGCCTAGGAAGGAACAGGTAGGGTCATATCACAATTAAGTATAGTCTCTTGAACAAACTTTTTTTTTTTCTAACCATTTGCTCTAAAATCCCTTAGTTATACTGGGGCATCTGGGTGACTCAGTCGGGTAAGCTTCTGACTTCTGCTCAGGTCATGATCTCACGGTTTGTGAGTTCGAGCCCCACGTCAGGCTGTGTGCTGACAGCTCAGAGCCTGGAGCCTGCTTTACGTTCTGTGTCTCCCTCTGTCTCTTTGCTCCTCTCCTCCCCCACTTGTGTTCCATCTCTGTCTCTCTGTCTCTCTGTCTCTCTGTCTCTCTCTCTCTCAGAAATGAATAAATATTTAAAAAAATTAAAATCCCTAATTACACTGATGCAGTATTTTTAGCTCTACCAGAGTACAAGATAATTTGCAGAAACATCCATAATGTAAAAATATAGCTGAATTAGCCTTCCCTCCGGTTATTTTCTTTGTTGGTGACATGGATAATGACTTTCAACAGTTGTCTGAACCTGTCTTCAGTTTCATGTGAGAACGTTAACAGCTTTAGACAACAAGCATATTGCTGATTAGATATTAATGTCAGAAGGTGTTTTTTTAGTTTATAGGCATAATTAGTATTTTGTATTTTTACTTGTTTCTTTCTGGGATTATAAGTGTTCATGATACTTAAGATTTTGATTTTTGGTACCAGATGATGGTTTTGCTATACTTTCAGAGTACTGTGAATTATATATTCACCAATAATAATGAGGTGGTATTATGTATATGTGGTATTATATCATTGAAGCACTGACATAATGCAGTTTTTACAATCATCTATTCATATTTATGGAATGCCAACTGCCTCTTACCTTTGTGACAAAGGAAAAAAGTGGTCAGCAATACAGATTTGGAGTCCGAACTCCCAGAACTTATGTTTTTAAACAAATAAACAGCAACTTATAGTTGAATTTATTGTATTTATCATTTACATTATTAGGTTACTATAGCCAAGTTTCTTTTTTTTACCATTTTCGGGCTAAGGGGGATTTGACCAGACACATAGGTTTTAATTAAAATGTCGCAAACATGGATTAAAATGTAGCAAAAAGGTTTTAGACTTGTTCAATTTGATGAGTTTTTATTTAGCGCTTATTACATGCAGTGCACTCCCTTATGAATAGGAAATAGGGGAGCCAGAAGACTGAACGTTTTGTTATTTTGTAACATCTTGACCTTTCCACTGGATTCCATGAATCAGGAGGTGAACTCAGATACACTCTGAGTTCATAGAATAGTTGAAAACTAATGGAATTGCAAAATAATGGTCAAAGCTGCTTAATTGTGTTTCTGATAATGATTTCAAAATTTTTATCTACGTGAGTTATTAACAAAGTACATTGCAAGCATTTTTACTAAAGTGAAGAACAACGAGTATGACAAGAGTAGGAGAAATACAGGGACAAATCTGTAACCAACTTATTTTCCTTAAGTCTCTTTGAACAACTGCCATACAAAATGTACCATTTGGAAACAACTATATTTATCACGTGCTTACATCCTGCTTTTTCTTGCTTTTCCTGTTTTCTCTAAATCAATAATGTTCTGACAAGAACCAGAACACAATGATGAGAATGTATAGAACTCACTGTGTAACAGGCACTATTTTAAGCACTTGTAACAGCCTTACAGTGCCTATATGATATTGAGGAGAATAATCTCTGAGTTCAAAAATAAAGCTGCCAGTTATTTCACCAGCAAAAATGGATTTATTTAGGAATAAAGAATTGCAAGTAGGGACAAGTGAGCTACAATGAAAGCACTGGGAAGTCCAGAGAAAAAAAGAAAAGGAGTAATCTTTTATAGAGGCAAATGGGGGACTTGGGGAGCTTTTATAAACAAAAAGCCCTTTGCACTAAACTGGTAGTTTATAGTGACTTTTCATTGGCTGAGGTTTGACGGTCTCTCGTTGGCTGGGCAGTTGCTGTGGAGGAGAAAACCTTTCTTCCTCCTGCTGGAGTAGTAAAGATTGGAGTAGAATGGACTCACAAGATTCCTTTCCTGTTGGGTCTGCAATTAATTGACTGACTAGTATCTGTAAATGAGAGTTCTTCTTTTTTCCTTCCTGACCCCATTCTAAACAGGGTTTTCTTTTATTTTCACAAATCCATTTTGAAATTGAGTTGAGGTCAGTTTGTAGCTTAACAGCCTAAAGATTTTTTGTTTTGTTTTGTTTTTAAAACAAGTATTGTTTAATTTACCACACCAAATTGTTCTCAAAAATTAAGCCAACAAATGTAACAAGAGCCTGGATAAACAATATAAGTTACCAGAATTTAAAATTTCAGCATTTCATTAGAAAAATTAAATTACTTTGTTAGAAAATATTTTGTTAAGGGGCGCCTGGGTGGCTCAGTCTATTGTGTGTCCGACTTCGGCTCAGGTCATGATCTTGCGGTCTGTGAGTTCGAGCCCCGCATCAGGCTCTGCGCTGACAGCCTAGAGCCTGGAGCCTGCTTCGGATTCTGTGTCTCCGTCTCTCTCTGCCCCTCCCCCACTCATGCTCTGTCTCTCTCAGTCAAAAATAAATAAAACATTAAAAAAAAATATTTTGTTAGGAAAATATGTGTGTGTAGGTGTGTGTGTGTGGGGGGGGGGGTATATATATAGCTCCATGTAATTCTTACCTAATTAGAGAGCTGCAAGAAGGGAGGTCAAAAGTTTGAGTCATGAAGAATCAGCCTGGGTAGAGTACCTGGGTGGATCAGTGGGTTAAGCATCTGACTCTTGATGTCTCACATCATGATCTTATGGTTCGTGGGATTGAGCCCCATGTTGGGCTCTGTGTTGATAGCTTAGAGCTTGCTTGGGATTCTCCCTTTCCCCCTTTCTGTCCCTCTCCCATGCACATTTGCATGTGCACACGCTCTCTCTCTGTTTCTCTCTCTCTCAAAAAAAATAAATAAGCAAACTTAAAAAAAAAAGAATCAGCCTGGGAGATTGTGAGTGCACTAGATTAAGAACTCTGACAGAACATGGAGAATGCAGATGCACCAGGCCGTGCACCTTGTGTGGGGCAAAGTAGGCTGTCATACTTACATATCCATTTGTTTATATGTACATGTACACATATGTGTATGTATATATGTGTGCGTATTTACCTGTGTATATGTTATGTAAATAAAATTGACTTCAAATAGGGAATAATGGCAAAAGAGCAGGTTTGAGAGGGAGCTTGGGAAATAATGAGTTTGATTTTAGACGTGTTGAACATGAGTTGCCTATAAACATTCTAAGGACAAAGTGCTAGGAGGAAGTTGTATTTATGGATCTGATATTCATATACAAGTTAATGGAGAAAATAGATTTTTGAAGTTACCTATATATAGAAGGAAGAAGAGGAAGTCACTTAGTTAGAGTCTATAGAGTGAGTCTTTAGAGAAGTAGTGTGTTAGAGCCGTGATGAATGCACATGATTTTAGTGGCTGGTTGATTGCCAGGGTGGAGTAGCTGCCTTGGGATTTTAATTTAGTTTATCCAGAGGGTGAGGCAAGAAACCAAGAGAGGTGTCATAAAACCCAGGAAGAGACAGTATTTCAAAAAGGCAGAAATAGTCAAAACTGTTAGGTGTTGCCTGAGGAGGGCAGATACTTCACTGGATAATTGACGTGGAGTCCATCTGGTGACTCTGAAGAGAGCAAAAGTGATAAAGCAGAAACTGGATTAGGTTAACTTTGGGAATTGAGTAACTTGGAACAGCTGGTGAGGAGTTCGGTGAGGATGTCTGGAGGTTAATAGGATTATCGAGGTAGAAGGGATTTGTCCCAGAAAGGGAATATGTGTGCAGTTTGTTTTTTAGATGGTTTGAACTTGTGCAAGTTTAAATTCTGATGGGAAAGAGATGCAAAAAGGGAGATATTGAAGATATAAGAGAAAGGACAAGAAGAAAGCAAGGTCCCTTGATTGTAACAGGAAGAAAAGAGAAACTGATGTATGGTTTTGGATGCCAGTAACTTTCTAGATCTTTTGGGTAGAATGTTGAGAAAGGTATCCATCTGATGGTTTTCATTGCTTTTTGACCTGGTAGATAAGGATGACTCCTGAGCTTTTGGCCTGGGTGGCTTTAGGAATGGTTGTATCATTTACCAAGATAGAGAATATGTGCTCCTCTCCCAGTTTTCAAACAAGGCTAGTTAATTATAGATGTGATTGCTTAAGAGCTGTTTTAATACCATGTCGAAAGAAGGGGATTTCATTGCACTGCCCTCTTTTTCATCTCTTTTTTGATCTATTAGTCTGTTGGGAAATAATGACTGTAAGCTAAAGTAGATTGTTAAACTTGTCAATGACAGATAAAATTGTGGCTTTAGGAAGTAAAACAACTCTCAATTATTCATATTGATGGCATATAGAGATAGGGTGAATAATTGAAAGAGAGAGAAACCAACTCTAAGTTTAACTTTTTGTTTTGTTTTGCTAGTAATATCTTGCAAGTCGTAAATAAATTTAATAAATAAATTTCACATCTTTCCCCTATCCTTGTCTACCTTTGATTAAAGTGCCAAAATATATTAATATTTCTTAAAGAGAGGAGGAGAAAGAACCCCCTGAATTGGAAAAGTTCATAAATTGATAATCATCTACTGAATATAATCAGTATTTAGATATATATTTTAATCTTCACGGTGATTTTATATACATAGCATGAGTGTCTTTATACAGAAAAATATTGCAATAATAATTTGCACACACACAGCATTTTTGCTCTAAAAATCTCTAAACAGAAGGTGTTCCAGATGGTGTCACTTTAATGTGTATTCTTTGTATACTTTAAAAATTGTTATTTTGGAAAATAAAGCTTTCTTGATTACACTTAAGGGTTTCTGGCCTACTATTTGGTGATATTATGGGGACTTAGACTCTGCTTTTCTTTTATGCCTTAGTCAGAATTTCTTTTTGTGAAAAAAATTATGTTTTTGAATGTCTATTATTAGTGAGTGTTCTGGACCATGAGGTCAGAAGGCATTTTCCTGGACAGTAGGTTATATATCCACTTTAACTGGAATGTTCAAAACATCCTTTTCTTAAAATGTGAAAACTGTTTCTGCACATTAGCCTGCACTTTTGCGTATGTTTTTCTGATGAATAAGCCATTCTGTTGACGATTTTCACTTTATATAGCTACATGCCCATTTGTCAAAGACACCTATTATTAAGCTTTTACTGAAAGGTTGTTGGTTATAATGAATACCTTATGAATAACTCAGATATGTTATCGGAAACAAAAGGCTGACATGTTTCTTTGTTTTTGGTTTAGTTTGTTTGTTTAGATTTCTTGGTTGACCTATAGTAAAGCATAATGCACTTGATGGCTCCCAAGCCTGACTGCATTCAGTTTTTAATGCAAATTCCTGACATAAAGAAGGTAACCCTGGAGAATAAACACTTCATCAATACATTCCACAATTATGGAACAGATTACTTTTCTCATTTTCAGAGATTAACACTCTGAGTTTTAGATTCTTATTTCATATCAATTTATTACATATGATGTTTTTTTCCCTCCTTGAATTGTATTTTGCAGCAGCTGATATGTTAGCAATACTCTGGAGGGTGAATTATCTTAAAGTGGTTTCTAAATTGTGCATGTAATTGCAAATTAAATAGTAGCCGATTGCCCACAATATCAGCTTGACTGCTTTTGTAACTTACTGAGGATTTAATTCCTACAGATAGTTTAATCTGAATGTTGCCAAGACAAACAAGAGATTCTATTCCCTCACCGCCCCCACAGGTTTTGCAAAAAGAAAGAAACTATTCAAATTTGTATTATAAAGTTATTTTTTTAAATAGAATTACAATAAAGGGAATGCATGACTATTTAACACAAGCTAGATTTTAAAGCATATATTATTTGCTTCAAAAGTTTCTTTTACTCGGTTTAAAGCACCTTCCATATACTAGATAAGGTTAATGAACAAGTAAATGTGGTAATATCTGAAAAGGTACCAAAGAATGAGAAGATTGCTGCTCAAGAAATGTGGGCATGGTAATAGTTTTTTTTTTTTTTTTTTTTTTTTTTTTAAGAGAAGTATATTTAACTAGATTTAGACTACGTAGGACTTTGGTAGGAAAAAATGAGGGGGCTAAGACACTAAGGTATTCTAAGTGGTGGAAACAGTAAGTTCAGAGGAATATGGCTAGGGAAGAATTTCAGTGCAAGTTGGCCTTGACCTTGAGCTCCTGAGGAGGAAGTGTGAACCAATAAACTCAGAAAGATAGGTTGATACCATCTTAGTATTATCAGCTAAACGTGATTAATAACTTGGCTTGTTCTGGAAAGGATTGCATGTTCTTTACAAGGATACAGAAGATGTGTTTTTTTTTAAGATACTTTAAAACTTAAAAAAATACTATTGTTAAAAGTGTGAATTTTGATTTATTCTGCAGCCAGTGGAACACCATTAAAAGTTTTAAGCAGACTTGAAACAAGGCTGTTTCTCCCATTCCTTTAGGTGATGCCTTATAGTGTGCAGAGATGAGATTGAAAAACTGGAGCTTTTGCTTTTCCTGGGGAATTAGATGCTTTGACACATTTTACTGAACTGTTGGCTTCAAAAGAAACAAGATATTTATAATAATGTTTCTTCCTGCATTGTTTTTGTGACAGTCTCTTTATCTGCAGATTTTCTTAGCAATTGTTTGCTTGCTTCTCACTAAACTTCTGTCCTTAATGCAGCAAACTCCTATTTGAAGGTTGGGGAAAAATACTGTATCTCCACAAATTAAAATGAGAGAGATTTATGGACGCAATGACTAAATAAAATTGCCAGACTCCCCTTTCTGTCTATGAGGAAATATGGAATGGAACATGCCCTCCCATTTCAAACAACCAGAAAACTGGGTGACATATATGAAACTATTTTCAAATGTTGGGACAATAAGCATTCCGCGATTGTGATTACGGAGAGAAGGGAAACAAACAAAGTAAGATTTAAGGTCAACTTGTCTTTTTTTTTTTTTTAACCTGTAGGCACTTTTCAGTCTACTCACTCTGCCCAGGAGTGGGCAGACCAAAACAGAATGTGGTGTTTTTGCTACATTAGAAGGGTAGAGAGGGAGGGGAGTTTAGGAAATCTGTAGTAGCTAAAATTTTCCAGAGATAGTATCAGAACAGAGGAACATATGAAAAAAAAAAAAAAAAAGTTTTGGAAATCCTCATAGAAGTTTCCTTCCACCTTTGGCTCAGTACTAATCTGGGTATTTGTAGGGTGAGGTTCCCAGAGGCTAGGCAGAAACCGCTCCCATGGTACTATGAATTGAACAACTCCCAGAACTTAGACCTGACAGTGGAGTATGTTCACATTCTGTCCAGCTAGGTTAGACCTCATTAAACACAAATGGCATTGGCAAAGACCTCAAAAAGGTAACACCACAGAATTAAGGTTAATAGGTTAAAGTTAGATTTATTTTTTACCTTATTACTAAGATTAAAAATAGATCTGCAAAGCATCAGGTTCTCCACAAGTAATTTAGTCGCCAGGTGTCAAACAGGCAAATGATACCAAAATAAACATCAACATTCTGTAAAAGAAGACTACAGTCCTGATACTCAGCACTCATAATGTCTAGTGTATGATTAAAATTGCTTGTGTTGCCAAAAAGCTGCAAATCAATTGATAGGAACAGACCCAGAAGTGAGAAAGATAATGGAATTAGCAAAGACTGTAGATAGTGATTATTGAATATTATAAATATATTCAGAGATGCAAAGGAAAACAAACATAATGAAGAAAAATGGGTAATTAAAAAAGAAGCAAATAGATTATCCTTCTAAAGCTGAAGGATACGCTATCTGAAAAGAAAATTTCACTGGATCAGCTTAATGCACGAGTAGGTTCTACGTAAAAAAAAGATTGATGACCTTGAAAGCATGACAGTAGAAACTATCAAAACTTAAGCACAGAGAGGAAAAAGACTAAATAAAATCAACAGAATCTCCATGACCAGTGGGGCAATATCAAGCAGTCTCATGTAAATGTACTTAGAATCCCAAAACTAGAGAAGGGAAAGAAGTTAAAAAATCTTTGTAGAATTATGGGCAAATATATGAATTTGATAAAAACTATGAGCCATGTATGTCCTACGACCAGCATACCTCAAGCATGATAGAGACGATCCAACCACATCAAGAGATACAACATAATTAAATTTCTGAAAACCATTGTCAGGAAAAAAAAATCAAGTGCTGAGAGGTCGAGAGGCTTCAAAAGAAAGTATAGGTGACAAAAATGAGGGTGTCTCATCAGAAACAGTGCAAGCCAGAAGACAATATATCGAAATATTTTCAAGTGTTTGGGGAAAAACAAAACAGCAGTTAAAAAAACCTGACAAAATTAGCAAACCAGCAGCTGTTAACCTAAATACTAAATTTAGCAAAAAAATATCTTTCAGAAATGACAACTATATAGTTTTTTGTTGTTGTTTGTTTTGTTTTTAAAGAGAGAGAATGTGAGTAAGGGAAGGGGGAGAGGGAGAGAGAGAATACTAAGCAGGTTCAATGCCCAGCATGGAGCCCAACATGGGGCTGGATCCCAGGATTGTGAGATCACGACCTGAGCTGAAATGGAGAGTTGGATGCTTAGCCACGCGGGCGCCCTAAAATAAACTAGTTTTGACCAAACAAAATGCTGATGTATTCTACAAGACTTAACTATTTTTATTAGAGTGTATATGTGTAAGATACCCTATTGTTCAGTCATATCTGTGTGGCACGTTTGCCTTTTAGTTGTGTTTCAAATTATTTATGTAAATGAATTTATTTTTTATACAGTTAAGTTTATTGATTTTATTTGTGAAGACAGTCTGGTTTTTAGCAGTAGACCAGGCTCATATGTGATAGTCTACACTTTGTGGCTTTTGTATTGCAGTTTTGAGAAAATTGTTTTTGTAAGTCCTGGGGCTTGGTTTATAGGTCTTACTGAACTGTCTTGATTCATTATAGGATGTAGGAATGTTTCTTTATATGACCTTGAAATGCCCTTTAAAATTTATGTTTGAGGAATGGACAATTAGAACTCTATTATAGAGTTCTTCAAAGTAACTTTTCAGATTTTCAAGATGTAAATGAAATATTCCTCTGGGATCCTAGAAATGTAAAAACATTGTTTGATATTAGTTGGGATTACAGAGTCGGCTAGGATTTGTGTTGAAAATGTCTTTTGATGCTTCATTCCATGTACACAGAGTTTAGCTAAGCATCACAGAGGAAAGTTGTTGAACTGATGCTATTAAATGTCACACATCTACTTCACGAGATGCTGTATTTTAGGATTCAGTCTTTGACAGGTTGACTTGGGAGCTAACTTGTCATTACTTGTTCTACCCCTCACTAGTTCACAAGGAGACAGCTAAACTTGTCATCATGGGATTTCTTCTGACTAGAAAGAAAATTTAAAGTTTGAAATGTGCACAGTTGATGGCAGAATTACACTGGTATAGAAGGAGGGTTGTTGCATTTTGGATTTCTTTCCTTGATTGCTGAAATAACTCACCCACAGCACTTGTTTGTTTATAAGCAAACAGTACCAAATATTTTGTAAATATTTTGAGTTTGATTATCAGTAAAAAAAAAAGTTAAATATGAATCAATGAAAGTTTAAAGTTCTCTCTTTACCTAAACTCTTTTTAAATTTTTTTTTTAACATTTATTCATTTTTGAAAGTGAGAGAGACAGAGCATGAGCGGGGGAGGGGCAGAGAGAGAGGGAGACACAGAATGCAAAACAGGCTCCAGACTCTGAGCTGTCAGCACAGGGCCCGACACAGGGCTCAAACTCACGGACCTCGAGATCATGACCTGAGCCGAAGTTGGACGCTCAACCGACTGAGCTACCCAGGTGCCCTGACCTAAACTCTTGAATTTAGCAAATCATAATTTCAATTGTCTACATAATGTATTGGCTTGATATTTCTCAGGGAATTTACCCAATTTATATAGTTTCAGTTAGACAAATACACCCAGGAATAGAATGCTATTGAGCTAAAGATGATGTAAGGTAAACGAAAAGGCTAATTAAATAAAGCATGTCAGCAATATAACAGCAAGTGTCTGGTTTCTTCAAAAAGAAAATTATAGAAATAGGAGGTCGTGGCTGCTGTGGTGCTGTGGAACATAGAAACAATAGACACAGATGTCAGGGAAGAAATAGTAGTTATAGCAAGTTCAGAAGATGTGAGAAGTGTGTATAAGGTACTGGTAACTTTATCTTCTTAGAGAAACATTTATAGAAAAGAAACTGGAGGAAAGAAAGGACTTTTATTTGCTTTTTAAATTAGGGCCAGTGAATTATCAGGAATGTAAAAGATGACCTCCCACCCCCAATAAAAGAAAAGAATAACCTAGTGTTTATGCACCTCATTTCTTTCTCTTTAGGTTGAGTCCAAAGGAGCCCCATCAGAGTTTGAAATCAAGATTAAATAGTTCTGCTCTGGTATAAATATACTTTTAAATACATCAGTGATTACTTTTAACTTGTGTTTCAATTCAAATTTTATATCTAGCAATAGGATTTTAAAACTATTATGTACCACTAAATGCTATGCACTATGCTAATGACCAGAAATCCACAATGCTTTCTTCCTTGCTTGCCTGTGCAAAGTTTGGATTCTAACAGCAAAAAACATTTACACACAGAACAGATAGTATAATAGAGGACAAATCAGCTATTCATAATTAGGAAGGGACACATGTACTAAGTATTGGGACATTAAGCATAGAGTGTCAGGGAGGGTTTCCTGGAGTACAGTCAAGGAGGATGGGAGTAGCCAGCCAAGAGCAGGAAATATTTATTGTAATAAGATATGAATTTTTAAAGTGTGTCTTTAGTGTAGGAGAATGGAAGAGTTGGAGGGGAAAATATAGGCCAGATATGAAGACCCCTTAGTCATGAAAATTCCAGAGCTGTAGAAGGGAAATGATGAGGAAATGATGCCATTGGCTTTGCATTTGTCAATTTATTTTAGATTTTTAAATTGAGGTGTAAATGATAGGTAATGTTAGTTTCAGGTATACACATAGTAATTCCAATTTTTATATATTGTGAAGTGATCACCACCTTCAGTCTACCATTTGTCACCTTCTAAGATTATTACATATCAGTATAGTCCCTGTGCTGTACATGGTATCCCCATGTCTCATTTACTTTAACTGAAAGTTCATACCTCTTACTTGTACTTAGTTTGTACCCTTCCGCTGTTTTGCCCATCCCTTCACCCTTCTCCCCTCTGGCAACCACCAGATTATGCATTGTATCATTATATCTAGGAGTCAGTTTCTGTTTTGTATTGTTTCTTAGATCCCCCATATAAGTGAAATCGTATGATATTTGTCTTTCTCTGACATGTTTCACTTAGCACAATACCATCTAGATCCACTCATGTTGTCACAAATTCTTTCTTATGGCTGAGTAATGTTTCATTGCATATATATACACCGCTTCTTTATCCATTCATCTGTTGATGGACACTTGGGTTGCTTCCATAACCTGGCTCTTCTAAACAATGCTGCAGTGAACATAGAGATGCATATGTCTGTTTGAATTAGTGTTTTCTTTCTTTGTTTTTTTTTTTTATTTTTGTCTTTCAGATAAATGCCCAGAAGTGAAATTGCTGGATTGTGTGGCATTTCTGTTTTTTATTTGTTGAGGAATCTTCATACTGTTTTCCATAGTGGCTGCACTGTTTTACATTCCTATCAGATGTACGTGAGGGTTCCTTTTTTTTTTTTTTGTATCCTCATCAGCACTTGCTATTTCTTCTCTTTCTTTGATACTTTCCATTCTGACACATGTGAGGTGGTATCTCATTGTGGTTTTGATTTGCATTTCCCTGATGATGAGTGATGTTGAACATCTTTTCATGCGTCTGTTGGCCATCTGACTAATTTCTTTGTAGAAATGTCTACTCATGGGGCGCCTGGGTGGCTCAGTCGGTTGAGTGTCCGACTTCGGCTCAGGTCGTGATCTCGTGCTTTGTGGGTTCGAGCCCCACGTCGGGCTCTGTGCTGACAGCTCAGAGCCTGGAGCCTGCTTCAGATTCTGTGTCTCCTTCTCTCTCTGCCCCTCCCATGCTCATGCTTTGTCTCTCTCTGTGTCTCAATAATAAACGTTAATTTTTTTTTTTTTTTTTTTTAAAGAAATGTCTATTCAGGTCCTCTGCCAGGTTTTTACTTGGATTGTTTGCATTTTTTTTTTTTTTCCTCCGCTTGAGTTGTGTGGATATTAACCCCTGTTGGTTATATAATTTGCAGGTTATCTTCATTTTCTTGATGGTTTCCTTTGCTGTACAAAAACTTTTTAGTTTGAAGTATTCCTGTTTATTTTTGCTTTTGTTGCATCTTGCCTGAGGAGACAGATCCAAAGAAATACTACTATGACCATTATCCAAGAGCTTACTTTTTTTCTTTTTGGTATTAGTTTTCTGCTTTCTGGTCTTAGATTTAATCCTTTAATCTATTTTGAGCTTTTTTTTGTGTTTTGTTTATAGCGTAAGAAAGTGATCCAGTGTCATTCTTCTGCATATAGTTTTCCCAATACCATTTATCAAAGAGCTCTGTTGCATGTTTTTGCCTTCTTTATTGAAGATTAAATAATTATATAAACATGGGTTTATTTCTGGACTCTATTCTGTTTCATTGATCCATGTGTATTTTTAATGCCTGTATCTTACTGTTTTGATTACTGTAGCTTTAGAATAGTTAGAATGTAAGGAGTGTGATACTTCTAGTTTTGTTCTTCTCAAGATTGCTTTTGCTATTCAAGGTCTTTTGGGGCCCATATAAATTTTAGGGTTATTTTTTCTAAATCTGTGAAAAATGCTTGTTGGTATTTTGATAAGGATTGCGTTAAATCTGTAGATTGCTTTGTATAGTATGAACATTTTAATAGTATTCTTTCAATCTTTGAGCATGGTATCTATTTCCATTTATTCATTTCATATTTGGTTTCTTTCATCAGTACTTAGAGTTTTAAAAATACAGGTCTTTCACTTACTTGCTTAAATTTATTCTTAGGTATTTTATTATTTTTGATGCAATTGTAAATGGTATTGTTTTCTTCATTTCTTTTTCTCATGGTTCATTATTAGTGTATAGAAATTTACAGATTTCTGTATATAAATTCCAGATCTCTCAATTTTACTAATTTATTCTATTTTTTTTTTTTTTTTTTTGGTGGAGTCTTTAGGGTTTTCTGTCCATAGTATCATGTCATCTATAAATGGTGACAGTTTTACTTCTTTCTTTGATTTAGATGCCTTTTATTTCTTTTTCTCATCTGATTGCTATGGCAATGGCTTCTAATACTATTTTGAATAAAAGCGGTGACAGAATTCTTGTTCCTTATATTAGAGGAAAAGGTTTTTATCTTTTCACCATTGAGTATGATGCTAGCTTGGGTTTGTTAAATATAGCCTTTATATTGAGGTATGTTTCCTCTAAACTGACTTTGTTCAGAGTTTTTATCTTTAATGTATGTTGAATTTTGTCAATTGCTTTTTTCTGCATTTATAGAGATGATTGTTATTTTTTGTATTCTTCCATTTGTTAATGTGTCTCACATTGATTGATTTGCAGATATCAAACTGTCCTTGCATACCTGGAATAAATCCTATTTGATCATGGTGAATGATCCTTTTAATTATATTTAAATTCAATTTTATAATATTTTGTTGAGGATTTTTGCATCAGTGTTCATCATCAAAGTTGATAACGATATTCTGGCCTTGTGGAATGAATTGGAAGTATTCCTCTTAATTTTTTTTTTTCTTTTTTGGAAAGGAATTGCAAAGGATATGTACAAACTCTTTTTTTTTAAATGTTTGGTAGAATTCACCTGTGAAGCCATTTGGTCTTGGACTTCTGTTTGTTGGGAGTTTTTTTGATTACTGAGGTTAAGTTTTGTTACTACTAATGGGTCTGTTCAAATTTTCTGTTTCTTCTTTAGTCTTGGAGATTGTACATTTCTGGGAATTTATCCATTTTTCTAGGTTTTCCAATTTGTTGGCATATCATTTTGCGTAGTAGTCTCTTATAAGCCTTTGTATTTCTATGTTATCTGTTGTAACTTCTCTTTCATTTCTGATTGTATTTATTTGAGTCCTCCTGCTTTTTTTTTTCTTGATGAGTCTGGCTAAAGGTTTATTAATGTTTATCTTTTCAAAGAACTGACTCTTAGTTTTATTGATTTTTTTGTCTTTTTAGTTTTTATATCATTTATTTCCATTCTGATCTTTATAATTTCCTTCTTTCTACTAATATTGGGCTTTGTTTATTCTCATGTTTCTAGTTCCTTTAGGTGTAAAGTTAGATTGCTTACTTGAGATTTTTTCTTATTTCTTGAGGTAGGCCTATATTGCTAGAAACTACCCTCTTATAACTGCTTTTGGTGCAAGTTACAGATTTTTTACTGTTCTGTTTATATTTTTATTTGTCTCCATGTATTTTTTTAGTTTCCTCTTTGATTTCATCATTAACTCTGGTTGTTTAGTAGCATGTTGTTTAGCCTCTGTGTGTTGTTTAGCCACTTTTCATGTTGTAATTGATTTCTAGTTTTATACCACTGTGGTTGGAAAATATGTCTGAAATGATTTGTCTTCTTAAATTTATTGAGACTTGTTTTATAGCCTAACGTGATCTGTTCGAAGAATGTCCCATGTGCACTTGAAAAGAATATTTATTCTATTTTTGAGTGGAATGTCCTGTATATATTTATTTTTTTATTATTTATATTTTAGTTAATATACAGTTCAGTATTGATTTCAGAAGTAGAATTCAGTGATTCAACAATTCCATACAATAGCCAGTGCTCATCACAAGTACTCTTCTTAATGCTCATGTGTATATCTGTTAAGTACATCTTCTGTAATATGTTGTGGAAGGCCTATGTATCTTATTGATCTTATGTCTGGATGATCTATCCATTGATATATGTGGGAGTGTTAAAGTCCCTTACTATTATTTATAACTGTCAATGTATTACTGTCAATTTATTACTGTCAGTTTCTCCTTTATGTCTTAATATTTGCTTTTTACACTTAGATGTCCATATGTAGGTGCACAGATCTTTAAAAGTGTTACATCCTTTTGTTGAATTGATACTATTATCATTATGTAATGTTTTTTCTCTATCCCCTATTACATTTTTTGTTTGTTTTAAGGTCTGTTTTGACTAATGTAAGTATTGCTACTCCAGCTTTCTTTTTATTTCCATTTGAATGGAATGTCTTTTTCCATCCCTTCACTTTGTGTGTCTTTAGATCTGAAGTGAGTCTCTTATAGGCAACATATCTATAGGTCTTTTTAATAATCCACTAACTGTCCCTCTTTGTCTTTTGATGGGAATATTTAGTTCTTTTACATTTGAAGTAATTATTGATAGATATGTACCTAATGCCATTTTGTTGATTGTTTCCTGGTTTTTTTTGTTGTTGTTTTGTGGGTTTTTGTAGTTTTTCTGTGTTCCTTCTCTTTTGCTCTCTTCCCTTATGATGAGATGACATTCCTTACTGTTCAGTTTGTATTCCTTTTTCCTTAATTTTTGTACATCTGTTACAGATATTTAGTTTGTGGTTTCCTTGAGGTTCATATAGAATATCTTTAGTGTATAGTAGTTTGTTTTAAGTTAATAGTCATTTAAGTTCAAGGATGTTCTAAAAGCACTGCATTTTAACTGCCCCCTCCTGATACATTTTATGTTTTTGACATCACATTTTGCACGTTATTATTTTGTGTATCCTTTGACTAAGTGTGTAGTCCTAGATAATTTTACTACTTTTGTCCTTTAACCTACATTCAACAACCTACATAGATACGTTCTAGCTATGTGGGTCATTGATCTACTTTATTCTGTGTTTACCATTACCATTGATATTTTTTTCTTTCATAGTGTTTAGTATCTAGTTATGGCCTTTTCTTTTTATTTAAAGAAGCCCCTATAGCATTTCTTATAAGGCTGGTTTGGTTTTGATGAACTCCTTTAGGCTTTTGCTTATCTGGGAAACTTATCTCTCCTTTAATTCAGAATGATAATATTGCTGGGTGTAGAGTATTCTGGTTGTATTTTTTTTTTTTTTCCTTTCAGCACTTTGAATGTATCATATTCCTTCATGACTTCCTTATGTAAAATTTCTGTTATAAAATTAGCTGATGGGGTGCCTGGGTAGCTCAGTTGATTGTCTGACTTGATTTTGGCTCAGGTCATGATGCCAGGGTTGTGGGATCCAGCCCCGCATTGGGCTCTGAGCTGAACATGGAGCCATGGAACCTGCTTATGATTCTCTCTCTCTCCCCCTCTGTCCCCCTCTGTCCCCCTCTGTCCCCCTCTGTCCCCCTCTGTCCCCCTCTCTCCCCCTCTCTCCCCCTCTCTCCCCCTCTCCCCCCTCCCCCCCTCCCCCTCCTCCTCCCTCCCTCTTTCTCTCCTCATCCCCCTCTGCTCCCCAGCTCATGCTTGCTCTCTCTCAAATAAAAACATAAATTAAAAAAATAAATAAAATCAGCTGATAGTCTTGAGGGAGATTCCCATGGCATGTAAATAGTTGTTTTTCTCTTGCTGCTTTTAAGATCCTCTCTTTAATTCTTGACACTAGTTATAATGTATCTTGCCATGGGTCTCTTTGAGTTCATGTTATTTTGGAATTTCTGTTCCTGGCCTTGGATGTCTTTTTCCTTTACCAGGTTGGGAAAGTTTTCAGGCATTATTTCTTCAAATAGGTTTCCTGTCCCTTTGGCTCTTTTTTTTTTTTTTTCCCCTTCCTCTGGGACCCCTTTGATTCAAGTGATCGTGTACTTGATGTTGTCCCAGTGGTCCCTTAAGCTCTGCTCATTTTCAAATTACTTTTTCTTTTTGCTGTTCTGATTGCATGATTTTCATTCCCTGGTCTTCCACTCTCCTGCATTGATCCATTCTTCTGCATCATTTAGTGTGTTGATTCCTTCTAGTACTTTTTATCTCACTTATTATTCAGCTCTGATCTTTTTTTTTTTTATATTTTCCATCTCTTCATTGAAGTTCTAACTGTGTTCATTCAGTCTTCCTTTGATTTTTAGTGAACATCTTTATGAGCATCACTTTGAGTCCTCCAGGTCCAGTGTCATTCAAAGCCATTGTTTCCTTGTTTATTTTCTGTTTAGATTATCTGTCAGTTGTTGTAAGTGAGGTATTAAAGTCCCTATTATTGTTATATTACTGTCACTTCCTTTATGTTAGTTATTGTTTTATATATTTGGGTACTTCCACATTGGGGGCACAAATATTTACAATTGTTAGATCTTCTTGTTGGATTGTCCCCTTTATTATGATGTAGTGCCCCTCTTTATCTCTTGTTACAGTCTTTGTTTTAAAGTCTAGTTTGTCCAGTGTAAGTAAATATTGCTACTCCAGCTTTCTTTTGACATCTGTTTGTGTGATAAATGTTTCTCCATCCCTTTACTTTCCATATGCTGGTGTCTTTAAGTCCAAAGTGAGTCTCTTGTAGGCAGTATAATGATGGTTGTTTTTTTTTTTTTTTTTTTTAATCTGTTCTGATACCCTATGTCTTTGGATTGGAGGGTTTAGTCCATTTACACTGAAGGTGATTATTGATGGAAATGTATTTATTTCCATTGTATTACCTGTTTTGTTGTGGTTTCTGGAGATTTTCCCAGATCCTTTCCTGTCTTTGTCACTTTTGGTCTTTGCTTTCCACTCAAAGAGCCCCTTTTAATATGGCGTGCAAAAAGCTGGTTTAGCGATGTGACCACTACTTTGAACTCTTTATCTGGTGGACTGCTTATCTCTCTTTCATTTAGTTCTTTTTCTGAGATTTTGCTTTGTTCTTTTGTTAGGAACATATTCCTTTGTCTCCTTATTTTGCCTAACTTCCTGTGTCTGTGTATTAGATGGATCAGTTACACCTCCCAGTCTTGAGGGAGATTAGTTTTGCATATTAGATTGTCCTGGAAGCCCTGAGGAGTGAGTATTAGAGACACGGAGAAGTAGGAAAGGAAACTTATTAGGAAGCATTTTAGTGACCTTAAGAAGCATTGTAAAAACTTGAAATCAGACAATGTCAGAATGAAGAGAAGGCAGAGTAAATATATCCAGGAATGGAAATCAACAGAATTCATGTGGCAGTAATGTGGTTTGGGTGGAGGCAGAACCAATCTAAAATTAATTAATCCCATATTTCTAGTGGGATAAGTGGAGGATTATAGTACTAGTCTGATATGAGGAAAGAAAAAGGTTCAAGATAATTGTGACATAGTAAGATGAGGGTGTCCAAAAATTAATATTAATTAGTATTATTGTTTACTTAGTTATTAATATTACATTCGCTGAGTCTTGAGGTAGGTACTATTATTATCCTCATTTTGTCACTAATGAAACTGAGGCCCAAAGAAGGTTGATAACTTGCCCAAGGTCACAAAGGAAGTAAGTGCAGAGTGAAAATTTGAGGTTGGGTAGTGATTACATTTTCTACTCTCTTGACTACTTCATGCTGTTTTCAGTCACATGGAGATATGATCTGTGAGATAAAGTTATAATCTGTTGATAGGGATTTGGGAGTTACTGTCTCTAAGCGAGGGGTGAAACCATTGGCCTGAATGATGAGTCTCTGCAGAGTCCTTAGAGTTCTTGTGAGTGCACTGAGGTTCAAAAGAGGAAATGAGCTTGTGTAGAAATTGAGTAACCAGAAAGATAGGAAAATCTGGAAAGAATTATATTATAAAAAACAAAATGTATTTTTTTTTTCTTTTTTAAGAAGTGAAATCATTGACAGTCCTAAAATCTTAAAAAAAGTAGCCATAAAATCTAGTCACCCATGATGCTTGCCAGAGTAGTTTCAATCCACTTATTCAGAAACAAAATAAAGCGGGTCAGAAAATGAAGGGAGGTGAGACCATGAATTGAGAGAACTTTCCTGCACTTCATGGAGAGATGTCACTGTACAGATAAAAGAGATCAAATGGAAGCTAATGGTAGATGGAGAGTTTCTTCTGATGGATGAGGCAAGATCACATTTATATGGATTTAAAGATACTCTGTCTAGAAGTCAAAATTTTAGAAAAAAATTATAATTTGAAATGCTTTTAAACTTTACAGAACATTATACATCCATGGGCATACCAAGTTGGATTTCACAGTCTGGCATACTGCAATTGAAAAAGCAGCAGGTACAGATGGTAATGCATTACAAGATCAGCAGCTCAGCAAAAATGACGTTCCCATTATTGTGAACAGCTGTATAGCATTTGTTACACAGTATGGTAAGTATTGAAAAGTTTTTATTCAACCCCCAGAACTCATGGTATCATTCTTAGAGTTTTTTAAGCGGTTCCGCCACTGGACTGCATTAGAGCTCTTTATATTTGAAAGTACATCAGTGAAAAATAAAAACATCACCATTCAGCCGAATGCCATTCCTTCTCCCAGTAAAATTTAAATTACACAATGTACTTTTACCATTTTCTTCTTTTACATGCGTAAAAAATTTAAATGCCATATTGAAAGAATCTATATTATAAAATGTATATTAAAAATAGACTGAAGACTTTATTTTTCAGAGGTTACAAGGGTTGCTGTAAAGTCTAAGGGAATGCAGTGGGTCGCCTAAACATGTTTTTGGAAGTGGTAAACTGTGGGAAAATATGTGAAAGATTTTTTTGTTGCTGTTGACAAGCATTCAAAGTATGTATATGTATTTATTTCATTCAACGTGCTATTAGTCACATGTTTATATTAAGAATCATGGTTATTCTAATAGTTTTGACTTGATCTTAACAGAGTTTTATGAATAGTTTGCAAGTGAAAAACAATTGGTTGACATACACATGGGCTAACTTCATTTTAAAATAATATGCTATGATAGTAAAGTATTCCTTGATTCTTCATGTTTATTTTCAAATATGAATTCCTCAGGTTCCTTCTTTGTTACATATTTCATCAATACTCTAAAAGGTAGAAGATTGTGAACTATATTTTAAATATAAAAATGTTTTCTACCTTTTAATCTGTAGGTAAGTGCCATTGATTTAGATTACAAGTTTGGAAAAGAGTAAAATGATTGATCTTGTATTTGGGAAGGTAATTAACTTTTTTTTTTGTTCTCTTAATATTAGAAGTGTCCTTGGGTGTTTTTAATTTGAAAAGAAGGTGTAATCAGTGACAGAGCTGCAGTAAAACATTGTGTTATTAGTTTGTTACTTATTTATTGTCTGTTGTGTGCCAGCCATTGATCTTGGTACTGGAAGTACAGCAGTGGGAGTAAAAAGTTAAAGACAAAGCCATGAATCATAGGTTTCAGTAATGAGAACTGACAACAAACTGCTATGAGTAAAATGTTAGAAATAACAAAGGCTATGAAGAAAATAATTTTTAGAAATTAAATTTATAATACGTGTATATTAATCTATCTTCTTCTGGAGAGAGTGCCATTTTAAGTATTTTGCTTATTTCATATATAATTCAAGTATCATTAATCAGATTCACTGTGTTTGAATTACATATCTTTGAATTATATACCTACTGTAAATATGTATGCAGTCACATTATGTGGCTGTTACTCTATGAAATCCCTTCCTGTGATACTGTGTCCGTATTTTCCTTATCAGTGGTAGTCATCTGTTTATTTGAAAATGGGGGAGGAAGAAGGTTATCATCTTCATTCGTTAGTCATTCAGTATTAGCACACTTGAATTTCATTGGTATAAATGAATTGCACACGTACTATGTTTTAGCAAGAGCAAAACCTCATTGGGAATTTTCACATCATGTTAGTTTCATAATGGCATAAGGTCTTTCTTAAGCTGTGAAATGATTAAAATAATTCTAGCTCCAGTGTATCCAATTTAAGGTTTCTCTTGGGAAATCAGAAGTTTCTTTGTGGTGTTTCTTTGAATTTAAAACCATTAAGCATTAGATTGTTTTCAACTAAATTTTATACATTAAAACTACTTTGTAACTCTGGCACAAGGTACATTAACTTGCATATAAAAGTAATAAAGCTGATGAAAGACTGTGTTTTGTTTTGTTTTTAATGAGCAGAATATGGGGGAAACCCTGATGTTACCAGCATGTATAGTAGGGAAGATATGACACACACTTGGAAAATGCCCAGTGATTAATAGAATGAAGATGGTTGACTCAAAGACTTTACAAGTCACGATTATTTTGAACTTCCTGACCTTTGTATTAAAATCTGAAGGCCAGTTTTTTTGTGTTCATGGTGTCAAGATTTTGAACAGAACCGGTTCACAGTCAAATTTTTAGAGTTTAATTTTTTTAATGAGTTTTAGTAGTTCTTGGGAATTATTTTAATTTATGTAAACAAAATTATGTGTGCAGTTAATATATTTGAGTACTAGCTTTTAGAAATTCATTCAACAAGGGATATAACTTAAGGTCAAAAACTTAGTCACAGGTTTTTGTTTTTGTAGATGTTGCTTATTCTTACATTAAATGATCATTTATTGAATGCTTCCTAAGTTCTAGTCATGGTAGAGTTACTGTACACAGAGAGTAAGACATGAACCTTACCCTCTAGCTTTTTACAGATTTGTGAATCAAAGACGTTTAAACAACTAGGCAGTTGTATCTCAAGTATACAAAATTCTGTGGTAGAGAGCTTCAGGAGTTGGTATAAGGAGAGCTTCATGGGTGAGATGTGCTTACCATAAGTCTTAACAGAAAATAGGAGCTAGTTAGGACAAGAAGGGAATCGGGATTCTATGAGGAGGATCAGTGTATGCTCATGTATGGAGTCATGAGAGAAGTTTTCTATTGAGGGAAGCGCCAGAGCTTAGCATGAGAAGAACAGTAGATGAGAGGCAGGAGGGTTAAGCCTATTCATGTAGAGTCTTAAATATTATAATAAATCCTCAAACTTGTCCTCTAGGCAGTGAGAGGGCAGTATCCAGATTTTTAAGCATGTTGGTGACACCAACAGACCTGTATCTCAGATCAAGCTATTATCAGTGTTGAGATGGACTGGAGGGCTACACAAGAATAGGGGCAGGAAGTTGTGACAATGTAGTGAGGAACTGAGTGCAAAAAAATAACAGGACATGGGATAGAAAGAAGGGGACAGTTTGAGAGCAAGGCTATGATGAAAAATATATGTGGCTTTTTAATATTGTAAGCGAAAAAGAAAAATTCTGACTTATAAAGGACTGAGGAGAAGGAAGTGCCATGTATTGAGATACCAGAGACAAGATAAAGACCATAGTGAGATTAACAGGTGAAGTAGTGAATGGGGCAGGAGACTTAATTCCTCAGATTATTTTGATTTATTCATGAAAATGGTGTGTGTTGCAGGTATATTTATAAAGTATCTGTATATAAAGTGTATGTGTGTGTGTTTGAAATCCTAGAAATGAAAACCTGGGTGAAAATGTATATGTGGTAGTTAAACTGATGAAGTTGGGTGGGTTCATCCACAGATTTTTGTAGGGGAGTAGAAAAGAGAAGAGAATTGAGGCTGGATTTATGGAATCCTTAGTAAATACTAGATGGTAGAATAAATAGAGGACTGGACCAGTAGTCATAGAGGAATGGGGGGAAAGTTAGGAGATTATAATGTCATGAACGCTCTCCTTCATGACATTAAAAGAATTTTAGCAGGGATTCATATGGAGTGTCATACACTGCAGGGGATTCTCATTAGATAAAAACAGAAAAGCACCTAAAAAATAGGATGTCGTTGATATTCTTGATGAAGGTGGTCCCAACAGATGCACAGAAGCAAGATTATGGTTGAAGGATGAACAGGGGCATGAGATGATAGGAAGAATAAATACAGGAAAGTCAGCTGGGGTTTGGAAGGAAGAGAGATCCAGAGACCTGGGAGGGGCAAGGGAGCACTTTAAAATTTTGTTTGTATCATCATCATTATCCTCACTCCTCTCCGCTCCTCATCCTCTTATTTTATATGGGACACCTGGTGAATCAGTAACTTTGAAAAGGAGATGATTCAATTCCTCATCCAGAAGAAGGTGAAAGTGGGAACAGACAGAAATTAATATACAAATATGAGTGCAAAGGGCTAAGAAAATTTATACTAGAGCGCCTCACTTTTATCAGTGAAACTGGGGACAGGCTTGAATTCTGGGAGATAAAGTAAAGATTGGACACCTGTGGTAAAAGAACATTTGAAGATACCATGAAGGGGGAAGGGCTGGACAGAGGCTTGTTAAAAGCTTGCTAAAAGCTGAGAAGTTTGTTCATCATTTTAAGTACTTAAATTAGGGGGTGGGGGACCTTTTTCCCCTCATGCATGTTTATATCAACTCTTGGATAATGACTTTGTCTGGCTCAATGTCCCAACACAAAAGTCTATATTTCTAAGCCATAAAAGTAGATTTTGATTTTAGACTTCATATATGTAACTTTTTTTTTTTTAAACCAAAGGTTTAGGATGCAAATATATCTATCAAAAGAATGGTGATCCTTTGCATATAAGCGAACTCCTGGAGAGTTTCAAAAAGGATGCAAGGAGCTTTAAATTGAGGGCTGGAAAACATCAGCTTGAAGATGTGACAGGCGTGTTGAAAAATTTTCTCTCCGACATTGATGATGCACTTCTTACTAAGGAGCTCTATCCATATTGGATCTCTGCTTTAGGTAATACATATAATATGGACATAATAAATGCTTGCCTTCTAAACTGATAATTATATTTTTGAAATCTTTGCTAATCTGCAAATTTAATTGAAAGGAACAGTGTACCTAAGGGCTTAGAACAGATATTGTGTAGATATCCATAGTTGTTTATATCTACCTCAAAAGAAATTTATAGTAATAATTGCTAAGTAGTATGTTAAAGTAATTCTTAGTTTGCAGATTTCTTAGTGTTTGCTTTGCTTTAACTTTGAAAGTGTTAGGGTTAAGTCCGTGTATGCTATTAATTTCTCATTAAGATTAAAATGAACGGTTTAATATAAGATTGGTTTTATATGATTTCCCTATATGGCTCTTTGGCTTCCCTTTATTATTCATTCTATCTCTGTAGGGTACATAACAATAGTTTTTAAACTCTTTCTTCATTTCCCCCTCAATAAACTAGAAAAAAAGAAGAAAAGCCTTTGCTATACTGTAAGAACCTATTTAAGAAATGACTCTAGAAAAGTAGTTTATTAAATCACTTGTTGGGTCAAATTGATTCAGTAAAACCTACATTTACATCTATTAATTCAAAATAACTCCTTTTACAAAAACATTACAACAATGAAGGCTTTTAAATGTAAACATTACCTTTCATCCCATCTTTCTAATAGAACTATTTTCATTTTTACATCTTATTTTGTAGTCTTTGTCCCCCATACCTATAATTTATATATAATCCTTTATATTAAACCACAAACATTTCATGTATATCTACAATACTTTTAAAATTATTTTTGATCATTTTTTTCAATTAAAAAAATTAAAAATTATCATTGAATTTTTGACCATAATTTACTAATATATTTCTACTGTACATTTAATGCGTTTCAAGATTTTTTGGGAAAGTGACCTTTGAATTTGACTATATGATATGCCTCTGTTGAGAAATAGACTTTTTCAGTGAAAGTATTTGTTTAATCTCACACATAAATATGATATATTAAGGGATTAATGTTGAAGTGATGTCATAAAACATCCACAGTTTGAAAAATTCTCCCAAGAATGACCCTTATTAGTGTCAGCAAGAAGGGAGTTGTACTGTTGCTAAAATAAAGCTTTTCCTAATTTAACTACCAATTCAGAAGACTTTTATTTGCCTCCTGGTATTTCTCAAATCAATAGGTTCAACTCTAATCACAAAGAGAATTGATTGCCTAATTATCTGAGATATAAAATATGGAATTAGATAATGTATCACTTTAAGCCCAATTACTTTGCCACTCTCATTTTTATTTCATGATTTATTATAATTTTATAACTATGAAGTTATTTATAGCATCTCTA
Source organism: Panthera onca (assembly GCF_046562875.1). Classification (NCBI taxonomy): domain Eukaryota; kingdom Metazoa; phylum Chordata; class Mammalia; order Carnivora; family Felidae; genus Panthera; species Panthera onca. Next base: position 30,035,450 of record NC_138342.1, on the reverse strand, counting down.
GTTTATAAGGACTAACAATTTGTCTTTATTGTAAAATCGGTTATCAAAAATTTGAGGCAAGTATACTTTTGCTCAGTTGTCAAGTTCTAAGACAAAGATGTCTTTACTATTGTCAGTCTACCAGGAGTAGGTAGTTGGTAAATAGTAGCAAGTGTCAAAGAGCAATGTGTTCACCTTTTACTTGGATGAGAATTCTTTGAGAATTTACTTGGAGAAGGTTTTAGATGCTAGGTCAAATAGCCTTAAAGTCATTTGCTTTCAGATCTAACATAGCTCACCCTAACTTGTCAGAGGTGCTCTATGTTGGATCTGAGAAGGATAAACCGGAACTCTTTGGATGACCTCATAGAAGAGCTCTCTTGGGTCCTGTGCACTGAGGCAAAGAATGCCTTACAGTGTCATACCACCTATTTATATGATCGATGATCTGTTCTTCTAAGAACACATTAAGTTGTCTGAAGTCTGCGGCTAGCTGACTAGTTCATTGTATTTTCTATATGACCTGAAATCTATCTTAAGTTTTACTTTCAAATTGCTTAAGCTTTATTTTGAAAATATCATCTATTTTATCCTTATAAGATTTGTGAAGATATGCTGTACTAGCATGACTTCTTGTTATAAAGGTAGTAATATTAATAACATCTTATTAAATTAATACCATTATAGTTAGAAACTGGATGACAAGAGGGTGTTTGGATTGTACTAGAGATGATAGATAATTCTTCATTCACTTCCAGTGTAGTCTTTGAATATAATTTTGGTGTTTTCCCCTCTCGCTTTTAGTCATCTATTAGCAGAGTTAAGTCAATATGATCATGTTTACCTCTAGAGGTCTTATAGGTAGGCTACAGCAGTACAAAGGAGCTATGGTTACAGTTTTGATTAGGAGTGTACTTCAAAAATGTGCCACAGAGTTTCTTACCTCCCCAGGGATCCTAATGCCCTTTGCAAGTGACCGTGTACTCTTGAAAAATCATTAATGTGCTGCTGGCTTTCTGTGAATACAATAGGTTGGGCTGAACAGAAAATGAAAAAGTCTTGTTTCCACAGGTAGTTGGGAATTGTGAGGGAATATATACGTGCAATCCCCTTGAGTTACAAAGTCACCACAAGTTATTTATTTGAAGAATGGCCTTTTATTTCCCCTGTAAGCTAGCAGGTTAGAGCAAACCACTGCTGCATGTCTTCTAGAGTTCTAGAACTTTGGGGGTTCCTGGATCTAGTTTCTCTAAGTATTTGACTTCTGGGGTTAGGAGAGTGGAACATAATTGCTTCTCATCCTCCTGTGTATAACTAACCAAGTTCTGTCAATGACAGTGACAGAGGGACCATCCTTCTCTAAGTCTGTGTCATAGTTATCAGGGCCTGCACATGACTTCCTCCATTGCCCCCTTACCTTTTCCAATGACTTGGAGATGCTAGGGCTGGTCAAAGGCCCCTATATATGGATCTGCAGGGTAACACAGTTCATAGCTCCAAGATGGTTCATTAGTTTTGGTAAGATTTTTATGATTTCACAAGGGAAAAGAATCAGAAATGTCATTTGCAAATAACAGACTGAAATCTTCCCATAGCCAAAGTTAAAAGACTTTCAGTTTATCTCTCAATTTGTACTCGAATTTGAGTTATCAATTGAATATGTTCCTATTAGATGAAGTTCAGTAGTTCATAAAGTAGAGGATAAAGTGCAACCTTGGGTTTTGAGAGTGCTTCATTTTTAATTAGAAAGCATAAGAACTCTGTCTTCCTACCATGGAATGTCTGTGTAAATGCCTTTCCAGAGTTATAGAAGCCTGAATATTTATTCTATTAAAACTTGATTAGATCACTTAGTGAGCTACAGTAATGAATATTGGTTTAAAATACTGTTAAAAGGCAAATTTGTGTTACAGACTATTAGTTTTGGCCTAAAATTGTTTGTTTTTAACCTCTAGATACTCAAGATGACAAGGAAAGAATTAAAAAGTATGGGGCATTTATACGTTCTCTTCCAGGGGTCAACCGAGCAACGTTGGCAGCTGTAATTGAACATCTTTACAGGTGGGTGGTTTCATGAGCTTTTCCAGACATTTTAGACTTGGCACTCTATAAGTCATTATTTCTTAAATTTAAAGTACTATGGCTAACTTTCTATATGTGACTGAATTATCCATCATACCTTAAAAATGGCTTCAATCCACTGAAAAACTGCTAGAACCAATGACATGAATTCAGTAAGATAGCAGGATCCAAAATTAACATACAGAAATCTGTTGCATTTTTATAGATTAATAATGAAGTAGCAGAAATAAATTAAGAAAACAGTCTCCTTTACAATTGCATTAAAAATAACAAAATACTTAGGAATAAACTTAACCAGTGAAGTGGAAGACTTGTACTCAAAAAACTATAAAACGCTGATGAAAGAAACTAAAGATGACACAAATAAATGGAAAGGTATACCATGCACAAAGATTGGAAGAATTAAATTGTTAGCAGTCTACAATTTTAATACAATCCATATCAAAATACCAACATAAGTTTTTAAAGAATTAGAACAAATAATCCTAAAATGTGTATGGACCTACAAAAGATCCCAAATAGCCAAAGCAGTCTTGAGAAAGAGCAACAAAGCTGGAGGTACCCCAATCCCAGATCTTAAGATATACCACAAATCTGTAGTGATAGAAACCTTGTGGTCCTGGCACAAAAATAGACACAGAGATCAATCAATGGGAGAGAATATAGAGTTCAGAAATAAACTCACACTTACATGGTTACTTAATCTGCAATAAAGGAGGAAAGAATACAATGAGGAAAAGAAAGCCGTCTCTTTAAGTGGGACTGGAAAAACTTGAGAGCCACATGCGAAAGAGTGGAACTAGACCACTTTCCAGCACCAGATACAAAAACAAAAACAAAGAAAACCAAAAAACTGAAGAATGGATTAAATACCTAAACGTGAGACCTGAAACAGTAAAAATCCCAGAAGAAGACATAGACAGTAATTTCTTTGACATTGGATTTAGAAACCTCTTTCTGGATCTGTCTCCTCAGGCAGAGGAAACAAAAGCAAAAATAAACTATTAGGGCTGCACCAAAATAAAATGATTTTGCAGAGCAGAGGAAACCATCAATAAAACAAGGCAGTTTGCTGAATGGTGGAAGATATTTGCAAATCATATATCTGATAAGGGGTTTATATTCAAAGTATATAAAGAACTTATAGACGTCAACAATAGAGAAACAAATAATCTGATTAAAAATGGGCAGAGAACCTGAATAGACATTTCTCCAAAGACACACATATGGCCAACAGACACATAAAAAGATGCTCAATATCACTCATCATCAGGAAAATATAAGTCAAAACTATAATGAGATATCACCTTCTGCCAGCCAGAATGGCTAGTGTCCAAAAGACAGAAAATAACAAGTGTTGGCAAGGATGTGGAGAAAAGGGAACCCTCCTGCTCTATTCATGGGAATATAAACTAGTGTAGCCACTGTGGAAGGAGTATGGATGTTCCTCAGAACATTAAAAATAGAACTACCATATAATTTAGTAATTCCACTACTAGGTATTTACCCAAGGAAAATAAAAGCAATAATTCTAAAAGATATATGCACCCCTGTGTTTATTGCAGCATTATTTACAATAGCCTAGTTATAGAAGCAACATTAAGTGTCCATCAACAGATGGATGGATAAAGAAGTAGTAGTGTGTACACACACACACACACACACACACACACACACACACAGGACTATTACTCAGCCATAAAAAAGAATGAGGTTTTTGTCATTTTTAACAACATGGATAGACCTAGAGGATATTATACCAAGTGTAATAAGTCAGACTGAGAAAGACAAATACCATATGATTTCACTTATATATGAAATTTAAGAAAAACATGAATAAAGAAGGAAAAAAGGAGACAAAAAAGCAGTTTCTTAAATACAGAGAAGAACTAGGGGTTGCCAGAAAGGAGGTGGGTGATGAGTGGAAGGGGGGAAGAAAATGGTTTTAAAATAAAATCCCCAGCAAACTATCACTTGAATGTTTCTTTCTGTAATTAAGACCCATTTCAGATAAATAGCATACTGGAAAATTTCTTAAATGAATTAGAAACAATCATGTACAGCATCCCCAAGTGAATCCAGTATATAAGCACAAAGTTTAAAACTCATTTAAGAGGAAAGCTAGAGAAGAGAAGAAAGTACAAAGACCAGAATTCTCTAGCAGGAATCTGTCTGTGAGCACAGTATTTTCTCATGATGAACTCTTCATAAACTTTTATTTCTCCCTTATCAATTTGTGTCTAACCTAATTCTAATACTTTAGCATCATACTGTTGAACATATGAGAAAATTTTAGAAGTCTAAAATATTTTCTGCATCAGGGTATATAGTTTCCTTCATTTGGGAGGATAGGAAGAATATAGTAGTAGCTTGAGAAATAAGATCTCTGAAGGAGGAGGAATGTTTGAAAATAACCCTTTCGGTTAAAATGAAAGGTGTGTTGGTTGGTTGGTTTTGCTGTTAGAACTACTACAAGAACTTTAATAAGTGTAAATATGGCTTAGGGAGTATAGCATTGTCACCTCCTGCATAGATGCAGTACACCGAATTTTTATGTAGCTGAATATTCTACTGAAACTATCTTATTTGCAGTCTGAGAAATTCTTATGAGACATTGGGACAGATTCTTCTTCAGAAATTTTAGGGGCGCCTGGGTGGCTCAGTCGGTTAAGTGTCCAACTCTTGGTTTCGGCTCAGGTCATGATCGCAAGGTGCGTAAGATCTAGCCCTGCATCAGGCTCCGTGCTGACGGCTTGGAGCCTGCTTAGGATTCTCTCCCTCCCTCTCTCTTTGCCCCTGTCCCACTCATGTTCATGTGCGTACACACTCTCTCTCTCTTTCTCTCTCAAAATAAATAAATAAACTTCAGAAAAATTTAATATATGACCGGACTGCTACAGTTTATTAAGTTAATATTTTGAACATTGAGTTACACATAATTGTTCTTAAGATTTTTTATTCAGATTTGAGTTTGAGATCACGACTTCCTTCCCATCCTTCCCCTCTCCCTCCGTTTCTTCATCTGGCATATATTTTAGTTCCTACTGTATACTAAACAGCGCCTATTAAGATTCCATGTGAACAGAAACATTTGAAGATAATAATACATGAATGACAAAAAGCCTTAAGTCCACAGTTCCCAACCTTTGCATCAGGGACCTCTGGATGTCAGAGTGAATGCACAGGAGTGATGCAGGGAATTTTATAATTTTTAGGGGAAGCACAGCATCACTGGAACAGATTTTAATATAGAGAATTTTAACATGGGAGGAAAGATTGAATCATTTGTTGTGTGTTGACATCCAGGGAATGCTTCACATTGAAAGGGGTATGTGAAGGAAAGATAAGTAACAAGAAATGAGTGGTGGCTATTTCTAGGAAACAGATGTGCTGGGAGATGAGCTGGTGTGTAGTTGGCTGGCAGGAGGTTGTGAAAGGCTCAAGTGGTCATGTGAAAACATTCAGATTTTCACACAATAAAGAGTGACTGATCAAGTCTGTTTTAGGACAATAACCCATGGATGGGATTGATTGAAAAGAGATTGGAATAGACACAGAGAAACTAACCAGGAAACTGTTTTCTTGGGCTTCTAATGAGAAGGCCTGAGTGAGAAGAGACTCCGTGGGTTTAATAGAAACACTTGGGAATGATAGCTTGTGGGGCAGAGAAATAAAGGAAGGAAAGGAAAATACTGTATTCCTTGGACTTTATGTCATAAATTAAGGCAGCTGCAGAAATGAAAGAGAAGAGAGGTGAAGAGTAGCAAGGAGGATACTATTGCAAAAGGAAGTCTCAAGAAGGTGAGAATGTTTAATAGAGTCCTCAGAAGTTTGAGAGGTCCATTTGGTTAGGTCAGGTTGATTTAGTATTTAATTCCATCCCTGCCCCAGATAACGGATCGCTTCTTCCATGACTAACACTTACTTAATTCCATTCACCAGATATTTATTATGCACTCCAGTGTGATTAAAGCAACAGTTCCTGACTGGGAGATGCTCTGATTCTGGTAACACAGGCAGACCTGCAGATAAATTTTCCTGATGTTTATAATTTAGTGTGATAAGAGTACAGATGTAGTTTTGAGAGGGATGTCCACAATTATCACACCCTCCTCTATTAACTTGCGATTCCCTTTGCATCTTATAAATCACATACAATGATTGCACTTGCTCAGTCTCTGCCATGCAGTGTGGCATTTTGTGAGGTTCTTACACCATCATATATATATATTATATATATATAATATATATATAATATATATATATATTCCTGTCATCTTTACTCTCTTTTGTAACTACTAGAATCTCCTTTTAAAGACAGGTGTACCTAGCTTTGTCTTGTTTTATTCCTTTGATACAGTTAGTCTCTCCTTTTTAGTATGTATTTTAAAATTTAAAAATGTAATTAGGCAGTTGAGCAGGGTGTTATTATATATAGTCAGTGGCAAACAGCATTAATAGATACCCACATGTATATCACTTATAGTTCTTACCTGTGCATTTTTATTGATGTATATTTCCTTTTATTGGGGTGATGCCTGTAGGTTTTTTAAAATCACTTTGCATTACCATTTGTGAATACAGTTGACCCTTGAAATTCAGGATTTAGGGGCAGTGCTCCCCTGCACATCAAAGTCCACATATAATTTGACTCCCCCCAATACTTAACTACTGATAGCCTACTGTTGACTGGAATCCTTACCAGTAACATATACAGTCAATTAATACCTATTGTGTATGGTATATGTATTATGTACTGTATTCTTACAATTAAGCTAGAGAAAAGAAAATATTAAGAAAATCATAAAAGAAAATATATAACTGTATTGTATTTATCAAAAAAATCCACATGTAAGTGGACCCACACAGTTCAAATTCTGTTGTTCAAGGGGTGAACTGTACTTTAAATGCTCTTTGTAAGGCCCAAATTTTGTAGCCTAATCATAGGGAGAGTTGACTCCTCTTTTCATGTCTTTTCACTGTAAAAAGACCTTCATAGTTATATCCAAGTCATATCCAGTAATTATATTTTTTAATTGTTTGCTTTTTGAGAGAGAATATCCTATTTTGGCTAACGGTACAAACACATGCTGCCAAGTATTTTCTCACCTGATTTGCACTTCCTGGAAAATTCAGCTCAGCCTTGAACCTTGAATTTGGAACTGTCTACTGTATGCCTCTCAATTCACCTTCCTTGCTATTTTTCCTACTTACCTACTGCCTCCTTTCCCCTGTTCAATTTATGCTTCAGCCCCGCTGGTCATTTTACACCATTGTTTAAGCCCATCTTTATGCCTTAGCCTCAGGTTGTACCATTGTCTCGGTGCATCTCATCCAGTCCACAGGCAAGGACTGCTTTGTAACTTGTAGTCGTATCTTCTTTAACAGTAGTGTTTTCTTATATTCTTGACTGTAAGTACTCAGAAGAACAAACTGTGCATTGTTCTTTAAATCACCACCGTACATCTTCTATCAGAGACTTTTGATGTGTGTGTGTATGTGTTAAATAATGATAAATGGGTATTATGACTAAAGTTCTATGAAGTGTGTCGTAATGAGCTATGCTTTTCTCTAACAGGGTTCAGAAATGCTCAGAAATCAATCACATGAATGCCCATAATTTGGCCTTGGTCTTTTCATCCTGTTTGTTTCAAACTAAAGGACAAACTAGTGAAGAAGTGAATGTAATCGAGGACTTAATTAATAATTATGTTGAGATATTTGAGGTAAATATTTTATATCCTGCCCTTGTTAAAATAGTTTCGATGTTACTGTTGGCAAATAAAAATTTATATTTTAGGATTTTTATAATCACGTCTTTATGAATATCTAAAAATAAAGAATAGTTACATGATCTTTAATATTTTAGATACAAGTAGCCTTTTTAGCTGTAGCCATTCATTTAAATTTGACTGCTTTGAAGCCATCTGGTGTCTGTTGGACAGAATATTCCTATTTATAGTGTTTCTGTGGCTTTTTTTTTTTTCCCTTGTCAGTGTGTGTATGCATTAAGTGTGTCTACTTAGAGGTGTGAAATTGTGAATTTTACACATTTGGTAATAAATACCAGGCTGATAAAGTCTGCAATTGAATGCATTTTAGTGTTTTATTTTAATTGTGTCTGAATTGGAAATGAAGAAAATCCCGAAATAATGTTCTGTGGTTTTTACTAAGTGTGTTCTAATTATTTGACTTTCAGTTTGCTATTTTATGAAGTTAATATATTCATGTTTCATCAGAAAACTGTTGGAATAAGGATAATTTCTTAGTTGAAAGAAGTAAAAATCGAGGAAATAAGCCCAGGGTTTGAACGTGGGGGGTATATAGGGTATTTGGGTCAAAGGTCCAACTCCATTGCTTCATGAACACTGACCTCTTGATTACCACTAGCATGGTTGCATTTAACCTTTTGGGGCACTCTATTAAGTGGTGTTGTATAAGACTTCTTGTTTTCCAGGATTATGGGTATGTCCGTTGAAATTAAATGAGTTAATGTAATAGGTTATTCTATGTAGAGTTCTTACATTCTTATAGTAAGTGATTGCAGGATTCCTTAGCCAAGGGAAAGAAGCTCTACTTTAATAAATAAAAACACACCATTTGTATCTTCATTTATATAGGAATGGACACCAAGATTGTTGGATTCTCTTTGCTCTTTGATCTCTTTCTTTCTATATGTGTCCACTGTTTTTGATCAACAGCAGCTTCTTTGCAGTAATTCTGATGCTGAGAAATGAAAGAATTAGGAAAAAAATAATGTGTGGCTTTACATGCTCTCTTTATTTTCTATGTTTGTACTGTTACATTAACAAAAAAATAAATGATTATTTTTGTAGTTTTGCTAACCCCAGCTTTAAATCATAGGAATTTTGTAAGCATTTAACAAGCATTTCAGTTTGAGAAATTAGTCTTATCTTGTAACCTACATCAACTCTAACAAATCACTCATTACCCCCTTTGCTTATTAAGTCAATTAGCAGTACAGCTTCCATTGATGGAGTCTGCAGCTTGAAGTGATGTCATCATAAAATTCTCTGAACTTTATGAGGCTCTATCATGTTGGCTTTATTTCTGCCCTGGCTGTGTGGGCCCATGCTGATTAAGATGGTCATTCTCATTTATTTTTAAATTGTTGGTCTTTAAATTCCTGCAGAGTTATGTGAGGATGAGTACCATCACTCCTTGTATTTTATTAGAATGTCCCAAATTATATTTTAAACAGGTTAAAGAAGACCAAGTCAAACAAATGGACATAGAAAATAGCTTTATTACCAAGTGGAAAGACACTCAAGTGAGTAGTAATAGTTAGATCTCCAAAGAATAAAAAAATAATTTCAAAAATAACAAAAACTAAAAACTTCTGTTGTAAGTAAAGCTGTTTGTTGTATTTATTTTCAAGTTCCTATTTGAAGCAAAGTAAAAGTAATGGGGAAAAAAGAACCTAGATAAAATAGTTGCCTAATTCTGCAGCACGACGTTCATATGTGAAATGCCAAAGTATGTTAATGCAAATTTTTCAAAATAAAGAAGGAAAAATCATTATTAATCTTATCAAATGCCCTTTATAAAATCAATTTCTAGTTACAAATGCACTATTAAAAATACGAGTGGATTTCAAAGGAAGCATTTAAAGCCAAAGAAATACAAGACTAAATTGAAAATTCAGCTCCGTAATGATTCTTTTTTCCATTATGATTTTGAAAATATAAATTATCTCTTCTATGCTTTTGCTCTGCATGCTCTCAGATGATTATATTAGTGGGAATTTTTCTAATGTCAGCTTTGTAACATACGCTGATTTATGTCTGAAATTGACTATTTTCTAAATCTTCTTTTGCTTTCCTCAGTTGCATTATATTGGATTTGTGTGTTCAGGGTGCACTACCGTTTTCCAGGGTACCTTTCCTTGTTTGATGAGCATTCACTGAACTTTCTTAAAATTGGTATTTAATCTTCTTCTAATCACTTAGGAGTTGTAGTGGATTCTGGATACAAATGTAAATAATATAAATGGGTCGAGTATCTTCTGTTTATAGATATACTCAGAGAATGAAGCAAATGCTTCCTTACTAGGAACTACTATTAGGAGCTTATTAGGAGCTACTATTCCATAAGAAGGAGAGGAGAAAGGGCTGCCATTCCAGTGCCCGAGATCCCTGAGTGCTAGCACTATGACAGTACTTACCTACGAAAGCATCGCCTCCATTTTGACCCTAAGTAATTAATGTAGCCTGTAAAACTAAGAAATCTGGCTCATTATCAGTTAGTTCTCCTGAATGACTGTTTTTTTTTTTGGGGGGGGGGGTGGCAAGGGGGGGTAGTCTCAGTCATGAAATAAAGGGTTGTGTGAGCCCAAGGTATAATCTTTGGCAGCATTACCTATGTTGTAATAAGATAAAATATGAGTGTCCTTCTGCATTTTTATCTTTTATATTCATATTGCAATAATGAAATGAGTCTTGGCTGCTTTTTAATTAAGTATACGTAAGTAGAAGAAAAGAATTGTCTATAAAATAGTAGTAATTGGACAGGAAAAGTAGAATACTTTGGAAAAACCTGTTCTTTTGCTTGTGTTTTTCTCTAATCCATTCAAAACTCTGCTCTGGTGTGTTTTTCTGACAGGCTCCATGTCTTATCCCTGTTTAAATTTCTTAGCTATTCTTGTTTTAGCTTCACTCTGTGAGTTCTTTGTGTTTGCGTTTTTAATTTTTAAAATGTGTCCTTCCTGGAGAGTTGTTTATGCAAACACAGTGAAAAGTAGAAATGTCAACTGTATCTTTTCTTTCCTAGAATTTTTGTGTATCATCAAAAATGAGTAAGAAAAATTGGAAATAAGCTTTTCTAAGTCTGTAATGCCAGAGTAATTAAAAACACTTCTTCAAAGTACATTTTTTAGATGTTTTCTTTACTATTTTTTTCATCAGATTTTATTCTTAGGCAAATTTAACTTCAGAATGATAGTTTCTCCGTTATGACCATTTTTTAAATTGTGAGATATTATTTCTAAGTGGTTATATAACTTAAGGCAATTTCTGAAAAAAGCTGCTCAAGATATTTTTCATAGATTGGTTTAAATTCTGTGTTAATTATACTTCTCCTCATTATACTGATGATCTACATGGTGGTATCTTACGGTTTTTGTTTTGTTAAGGAGTGTCTCTTCTTCACTTAATATGCCTCCTGGTCTATAATAGTGACCCAAATAATGTAACACTTAATGCTTGGCTGAAAGTAATTAAAATAAAAACCTCTCCTTATTATCTATCTTATTCTTTCACTTCAAATTTTTTTTCTTTGCCAACTATCCTTACTCTTTTTGTAGTTGTAATATAGCTCCAACCTAACTTATCCTCAAATTTCAATTTTTGTGCATTATCGCTTTGAAAATCTAGCAATGCCTATTTTCTCTTTCAATTATGGGTATTTACCCACCCTGTAGATTAGAGCACAATTACATATGGATCCTTTTCATTCCTCATTTTGTTTCTCCTATTAACATACATGGTGATGGCCCTTATAGCGTATGTTGTTGAAAGTGCACGTATTCCCGTTGCAGACAGGTTTGTTATTTTAGTAAGAATATAAGAGTATTTCAGGACACTAAATTCTTAATTAAGAGATGAAGAAGTTGCCCTGTGATTATATCCTTTGTGTAGATTCCTTTTTCTTAGTCAACCACATCTGCAAGATGAGAATTATTGTACTATTAACAGGCTCATTTCATTATTATGAAATATTTCAAAAAAGGACTAGGACTTTCTGTCTTAAGTGTCAGAAGTATGTTCTCAGAACATGCCTGTATTTACTCTCTTCACATCTGCCCTTTCCTAGGTTTCCCAGGCTGGAGATTTGTTAATTGAAGTGTATGTAGAAAAGAAAGAACCCGACTGCAGCATTATAATTCGGGTGAGTCCTAAAGATGGATGTAAAGGGTACTTCTGGAAATCGCAACTATTAATACACATTAATTTATGTACCTTGAATTTTCCATCGTCTCTTGTATTTTATTTCGCCTGTCCAGTTCAAACCATGATTGATTGCCACGATTGACTTTTAATTCCAGTATTCTCCAGGAATTCCATAACTTAGGTATTTGGAAAGAGAACATCTTAATGCACTTTAGGTTATGGTTATGATATTCTATAGGTTCTAAAAAAATAACTTGAGCTCAAATAGCTGCCCCTCCCTTTCCTAGCTTCTTAATATCAGGCAAATAAACTTACTCTGTCTGAGCCCCAATCATCTCACGTATAAAATGAGGAAAAATTAGAGTATTTACATAGTATCATTGATGTGAGTCCTCAGTAAGATACTGGGTGTAAAACACTTGGTGAATTGCCTGGCACAAATAATACTACTATTGGCACTTAATAATTACTACTAGTCCTATATTATTTTATTATTTATTAATAGTCTTCTACTCTTGTATCCTAGACTTTCTGTCTCCAATTTACTTGAATATTGGATAACTCTTTTATGAGAATATGAATCATTTTTTTTCTTTCTTTTTTTTTTTTTTTTTTTTCCTGAATTAAAAGTATCCCTCTCGTGCTGCCATAATTCAGTACTTAGTCTGCCTTAGGGGGAGGGTAACAGTGATAATTCAGATTCCTACTTAGTAAGACTACATTCTATGTTTGAAGAAGACATTTTGCCATCTAAAGTCCAATATTTAAACACAATGTTACGTATTTCTGGGCTTCAGTTTTGTTAGATGCATTGTAATTATTAATTTATATTTTTTAACAATTACATATTGTGTCTCCGTGGCACTGGTTAACTCACTTAGAACATGGAGTGAACTGCTACAGTAATAAGTTTTGTTCCAAAGAGGCAGGCCACTCCTTGGCCACATCTGATTTCCTATGTTGATCGTGGCATGTTGATCATAGGGGACACGAGGAAGAAATACAGAGAATCAGCACGAGTCCATCACTCATGCTAGAGGAGGTGTTCAGAGCACATGACTTAGCTCCACTTACACACGCACTGTTTAGTAGCTCATTTTAACACAAGTTATTATAATTGAGCAAAATTCTTATTTTAAGTAAATGCATGTAAAGGACTATATAGTTTCACCTATAAGAACTCCAAGTTCTCTCTAAAAACATAGCAAAAACTATGTAAAAATAATCATTAACATATGTTTCATGCTTAAGACTTTGGAAGACTATTCAGTTATATTTATTTCAGTTGGTTGTTACCTAAGTCCCAGGAAGCAGGTGAAACAGGAAATGTCTCAAGTTTACATGAATGCAAACTGGAAGTTAAAAGTGTTAAGGCCAGAATACATACCTTGGTCATCAGATTCCTAACCTGATGCTCATCATACTGATTTCTATGTTCCTTAGAGTAATAATTTGCAAAGTGTACCGTGTGCAGTTCTAGGAGCTCCCTGTCCTTGGGAGCCCTCTGGGACAAGGAATGGAGTTCAGTTTTCCACTCCCATGTCTACCTGAGGCACTCCCTGCCTCTCTTGCGGTTTGGTTTCTCAGTAATTTATTATTTTAAGAGAGGGTTATGCTTCTTAAAAAAATGTCAGAGCCATTCAGATGAGCAGCATTATTGAAATGATTCCTCTGATGTTTCTACTACAGTTTTCCACTTTGCCCAGATAGTGAGATTTTTTTTTTTCTTTCAAGATTATGTTTCATTGGGCTGTTTAAAATAAAAGATAGTGGACTTCATTTTATCATTAATACATTCCAAAGAAAGTACTAAATTCCACAAAGTCCAGAAAATAGACTGTATGAGTTACCTGTAATGGAAGGTGTTCTGTGCTACTTACATATGTGCGATATGCTCATGATGGGTCATGGACAGGAGAAATGGTAACAAGCACGTTCCTGTTGGAAGAACTTTTAAAATAGGTGCATACTTCGACTGAAAATGTGCAAACGAGGTTGCAGTCGCAGTATCCTAATGTTTAAAACATCTTCTCTTTGTGTACGGTTACAACTAAATTCAAATTGAAGAAAGCCAGCTTGCTTTTGTCCAGTGTGCATTTAAGATTGGCAGAAACAAAAACACGAAGAAACAAATCGAAAATCCCAAAAGTCCCTGAAGAAGACAGCATGCTTATGCCATGGCCTCAGGCTTTGGGACTCTTGTAGAGCTGGCCTCTGCCCTGCAGTCCTGGCTCTAGCATGCTTTGGGACCCCACCATCTGTCACTTGGCATAGTGGGGCCCACCACAAACCACTAACACCCTGGGGCTTTTTGGCATGGTAGACAGCAGTCGATTGTGTATAATTCTGGGCCCAGACTGAATCATCCAAACCACTTTGAACTTATGAATATAAAACTGATGAGTGAAATTTTTTACTCCTAGAATGCTGTTGGATTCACTGTCTAGTGAAAGATCTTCTGTGTATGATTAGGTACATTTTCTTTTTCCCTAATTGCTCACTGAGAAAAAAACAGACTTTCCCAGATTATGTCTATATTGTAAGATGTTCATGTGCTCACATTAAAATGTATTCTATTTTATGGAGAAGATCTGAATATGCTGTTTTTTGTTTGCTTGCGTATTTTCTTCTGTGTGCTTAGAGAAGCTAAGTAAACATACTGAGGGAGAAACTTAAGAGTGTCGTAAGTTGGTGGATGGGGTGACCACTATTGGCTCTGTCATATAGCTATTTCTGTGTCTGATGTACATTCTGAAGAAATTTTGCTTCTCTTACAGATCTCTCCTGTGATGGAAGCAGAGGAATTAACTAATGATATATTAGCAATAAAAAATATAATTCCTGTGAAAGGTGATATCTGGGCCACATTTGAAGTCATTGAAAATGAAGAGCTAGGTAAGTGATTTTCATGATAGGATTCTTAAATTCCTTATAGTATGAAGAAGTACTATTTTTGTGCCAAGCAATTATGAACATTTTGTGTTTTTTAAAGGTTAACTTCTCATTTTTCATTCCCTTCTACCTCCGTGCATGTGTTCTATGTCATTGCCACTTGAGTTTGCCCTCCTATGATTTTACTCATCTAAAGGATTATTTTATTGACTATGGAAATATAATGCAAAGCATTAGACATCCATGTTGCTACTTTAAGAAATAGGCCTTTGTTTGTAAAGACAAGCAATTTTATTTGCAACTATTTTAATTTTTTTAATGTTAAATAAACATAAAATAAATAAGTTTTGAGAGAGAGAGAAAGAGAGGGCAAGCAGAGGAGGGGCAAAGAGAGAGGGAGACACAGAAAGGGAAGCAGGCTCCAGGCTCTGAACTGCCAGCACAGAGCCCGGCACAGGGCTTGAACCCATGAACTGTGAGATCATGACCTGAGCCGAAGTCCAGCGCTTAACTGAGCCACCCAGGCACCCCTGATTTATAACTATTCTGAATGGCACTATCACTATCCATCTCATTTCCTATACACTGCTCTTTTAACAAAAACAATGTTGATTAAAAGATTATTACTTATTAAAGAAAAAACTTTTTTAAGCTAGTAGCAGCTTATTTTTTGTTTTTTGTTTCTTCTTTTCATCTTAGTGGAGTAGATCAGATATTTTATCATCTTTTATCTCAGACACGGAAGGGTAGAGATTTTAAAACACCTTGACTATCCCAGTAGTCAGATGCTGAATAAGCTTTACATTCTAATGACACCATTTGGTTTTAAAGACCTCTAGGAAAAAAAAAAAGATGCAGAATGTCTTTGTCCCTTGACCATCTGTCTAGCTGCTACCTACTAAGGTGTTGGGACCCTTTCAAGTATAGCTGTCAAACTGCCAAAAGTAAAATCTTGCCACCTGCAAGCTCAAGATAAAAATTAAAATTCAACATTGAAATACCCTATCGTGTATTAGTAGGAGTGTTGTAATCAATGTTCAAATAAAATGGGATGTCAACTATTTTGTCTCTCATTAGTCTGCATATTTTCATATCGTTTTTATCATGCATAATTCTTTAAAAATCTAACTCCTACTAAAGAGGTAATAAAAAAGTAATTTTTAGATATTAATTGTCAAGTTTCAGTGACTCCCATGCTTTGGTGTTGGTTCATGCTGTGTCTCCATATTTGGTCTCTCCCATTTACAGAAAGTGGTTTAGCAGATGACCACTGTGACCCCCAGCTTCTAAGCCCAGTTGATTTGCTTCAGGCTTTACCTGTCCTCTCCATAGGGTTTATAACTAAGGACTATTCCCATTCCTTTTGAGGGTCTTTCACTCTGTATTTGATACTACCTGGATTGTCCTTCTTTCTCTCTACTCCTTTTATTTCATTTGTCAAATTTCCTTTGTCTATCCACTAAGTGGTAGCTTTTTGCTGACCCAATCTCCTTTGCCATCTTTTTTCATCATATATGTTCTTGATAGATAATCTCTTCCATTCTTGGTCCTTGCCTAACCAGGGTAGGCTGCTATTTCCCAAATGCATCTTTACTCTCCCCCTTCTGGGCAACCAGTTTACCTCCTTTAAAACCCATACTAAGGGTTCCATTGCACTTTGTGTCTCTTGAGGAGAGCTCCTTGGAAGGAAGGAGGAACTTTCTTTTTTCTGTCTCTAGTGTCTGCCATAATGCCTTACACATAGTTGCCATACAGTTAAAATCTAAATAAGTAAAGCACAGTTTTTCATTACTATATGGTATATAGGTGGTACAGTCTTTTGATTTTTTTGTTGCTTAATTGTAAGGAAAGGGTTAGGTTACTAGCTTCATTGTAATTGTAAGTAAAGGATAACTCTCGTATTACTGCCAAAGTTATCTTTCTAAATCACAAATAGGATCATATTGTTCCACTGTTTTAAAACCCTTTCATTAGGTGCTTATTGCCTGTCCTTCAAGGTCCAGTTTAGGTGGTCCTTCTTCCGTGATGATGTTTAAATAAACATAGTTCCCACTGAGCTTTTTCTGATTATTTGATTATCAATCCATAATACTGCATATTATCTGACTTGTAGAATAGTATCGTGTATCTGCCTCTGCCCCAGAATATTAGTTTTTCAGGACGTTTGCCATTATTTTTTAGACCTTTCTATCTGTCACTACCTCTAGTGTAGTGCAGTGATATAGAATGGACCCTAAAAATATCTTATTAACTGAAGTGGAATAAAAAATACATGCATTCGGAACTTGAGTGATTCGGACTGTTGCTCTTTGGATTAGATGTATCCAAGTAGAAGGTACATGAAAAGTAATTCCTGTTTAGAGACTAGGAATCACTAGGAGATTTCAAGGCCCTGCTTAGCTCTTAGACAGCTGATTGTTTCCCAAGTGCTTCTATTTCTGTTGAATTTATGAGGACATCTGCAGCAAAATAATGAATCATGGATTTGGGGATAGACATCCTCTCCCACTGCCCTATTCTCTCAAGGACTGATTTAAAGCATATCCCAGTGTCACATCATTGGAGCTCTATGCCTTTGGGCATTGGTCCTCCTGACTGAGAAGAGCAAGCAGAATGAGTGAAGACAGGAAGTAATTATAGCTAGAAGAGAGGTTGCAGTATATCTGGCAACATTGTTACTAGATTTCATGTTGGGAAATGAAAGGCTGCTTACTCTGAAAATGGCTGGTTATTAACTTGCATATGACAATTAGTACTTCACAAATTGTAAGATTAGAGTGAGTGGGGTTTTTTGTTTTGTTTTTGTTTTGTTGTTGTTGTCTTTTGGTTTCTTTCTAACTCAAAAAGTTATCTTGGGGTTCCTGGGTGACTCAGTTGGTTAAACGTCCAACCCTAGGTTTCAGTTCAGGTCACGATCTCATGGTTTCGTGAGTTCAAGCCCCACATCCGGCTCTGTCCTGACAGTGCAGAGTCTGCTTGGGATTCTTTCTCTTCCTCTCTCTCTGCTCCTCCCCCACTCATGCTGTCTCTGTCTCTCTCAAATAAATAAACTTTAAAATAATAATAAAAAGAGGTGCCTGAGTGGCTCAGTCTGATGAGCGTCCGACTTCAGCTCAGGTCATGATCTCATAGCTCATGAGTTCGAGCCCCACGTCAGGCTCTGTGCTGACAGCTCAGAGCCTGGAGCCTGCTTCGGATTCTGTGTCTCCCTCTCTCTCTACCCCTAACCCACTTGCATTCTGTCTCTCTCAAAAATAAATAAACATTAAAAAAAATTTAATAATAAAAAAGTTATCTTGATGAAAATATAAAAACACATGGGATAATCAAAGGAACACCCCGTGTACACCAAGAAAGAATACATTTGATGGAGTTAAGAATTCACATTTGGCATGGTTTTAATATCCGGTCAACTCTTTAAGTAGAATTCTCCAGAAGAGAAAGCTAAGATCGTTTTTACTGCCTCTAAGGGAGCAGTGCTAGGAGAGCAGCAGAGGGGCCAGTGATTGTGCTGGCTTTACTGAAGCAGATGGAACCTGTGTGTTCCACCTGACCTGCTGAAATGTTAAAAGCTTTATTTCTAGTAGCATGCAGGGAAGATAAAGTAAAATGTAAAAAGAAGCTAAAAGTGAAGGTGTTGGTAGTCACAAGATTGTAGTTGATAGGAAGAATGTCAGTAGAGAATTGCTGCTTTTTCAAATATAATTATAAATCCCCCAAGTAACCAAAAATAGTCTGAGAGATAGAGAGGTAGAGGGGTAAGTGAACCAGAAGTGCTGGATTTTGTTTTAGGTGTCACTAAATTTTCTACCCTATCATATCCAATGCCCCTTTTATAATTATTTTGTAACGTTTCCTTTACTCTTCTGAGATACTCTATTATATTTAGTTTTTTTAAAAAATAATACCCTAGTTATATAAAAATAAGAGGAAAATATGTTATATAAATGCTCAGAAGCCCCTATATGGTTGAGGATAATGAAAATAGATTCTTAAACCTATAAATGGAATTGCCATGGGTATGACAAGTACCAAAGCAGACTGATAGAAGCATGTCAATTTGTGACTCATATATCATTAGCATCACTGCTGTCATTGGTGAAATTGTGTCCTAGTCCATTCAGGCTGCCATAGTGGAATTCCATAGATCGGAGCTTATAAATAGTAGAAATTATTTTTCACAGTTCTGGAGGCTGGGAAGTTTCACAAGATCAGGGTGCCAGTAGATTCAGTGTCTGGTGATGGCCTGTTTTCAGCTTCATAGAGGGCTGTCTTTTCCCTGTGTTCCCACATGATGGAAGGGAGCTCTTTGGGGTCTCTTTTACAAGGGCACTAATCACATGCATGAGTGCTCTGCATTCAAGACCTCTCTGAAAGGCCCTACCCCCTAATACCATCACATTGGGTATTAGGTATCACCATATGAATTTGAGAAGGACAAACATTCAGACCATAGCAAATGGTGGGCAACTTTTATTTTGCTTATATGGTAGTCAGATTGATGGAAAAACATGAGCTATTAAAACCATATAAATACTTTGAGAATATGTATGTAAAGCTGAGTTAAATTCTAGGCTCAGCTAATTTCTGAGTTGGTTTCCCCTCTAAGTAAAGGTCTGGTGGGACATTTGAAATTTGTACTGGGTAGAGAAACAGTCATTCTTGTCTTATTCATTGAAAGATGCTAAGTAACCTTCATCCACTGCTGCCAGTCATTAAGACAAGCTGAAACCTACCCTGGGAAAGGGTACCACCTTCATCCAGAGCTAATCTTCTGAAGTATGCTCTTATCTTAATGCTTCAACTTCAAACGGAAAGGCCTTCACATGCTGGAAGAGGAGGAAGAAGGAAAAAAAAAAAAAAAAAGAAAAACACCCAAGGGGCCTCATTTAAGTGGGCTTCTTCACTGAGCGGTTCAAGTTTTTTTGAAGCAGTTGCTTTCTCTGAAGGAGTATCAGAACATTTTCTTGTTTCTTCCTCATAGTTACTGTGATATGGAAGATCTGTTCATTTTTTCATCAGGATTCTTTCCAGCCCTTCTTCTGATGACACAGAAATGCTTTCACCCTCTGTGTGGACAGGACTGAGAAAACTTGCATAGCTCTTAGTTTGGCGCTAAGAATTTAACTATTGGGATAATCATGATTGTTTGAGAAAACAAACATGTCTGTGTCATTACTGCCCAAAATTTAAGGACAACACCTGTTAATTACAGTGGAAATTGGATAGCTCTCTCTCTTTTTAACAAGGCAGGCCAGGTTTATTCTGTGACATGATTTTAAGATATGGAAAATGAGGGGCGCCTGGTTATGAGGTGTTCGGTCGGTTAAGCATCTGACTCTTGATGTTGGCTCAGGTCAATATTTCACAATTTGTTAGTTCGAGCTGCACACTGGGGCATTGTGCTGACAGTGTGGAGCCTGCTTGAGATTCTCTCTGTCTCCAACTCTCTCTCTGTTCCTCCCCCCACTCGTGCTCTCAACTCTTTCTCTTTCTCAAAAAAAAAAAAAAATGTAAAAAAGATAATGATAATGTGATTTATGTAACTAAATAATCTCCTCCATAACCTTTTCTTCTCAAATAACTATACTGAGTTCTCAGCAATTTTTATGCTATAGATAGTAAGCAACTGAGTTATTTATTTCTAGTAATGCCCTAATGCCAGATGATGTACATACCATATAATCTATCATGACAGATGGCTGCAAATGGAACTGTAAATAAAAACTTGTTTATTGGTAGGAATTTATATTCTAGCAACGTTTGATGTCTCAATTTCCCCTGCCTATTACCTCTTAAGGTGGATTTTAATGCCATTTTATAAACATAGCATTGGTAGTCTAATAAATACGTAACCTTTTCATCCCATGTTTCAGCTCTGTTTTTATGCAGGAACTTGGATATTCAGGATTTTCACTGTCCTAAAGCATGTCATAATATGATACTGATGTGAAAAACATACTTAGCAAATTTTTTTGCAAATCTGTATTTCTGTATCTGTGGTGTCAGTTATACTGTGATTGTAACATCACTCAACGGTTAGAGCTATCACTGTAGTATCTATCTACTTATAATAGGGACCCTCTTTAATGCAAATGTTCTAATAATTGGAAGTTTCATTACCAATTTAATTTGATAATAAAGAAGAGTGAGATTTTATTTTAATCCAGATACTGTTTTCCAGTTGGGAATATAATTCTTACCTCTAAGCCGACTGTGGGCTCATCAGTTTCCTTAACTGCAGGATGTTGAAAGTCTCTTGGTATTATTTCCTTACCATCTTGTCACCAAGGATAGGAAAGTGAAGAGGGAAGTATGAATTGACATTGTTTTTTTACTTATGTTTGGTCCTCAGAAAAATCTTGGTGAGTTGATACTTTTTTCTCCAAATTACATGTAAGAAAATAATTATGTGAGAGTTCACATACTTGCCCAGAATAAAACTTAAGTTGGTGTTTAAAAATACTGGGTTTTAAAGTCAGGTGGATATGAGGTTCACATCTTTGCTCTTCTCTTGAACCAGCTCTTTGGCCTTAGGCAAGTCATCCCTCTAATCCTTGTTTTTCTTTATATGTAAAATATGAATGATACCTAATGAAGAGTGCTGTGAGGATTAAAAGTGATAACCTGTGTATCTGGTATGTATTGTCTGATACATGGTTATTCCAGAAATGACAACTGTTAATGGTATCAGTACCATCCCAGAGATTGCAAGTAGTGGAACCAAGAATTACATACATTATGCCAAATGTAAAGAGAGTACTTCTTCTATAATTAGTTTTTTTTAAGAAATACAGTTAATTCTAATTATAACCTCCATTAATAGAAGACAACCATTAATGGATTAATCAACAATTGAATTTATAACTTTGACAATTTATAGGAAGTTATGACCTTTGTCAAAACTTTTAGAAAATTACTTGAAGAAAAATGGGACTGACAGCATAGAAGATTTTGGCTGACTTTGAAATTTGGCAGAATTTTGTCTGCTGATTCATTACCAAATATTTTCTGTTAATTATAGTCCACCATAGAAACGTCTAGTAAGGGGGCGCCTGGGTGGTTCAGTTTAGCGTCCGACTTCAGCTCAGGTCATGATCTCACGGTTGGTGCGTTCAAGTCCCGCATCGGGCTCTGTTCTGACAGCTGAGCCTGGAGCCTGTTGTGGATCCTGTGTCTTACCTCTCACTGCCCGCCCCCCACTCATATGCTGTCTCTCTCTCTCTCTCAAAAATAAACAAACATTAAAAAAAAGAAATGTCTGTTAAGTACTTAGCAGTCTGCTGTGTACTAAGGGGTATATATATGTACACAAGAGGTAGATTTGTCTTTAAAATGTATGGCCTAGTTGCTTTTTTTTTTTTTTTTAATTGCCATTGTCATAATGAGTAGGCTTGCTCTAATAAATACTGAATAGTAAAGCAAAAATCTGGTTCTTTGCAATGACAGCAGAAAAATTTGTTTTTTTTTTTCTTCTGTGGACTGGGGATTATTGATACATTCTGGAATGCTGAGGTCACAGCAGGGGGAGAGGAGTATTAAGGAGATGTGATGTGATATATTTGGTCTTTTTACTTATGATTGTATCACCAATTAAAATATCATGGTTCCTACGTGAGTATGATGCTCTTGACATGCTCTTTGTTTGTCATTAGTGTTTTTACTTTAATTGAAGGTGAAAAGCCAGAATGCTGTGCTTTTTGTATTTAGGAGGGGATGAAAGGGTTGAATTGACTTATATTCGACTGTGACCCTGAGAAAGCTGCATCAGCATGTTTACGCTAGAGCTGATGCTCTTGCTATTTCAATTGTGCCATTTTCAGGGTACTGTGAAAAGGTTTGAATTTCTTTTATTCCAGCCTATGTTCGGTTCTAACATTTTATTAACTGATTGTCATATTTTGATCTGGAAAAAAAATTTATTATAAAGCTTTGATTGTGATTCTAAGACCAGTTTGTTGTTGTTGTTGT
This sequence comes from Panthera onca, assembly GCF_046562875.1. Taxonomy (NCBI): domain Eukaryota; kingdom Metazoa; phylum Chordata; class Mammalia; order Carnivora; family Felidae; genus Panthera; species Panthera onca. The sequence continues at coordinate 30,012,618 of NC_138342.1, read as the reverse complement.
TGTTGTTGTTTTTTAACTCTGTGCTAAGAATTTGTAACACATTTAAAAGTATGATTGCCTAAAACAAAACATATGAATGAGTATTTATCAAGGAGAAATGTTTAAGATGTCATTAACTTCTTGCTTTTGGCCTATTGTATCAACAGTTAATACATAATATTGCCACATAATATCTCACTAATAGATATAAATGATGTAGTAGTATTTTGATTATTTTCATCTGTTCTCTGTTGAAGGCATATTTTTTTTAAAAATTTTTATTTACTTTTGATAGAGCAAGAGCAGGGGAGGGGCAGAGAGAGAGGGAGACAGAGGATTCCCCAGTGGGCTCTGTGCTGACAGCAGAGAGTCCTTGCTGGGGCTTGAACCCATGAACCGTGAGATCATGACTTGAGCCAAAGTCAGACGCCTAACTGACTGAGCCATCCAGGTGCCTCTTAGGCATATTTTATAATTTCATATTAATTGACTATGATAGTATCAGCTATAAATTGTTCACTGGTATTGATCAGATATTATAACATGCTAATGTCAGGATAAACAAAGGTTATTACTTACTACTGAGCAAAATTAACTTTGCTAGTCCTTTTACAATTAATTACATGCATATTCGTATAGCTTTCCAAAAGCAAGCCAGAATATTATCTGAATTAAAAACAGAGGAAGAAACTGATTTCTCTTAGAAAAGGATAGCATTATTTCTGAGATTTTATCTAGAGGATAGCACCTCTGAATTTTTTTTTTAATAGCTGGGTAACAAATGTCCCTGCATAGATTCACTTATACAGTAAATTTCATCATATGTTTAATGGTGTTCTAGGTGTTAGGGTCTCTTGTATGTAGCCCTAGCATGATTATTGTGTAACATAAGATATGGTCATATTTTTTTGTTGCATATACATCTTTCTTAAAGGATTTTTTTTTAATGTATAAAAGCTGATAACTTACTATTTTTTTCAGTTTGATTCAGTATTATTTTTTTTTGCAGAACGCCCACTTCACTACACAGAAAATGTGTTGGAACAGGTGCTTCGGTGGAGTTCACTAGCTGAACCTGGCTCTGCTTATCTTGTGGTGAAGAGATTCTTAACCATTGACACAGTCAATCACTATAATGGTAGGTGTTATTTCACCTTGCAACTACAATAGAAAATTCAAGTGGCTAAAGGATAATTATTATGGCTCAAGGATTATTTGATAATGTAAAAAATGAGAAGCTGCATACAAAATCTACTTGACACAGTATTGTAGAATAGGAAGAAGAATATTGAGACAGAGTACCACATGCCCAAGTCAAATTTTCCTGGAAAGTAGCACACTGCTAATACTGGCTAATTTGATGTCCCAAGTTAAGGTTTTGGGAAGGAGTGGTTTATATTTTTTTAAAAGGACTTTTTTTTTTGCAACACTTTTGTGTCTTTCTAATTTTTAAATAGATGGTGACTCTTCTTCCTGAATTATGTTCCCATTTGAAAGTTCTCTGGGCATTCAAGTGCAAGTTATACAAACTCTGAGACTGAGTATTTGTAATTCTCACTTATTTTGGGGGTGGTACTAGGGGAAAGAAAAGGAAGTACAAAATGATATGCTCCCAATAAGGATACTTGCCGCCATCCATCTGGGAGAAGACACGTACACACGTGAGGTAGAAAAAGTTAGCACAAGGCAAACACGCAGGACAGTCTCTGAACCTTTGTGAGGTATCAGAAAACTTTTATTTTGAAACTGATTCATCTGTTATATTGTCATCAGCTGACAAATTAGAAAAAGATTTACTGCAGGCACTGTACATAAACCAACTCTGAAATCATTTAAGTTTTAGAAGATAAACTTTACTACAACTTTTATGATTGATATTAATAGTAGCTGTTACTATTTATTAATCACATATTATTAATCAAGCTCTGTACCTACTAAAGCTCATTTAAATTTCTTTAAGCTTCCTAAATTGTGATTTGAATTTTCCAAATGGGGAAACGGAAGTACAGAAAAATGAAGTAATTTGCCCCAGATCAGACAGTTACTAAATATTGGATTTGAGAACAGATTGGTCTGTGGTCTAATTTTATATATATGTACAGCTCTTACATGCTGGAAACCTTCTTAGAAGGATTTCAGGATTTCCAGCTAATGGCCATAGATCTGTAAGTGCTTAATTTATACCACAGCTAATCTGATAAATTTCTGATTTCATGATAATGTCCTAGTCTATTGTGGCAGCTGTAACTATGATAGACTGGTGGCTTATAAACAGCAGAAATTTATTTTTCACAGTCTGGAGACTGGAAGTCTGAGATGAAGGTTGCAGCATGGTCCAGTTCTGGTGAGAACTTCCTTCCAGGTTGCAGACTTTGTTCTTCTCATGTCTTCACAGAGTGGAGAGTAAGAGAGGAAGCAAGCTCTGTTGTGATTTATTAGGACACGTTCTATCACGAGGGCTCACCCTCTGAATTCATCTAATCCTAATTACTGCCCAAAGACCCTACCTCCTAGTACCATCACATCAGGAGGTAGGGTTTGAATTTCGGGGGGCACAGACATTGACCATAACATCTTTTACGTCTTATGTGTCTGTCCTTTGTGTGTTATGTTTACATGAAAGCATTTTTCCAAAAGGCAAACAGCTGAACTACTTTACTTCTATGTCAGTCTCATCTTACGGGCATCTCAAAAAACCAAACAGGTGTTATTCTTCTTGCTGTAGACATTTAACCTTTTAGAAACCTTTATCTTATTTTAAATCCCTTTATCATAACCGCATATGTTTTTGACTACATACCTACACTTCTTAAGGATTGCAACAGAAATTTTCTCATACAAACATGACTCTATGATGTTGTAGGGCAGTGGTTCTCAGGTGGATGCAGTTTTGTTCCCCAGGGGACATAGGCAGTGTCTGCAGGCACTTCGGACTCAACTAGATGGGGTGGTGTTTCTGGTATTTAGTGAGTAGAGATGGGAGATGCTGGTAATCTTCCTATAAAACACAGGACAGCTCTTCACAAAGAAGTATTTGGCTCAAAATGTCAGTGGTGCCTATGTTCAGAATATCTGATTTAGATTATCTGTAAAATCTGTTCTGGCTCTTAAATTCTGTTATTCTTTCATTTTGACACTGAGATAAAGAAAAAACATTGAGCTTATAAACCAAGTCCTGTCAGCATTATGAAATATATATATAATAAGTCCTCATGGTTTCTTTCCTTTTAGAAAATCATCTTTTCAGGCAATTTTTTTTTTATTTTTCTGGTGAGAATTTCCTTTTCTTTTTTCCAGTATCCCTCCAAAATGTCTCTAGTTCACTGTATTGCCAAACAAACAAACAAACAAACAAAACAAAACAAAAAGTTGAAATCCGTACCTAGACATGATACCTTCAGTCTTGTTTGAATGCTAGTGGATTGGTTAGGTGAATAAGAACAGACAAGAGTAAGATCTTAAAGGCTGTGATAAAAAAGAAAGTTTTGTGCAGGTGGAGGTGAGGGATAACCAACACAAGGATACCCTTAAGTGCTGTTGATGTTTAAAGAAAAAAACAACAGCATCATATTGAGCTGGTTGAGAGCAATGACATCTGAGTAGAAATCTTTAAAGTTGTTTAAGGACACAGAGAAATGGTAGAGTAGCATACTGTGCATTGGCTGTATCCACAACTGGGCCAGGAGATTCTGTGTTATAACGAAGCTTCATACACTCCTGTGTGTGCTCTGTATGGTGTTGTGAGTGTGTCCTTGTGGTGTGAAAGCATCAAGCTTCTATAAGGTCTAGACAAAACATCTGCATAAGAACCGGAGAACCCAAGCATGAAACATTCTCTAGGGTAAAATGTCAGCAGATGTTTTTGTGACTCTCACATCTCCTTCATGCCTGTAATGGAGTGGGAGCCATAAAACACATGCCTGTCCCCTGCACTATCCCTACCTCTGGTTTCCAAACCAGTATACAGCTTGTTATTATAATATCTATAGTTCCTTCTACCAGGAAATGATTTCTCTCTGCATGGGAAAAAAAAAAAAAAAAGGTTTTAGAGTAACAGCATCAGCAAATACATTAATTGGACCGTTTCATATTAGTAGTTGTGTATTTTTGGTCATAAATAGTATCTATGCAGTAAATATTTTAAAAAGTTTGTTTTGTGTTTTCTATCCAATAAAATTTTTATAAATGTTTTTAATTAGAGCTTGATTTATATTAAGATTGTCAAAGCAAAATAATCTCTTTCATTATGGTTGGTTCTACATCTGTGTGAATTTAGGATTGTCATTTTAAAACAATTCTGGCCTGTTGTTCATTTTTTAAATCAATTTCTTAAGTCATGATTTTTTCCTATAATTGTGTCTTGTAGCAATCTAGAGCTTATAAATACTTCTTAGGGGGATATATTTTGTGATAGATTTTAGGTTGGTTAGACATTCAATCTACCTTGTCTCTGTCTTGGAAAATGTCTCTTAAATCAATAACAGTGACCACCTACTCCAGAATTATTGCTCTGTTCATTACATCTACTACTTAAAATTGGGATCTAAAAGGAAAGTAATGAAAGTAAATCAAATGTGATTTCCCTGTCAATTTGTTAGCAGAAAAACTGGAATCATCTCAGAAAGACATTGCTCTTTATGGCAGAAAGGGAACACTGTGAAGGATTTCTTTTCCTTTCTCGAGATTTTCTTATTCTACCCTGGGAGCCATGTGGAAATTAGCAGAATTTGAAACAAGGGTAGTTGGTAGCAACCACATTTTTTCTCACTAACAAATAGCGAATTTAATATTTTGTTAACATACAAAGTAGCATTGCCTCATCCTTTGCACTCTGTTCTTCCATACTCCATGCCTCCTGGCCACAGATTTTACCATCTCCCTACCTATCACTGTTTCTATTTCTGTATCTACACGTACAAATATACATGTATATGTGTGTGCTTGTCTATTACATGACTTCCATTTCATAAATTGTGTGATAATTTTTCTGATTTATGTAACAAATTATAAGCATATACTTTTGCTTGACATTAGGTTTTCAACACCTACTTGCTAAATCAAGAATTTTATCAAATAGCAGGTTTAAGCGTTTAGGGTAGTTTAGGGGTTTTCATTTCCTTAATTTTCTCACTTTACCTTAACAACTTAAAATGTCGACATCACAAGCAGGAATAGATTTAGAATCATCCGACACTTAATTTGTGCTCATTCATTTAAGGTAATGAGGTAGCATACTTTACTTTTATAGAAGTCTATGACAGTAAATAAATGTTGTTGCCTCTACTTAGAAATCAATTCTGTGTTCTTCAAAAGCAGCATTTTATTTCTTGGAAACATTTTGTGTCATTGCCATTATTGTAATGAGGAGTTAACTAACTTGAAAAGAAAGATAATAGTCCTCAAATTTCTTTTTTACCCCATAGATTATGACTGAGACATTATGATAGGAGGAATAAAACTTCATTTAAATTGCCATTTTAGACTTTGTCATAGCTAATCTCATTAGACTGTCTTTTATCATTATCTCTTATATTGAGTTAAGCTTCAGCGTCTCTATCACAAGTAAACCATAAATGTATACCTTCTGTAAGGTTCCAGAGTAAATAATTTTATAAAGTTGCTGAAGTCTTATTTTAAGCGTTAAAGATCTTTAAAGTTACCCCCAATCGAATGTGATACATTGGCATCAAGTTTTAATGATCTAAATGGGGAAGAAATACTTTTAAGATATAAGATGTAACTCAAATGCAGATCCCTGTAGGTTTCTAAATTTAGATTGCTACATATGACAGATGCTTTGGAATTAAATTTGCATTAGAATAGAATAGTTCAAAATGCAACTGCTTCTGGCAAATACAGACGTGGAAAGCTGAACCATCCACTATCAACTAACTTAAGAAAATACAAGAAAATTCCAGCAAAAATAGTATGAGGCCATAAATCATAGTCTCGCTGCAAGAATTTACTTTCCACTCCCCATCAAATCTTTTTAAATCCAAATGTGCGTAACAGTTGAAGGTAAGCCTCGTCCACTTCAAATATAAGTATCTTCTTGAAAACTGATGATAGTCTTTGATATTCACCATGAAGCATGAATGTCCCGGCTTCTTTTAATGTTAAAATTCTATGGTGAGAAAACCAACTGGTAAGTTTCTATTAGGAATCTACTATGGAAAATTAAAGGATTGTTAAGCATTATCTTTACCCACAAGGAAGAGAAAATTTAAATGTATTACGTCTATTTAAATTATAAGGCTACAAATACAGCATGCAGTACATGACTGCTATTAGCTAGGAAGTTTATGGAGACCTTTCAAGCACAGAAAAATCGTTGAGTTAGTTGATCACTGACATCTCCTCTAACACTGAATGTATCTCATTCAACAAAATATCATTGCTTGTTTAGTTTTTCTTACATCTGTTGTCCTAACAAGACTATATCTTATTCTTTTACTCACTAAAAGTACATGTTATGTAAACTTTTTAAATATAAATGAGTAACACTTTGTAACTGAGCAGGTACTGGCGGAATTTCATATCAGTGCAAATTCTTAAGCTTTTATCTAGATAGTGAGGGAATGCTTTCCCTAGGAAATTAGCATTGTATTAGTGTTGAGAAAATGGCATAGGGTCCTCAGTTTCTTGATTTGAATACTTTGTGAGACATTAAGATGGGGAGAATAGAAGAGGCCACTATACGGGATGAAATAGGGTTTGGGTCACTGAATTCGGTTTTGGATGTCTGTAGTTTTTAGTTTTCTGTCAGGTGTCCAATGGTGTATGTCTGGAAGGGATCTGAGTACTCATCACTAGGGAGCACGTTATGTGGGGCATGATTTTAGCCTTTGGAGAGTGCAAGATCATGCAGTTGTAATGTTAAAATAAGAACATTAAAGAACTGAGCGTAGAATTACCAGCACGTAAGGCCCAGGTCTATTAAGGGAGCCCTGCTTGTGAAGGAATAATCGGAAAGGCTGTCAGAAAACAAAGAGCAATGTGTGGAATCATCAAAGGATTGTCCTTTAGGGAACAGTGTGTTTAACAATGCAGTATGGTACGCAAGGTCAAGAAAGGCCCCCAAACATTTATTAGTATTGTAGTGATCATGATGAACAATGACCATTACTTACAAGCATCTCAGTATAAAAAGAATTCTTTGTTAGATGTTAAGAGACCTGAATTGTAATTCTAGGACATTTGCTCCCTAGTTCTGTAACAAAACCTTTGTGAACCATAGTTTTCTCCCTTACAAGATGAGATCATAATACCTGTACTTTCTACTTTAGAATAGAAAGTTGCATGACGGGCACCTGGCTGGCCCAGTCGGTAGAACATGTGACTCTTGATCTTGGGATTCTAACTTCAAACCCCACATTGTGTGTAGAAATTGTTAAAAAATAAATAAATAAAGTCTTTTTTTTTTTTTTTTAATTTTTTTTTTTTCAATGTTTTTTTATTTATTTTTGGGACAGAGAGAGAGCATGAACGGGGGAGGGGCAGAGAGAGAGGGAGACACAGAATCGGAAACAGGCTCCAGGCTCCGAGCCATCAGCCCAGAGCCTGACGCGGGGCTCGAACTCACGGACCGCGAGATCGTGACCTGGCTGAAGTCGGATGCTTAACCGACTGCGCCACCCAGGCGCCCCAAATAAAGTCTTTTTTTAAAAATTGCATGAGGAGCAATAAGATAAAATACATGAACACTTTGGAAAGTCTAAAATACTGTCTATGTGTTAAGAGTATCCTAAATACAACACTATGATGCTAAATTTTATTTCTAAAATTTTATTATAATTCAGGATAAAAATAGAATAGAAAAGTGGTTTCTACTATCTGTAATTTGCTGCATTGTCAGTAAAATGACATGGAATTTCTGGCACTTTTCTAGTCAGTCCTTCAATGGTAATTATATCTACAGTTTTCTTATTTATGGGGACTCTAATTGTAGGAAGATGTCAACAGGCTACTAGTTCTATTAAGCATCACTTCTTCAGTACAAGTAACACAGAGGAAAATAGACTAGGAATGAGTCAGGGGACATATTTGGGTTTTCCTAAAAAATAGATTACTTTCAATGTACCATTTGGGGAGACTGGGTGGCTCAGTCAGTTAAGTGACTTCAGCCCAGGTCATGCTCTTACCGGTTTGTGAGGTCGAGCCCCACATCAGGCTCTGTGCTAACAACTCAGAGCCTGGAACCTACTTGAGATTCTGTATCTCCCTCTCTCTCTGCCTCTCCCCTATACTCACTCACTCACTCTCTCTCTCTCAAAAGTAAATAAAAATTTACAAAAAAAAAAAAAAAAAAGAATGATAGGCCTGTGCCTTTCTGACACATTAAAAGACAAAACAAAACATTAGATTACTTTTAAGCAGCTATTATCCAGTTTGGTTTCTACTCAGTTGTAGAACTAAATTATACTAAAATGAATTTTGAGGGAATGCCATACAATGATTGCAATATATCAGAAATTCTGCTTCCTTCCAGTTAAAAAGAATACACACATTTTTCTGGTTATTTGTCTTTCTCAGTCTGACTTATTTCACTTAGCATAATACCCTCAAGGTCCTTCAAAAATTAAAAAAAAGACGAATAAATAGACAGAATCAGACCTATAAATACAGAGAACTGGTGTTTGCCTGAGGGGAGGGAAAAGGTTGGGGGATTGAGCAAAATGGGGAGAGGGGAGATAGAGATACAGGCTTCTAGTTATAGAAAGAACAGACATGGGAATAAAAGGTACAGCATAGGGAATATAGTCAGTGATACTGTAATAGTATAATGGGGTAGGTGGTAGCTATACTTGTGGTGAACATAGCATAAACTTGTCAAATCACTAAGTTGTATGCCTGAAACTAATGTAACATTGTGTGTCAACCATACTAAAAAACAAACAAGGGAATATACATGATTCTATATAATCAGCATCAAAGGAAAACTTGCCTAATTTTTAATTTGTAAGAAATCGTTAGGCAGCGAATACTGCCAACTATTACTTGGTCATGGCATATTTTAAAGAGGGTATCTCTCCTGGAAACTGCCCATTTGTCTCTTTTACAAAGTTCACGGCAGAGGTGGAATAACAAGGAATTTTTCAGCCCTGAAGAATAATGGACAGCCCTGAAGAAATAATCTTTGCCATCCAAAGAAGGGAGACACATAGAGACCATGAAAAAAATGGGCTTTTTTTTTTTTTCATATTCTCTTGTCTAGCTCAGAACATATATAAGAAATACAAAAGATAACAGTCCATTTTAGTTACTGTGCATTTTACTCTGTGCCACATGCTGGGTTGAATGCTTTTCCATTCACCATCTCATTTCTTCTTCCTAGTTAGTCTTAACCAGGCCTCTACACATGGAGAAATGAGGGCATGGAGACGATACATAACTCCATCAGGGTCATTTGCTTGTAAGTGCAGAGCAAGCATTTGAATAAAGATGTCTCCAAACCCAGTCCATATATTCTGTCCTAACCTACCAACTAGACTGATATCAAGGATAAATCAGTAGTTTTTTAATTCTTATAAACTCAATCTATAAATCATGAGGCCCTTGGAAGTGTAGTTCTTTCTCTTTTTGCTTTTCTTTGTAGTACAGAGAAAAGTATACCCTGCTTGCTCTGTGCCAAGTACTGTTCTAAGCACTTCACCCACCAAATGCATGGGGTGAGTATTATATGTATCCCCATTTTTCAGGTGAAGAAACTGAGATTCAGAGATGACTACCTGAGAGTGAGTGGAGGATGTGGTTGTCATTTTTTCTTATGTTTATTTACTTTTGCTAGGGGGGGAGGAGGGACAGAGAGAGAGGAAGACACAGAATCTGAAGCAGGCTCCAGGCCCTGAGATGTCAGCACAGAACCTGACCCAGGGCTCGACACGGCTTGAACTCCGGAATAGTGAGATCATGACCTGAGCCAAAGTCTGACGCTGAACCAACTGAGCCACCCAGGTGCCCCTGTAGATGTGGTTGTCATTTAAACCCAGCATCAGAGTGTGCCCTTAGTCACTGTTGCTATGTCAGCTCTCGTAGGTTGGGGAGGGAAGTCCAAAGCACACATTGTTTTAAAAAGCAAATATGAAATTATCATGTACCTAAGAGGTAAATTATTAAGCAAATAGGATTTATACACCCAGGAACTAGATTATATCTTAGAGTGTAGGGATATAAATAATAAATATGAACTAGAATTGTTAGAAAAATCTCTGTGGATAAGTACAGAAGTGGGTACAGAAGTGGGATAGAATTTGTATAGAAGCAAGAAAAATGGAATTTCTCTCAAGTTTATTCAGGTAATCAACTTGAGACATGGTGTAGAGATGATTAGTTTTCCAAACAGTATATTATGATCAAGTGAACTATAAATATATTTTTATTTAATATTTTATAGAGATGGGTAGGAGAAATTTGTTTATTTAGCCCTTTAAATGTCAGGAAAAGGAGTTTAGACTTTTTTTTTTAATGATAAAAAAGTAAAGCATTAAATAGTAGAAAAACAAGGCTGTAGATGGGGTGGAGTGGGGGGGATTAACATGTTAAAATAGCATTTGCATAACACAAATCTGGAATTATTTGCTGGAGCCATTAGAACAAAGGGCATGGAGTTATAAAATCCTGGTATCCCCAGGTAGTAGGTAGAAAAGGCAGGGGTTAGAGTAATGGCATTGGGAATAAAATAGAATTGAACCCCAAAGAGAAATTCTCAAAGAACAGTGGCTGACTTGCTGGCTGACTGGACATGAAGGAAAAAGGAGGAGTATATAATTTGGAAGTACCATTCCTGGATTTATGTTTTTCCCTCCCCCTCTCTCTGTCTCTACCTCTCCTTCCCAGGATCCTTCCACCTCCTCTGCAGTCAGTTCTTTTTTGGGGATTAGGGACCACTAGTTAGGGATTGTTCATTTGTACAAGAACTTGTGGTTTTCAAATGGTTTGGAAAAACTTTTTTTATTGTTATCAGTTTCATCGTCCCAGTAATATGATATTCTATTTAAATAAATTTGGCTATTCTGTTTTGTTTCATACATGTGACTTTTAAGGGCCTTTCTAACTAATAACAAAATTATAGCACAATCAAGAATACTGGCTCTTATTTTCCTTATCTCCAGTGTTAACTCGAAAGACCCATTGTTTAACTTCACTTGTTCCTTCCATGTCCTAGTAATCAAGAAGAAGGGGAAAGGCATTTATGATTCTCTAGATATAACAGAATGCCGGAATTATGTTGGAATGAAAGACAAAGGTAGTAAAGGAAATTGTACCCATTAGGGTACATCCCAGAATCTTTCTCTGAAGGAATTAGGTGCTTAGAGGAGTGCATTAAATCTTCACATGTGTTATATTTGCAAATACATTAGATGATTTTCCCAAATCTTTTAGTGCATGATTCATTTGCTTTAGCTGGTTTCTTTTTCCATTGAAAGCAGATTTACATGGTGTGTCCTATGTTTTTCTTTCCTATTTTCTTTTTTAAATTCGTATTACATAGAAATATTCTGGGCTTATTAACTTACAGCATGGCTAAGATTGATATTGTGGACCATATGACGTGTGAAATCATTGTTTTGATTGGATCAGAGGGATTCAGTGTATATTGAATAAGTATAGGAGGGGGTATAGCCAGAAAGACTGCCTATGTGGCTTTAGAAATACTAGTGCTCTGAAGTTTGAAGCTAAAAAAAATGACATCTAGAAAAATCACTGTGCTGTGAGGGACGATGGAGATAGCAAGATCTCACAGAATTGTGAAGGCAAACCATAGCAGGGAGACAGGAGTACTGGCCAGAATCTCAAGAATTATGAAGCAGAAAGCCCACTGCAAAGATCAATAGCAGAAGTTTGAACTCTAGCTCAGGAGAGACATGCAGAGCATAAAACTTATATTTCTGACAAACTAGAGTTGAATTCAAACCTGGATGGGGTCTGGGAAGCAGGTACAGTGGATACAGTTGGCATGAACTTTGTACTGAATGAGACTCCTCTGAAGCAGAGGACCCTAGTAAGCTTTCTGCCTGGGGTGAAGAGGGGGGCGGTGAAAACCTGAGAGTGAAGTACCCCACTGTTGAGGGACCAAGCAGTACTGGAAAGGTTTGGAAAAGTGAAGGATTGGAAGCCATTTAATTCATAACCTTAGTTTTATTACGTGCCGAGTCACACACGATGGCCCCCAAAGTCTGTAGTTTCATTTTGTCATTTACATAGTGGGTAATTTTTCTCCTTTTTGACATTTTGAGAGCATCCAGAATTTCGTTGTGAGAGCCTTTAAAAATTCTTTAAAGTCCTTGATAGTTACCAAACTTCTTTATTTCAGAGTCTTTCATTCTTTCCTCATCTTTCACATTTATTTCTCTCAAAGCCCTCCTCCTGAGTCCCTTAAAGTATGCTGCAAGATATAACTAATATACTCAATTATGTAATTATTATTAAAATAAATTTTAACAAGTATGAACCCAAACATAGCAACAATATTTTTTCCCTAAGCTTGTTTTCTCTTTGACCTGCAAATGGTTTACTTAGGCACTGGACATATGGTTACTGGTAAAACTTGAAAGGCTTATTCATTTGGACAAAAATCTAAATGAAAAAGTACAATTAGAAGGTGTAAATGGAGGGGCCACTGCGTGGCTCAGTCGAACGTATAATTCTTGATTTTGGCTCAGGTCATGATCCCAGGGTCATGGGATGGAGCCCTGGGTCCGGCTTCCCACTGAGTGTGGAGTCTGCTTAAGATTTTCTCTCCCTCCATGGAGAAGAAAAAAAAAAAAAAAAAAAAAGTATAAATGGAATTTGTTTGGCTTAAGCAATATATAATATCTATATCTCACAACTTGATTATAATTTAAACTTTTAAAAAGATTTACCTATTTCTAAACTAACAGTATTATGAATACCATTCTCAACTTTCCTGTTCTAAATAAGCTGAATCACTAAGCCTACTGAATGTTTTTTGAATTGCTCACTTCTGTCGGTAGACACACCGTTATTTGCTAGCCCATATTTAATTCATTTGTTTCCAAGGTTGTATATTACTAGGACCAAGTGCATACTAGACCCTTAATACTTCATGAAGAAATGAATGCTTTGATGTAATATGAATTTCACTGAATATTTATTTTATGTTTACTTTTTTCTTGACCTTCCAGTTGTATTATAATAGATGTTCTTTCAAGTCTTTTAATTGGAAAAGTTCTATCATTTGAAATATTTTTATGGAAGTGAATATTGATTGTGTGAAAAGACAAAATTTATTAGTGTTGTTCAAAAATTACCTTAAAGTCTCAAACTACCAAAAAAGAACCTGTTTTAGTATGATAGTATGATTCAAAGAATGTTCTATGCAGCCAGTAAATGTGTCATGAAAACTGTTGGGGTTTGTTAATTACATTTGTTTGCAGCATCAGTGATGTGATTAGTCTTGGGGACTTCTACTTCCAGATATTCATGCCATACTCATATTTGAGTATAATTACAAGGACCTATTTCTGTTTTTTTTACTTCTGTTCTCTTACGCCAATTATAGTTGTGAGCCACTGTGTATTATTTGCTCTGTAAGTACACATTTTCTTTAAACCAAGGAATTGTTCGATTTAAGACCAAGAGTTTTTTTTTTTCTAAAACCATTCAGTTTATTTTGTACGTTTTAGGAACCATGCATGATTATTTAAAAATTGTATCACCTGACTAGCAGAAAATTGCTAAAGGTCCTAGTCTGATACAGTGTCCCACCCTACATTTTTTTGTGGGTCTTTAAGTAATACAAGGCCCACAGTAATCTGCAGGATATGTGTTATTGCTCTTATTTTCCAGGAAAAGCAGAAGTTGACACCATAACGACCGTATGGTGTTTGGCTTAAGGTTCCTTTTTTTTTTTACCCACTGCTCTTTAATTCTCAAGTAGGCAGTTGAATATTGTCTAGAATTCAAGGAGAAAGTCTTAGACTGGAGATGTATTGATACATGTATACATGATAAATTTATCCAAATACAAATTTGGTATTCTTACCAGAAAAAAAATTTTATAGAATTAGTTGAAATGATTTTCAAATGTGGGACTCTGGCAGCATTGCACATGAAACATAGTTGTTGATAAATGTTCTGCCTTAGCGCTTTTTCCCCCCCTTACTTGGTTCATAAGTACAGAATTTTCTTTAGTGCCCTGAGAATTCTTGGGTTCCTGAATCAGAATCCTGGGAGAGGCTTCCATTTTAACCTATGGATTGCATGGTTTTTTGAGAGCTGTTCAGAAGAAATACAATGCAAGCCAATTGTGTAATTTTAAATTATCTAGTAGCCACATTAAAAGATATAAAAAAACAGGTGTGGGGCGCCTGGGTGGCTCAGTCAGTTAAGCATCTGACTTCAGCTCAGGTCATGATCTTACAGTTCGTGAGTTCAAGCCCCGCGTTGGACTCTGCGCTGACAGCTCAGAGCCCAGAGCCTGCTTCGGATTCTGTGTCTCCCTCTCTCTCTCTCTGCCCCTCCCCTGCTCATGCTCTGTCTCTCTCACTCTCAAAAATGAATAAATGCTAATAAATAAATAAATAATTAAATAATTAAATAAATAAAAAAACAGGTGAAATTAATTTTTACTAATACAGTTTATTTTTTTCTAATACAGTTTATTTAAACTCACATTATCTAAAATATCATGTCATCAGTATTATAAAATTATGATATTTTTACCTTTTTTTGGTACTAAAACTTTAAAATATGGCCTATATTTTATACTTATAGCACATTTCAGTTGAGATTAACCACATTTCAAGTGCTTATTAGCCAGTAGCCAATTGAACAGCATAGGCAGGCCTGTATATTATAAATAGATGTAAATACCCTGAAACATCGTGTTCCCAGAAATTAACTGTAGGCTTCTTAATGGTCAGAAACAAATTGTTAGTTTGTATTATCAAAACTGAAAATACAGATTGTTTTGTATTATACTCCAAATAAATGAAAATGTACCTAACTTACAAAAGTAATGTTGTACTTTACAGAGAGGAGGGCCCTGGAAAGTATCAAAGAAGGAGTCTTGAAAATTAAAGAAGAACCATCTAAAATACTGTCTGGAAATAAGTTTCAAGACCGGTATTTTGTTTTACGAGATGGGTATCTCTTTCTCTACAAGGATTCAAAGGTAGTTGTGTATTTAGTATTTGAACCCATGTGTGTTTTTGTGTGGGTATTAACATTCTCATTTTATGTCTCTCTCAGTCCTCTCTTGGCAGTCAAGCCCTGTGGGAAACAGAACACATAGTAAGCTGATGATTTCTTGCAGCCTCTGGGATATGGTATTAATACACTGAGTAACACTGTGAAGAACTTCATATGACCTTTCTGAGCACTTCTCATTATTTTAGTGCAGAGAAGTCCTGAATATATACATTATATATAATATATATCATATGTAATATTATATATATATATAGCAGCATGCTCATCAAAGACTTCACTAAGAATATTAATAGGCAAGTCCCAGATAGAGAAAAATATATTCATAGTACATACATCTGAGAAAGAACTCATTTTCCGAATATGAAGAACTCCAAATCAACAATAAAAAGACTACCCAATAAAAATTGGAGTGAAGTGGTGAATAGATACTATGTGAAAGAACATGTAGGAATGGTCAATAAACCATTGTAATGAAAGTGCTCAACATAATAGTCACCAGGGGCATGCAAATTAAAACCGTGCAACATTGTTTTCACTGATTGGTATGACTGAGGATGTTGATTAATTAAATTCCTCATAAATTGCTAGTGGAAGGGTAAGATCACACAGTTACTATATAAAACCGTTTGGAATTTTTTAAAAATATTCATACAGCTACCCACGATCCAGCCACTCATTCCTAGGCATTATGTTCACAAAAGCATTTGTTCAAGAATGTTCATAAGCAGCTTTACTCATAAAACCAAAACCTGGAAACATTCCAAATGTTTCATCATCAATAAAAGAATGATACATTCATACAATAGAATATTATTTGGCAGTAAAAATTAATGAAAAGTAATGAATGTAACAACACAGATGAATCTTTAAATCCTTGTTTAGCAAAAGCAGCTTGATACAAAATCGTACCATATGAGTCTGTACACAAGAAGTCTAAGAACAGGCAAAATCATTCATGATGATAGAAGTCAGAAAGTGTCTACCTGAGGTGTGGAGAAAGGTTGTTGCAGAAGCAAGATGATGGAGACAGGAGGGATCTTTCTAGGGTGATATAAATAAATATTCTCTATCCAGTTTGGGTGATTATAAGAATGTATATAGTAACGTCTCTACTTCCTTGAGATTCAGGTAACACCTATGCAATTCTTTTAAATGTAGAATGACAGCAGGATCTAAAGGCACTTTTTTATATTGAATTATCAAATTCCCTTGGGTTCATATCGCTTGCATGCTTTAGGAGTGTGGTGGTTCCCTGTGATGTGTTGTAGAGATGTATAAAGACAGACCAGACGAGTAACATCTGTTAATAGTTATGAAGAAAGGATTCTTAGGCAGCTTTCCAAACCTCTGTGATCTCATTTTATTACGGCTTCTGTTGAGCTCCCCACATGCTTTGACCGCTTTCCCTGCATGTTCCTCCAGCAGGGAGGGCTCCATGTGGGCAAAATAAATCTGAGTAGCATTCCTCCTTTGATTAGGACAGTGGATTGTCCAGGCGGGAGCGGCGGGGGGGGGGGGGCTTCCCTCACCCCTCTCTATTCAGAGAGCTGTAATACATACTGTACTTGAACTCTCCACCTTATTATGCCATCTCATAGACCCAGCAGGGAGTCTGTGTGGGTATCAAATGGTTATTATCTATTATCATCCTTCAGTTTTTCTAGTAGAGGAAGAGTGGAGTCTGCAGAAGTAAGGCACAGAAGAATTTGGGGTTAGTGAACTGAAGACATCAGATTTCAAGGTTCATGAACTTTATATTTGTGTTCGTGAAAGTAAATTCAGGACTACACAGCTGATTATTCTAGCTGTCTAGAACTGATTCTGATTAAATTTTCTTTGGTTTTCTTCAGTGGGTCACCCACTTTGATCTTCATTAGACTGACTTTCTTAATCTTTGCCCTTCTATGTACATATGTTGGTTAAGTGTCACTCTTAAGTGTCCTGCTTAGGGTATTTAAAAATGAACCTGAACGTTTTAGTCCCATTAAGGAACCAACAGTTCCATTGTGTAGCAATGGGACATTGCTAGAAACAGTTAGTAGTTGTTAATAGTAACAGCAGTGCAATCATAATGGCAGTGACTAACATTCAGGTGGTTACTTTATAAAAAGCAGAGTTCTGTACATTTCACTTGGAGTATCTAATTTTATCTTTATAATAACCCTGTGAAATTAGTACTGTAATTATTCCCACTTTACAGATAAAGAAATGGATCCTACTAAGGTATTACATAACTTGCTCAACATCACATAACCAGTAAGCAACAGACTCAGAATGCATTCCCAACTGTCTGACTCCAAAGCCTCCGTGTAAGGGGACTTACCAAACAAATATAAATTTTCCATTATTTTAGCTCGGTGGTTTTGCTGACAGACTTTTATTTAAAGAGGATAAGTCTCTTTCATTTTAGCAGTACCAAATATTCCTAAGTATGACAATCAATACAGTTTGGCTTTTTATAGCATTTTCCCCCAAGCTGATATCAATTTAAAAATCTGCCACAGGAAGCTTGTTCGTGGACAAGTGATTTTTTTTTCCAGACATTGGTTTTGTGAGATAATGTCATATTGTTTAACAGAATGCGTTTTAAGAATTTATATCTTTTTGAAAGGATCAACCTTCTCAGTCTAAGATAATTCATATAAATTGGTAGAGAGTGACAGTATCAAGTTTAAAAGAGTCTAAACGACTCTTTTAATGACTCTTTTAAACGACACTGTCTAAAAGAGTGAGGGGGGGTTGACATAATTTTGAGATATTTCTAATTTTTCAAGCTTTTATAAATTGACAAAAATTGTGTATATTTATCTTGTACACGGTGATGTTTTGATACAGTGATTACTGTAATCAAACTAATTAACATATCCATTACCTCACATAGTTATCTGCTGGCTCTGTGTGTGTGTGTGTGTGTGTGTGTGTGTGTGTTGAGAACATTTTAAGATGTACTCTCTTATCAAATTTAAAGTTTGTGGTACAGGAGTATTAACTATGGTCACCACACTATATATTAGATCTCCAGAACGTTCATTCTGCATAACTGAAACTTTATACCCTTTGACCACTGTCTCTGCATTTCCCCCAGTCCCTGGAAACAACCATTCTACTTTATGCTACTATTTTGACTTTTTTAGATTCTACCTATAGTGAGACACACTATTTGTCAGAAAGACACTGAACTTTAAGGACACTGAACACATTTTGTTTTTATAACAGTGACCTCAGGTTATGGAATTATAATTACTGTGCTTAAAAGATGTGTTTGTACATCTGTTGGAATAAATTAATGCAGCTGATACTTTTAATTTGCACATTCAGGCAAGCAGAGGGGACTCGACTTACAGTTTTCCTTAAACTATCATTGTTTTCAACACATGATTTTGTGTGGCTGGTTATTTTTTCATGTTGCTGGTCTGTCCCTTTTAATATTGATGGTCGAGTCATTGGCAATGTTAACATTTCAAATTATTTTACAGTAAATAAGCAATAGTGCAAATCTCCTTATTTGAATAAACATTTGGCTCTGTTTTTGACAGTTTTACCATTAATATGTGTATGCTTGTATATACTTAGAAAATGATTTACTGACAAGGAGGTAGAAGTTACAAATTGAAAAGTGTATTTAAAAAGACTACGTGTTAATTAGAGATAATTTATGAATGCTCATTAACAACAAATTAGGGTAATACACAGGGGAAGATATATTTTGTTTTGAGAGTTTACTCTGCACAGAAAATGTTAATTAAAATGTTTTCAGACTTGATTTACATAAAAGGTGATAAGTTTCAAAGAATATTACCATTATACTGTTAATGGTGTGAAAAAAAAAAAAAAACAAGTGGGTAAGTGGGGGGGTCATTAAAAGTTTCATGCACTAATAAGCAAACTCCTTTTAGTGCAAGAATAATTTCTTAAACACACTAATTTAATTGGCTTAGTTAAAAACTTTGTTTTGAATTATAGTGCCTGAGTAACACATTAGAGACTTCCTTACAGCCTAGTATATTGAGCTTTTTGAAGAAATTCTCCAGAAAATCCACATACCAAAAAAGAGAATTGTAATAAACCAACAGTAAAGTTACATTGCCAAATGAGATTTCTTTTTATAGAACTTTCCGTTAGTATCCTTGCAGTTCCACTTTATGTATATTTAAAGACTGAAACCAAAAAAGCTTCTTTCCACCATTGCTGACTTCCACACAAATTCTGTCATTAGTGGCATAAAGTAATGAGCTTACATGTCAGGAGTGGCTTGAGAATCAGTTGTATGACTTCAGACTCTCTATTGCCAAAAATACTTCAAAATGTAGGCAGTCCTGGCCCTACTGATGTCCTGTATAAACTAAGACTACCTGCTTCATCAGATGATAATAGTGAACATTGATCTCAACTGTGCAACTCCCATTTTCCCCATACTCCTGGAATTACTGCCTCTCACCCTACCTGGCCACTTCCGTTGAGGCGGAGTCCAAGGGAACAGGAGTCTCTCAACTATGAGGAGGGACATTCAGCTCAGGTGCAATCCAATGTAGTCTCTGACAGAGATGGCCAGGAAGCTCCACTACTATATATAATTCCTAAATTCTCTTTGCTTTGACTCTTTCCGACATGAAACAGTTACTGCTTTAGAAAGCTACCTCACTGCTCTTTATTAGACTTCAGTGTTACACCTTAGCATTCAGTAAAGTAGCACACTACAAAAAAGTACCTCAAAACCAGTCCTCAGTCAGAATTAAAGACAAAATACTTAAACTACTAGAAAATGACCTCAACAAGAAGTCAGGTTTTTATGAAGGAAACTACAGAACTTCACTGATAGAAATAAAATGTATGTAAAGTCTGATATTTATCTATAGGTTTAATGTACTTGTTTTCAAAATCTCAAAGGAATTATTTTTAGAACTTGACAAAAATGATACAATAATCACCTCAAAGTGTAAACAGATAAGAATATTTGTAAACATTTTGTTGATAAAAAACAAAATAGTTGTGTAGTATTTTGCATCCAACTGTCATGGTCTACAATAAAACTAAAATAACTTAGATAATATGATCCTGGCATAAAAATGAACAGAGATAGCAGTAGTATCATAAAGTCAGGTAATTAAGAATTAGTTTTGGGGGGCACCTGGATGGCTCAGTCGGTTAAGCATCCAACTTCAACTCAGGTCATGATCTTGCAGTTCGTAAGTTCTAGCCCCACGTTGGGCTCTGTGCTGACAGCTCAGAGCCTGGAGCCTGCCTCGGATTCTGTGTCTCCCTCTCTCGGTCCCTTCCCTCTCACCTCTCTCTCTGTCTCTCTCTCTAAAATAAGTAAACCTTAAAAAAAAAAATTAAATATTACTTTTTTTAAAATACACCATCATAAATGCATATCTACAGATAGGTTTGTTTAATAAGTAGGGCTGGGATAATTGTTAATTTTTTTTAATTTAAATTCTTGTCTATACTGTATATAAAATATATATTCTAGATTAACAAAAGAATTAACTTTAAAAATAGCAACGCTTCTCATTACATGGTCATGCAATTTAGTATTTGTCAGCTTTCAAGTTGAGATATAGTTAAGAAAGTTCAAAAGGAAAAAACCGTATACTTGACTCATAATAATAATAACCGTAAACAGCGAGCAAAATTATTGAAAACAATTTGTGTAGAATATTCCATTTAAAAAGATAAGGCAGTTTTTTTCTTTCACATATAGAGAAGTAATTCAGACAAATGTGTAAAGATAGATAAATTGTTGACCAAATCAAAAGTGAAAATTGCTAATGAATGTACATATGAGTGTATGTTTAATTTGAAGTAAATGTACCCTATCAGTTTGACCAGAATCTTACTCCTGTTCTTAGCCTTTGACCCAGTGATTTCATTTTTAGAAACCTCGCCATAAAAAAAAAAAAAATCCACAAATATATAGTTTTTTAAATTATCTACCATGATGATAATAGCAAACATTGATCATCGTGACTAGGAGTAAATTCATCATGGCCTTATCACCACTAGTCACCCAAGCATTCTTCCTGATAATCTTCTTGCTTGTTTTTCCTTTATGCTTCTTCTGTATTCTCCTGACCTGTTGTCTCTATGGAAGGTGGTTTATAATTTTATAAACATATTTTCCATCCTTTACTTCTCAGATTTGACTGCTTTCATGAAGACGTCATAGTAATATGTTAACTTGTATGGAACCTAGTACTAATTTCAGCTAAATGTACTTTGTACTAAATTTCAGCCAATATTTGCTAAATGGGCTTTTGTGTACTGTCTTAGAATTCTTACAATTTGTCTATATTGCTGTGTCTCTGAAGCAATATGTTCTAAGTCCATAATAACAGCAGCTGTAATTTATTGCACACTTTTTTTAATGATGATTACTGGACTAAACAGTTTATAGGCATTTGTCTTATTTAATCTGTAGAATTATCCTTCACAGTAACCCTTTCCTTAGTCAATAATAACCCTATGAAATACTATTTTTATTGTCCCTCTTTACAAACAAGAAGAGTAAAGTAATGTGAGGTCACAAACTAAGTAGCAAGCCAGATTTGCACCCAGGTTTCTATATCTCAAACCCCTTGCTCTTAGCTATAAATGCTATATGCCTAACAGTTTAAAATAAGAGATTGCCTTCAGAATTTTTAGGATATGGGGAAAGCATGTGTTAATAATTATTCCTGTGGCTGTTACCTTTATGAAAGCTATTTCAGGTTATCCAAGGATGAGTAATAAAGTGGGTGTGGTTTGATAGAAGTTATGATGGTCTGTGTTCAGGATTTTTGAAAAATAGTGGTTACAGATAATAAGTATGTTAGGATGTGTATGGAGAATAATTGATTGGGTGGATGTAAATTATTTTAATAGTCTGCTTTCATGAGTTATTTGTGAAAAATTCTATTAATATGGATACTTGAGATAGTTCAATATGTACCCATCAGGGTTCACAGTATGTTTTCCTTCATTCTTAAATCCAAAAAGTACAGAAGGTCATAATGCATTTGGTGGCAAAACCTAACATGAAAGTAGTTGCCTTAGTTATATGAATACAGGACACTGCCCTAGGTAACACTGATGGAATTATACCATATAATGCATGTTGTGGTTTTAAAATTAAAAAAAAAAAATTGAAAAGTAATTCTGATATATATCTGGTCCTAGATATTTTGAATCAAAAATTGTTTTTGTGTGTGCATATATCCACTTCTGTAAATGTACATGCGTATCCAAAGTTTTCTATTTAAATCTATAACATTGTAATCAGAACAATCTTCATTCAGTAAAAACTTGGTGTTACATCCGTAAAACATTGGAGAAACTAAACAGTTCTAAATCCAGTCATTAATACTCCAGGAAAATATAAAGGTATTTTGAAAATCCATTTAATTACAACTTACTTTGTTTTCCTTACAGAGTAGTAAATATGAGAAAATGTTTTCCCTCAGTTCAATGAAGTTTTATCTTGGAGTGAAAAGGAAAATGAAGCCTCCAACAAGGTAAAGTTTGAAAGGGAAAGGTTTTTGAAGAGTAAAAGCTATAGGACTATTTGTCTATTTAAGGATTTGGAGATCAGAGGCGTTAATCAAGCTTTTTATAAGTTAAGCTTTAGACAAAATCTTTGAGCTGTCACAGACATGGCAGGGGGCCTGTTGCAGATCAAGGGAAATTATGTGGGCAGATAAAAAAGCCTGTTTCCACTGCAGTCAAACCCCTTGGTGATTGCATCTCTGCTACATAAAGCAAGAAATCCCCAGAAGGTCCTGTCTACTGAAAAACACATCGGTTTTTCTCCACATTCTGTTTCTTGATCAGTCTCCCAACCTGGGGACATAAGGAATGTTCCAGGAAATTCTACACTCAGGAAAACAGCCTCTTGATGCCTAGCTATGTAGTTTGCCCTTTTCATTTTGCCAAATTTGGTAGTAAACCCACAGCACATAGGTAGCCGAGAGCGAGTGGACCCCACTTATAGTGTCCCCCTCTTCAACATTTGAATCATGCCAGCATTTGGTTTATTCCAATACTTCCTATCACAGTTTAATTTGAATTGCTAATTACATTTGCAAGAATACTTTTCTTATGAAACATTTTAATGAACTGTTATGTGCTTAGTTTGGGATTCTGTTACTGAAAATTTTCTCACTTTTGCCTACATGCTTAATTCTAAACCCAGAACATACACCTGTATTTCAGTTGACGTTTTCTTAATTTCTCGCAATATCAATAAGACAATGTATAGATCCTCTTATTTTGGCCATTTTCCTAGACATCTATCCTTCCTCAGCCAAGAGTATCTTCTGAGAGATTTCCCCACCTTCCCATAACATCATATAAGACTCCTTCCCTCTGTCTCCCTTCAGCGTATTTAAATTTGTAGCTGAACCCCTCATTGATCATTCACCTCTACGTCAGTCATACCCACTGAATCATCCCTCGTGGGGATCTGTTCTATATTACACATTGCCACCATTAAATATCACCTCCTTAACATCTAATCCTTCTTTTAGTTTTGTACAGTTGATATTTTTTAATATGTATGTTTATGTGTTTTTTCCCATGTGATTTAGTTGGGGATTGACAGCATATTCCGAAAAACATCACTGGTAAGTTAACTGCTGGCAGTTTTTGGATTTGAGATATTGATAACTTTACTAAACAATGTTATCGGCAGGTAGATCTACAGATAGGAAATGTTTCACCTAAGTGAAATTAGGTTGTTTTGTTTTTGTTTTAAGTATTTTTAGTCTGAGAAGAAGAAAATAGATTTGCTTCAAGCTTTAGGTCCATTTCAATCCTATGTGTCCTACCTGCCAGTGCCTCTTAAGAGAAAATATATCTGATTTCTTCCTAGTTCTTTTATGAGTGTGGAATCCCAGCTTTTATGGAATAAGCAGGCGGAATTCAGTTTCATATGAAGGAAAAGAACTAGCCAAAACTGAGTATAAAAAAAAAAAATCTTAGCCTCAAACCATTTCTTTCCATATATGTACATTTTTCCATTGATCTCATAGGATCTAGCCAGTCTCCCTAGAGACTATACTGGATGTCTCTTTCTTCAGCCCTAGCTGTGTCTGATCAATCACTAAGCCAAACTGGATCTGCCTCTTAATTATCTCCCTTATCAGGCCACACCTTCATTCATCTGCATGGTTTTATTCTAGTCATCCTAAGTGTTCTTCATGCCTTTAATTTTATTTTTGTTTTCTAGAATATTCTCTACCCAACCACCAAAGAGGCTTTCTAAATGTGTTGTGTTTCTTTCCTGCATTAAAGCTCTTCAACGAATCCTATAGCTAAAGGATAACGTGCAGGATTGTTGGCACAGCGTTCCATGAGCTTCATCTCCCAAGGCTTTCCCTTTTTTACTTACTGATAAAGCAGTAATCTGTGATTCACCATACATCCCTTCGTCCTTCATCTCTGCATGTTCAGTGTAGATAGCCCCTTTACTGAGCCTTCTTCACACTATATGCTGCTCCCATACCTCCCACTCCCATCCCCTTCCTGCTAATGTGGTAGACACAACCGTCATTCTTTCAGGTTACAGCTCAGATGCCCCAAAAGTCTGATAACTCTCCCCTCTAATCATTACTTATTTCTTCTTGGCATCGATAGTATTTTGCACACATGGGTGCAGAATTATAGAGAGGACCGTTGTTTTGGACATGGTAATGGAAAGGGACAATGTCTTTATGAGAATCTAATGAAGGAAGCATGAAATTTTTACAAATTTCATGTTGACGTTTTTTTTTCCCAAATTGTTTTTCATACAGGAATATAAAGAGTATGTAATTACATTGAAATATCCAGGTCATTTTAACAACACTTAGAAAAAGAAAATTTTCTAAGAAAACTTTATCGCATCCCCAAGTGTGCTCTTTCTGTATTTGTGTCAACAATACTTTCTCTTTTTCTCACTCTGCTGTAATTTATTTGTTTTCATGCCTAGCTCCTCTAATAGAATGTGTGAACCTTGAGGGCAAGATCTCTGTTTTATATAGGTTTTCAATAAAAGGTTACTGAGTCAGTGTTATTGGACATGCAGTAGTAGTTTTTCATTTGGTTCATTTTTCATGAGTCTTGCAGGTATTAAATGTTTATAATCCTAATGATGGAGACAGTCTAAGCCTTTTTACAAAGTATGCTCTTAAGAAAATGTGCACTTATTTTTCGTCTTACACTCAGAGTTTCTGGGGGAAAAGATGTGTTTAACGTCATGTACATGAAAAAGTAAATGACAGTGACCTTTCTGCCTTTCCAGAAATATTGCCGATCATTCTTCAGCAGTTACCAAAGCCTGTAGCTGTATTTTGTTTAAACTAACATATTTATACTATTATTTTGATATTGCACATTTAACAGAAGCCTGAAGCAACTTATACTGAAATACTCCCATTTTGATTGTATTAACTCATGAATCAGGAGAAACCCACAGAGGCTTCTGATCATTTAATAACCAAACAAATACACTGGAGAACAGTCTTCTGGCTTTATGAATTATGTATTTTATAAACCTTGTTTTACAGGCACATTTGTTGTGATAACTTACAAACTCAGACGGAGTGGATGGCCAGTGTCTTTATCGCCCAGGTACGACATCTGTCTCAGCTCTCCAGCCAAGTAGAACGACTGCTTGTAGGAAATGTTAGTGGGATTTCGAAAGCCTTTTTAATAAGAGTCTTATGTGTATACTTTTATTTTCTCATTCATGTTTTTTTTTTTTTTTTTTTTTTTTTGTAATGCTTATTTTGAAGGGGAGGGGCAGAGACAGAGAGGGAGACACAGAATCCGAAGCAGGCTCCAGGCTCTGAGCTGTCAGCACAGAGCCTGATGTGGTGTTTGAACTTAAGGAGCCATGAGATCGTGACCTGAGCCGCAGTCAGATGCGTAACCAAGAGAACACCGCCCCCCCCCTCCCCCGGGCGGCCCTCATATGGTTTTTCAAACATACGAGAATCCAAATTGATCCATTACCCTTTGAAAGAGAGTTACTCTCTTTCTAGAGGCTTCTTTTTTGGTGCTCCAGCAACTCCTTACCTTTGGAGAGGTGTATTGCTTCAAGATGGTAGTGTAAGAAAGAGGGACCTGTTTACCAGAGTCCCACATTCATCTTCATTTAGAAAAGCGTGCTTCTTTCTTCTTCTTCTCCCCATGGCTCACCTACTCCCCCCACTCTAGCCTTTCCAGAAACAAGGACAGGAGCCCACATTTCTTTAATACTTACTCTGTGCTGGATACTTCAGAAGAGCTAACTCTTGTATTCTTTGTAACAAACCATGCATGACGTTGCTTATAGATGTTTGCTTAGCACCATACAGTTTAGTAGTTCAAACCCAGGAGTGCCAGAAGCTAATACCTATACTCAGTTCCCCATTTAGTCTCCTCTCTAGAGGAGGACTCTGTCTTTGTGAGAAGGGTTAATAGTCTCATTAATAGGATTGGTTTTCTCCCCACTACCTTGTCTGGCTGAATTCCCAGAAGGGCTTCCCATAAGAGCATTGAAATTCACTGGTAACGATTAAGTTGCCACTCTTTATTACTGAGGACGCACTTCCCTGTTTCTCTTATAAGTGGGAAGTTAATTCACCCCCAAGTCTGGCCCTTACTTGTTTTGAAAACCATTTTCTGTGTTCATTTAATTTATTAACCTTTCCAGTGGTTAATAAACACTGCTCTTCTCAGTCTGACGCTGAGGTTACTACCTGAAAACACATACGCAGGAAAAGACTTAACTTTTTAGAGATTTTTCCTCTTTTTTGTGCCTTTTTAGAAATTCAGATATTTAAGTCCTTAAAAAAAATGTAAACTAGATTTGAAGTGTTTTAGTAAAATTGGAACCCTAGAGTCAAAAGTATTACAGTGTCTGTGGTACAACTACTCTGATTTGTTTTTATGATTGAAGTCACTAGTCTCTGTGGTTGAAAATCAAGGTATAAATAACCAGAAAGCAGAGGTTGCTCTCATGGACAGCTTATTCCCCCCTGCCTCAGCTATCCTTCCTTGTCCTGGCCTTAGGGATTCAGCCCAATTACTTTTCCTCTGTTCTTTCCACTGCTTAGGATTAAGGTAAACAAAAAGGCCTTCTTGGATTTAAGGATTTAATGGCTCACCTCCACAGGGAGGCAGAAAACTAGCAAATGTTGTTTTATATGTGTGTGTGTGTGTGTGTGTGTGTGTGTGTGTGTGTATACATATATGTTAACACACACACCAACAGTTAAGTGCTTCTTACAATGAGTTCTTACTGGTGTGCAGAATACTTTTATAATATCCATTCCCATTTTCACTCCTGCTTCAAAAGTCCTTTAGATTTCACCTGATGTGTCATTCTCAGAGGAACTCTCCCTGATCTTCAGACCAGTCAGATCTCAGGCTAGAGGAACCCTTAGTATTCTTTACCTCAGTTGTAGCACTAATTAGAAAGTACTGTGTAATTAGATTTTTCATGTCTGCCTCTCCGACTAAAATGTACACTTGATGACAAGAAAGGCTCTGTCAGTCTTATTAGACCTAGATGTATACTTGCACCATAGAACCCAATCCCATTTACAAAATACATGCTTAGGTAGTATTTCTAAAATAAGACAGGGAGAGAACATAATTTGACAAAATTTCAAATAGATATTAGTGTGATACAATAATAAGCAACAGAAAGGAGAGGATGTGACTGGGGTAAGGAAGGGCACTAACTAGGAAATGTTCTCAGGAAAATGCCTTTCTAAACAGCTGAGAGGTATGCTGACACCTGTCTGAAATTAGGGAGCAGGTAATGCAGGTATGCAGGAGTGGGGAGAGTGTTCTAGTATAGGGGCCAGCAGGTGCAAGGTCCTGAGATGTGGTCATAATCTTTGTTCCATTAACATCATGAAGGGCTGTGTGAAGAAAGATATAAAAGATGAGGAAGGTAATAAGCAGATCATATAGTCCCAGTTTATGAATTTCCTCTACCACTACACTTCCAATATCCCCTCCCTAACTCACTGATGATCAGTTCACTGATTTTAAAAATTACTAGTAATCATTAAAGAATTTCATTTTTCTACTAGGAAATCTACCACCCTCCCTGCATTTTACAGCCACATAAGTGAGGCTCCCTTCTCTTCCAACTATTTCTTCTGATTACTAAGAACTTTTCTCTAGTCATAAATACTCAGTGTGCCATACTATATGGTCAATATAGAGGAAAGGTGAGAAATAATCTTCAGAGAGTGAGGAAGCCAATTGCCCAAAGTAGAACTTCAACTTAATGCTGAGTGCTTACTTGAAATTTAAGGTTAAATCTGAAGTGAGATATATCTATAAGAGAGAGCATCTTTCTCTCTTTCTTCATCGGTTGGTAGGCTCTCTCATAAAGCAAGTAGAATTGGGTTTAACCAGTTTGGGGGCCTTGCCAGGCAGGGATGATGAAAGGAAGCAGCACAGGATGTGGAGATATTTATAAGGAGGTGAGTATCCTTATAGACTGTGAAATCTAAGACTGACTCTGAAGGAAGTGGAGGGTAATGTGGAAAGTAGAATGATGGTAGAGACAGTAGAGAAGTAAGAGAATGGATTTGGATGTCTTAAGGAGTCTAAAGGGGTGAATGAAGCTGAATTAAGTTGTAAGAGGTCAGGGTCAGAAAGAGAGAGAGGCAGGCTCACCTCACGTTCATTGCAGCATTACTCACAGTTGCCAAGGTATGTAAATGACCTACGTGTCTAAGGACGAATGGATAAAGAAAAGATCCGTGTGTGTATGTATATGCTCCCCCACACACATTCAGATATTATTCACCCTCAAACAAGAAAGAAGTCTTGTCATTTTTGACAACATAGATGAATTTGGAGGACATTATGCTGAATGAAATAAGCCAGACAAAGACTGCAAGTATCACTTACGTGTGGAATTTAAAAATGAAAGTTTAACTCATAGACACAACAAAGTGGTTGCTGGGTGGGTAGGGAGAATAGGTGAAGGTTTACACACTTTCAGCTATAAGATGAATAAGGTTTGAAGATCAAATATAAAAAATGGTCACTGTTGATACAGTTAATACTGTATTGTATAATTGAAATTTGCTAAGAATAGAACTTGAATGTTTTCACCAAAAAAAAAAAAAAAAGTGAGGTGATAGATGTATTAATTAACTTAATTGGGGGGAATTCTTTCACAATGTATACATATATCAAATTGTCACATTGTACATTTTCAATATCTTACAGTTTTGTCAGTTATACCTCAAGGCTGGAAGGATGGGGAAAAAATAGCGGGAGACAGAACTGAAGATTTTGGGGTGTGATCACTGGTTATAATAATGAAAGTATGATCCTCAGCCATGTGATCCATAAAGTGTAGGACCTTTAAGATCATTTATAGAAAACTATGAATGTCATAATATATTCCTCAGATACAGTGTTTTGTACTGTTGGGGAAAATACCTCTTGGATCCATCTGATAAGAACTAGTTAGCCAGTACACAGAACACTGTGTATATCACGTCAGAAAAAGCAAGACTGTGTTTGCTCTTTGATTTCTCTATCATTTAACACATGTACTATATAAAGTGTAAGCATAATCCATAGGGTTAGTGAATTCCTTTCCAGCCAGTTTTCTTTTAGCTTTACATGTTGGGAACATCCCAATTATATAATATCAAAATTATTTTTACCAAGTTTAGGGCTTTGACATAAAAATAGCATTATGAAGCTTGTAACTTTCTTTCTGAAATATTTTATAATCTACCATTATAGATTTGCTGAGCCAAAATAAACACTTCACTAAAACTCAAGGGTAGATCTGATGCATATACACTCAGTCTCATAATAAAGATCTGCACTGTAGGATCATTGAAGATTAAATGAGATTTTATTTATATGTAGTATATATGTTGTGAGATTATATACACTGATAATCACAAAGTCTGGTGGTGTATGTCCCTCAATATAATCTTGCCATTATATATGGGTACACAGCAAATACTTGTTGAATCCTTTGCTATAAAATACATTAAAATACTAATTGAAATAAAAGGCAGGAATGTGCTGAATCTTAAGAATAGAGAGAGAAAAAAAGAATAGGTTTTAGCTAGACAGTTTACCAAAAGGCTTTCATTTCAACAGAACATCCATAAAGCTTATCATTTTATAATTGGTATTCTGTAGTTCTTTCATAGATTGTTGTCTGAAAATCAATTTCCTTTTGCCAACTTCTGGAAAGTTAATCTACCCTGAGGAGTAGAAAAATTCTTTAAATATTTTTCTTTTATATGCATATCTGATGGATTTATCACTCAAGAGCTTATATTTTTACCTGTGGATATTTCTCCCCAATGCAAAATTAATTTTTCTCCAGTCATATCTATAATTGCTCAGTTGGCCAGAATATGTAGTCAATAATTTGAGAACAAATGTGCCATACTCGGTTGTACAATGATTTTCAGTATAAATGTCTGTGTGCAAGGTAATTTCTTTGGAATTCAATTAGATGAAAAAGTAACATTTTTCAAAAGGTCATAAAATGAGGCTGATGTTTCTGATGGCCATGCCTTAGGTTGATTTGAGGTCTATAAGGTCAAATTATTTTTACACTAAAATTGTCTTTAGTAGAGGGAGAAAATATGTGCATAGTTACTTTGATTACAGGGCCTAGAAAAATAGACAAGTGTGTTATTTTTCTCCCACAAAGAGATTTGCCAGTTTCATCAAATATTTTCCTCCTTTTGATTTGATAAGTAGTACATAAGCCATGTATTTGAAACTTTGAATGGAGACCTCAAAGTTCTGTTCACTTAAGAGTTTTACATCCTCAAGCGATGCTGCTACCAGAGTCAACATCATAGTTACAAATGGCATTCTCATGGAAAGCAGAACATTTGATTTGGAAATATGGGAAAAGGAGCCAAGTAACTGTAACATGATCTACTACATAATAAAATAACACACCAACAGCGAGAAATTGTGTTTCCACAGCATGAAAATGACATATTGCCACCAGCTGGAAAGGAACGAAAACGTTCTATAACCAAAAATCCCAAAATCGGAGGTTTGCCTCTAATTCCAATCCAGCATGAGAGAAGTGCAACCCAAGCCAGGAAAAATATTGAGGTAGGTTCAGATTTTATTTGTTTTATATTAATTATAACTTTGGTTTTCTTATGTCGTAATATGATTCAGTACATTAATTGTTTCTTTGGCTTCAAAAACTCAACAGTAATCTTTGTAAAGCATGGTATACAAATCATATCCTGCAAGAAAATATTATGTATGAATAACCCTATGCTCCTCTTTAAGTTTTATCTCTTAAGTTTTCTTAAAGAGTTTTAATAATGTCATTGGCAGGCCAATTAAATATGCATAATGCCACTTATTTTCTTATCTGTAACATAGGCAACTTTAAATATGTATTCAGAGGTCCACATGGTAAAATTACAGTCTCAACTTAGTCATACAAGTTCACTTCTAACACGCTTAGGATGAGCCCAGGGCCAATTATGTCTGGATCCGTAGTAACTATACTTTCTAATAACACAGTCAAATCCCAGTGGTTTGGGAACTGATGCGGTGTCGCAGTTAATTTAAGGAACTGCAAGATGACCCCTGAGCGTCAGTAAAAATGATGTGGCATCTTTCAGGACAGCGGCTTTGTTCTCCTTCTCACCTTGAGGGGCAGGGGCGGGGAGAACATAAGTAGCATCAATCTTCACTTGAAGTTTAGTCTCTTCAGGAAAGGACATGAGCTGTTTGCACTTAAACCTCATTAGATGCTTTGGGAATAATGCATGTTTCAGTGCTTTAGTTGAGCCCCTCCAAGCAAAAAAAAAAAAAAAGAAATTCTTCAAGCCTAGGTTTGGGACTGAGTGGTTTGAATCTCTCAAATTTTAAAAGACTAAAGCTATTTTAACTTAGTGATCAGATTTAAAATTTTTTTCTATGTATATCTTTCCTTGAACATTTATCCCAATGTAATATTCCTCTTCACTAAAAGATAAAAGCTTTGAAATAACGGTTTATTTCCTTCTGCACTTATATTAAAAAAATTTTTTTAAGCGTTCTGCACAATTATGGGTTCCTAAAATAATCTAGAATTTCAAAATTCTAAGAGTCCCATTTCCCAGGAACTCACATTAGGAAACAGTTTAAACAAACAAGACAAACCTGTTACCCCAGCTTCTCTGACATTGCCTTGGGATGAGTTATGGAGCAAAGCAAATCAAAAAACATTAACCAGTATCCAGTATAGGATTAGGATGATGACTAAATATATAGTATAATAATTTGTTAACTATTCTCAAATCCAGAATTTCAGAGACAATTTTTTTCTTTTTTATCATACTTAAGATCAGAAAACTGATAAACTCCAAACTATAAAGACCTTGTGATAAGCTCTTAAAATAATTCCATGAAATATTAACTGCTAGAAAATTTATGACTAAGCTAAATTAACCTCTTTGTAAATTTTGCACACGGGGTGATTCAACAAATTTGGCAGAGAAAGATTTTAAATGCTCTAGTGTTGGGAAAACATTGGAAGTTTAAAAAGCATTAAAACACTATTAATAGAAATTGAAAATTGCATATGAACCATTAAAATGTCACAGAATTAGATTCATGTAAATATTTAAGAAAATACATTTATAAAATAATCACTTTTGGTCCTTTGTTTTAAAAATGGAAAATGGCTTAAAATACTGCTAAATAGGATATATTCATAGTCACATCAGTGGATGTATTCAAGAATTGTTTTTCAAACAAGGTGTTGGCAGATTGGCAAATTTGGTGCTTTGGCCATTTGGTAATGCCCCATTTCATGTCTTGGTTTCATGAGGTTTTATTGAAAGTTGGAGGAGAATACCTCACTCAGGCAGGCAGTCATCCTGGAAAAATCCACTTCCAAAATTAATTGAGTGAATTAGTAGTGAGCTAGCTGAATAAGCCAGAGAAAGAAATGGGCCAGAGGAGATCACACACGAGTGCCAAACATGGTACTTAAGAATGCACACACCAGAGGGGCCCCTGGGTGACTCAGTCGGTTGAGCATCCTACTTCGGCTCAGGTCATGATCTCATGGCTCTGTGTTCACAGCTCAGAGCCTGCTTTGGATTCTCTCTCTCTCAGAAATAAACGTTAAAAAAAATGCACATACTAGTTCCTACCTGTGATTTGGCTACCTCCGGAGTTCATTGTACTCAGCCTCTTTATCTGCAAGCATGTAGGGATAATAAAAGGCTCTACCTCACATGGCTGTTGTGAGGATTCAATGATATCATAGTTGAGAATTTATTAGAATAATGCCTAGTACATGGTTAACATTTGAATCAAAAGAATAAGGAACTTGGAAGACAATATGGGATAATTATTTCAAAAAAATTTTTTTAAGAATATTTGTGAAACAAATAATGAGCAGTGAAGAATGATGAGCAGTTCAAGCAGGAAATGGTGATCTAGAATCTTACCCATTAAACACTTCTATATAGATATTTTTCCAGGGAAGACTTGCAGATTGCTAACAGACACATGAAAAGATGCTCAGCATCACTAATTATCAGAGAAAGGCCAATCAGAGCCACAATAACATAACCCCTTACACCAGTCAGAATGGCTAGTACCCAAATAACAAGTGTTGGTGAGACTGTGGAGACAAAAGAACCCTGGTGCACACTCCCCTGTTGGTGGGAATGTAAATTGGTGCAGCCACCATGGAAAACAGTATGGAAGTTCCTCAGAAAATTAGACATACTATCCAGTAATTCTAATGTGTATTTATCCAAAGAAAATGAAAACATTAATTCAAAAAGATAAATGCCCCCGTGTTTATTGAAGCATTGTTTATAATAGCCAAATTATGGAAGCAGCCCAAGCGTCCATAGATAAATAGATGAAGTGTTATGTATGTATACAGTGGAATATTATTCAGCCATAAAAAATGAAATCTTCCATTTGCAACAACATGGATGGACGTAGAAGATATGGTGCTAAATGAAACAAGTCAGAGAAAGACAAATGCCATGTGATTTCACTTCTATGTGGAGTCTGAAAAACAAAACACAGAAACCTGCCCATAAATACAGAGAACAAACTGATGGTTTCCAGAAAGGAGGGTTGGGAATGAGCAAAATGGATAAAGGGGAGAGGGAGATACAGGCTTCCAGTTACGGAACTAATAGATCATGGGAGTAAAAGCACAGCACAGGGAATATGGTCAGTGATAGTGTAATGGTGTTGTAGGATGACAGATGGTAGCTACACTTGGGGTAAGCACAGCACAACATAGACTTGTCAGATCACGGTGTTGTATGCCTGAAACTAATGTAACATTGTGTGTCAACTATACTTCAATAAGAAAAAAGTCTATATTGCTCCTTAGTTTTCCCTGGGTAATAGATGCCAAGTAAGTCTTACCGTGGTTGATATTTATTTATAAACTCCCAGTCGTATCCCTGTGCTGGTTAGCCATCATTCTCATTAATCTTTCATCTTGGGGGAGGGGTATTTTGTTTTGGTAAAATATACGTAACATAAAACTGTTCATTTTAATCCTATTTAAGTGTAGTTCAGTGGCATTAATTACATTCACATGGTGCAAACATCACAGCTGTCTCCATATTTTAACGTAGTCTAATGAAACTTTGGAATTAAGCTAGGTACTAAATATTTCATCAGTTTTTAGAGGAGATGAAATGTATTTCCCTGAGATATATAAGCATAATTTTTTTCACAAAACTTCAAGTTATAAAATATATTTGTGAAAATATTTATATTCAGCCTGAGTTTGTATGTTTTAATTTCACGTCTGGATTGAATGGAATTTAAAAATTTTAAAACTTTATTCAATATTCGAAAGGTTAGCAATCATATCCTAAGTATAGGCACTATACTGGGTTCACATTCAGTGAACAAATCAAAACCCTCTGCTTGCATTGAGTCAACTTGGTAGCAGGGCATTCGGATAATCACAAGAGTAAGCACTGCGGAGAAGAAGAGAGAAAGTTGGGGAGTTGTCTTTTAAACATAATTATATTGAGTGTCTCTTCCATTTATGCCACTCAGTGTCACACATAATACCAGATTAAAATTTCATCTTGTTTCAACATTCATAACTCAAATTCTCCTTCAGATATTTGCTTTCTAGGTTTTGCACCTTTTACCAGGGAACTTTCAAAGACATTTCTTCAATTCTTCTTGTGAAAAGAAAAATAACTTCTTTTTCTACTCCACCTACACTCTGATCCAGTTTGTTGGGTCTCCTTCCTTGTTCAGTGGCTCCACACTGCCATATGCTTGATTGTCTGTTGTTTGTTCCTCTGTCTTACACTTTATTCAGTTGTTGTGCTCTGATAATCTGCAGTCAGATGCTTTACCCCTGAGCTATATCCCCCAACTCTTTGATGATCTGATGAGAGTTCTGTATGCCAGAAATTGCCCAGTCATAAGACATCCTGAACACTAATTAAGAAAGCACGCCTTTATAGTTCAGCGAATGAACGTGTGCTCTAATTCTTGGATCCAAAAGTGAGTTTTAATACATAAATATATATTTAATATTATCAATGTATATTTAATATTTATATTTAATAGGAATATATTTAAGTTATATATTAATACACATTAATTTCAGTATTTTCAGTTATTTCAGTATTTTCAGAAATACTGGATCTGCAGGATTCTAAAAGACATCGTGTGGGAGGAAGGATTTCACTGGTCGGGTATTAGAGGAGGAGGAAAAGAGCAGAAAAAGAAGTCAAACATATTTCTCTGCCATAGACCTGCTCAACATCTTTAATATACTAATATGTACTGTGAGTCTCAAAGAGGGGGCTGTAGTACAAGTATAGGGTGTGTCCCCAAATCCTATAGCCACGTACATGACACTGTAGGAATTACACATATACCAACATATGACACATTTAAGCAGAAATGAATTGGAAGAGGCAAGTTTGAAATGAAAGTCAATACCTCGGCCACAGCAACTTACTAGACTTGTCTCCAGAGGCCAGGGAAACAAAACCAAAAATGAACTATTGGAACCTCATGAAAATAAAAGGGTTTTGCACAACGAAGGAAACAACAAAACTGAAAGGCAACTGACAGAATGGGAGAAGATATTTGCAAATGACCTATCAGATAAAGGGTTAGTATCCAAAATCGATAAAGAACTTATCAAACTCAACACCCAAAAACAAATAATCCAGTAAAGAAATGGGCAAAAGACATGACACTTCTCCAAGGAAGACATCCAGGTGGCCAAGCGACACATGAAAAAATGCTCAACATCACTCATCATCAGGAAATACAAATCAAAACCATAATGAGATACCACCTCACACCTGTCAGAATGGCTAACATTAACAAATCAGGCAACAACAGATGTTGGCAAGGATGCGGAGAAAGAATTCTCTTTTGCACTGCTGGTGGGAATGCAAACTGGTACAGCCACTCTGGAGAACAGTATGGAGGTTTCTCAAAAAATTAAAAATAGAACTACCCTGCAACCCAGTAATTGCTGTACTAGGTATTTATCCAAAGGGTACAAAAATGCTGACTCAGAGGGGCACATGCACCCCAATGTTTATAGCAGCACTATTGACAATAGCCAAATTACAGAAAGAGCCCAAATGTCCATTGACTGATGAATAAAGAAGAGGTGGTATATACCCATACATACATACATACAATGGAATATTGGCCAACAAAAAGAATGAAATCTTGCCATTTACAACAATGTGGATGGAACTAGAATGTATTATACTAAGCAAAATGTCAGAGAAAGATAAATATTATATGATTTCACTCATATGTGGAATTTAAGAAACAAGACAGATGAACATAGGGGGAGGGAAGGAAAAATAAGGTGAAACTAGGGAGGCAAACCATAAGAGACTTAAATACAGAGGCCAAACAGAGTTGCTGGAGGGGTGTTGGGTCGGGAGATGGGTTAAATAGGCAGTTGGCATTAAGGAGGGCACTTGTTGGGATGAACACCGGGTGTTTTATGTAAGTGATGAATCACTAACTGCTATTTCTGAAACCATTATTACACTATTTAACTAACTTGGATTTAATTTTTTTAAAAAGGCGATGAGAGTCAATCTGAATAACCTGAGAGACCTCTTTGAAGCTATAATTTAAGTGTATGTTAAAATGAATTTCCATGGTCTACCTTTCATTTGATTTTATACCTGTAAGATGACTGTATTGATCTCTTGGTC
The DNA here is from genome assembly GCF_046562875.1 of Panthera onca. Taxonomy (NCBI): domain Eukaryota; kingdom Metazoa; phylum Chordata; class Mammalia; order Carnivora; family Felidae; genus Panthera; species Panthera onca. The sequence goes on along the minus strand of NC_138342.1, from coordinate 29,975,284 downwards.
AGTGAATTCTGACATGCCACTTGTGTCAAAGTAAAGTTAGAACCTAAGTCACAGAAATAAGCTCAAAATAAGAAGCATGCACGTTTCTGTGGAATGTGTTTTCAATGTAAATTGTACCGAATCCTGCTTTCTCCTGAGATGTTGTATTTTATTTTCAGAGTGCGAGAGCAGAGCTGGAACGGCTGAGGCTCAGTGAAAAGTGTGACCAAGAGCTTGGGGATGGCAGCTTAAGGGAGAGAGCCTCCATGGTGGCCCAGTGCCTGGAGCACAAGGACGAGAAACTTCGAACTAGAACCAGAAAACATCGGAGTTTCAACTGTCTGGAGGACACGGAGGCTGAGGTCCTTCACGGGCAACAGAAAAGCCAGAAAGCCCCCAAGACATGGAGGAAACCCGAGGACAGCAATGGCAAAGCTGTTTTAGACTCTGATAGTAGGTTACCATCAAAGGTTATTGAAGAACTTAGCCTGGTTCTGCAGCGGACAAGAGCCCTTCCAAAAGACTTACAGGGTGAGCAGGTCTTGCAGAAAGAGATAAAATAGTTTTGCAGATTATTTTTTTGTAATATTGTATACAGTGTTTGTGTGCAAACCGGAAACCAAACAGTAATTCATGGTTTGTGAGATTTGTCTAGCTATACATAAGCATTTAAATAGCATTTTAAAATGTATATGTACATATGTGTAAGATTATGTTTTTGGCCTGAACAAAATTTGTACCGTTTAAGTGTATTAACCTTGTGTAAGAAGGCATTGGGTTACTGTGAGTCAGCCAGGCTTTTACAGTAGTTGTCTGTTGAATGGTGTAATTTATGAGCAGAAATCTCAAACTGTACTGTATTGTATAAAATGTTTTAACTGAAGCCTATGAAATTATATGTATCACATTTTGCACTTTGAGAAACCTTGTATATTAAGTTACCATATGTTTTTAGGTTTACATAGGGTCCACCATATGGAAAAGGGAAGTTGTAAAGAGGAAGGATTTGTTTTAGTGGCTGCCTGTCAAACATTGGAGTTTTCAAGTGAAGCAAGAGTTAACAAAAAACCAAGGAGGTCCATTAAGATTCATTCTAGTTCACTATGGACCAGAACTTATTAATGAGGAACTGCCTATTAAGAAAAAAAGTCTAGTGACTGCTTCCCAAGGTAATGTTCAGCCAACAAACACGAATCATGGCACTGGCCACACTTACTTAGGGTGTTAGGGAACCATCCACGGTGTGCATTCACTACTCTCCGGTTCTTCGCAGGTGGCTGCTGAGAAGAAACTTAACACTGCATTGAAGACCTGGCATGGTTGCCATTTGCACTGACTGTTGCTCTGTACATTTTTTTTTAATTCCTTACTATGGATTTTGTACAAATTCATTATCACAGGGTTTTGTTACTGTGTTTTAATTTTTTTGTCATTGCTTTACCTTGTATTTCATTTCTTGTTATTTTAAGTAAGGTTGTGATCTCTTTCTCCACAACGTCGTAATTAACTGGAAGTATACAACATATGGCCATTTTAGAGTGGGGGATAGTTTACCCCACTTTTGGCAGCTTCCAGTTCACATTTAATCAGGTCTCTTTAAAAAAAAAAAAAAAAAGTAGTCTCCTCCTGTGCCTAATAAATGATAAAGCCCTCTGTTTTTTGCCTCCACATTAGGGTCAGCTACTGAGTTGGTGGTTTTCCTCCAACAGACGATACTAAGTATAGTTCACTTTAGGGACAGAGCTTTTCATCCATTTCCTAAGAATTTTATTAGGTCTGATGAGTTTTGATTAAAATTATCTTATATAGCTAGGTCTTATTTCAGCCACTTATTTTACCCCCCCTTTTCAGGGTCTTCTTCAGAATCTGTTATACGAAAGCCCATACTTTTGTGAGTCCGGTCATTGTATAGGAATGTACTCTTAAATACTCTGAATTTCTTCCTTGTAAAATACTGATCACTTCTATTTGGTGGTGATAAAATAGTTTACCATGGAGGTGTGATATTTATTCTTTAAATCTGTACTGATTAGAATTTTTTTTTTTTTTTTTTTAAAGAAACTGCAGGTCAGTTTATGAAGTAGGTGGCAGCGCTGGGGAGCCTTCATGTAAAGCAAGAAATCATGGTACTTAGGAAAAAAACCTAAAACTATTATCCCTAATAAATTATAATATTTATGGGATGAGGCATATGGACTATAATTGACCATGGGAAAGTATCTGGAGTTTTTTACCTGCCTTCTCTGAAGATTTTTGAAACTTGAGCTTAGAATCAAATAGCTCTGTTTCCCTTCCTTTCCTGTATGTTTGTCTCCATTTTTCAAGAGTAAGATAAGGGCTAACGATGACATCTCATATTTTGAATAAAAATTCAGTTGTTTTACAAGTTCACTTGAATGTGATTATTTTCTGAAGTTAAAGGTTATTTAGAAATAAATCTGATCATCTTACCTTTTCTCTTAATCATTTGAATTTATTATATATACTTCAAACAAGCTTTCATTTTTTCCAAACATCATTATGAATATTCTATTATTTTAAATGATTAATATACACAGATGTGACACATATTGATGGTCCTCTTTCATTTCTGTAGCCCTAAGATTAATTACGAGGCATGGATTTTAAATATTTGGCCTCTAAACAAATCACTACCTGACGATTTATCCAAATGGCATTGAGAATTCAGAACTAAGCACAATTGAAGCAAAATATGACTTGTGTACATTAATAGCTGCCAATTTGCGTTGTTTAGAGGACAATTTATAATTCCAAAATACACATAACTGTATATTGCAAAAGGAAATATTTTTGAAAATGCATCAAATTTATTTGAAGAGATTGTACTGTTCAGATATTTTCATGTTTGCTCAAACTTTTGATAATTCCTCTGGAGAAAAGATGATTAAACTTTTACCATCTTATGGGACACCCTGGTAGAGCATCCTACTCTTGGTCTCGGGGTTGTGAAGTGTGAGCCCCACATTGTGTATAGAGATTACATTAAAAAAAAAAAACTTTACTATCTTAAAACTATCTGCACCAAAACTTTGATAATTATCATTCACTCGTCAAAAGATAGAATTAGGGGCACCTGGGTGGCTAAATCAGTTAAGCATCTGACTTCAGCTCAGGTCATGATCTTGTGTTCCATGAGTTCAAGCCCCGTGTCGGGTTCTGTGTTGACAGCTCAGAGCCTGGAGCCTGCTTCAGATTCTATGTCTCCACCTCACTCTGTCCCTCCCCCCCCCCTCCCCTCCCTCCCTCTCGCTCTCTCTCTCACACAAACATTAAAACAAGAAGAATTAAGTTTATAACGCGAACAGTTTTCTGTCATGTGTACGTTTATCTCTAATCATTTGGAAATGCAAAGCACAGAAATTAATATTACAGGTAACGAAAGTTTATCTGTTTTATATCTCAGTTATTTTTATTGCAGATGTTCTAAGCTAGTATTGTATATTCCTATTCTCTCTGCTATGGTATCATATGTTGAATGTAAACTTAATTCAGATAACTCTATAGATTCAAGACCTTTTATGAATTATAGGATTCGTGTTCAGAATCTAAATGTCCTTATCTGAGAACTGGGAATAATACCTATCTGGTAGGCATTTTGTGATGACTAATTTTATACATACATACATATATATATATATATATATATATATGTGTGTGTGTGTGTGTGTGTGTGTGTGTATGTGTGTATAGACATACACACATCTATTGCATAGAGGTTTAATAAATATTACTAACGTATTAGTTTTTCTAGCTGTCATTTGGTTCAAGTTCTGAGGCTTCCTACTGGTTTTCAAATTGCCTCTATCAATTTTTTTTCCCTTCTCTTTTAAAATATGCACTAATACAACAGATTACCATAGGTCGTGGGCTGAATTGTGTTCCTCCAAACTCCATATATTGAATCCCTAATCCCCAGTACCCCAGAATATGGAATATTTAGAGATGAGGCCTTTAAAGAGTTGATTATTAGTATGGGCTCTGATCAAATCTGACTGGTGTCCCTAAAAAAGGAAATTTGGACACATGAAGAAACACCAGGGGATGTATGTGCACAGAAGAAAGACCGGGTGAAGACACGGCAAGACGCCGGCTTTCCGCAAGCCAAGGAGAAAGGCCTCAGACAAAACCAAACTCTTTAACATCTTGGTCTTAGACTTCTAGCCTCTAGCACTGTAAGAAAAAGTCCTATTGTTTAAGCTACCCAGTCTGTCATATTTTGTTAGTGAAAGCCCTAGCACACTTTTCTGTTAAATAAAGATGTCAGATAAACAGAATACTTACAAGTATTGGTTCTTACACTCTTGTTCCCCCACATCTCAGAATATCTTGGTAACATGACATCAGTGTAATCAATACAATGTAATATTATAGCTATCATAATGATTAATGGAGGATGAGAGACCATGTGGAGCTGTAACTGCTTAGAAGTCAGCTAGCAAGGTAACTTAAATGCTGAAGTAATACAGCATAAACCATCGAAATTTTGCCCAGCAAAATTATAGCTTGGGCCTGCTTGTAAAGATTCAAATTCTATGACATCAAGAACACTCTTCCTGCAGAGAAGATGCCAACCCTTCACATACTTGAAAAAGAATACTGTGAATCCTTTCAACGAACCACTCAGATCTTGAGTTCAATAACGGGAGTATTCACTAGACTAGGTAGAGACATAAAGTCATGTCAATCAACACAGATAAGCCAAACCATAATCCTACTGCCTGAGACTGGATCAAAATTAACCTTCATCAAATCAAAGTGACATGTGTATATCATTAGAGGGGATCTCATCTTCCCTTCCAGCAAACTGTCTCACCGCCTTTTTCATCCCCTCCCATTTTCTCTCTGAACTCTCTTCATTCAGCCTTCTGTTCCCTGCCATTTACCATAACTGCTCCCGATAAGGTCGAAACAACCTCATTGCTAATTCAAATGGTCACTTTTCAGTCATTTCAGTCATCGTACCTGACCTTTCACCATCTGTAGCATTTGACACAGTTGGTCATCCCACCTTTGTGAAATATATGCTAGCATTGGTCCCCATGATATTTCTGTCATGTGGTTTTCTTCTTCTTCACTAGTCAATCTTGGATCCCCTAATGGATACTCATCTCTATATAAATGAATTCCTAGAGGAACTCATCTAATCTCATAGCTTCAAATATAGTACATATTCGTGTCTATCCCATACATTTAGTTCCAGCCTGGACCTACCCACTGAGCTTCTGACTGTAATTTACATTTCCACTGAGCGTCCAGCTGTCATCTCAAATACACTATATCTAAATCTCTTTATCCTTTCCATTCTACCCTCTTCTGCCCTTTCCAGAACTCAGGTACAGACAGATTAAGCAGATTATTCAGGTAATGATAAGCAAAGTTGGCATTTAAATGCAGGCAGTCTAGCTCAAAAGTCCACACTTCTCCACTCTGCATTAGATAGATTGTTCAGGCCACTGACCTATCTCACCTGAGAGATTACAAAAGATTCAACTTTTCTCACTTGTACTATGTGGAACAAATCACAGACTAATCTTTTTAAATATAAGAAAAGCCAAATTAATCTTCTTAAATATAAAATAGTCTCTCCTACCAACCCCTGAATAGGTTTCTATTTCTGTTAAATGGAGTGTAATCTATAAATGGAAGCCCTGGAATAATTGGTTTCAATGTGCCAACTGCTACTTCTGTCATCTCACCAATCCTCACCTCCCTCACTTTGCTACAAGCATACTTGTTCCTCAAAATCACCAAACATGAAAATGCTTTAGCTTTGCAGGAACTATTCCCTGTCAGTAGCACAAAGTGCAGACATACACGTCTTACCTTCATTTATGTCATCAAATAGCTCCTTACCAGACAGACCTTCTCTAAACATCCCATATAAAATGGCATCATCACTTTCTATCCCTGTATCTTCTTAACATAGGAATTCATCACCACCTAACAATGTACATATTTATTAGTATATATTTTAAGTGTCTAATTATTTACACTAGAATCTGTCAGTGTAGAATCTTAGGTCATCACTATATTCCCAGCACCCAGAACAGTGCCTGTACCATAGTCTATAGTCACTAGTGAAATATACAGTAAATAAATGAAGTCATGGCATAAGGAAATAGTTTGAAGAAGAAAAGTCATCCCACCAAGAGCTAGGAACAATGGATTTAAAAAAAATTTATAAAGTCTATTGCTGAAAGCAGTAGGAATAAATGTGCCAATATTCTGAGGAAGTAGGAACATTCAAGATGTGAGCTGATATTGTACAGCTTCTCTTTTTCTGGGGCTATTCACAGAATCTATGCATAAGGAAATAAGTTGAAAATAATCTGGTCTTTGATCAAGTTGAGAGATGCTTTTCACAGATAAATCAGCAGAGATTTTGGACTCTTGTATAGCTAAGGAGGCAAATTTGGAGACTCAAGGGACAAAAATCCCAGGAAGGGAAAAATAAAAACTGACTATAGCTGGTTTCCCCTTTTAAGACAACTTACTGAATAATGATGCCTATGGCAGTAGGCTAATAAGCTCAGTGGGAAGTCTTCTATAGCAGAGTTGAGTTTTTTGTAGGCTTCTAGTACTAAGAAATCAAAGATTCAAGTTTATTTACTATCATGGAGAGGTTCCCTTGTGAACATACAAGCTCCAGTTGGAATCCTGAGAGATCCATATGGTCAGAGCAGGTATGAATTGGAATCTTAACAGAACGTGGTCAAAACTGCCTCACAAACTCAATTCAGTTTAGACCCTGATTGGGTCAAGATTATCATCTTCCCTACTAAAAGAGGAAAACATAAATGCTCTCTGAAGAAATATAATATTATGTAAAGCTTCAAAAAATCTTTTCACTATCTGGCATAAAATAAAAGGCATCCACCCTTCTGATACTAAAACCAGATAAAGACACTCCAAAAAAAAAAAAAAAAAAAAAAAACAGCAACAACAACAACAACAAACAAACTACAGGCCAATATCCCTGATGAACACAGATGAAGAAACCCTCAACAAAATAGCAAACTGAATCCAACAATACATTAAAGAATCATTCACTATGATTAAGTGGGATTTATTTCTAGGAAGTAAGGATGGTTCTATATTCACAAATCAATCAACATGATACATCACATCAATAAGACAAAGGATCAAAACCATATGATCATTTCAACAGATGAAGAAAAAGCATTTGACAAAGTAAAATATCCATTCATGCTAAAAACCCTCAACAAAATAGGTTTAGAGGGAACATACTCAATATAATAAAAGCAATATAAGAAAAACCCACAGCTGACATTATATGCACTTGTAAAAAACTGAGAACTTTCTCCTAAGATCAGGAACAAGACAAGAATGTCCATTCAGCACTTTTATTGAACACAGTACTGGAAGTCCTAGCCACAGGAATCAGACAAGAAAAAAGAATAAAAGTCATTCAAATTGGTAACAAAGAAGTAAAACTTTTACTATTTGCAGATGACATGATACTGTATATAAAAAACCTCAAGACTCTACCAAAAAAAAAATTGGCAATTGAGAAATGAATTAATTTGCAGGATACAAAAACAATGTACAGAAATCCACTGCAAACCAAATTTAACAATACATTTAAAAAATCATTCATCATGATCAAGGGGTATTTATTGGAGAAATGCCAGGGTGGTTCGATATATCCAAATCAATCAATGTGGTACATCACATTCATAAAAGAAAGAATAAAACCACATGACCCTCTCAATAGATGCAGAAAACACATCTGACAAAATACAAATCCATTCATAATAAAAGCTTTCAACAAAGGTTTAAGGAGAACATATCTCAACATAACAAAACCATATATAAGAAACCCACACCTACCATGATGCTTAATGGTGAAAAACTGAGAGCTTTTCCTTTAAAATCAGGAACAAGACAAGGATGTCCACTCTTAGCACTTTTACTCAACATAGTACTAGAAGTCCTAGCCACAGCAATCAGACAAGAAATAAAAGGCTTACAAATCGGTGAGAAAGGTAAAATTTTGACTAGAGACCTGAAATTCTATATTGCAGAAAATCCTAAATACCACCAAAAAAACTATTACAACTGACAAATTAATTCAGCAATGTTAGAAAGATATAAAACTAACGTATAGAAATCTGTTGCAATTCTATACAGAAATAATAAAGTAGCAGAAAGAAAACCAAGGAAACAACCCCATTTACAATTATACCAAAGTGATAAAATACCTAGGAATAAATTTAACCAAGTACTCTGAAAGCCATAAGACATTGATAAAAAAAAAATGATGATGACACAAGTGGAAAATTATAGCATGCTTAAGACTAATATCGTTAAAATATCCATACTACATAAAAGATATTCAGTACAATTCCTATCAAAATACCAATAGCATTTTTTATAGAACTAGAACAAATAATACCAAAATTTGTCTGGAACCACCAAAGAGCTTGAAGAGCCACAATGATCTTGAGAAAGAACAAAAACTGATAGTATCACAATTCCGGATTTAAAGATATACTACAAAACGTATAATATAAAAATAATTTATAAACATGCTTATATGGTCAATTAATCTATGACACAGGAGGCAAGAATATACAGTGGGGGGAAAAATCTACTCAATAAGTGTTGCTGGGAGCACTGGACATCTACATGCAAAACAATGAAACTGGATGACTTTCTTATACCATACACAAACATAAACTCAAAATGAATTAAAGACCTAAATGTGAGAACTGAAACCATGAAACTCCTAGAAGAAAATATAGATAGTAATCTCTTTGAGATCAGCCTTAGTATTTTTCTAGATTTGTCTCCCAAGGGAAGGGAAACAAAAGTAAAATTAAACTAGTGGGACTATACCAAAGTAAAAGTTTTACACAATTAAAGAAACTAATAAAATGAAAAGGCAACCTACTGAATGGGAGAAGATATTCACAAATTACATATCCAATAAGGAGTTAATATCCAAAATATATAAAGAACTTCTACAACTCAACATCAAAGAAACAAATGATCACAATTACAAAATGGGCAGAGACCTGAATAGACACTTTTTCCAACGAAGTCCTGCAGATATCAGAAAGACACATGAAAAGATGCTGAACATCTCTAATCATCAGAAAATTGCAAATCAAAACTACAATGAGGTAACACCTTATACCTGTCGGAATGGCTGGTATCCAAATGACAACAAGTGTTGGCGAGGACTTGGAGAAAAGGGAAGTCTTGTGCGTTGTTGGTGCGAATGCAAAATGGTGCAGCCACTGTGGGAAATATCCTATGAAGAATAGTGTGCGCAAATAGGCAAAGAATACCTTACACTCATTCCAGATAAATCAAACTTTGTCTAAGACTTTTAATCATCTTATAAAATTACTATAATTGAGGCTTCTTTATAGAATTTTAGTAGAATAACAAACCTAATTTAGTGACAGATGTACTCACATCTGTAAATGGATTCAATCACTTTTTAAATATTGTAAATGTGCTCTTAAACAACCAGTACAACTCAAACACTAGAAACATTTAAATCATTTCTAACAGTTGACTATTCAACTGACAAAATCAACACCAGGAGTTGTTACATATTTTTAAAGATATAATTTGCCAATCAGTCATTAAGCTTGAACAATAAATTTCTGGCAATACACATTTTAAATTATTACTGCAAAACAAATTCCTGGCCTCATTTGTAATCAACAATCATTATAAAATGTATTATAAGTAACCGAAAGGCCCTTAAGGAATTTCCTATTATGCCACAGGACAAGGTGCTAAATAAATATTTCTTGGATGACTGCATGAATATGAGCAGACATCAGCCTTACACTCAGTGAAAATTATTTCCAGATTTTGATAAATATTTATCTGGCAGTTTGTGGTAATGGTGTAGTATTTTTTTGTTTAGTGTTATCTTGTATACTCATTTGTTCATTTTGCCCTTTTAATTTGCTTTTTTCCCTCTTTGTTAATAGCATTTAAATAGAAAATTGAGATTCTTTCACTTGTTGTATAAAAACATCATTTTATCGTGGATGTCCAGTTCTGGTCTCCCTCAATTCTGATTAAAATTAATTTTCCAGCTTGGTCTTGAAAATGCATGTCCTTATAAATTCCCATTGCAGTTCTGAAATAGTTATATTAAAATTGAATTGCTTTTGGTATGGAATACTAGAAATGTATGCTCATCGGATATTATGTAGCTTTTTTAACTTACCAATTATAGTAGGAAAAATTCTGACCCTGAAATAAAGTTGCTATTTTTTATGTTTTTTAGGAGAGAGCAGTATCATCAAATGCCGATGGTTTATATATTTTTAAAAAGTTTCTAGAACTACTCTTTTCTAGTCCAGTCAAAATTTGTGGATATAAAAAGTTAGTGTTAAGCCTATTGCACATGAGTAATCCAATTGCTTCTCTGATATTCTTGGGGGTTAAAACCTTTGAGTAAATTACAGCCTGCACAGTTCAGCAGTTATAGTGATTCATTTAGTTAGGTTATTGTGATATATTGAGCATTTATCATGTACAAAGCATTCACAAAGTGTACCTAACTTGCAGGATTTTTCTTTAAAGAAAAGCAAGATGATATTTTAAAAACATGTAGCATAATGCTAGTCACATTTCTAAACCCTTAGTAAATGTTAGTTCCCTCCTCATTCTTTCTGTTGTTTTAGTCACTCTTTTATTCCATTTAACAGATATTTATTGTGTACCTACTGTATGGTTGGTATTGAGTTAGCCAGAAATTTCAAAACAGAATCTAAATTTGTGAGATAATCAAGTAGATGACCATGGTTCATCCATAATGAAGATAACTAGCTGAGATTTGATGGAGGTGGCCTAATGCTCCTATCTTCAAGTAAACATAACCTCCCTTTAAATAAATATTTACTTTAACAACTCCAGTCTTTACTCAACCGTTGGAAAGATGCAGAAGTATTTCACAAGTACACTTTGAAATATTTTTCTTTTAATGAGAGAAAGTATTATCAATGTCTTTGGAAAATCAAAGCCCAGCAGTTGAATACGTGGTAATTTCTTTTCTTTAGTTGATCACTTTTAGAAATATGCAGCATTGTAGTGGAAAATCATAGTAGTTCAACGAGTTGAACCTAAGCACCAATTTTCAGCGTATGTGTTGGGCGGCGGGGGAGTTTTCCCACACCACCAAGCAATGTTCCAACACCAGCTGGGTATCCTGTAATTCAACCTAATTACAACATAATCTACCTAAAGACAGTATCAGATTGCACAAGTTAAAGTCTCAGTACTGCTAGGCTGCTCTCCCTCTTTCAGATACCAAAGCTCCAGGTTGTTTCATGTGCTTCTGGCCTATCGGATGACAATTGGAGGTCCCAACAACCCCCTTCCCTGAGTTCAATTAATTTGCTAGAGTGGCTCAGAACTCAGAAACATTTTACTTACTAGATTATGGTTTATTACAAAAGGATAACACTCAGGAAGAGCCAGAAAGAAGAGATGCAGGAACTTCCACTCTCCTCAAATCTCCACATGATCACCAACCTGGAAGCTCTCCTTTCATGTTTTCATGGAAGCTTTATTACATAGGTATGCTTTTATTTAAGCTTACTCATTTATTTTGAGAGAGAGAGGAGAGCAAGTGGGAGAGGTCCAATGCAGAGCTCAAAACCATGAACCATAAGATCATGACCTGTGCCAAAACCGAGTCGGATGCTTAACTGACTGAGCTACCCATGTGTCCCACATAGGTATGTTTGAATAAATCATTGGACATTTGTGACTGAAATCAACTCTTTGGCCCCTCTCCCTGCCCTGGATGTCAGGAGGGAAGACTGAAAGTTCCAACTGTCTCATCACCTGGTTGGCTATACTGACGACCAGACACCATTCTTAGGTGGTGTCCAAAAGCCACCTCATTCACATAAGAAAAGGCAAGCCTTATCACTGCCATTAGAGGAAATGCCAAGGGTTTTAGGAGCTCTTTGCCAGATATAGGGATAAAGACATATATATATATATATATATATATATATATATATATATATATCACAATATTACAATAATGGTCTTGGTTGGAAATGGGGGTTGACTGGAATGATAAGGAGGTAACTCGAGTGGAGAATTATGTTCTGTATCTTGATAGAGGTTTGGGCTATACAGATATATGCATTCATCAAAACTCAGAGAATGTACACTAAAAATATATGTGCTTTATTTTACATAAATTTTAGTAAAGAACTGCATGCTAAAGTATTTGAGGAAGTTGGTGAGATGTTTGCAATTTAAATGAATAAAAAATAAGATGAATTCATGGATGAATAGAAAGATAGATAGTATGAATGAGAACTACAGTAAAATGTTAATGGTAGAATCTAGGTGATGGAGTTTAGGTTATTCACTAAAAAGTCTTTCCAGTTTTGCTGCATGTTCAAATGTTTGCATAATAAAGTGTTGGGAAAAAAAGAATACAACCTTAAGTGTGTATATAATTTATTCACTCTGTCTAGCATTTCTGATGTTAATAAAAGTATTCAGAACTTAATTAAACTGTATTTAATATCAATGCTGTCTTTTCATATGTACCCAGTGTTCATAATAGTGAAAGCTATTTCCTGCATGTGTTCCTTTTAGAACTCAATTAACATTGATTTGTCCACTGCTGCAGACTATATTAACACTAACGACTAGAATAAATTAGTGTTTGCTCCTTATGAATAAGTTCAATAACTTGCTGCTTTCATTCCAACTTCCTTTCCAATGTGTACAAATTAAAAGCTATTAATGATTCTGTTTCCTGGCGATTTTATTTTTATATTCACATTCAAATTGCATTCACTGAAATGTATATTTTTCCTAATAAATGTCAGATTTTATTGTTTGTTATTTCTATTTAAGAGTTTAATGGCTCTATTTGGATGTTCAACATTTAACTCAAAGAAAATTTCAGAATTTATAAATATAACATGCCCTATTTTTCAGTATGAATTTTTAGAAAGCACTAGGTTAGGGGTCCAGAAAATGGCTAGATTCACTGAAGGTATAAAAAGAGTGCAGAAAGCTATCTGAATTTATTTTTATTAAAAACTTTATTAATATTGAATATATAGATTGACCAATGACATGTTCACTTGGTTTCCCTCTGTCACATATCACAAGCAGTATCTGAATTTCCTGAAGAAAGAGTGAGTTTTGCAGTAGGGGAGAGTTAACAGTTAAGCTCATTGCATTATATTATAGTTCATACATGACTATTTAAGTGGATTTATAAATATTTACTTATTTTCACTAAATAAACTTAGAAAAGTTTCTAAGAAAGTTTCTAAGTTCCTTAGAAAAGGACACTTTGTTTAAAAGATTTCTAGAAGGGTAGGCAAAGAAGGAGAAAACAAACTGTGGAATGGAAGTCATATTGATGTGAACTTAAGTTGGTTTTGTCCTTTTCTCTTATCTTCTTGATCACATAAATAACCGAAGCACTTCACAGCATCCTCTTGGAGCAAACATGGATGCTCTAAGGTAATATGACCAAAAGTCACCTAAAATTATAGTTATCAAAAATATTTGAAAATTATACCCACTAAAGAAATTGCTGCATTTCTATACACTAATAATGAAGCAACAGAAAGAGAAATTAAGAAAGCAATTTATGAACCTAGAAATGTTCATTTCTTAAAATGTTAACTAATAACGATGGCATGAAGGCTTCATGAGTGAGATTTTTCTAAACAAGGAGGATTTTTCTAAACAAGTCTCTGCAACTTTTTTGGGGTGGGTAAAGTCATTTGATGCTCAATATTCAACTTTACAAAATTTTATTAACATAAACAAATGTTTAGAAGTCTTTTTTGAGTGGAAGACATAATAGCCAAAAAGAATGTAACAAAGAATTGTTCTTCCTGTCATATCACATGGAGTATCACGTGAAAAAAAAACATACTGCATTTAATTAAAAACAAAAACCCTAAATTGCCAGAAGATTTAAACAAGTAAGTGCATTGTGGAAGGTATGGAATTCAACTGGATGAAAATATCCATATCTCAAGTATATCCAAACTTATGATACTTTCTAGGTTTCACATCAGTAATGAAATACATAAAGAACTACTTTTTGATGATCCTCTAAAGAAATGTATAGGAGGAAAAAAAAGATTTTCAATAATATCTTCAATAAAATAAATATTTTCTTAAAATACCTACTTAAATATAACTGCTTATAACCTTATACCTAAAGGAGAAGAAAAAAGAAAACAGCCAAAAGCCAGAAGGAAAGAAATAATAAGAGCAGAAATAAATAAAAGAATAGAAGAAAAACATTAATGAAACCAGTAGCTATTTTATGAAAAAATAAACAAAATTGCTAAAACTTTAGTGAGATACATCAAGAAAAGAGAAATCAAAATCAGAAAAAGAAATAACACTGACGCCACAGAAATGCAAAGGATATGAAAAGAATATTATGAAAAATTAAATGCCAACAAATGAGACAGCCAAGAGAAAAGGACAAATTCCTAAAACATATAAACATTCAAATTTGAAGCAGGAAGAAATAGAAAACTTGAACAGAGGAATTATGAGCAATAAAATTGAATCAGTCATAAAAATAATTCCCAACAAAGCAAATTCCAAGGCCATATAACTTCACAGATGAATTTAAAGAGCTAATACCTATTCTTCTCAAACTTTCCAAAAATAGAAGAGGAAGGAAAATTTCCAAATTCATTCTAGCATTAACGGATACCAAAGGCTAGCATTAACGGATACCAAAACACCAAAGACACTACAAAAAAAAAAAAAAAAAAAAATAGGCGAGTATTTCTGATGAATTTCAATGCAAAAATGATCAAGTGGGATTTTTTCCAGGGATGCAAGGGTGGTTCAATATTTGCAAATCAATATGATCCATTACATTCATAAGAGAAAGGATAATAACCATATGACCATCTCAATATATAAAGAGAAAGCATTTCATGAAGCACAACATCCACTCATGATAAAAACCCTCAACGAAGTAGGTTTAGAAGGAACATACCTCAACATAAAGACTGTTTATGAAAAACCCATAGCTACCATGATATTCAACTGTGAAAGACCGAAAGCTTTTCCTCTAAGATCAAGAACAAGACAAAGATGTCTACTCTCACCACTTTTACTCAACATGGTACTGGAAGTCGTAGCCACAGCAATCAGACAATAAAAAGAAATAAAAGACATCCAGATTGGTAAGGAAGAAGTCAAACTTTCACTATTTGCAGGTAACATAGTATTACATATAGAAAACTCTAAAGACTCCACCAAAAAACTACTAAAACTCATAAATAAATTCAGTAAAGTCACAGGATAAAAAGTTAATACACAGCAATCTGTTGCATTTGTATATACTAATAATGAAGCAACACAAAGAGAAATTAAGAAAGCAACCCCATTTACAATTGCACCAAAAATAATAAAATACTTAGGAATAAACTTAAGGACATAAAATACCTATACTCTGAAAACTATAAAGCTATAGTCTAAAACTATAAAACTATAATCTTACAGTGTAGATAGTTTATTCTGCAACTTTTTCAATGTTTGGAGAGTCAATGAGATAGCTCATGGGAACCTGGATAGGATTGAGATAGAACTTTCAAGAGTTAAATTATGAAATTAATACATAATCAGAGAAAATATAAATGAATCTTAAAGGGACAGAGAATCATTCACAGCACCTGGGTCAAATAACTGACGAAACAAGGTTCTATTTAGGTGGTTCCAATTCAGTGGCAAGCAAAATAGATTATTTTAATTCTCAAGAAATGTATTGCTTAGTAAGAATCATATTAAATACTACTGCCTAATAAATATACTGATTTGCATTCTCTAATACTTTCAAGAAAAGGTACAAAAAGCATGTAACAAGGGAACCAAACCTTATTGGGGAGTCACTTCCATTTTCTGTGAATGACACTACATAAATCATGAGCAATTAGGTAACCTGATGAAAATTTGGGCAAAAATGTTTCAGGCATAGAGTAACATATTTGAAATCTCACAGTAGGAAATAGTTTGCAACATTAGGACAGTGCCTTTCAAGAAAATTTTCTTTTTATTTTAGACTTTATTAGTAAAAACTTTGAACATGCTGTGCCAAAATCTAACCAACTATTATGTTTGTTTCCTATATACGTATTATCTATATTATGAAACATAGGCATTACATTTCAACAAAAATAGCAATCAAGGAGGACATAAATTATGATTCTAATGTTTTCTTTTCACATACAATATATTAGCTGGCACATCCCAAAGATTAATGCATCCTGAAATCAAAATTATTTCATTACAGAACCTAAAAGATCAAGGTGTCTGATGAATGGTAAACAATAATGATGGGGTAAAAGTTGAGGGTCAGGTAGACACTGTCTAGATAATGCAGGGTCCTGATATACAGAATTAAAGCTCTTGAATTTTTTTCTCTTTTTCAAACAGACAACAATGAAGGATTTAGAGCATCCCATTTCTGAACGTACTGAAGCTACTAGATGCAGACAGGATGGGATAGAGACAAGAGCAAAGTAAAAGGAACATGGGAATCAGGAAAGATATGATGCAGACTTGGATTAGACTGATAGCCGTGGAGCCGGAAAAATTAATGCGATTAGAGATATATTTTAGAAGTAGATTTGGCTGGCTTTGTAATACAAGAAAACTGTATCATATGTCTAACAAATAATGTGTGAGTCCAAGTAGGGATTAGCCTGTCATGGAAGTAGAGAAAAGAGGAGAGGCAGTACCTGGCTCAAGAACCTAACTCCTATTTTGAAAAATGGATGCTTTACTAGTATGATATTTTTAAGCTTAAATTTTTTTTTTAACATTTATTTATTATTGAGAAACAGAGAGACACAGAGACAGAGCATGAGCAGGGGAGGGGTAGAGAGAGGGGGAGACACAGAATATGAAGCAGGCTCCAGGCTCTGAGCTGTCAGCACAGAGCCTGACGTGACAGAGCTCGAACTCACAAACTGGGAGATCATGACCTGATCCGAAGTCAGTCACCTAACCAACTGAGCCACCCAGACACCCCGATATTTTTAAGCTTTTAATAGATACATACAGCCTTGTCCTTAATTCATTTTCACCTAGTAACCATTGATTACAATCTGCTGTCATATATGTTATGTGTATCAAAGAGACGCAGCGCTGTCCAGAAGAATCCACTATTTCATTCTCTTTGCACTGAGGATTCTCAGTGCCATCTCTTCTGCAATGCATATCCCAACATTGTCTGTCTATTAAGGGAAGGTCACGTTGGCAAGAAGAAGATTGTGACTGCACACCATGATTGGACTTGGTTGGGCTCTTTGAGCCTTTGGTGCTATATCTGACTAAATGTGTGGATTTCATGAATTTACTTGATCTCAGTGCTTCCATGATCTCACCTGAAAAATGCTATGTAATAATAACGATCACATGAAGAAATATATATAAAGGTCATAATCTTAAGTATTCATTAAACATCAATTTTGGGGGCATCTGGGTGGCTCAGCCAGTTAAGCGTGTGACTTTGACTCAGGTCATGATCTCACAGTTTGTGGGTTCAAGCCCCTCATTGGGCTCTGTGCTGACAGCTCAGAGCCTGGAGCCTGCTTTGGATTCTATGTCTCCCTTTCTCTCTGTCTGTCTCTGTCTCTCTCTCCCTCCCTCTCAAAACTAAATGTTCACATTTATTAAAAAATTTTTAAACGTGAACATTAAATTTTTTTAAAAAGCATTAATTTTTGTTGTTATTATTTGGATTTTAAGATACATTTTAATGAGAAAATGAGCAGTGTTCACCTGAGGAGGATGGAGAGAAAGTAGTATCCTTAAGAATGAGATGGATTTTAGTTGTGCCAATGGGGAAAGAAAGAGTCAATGTACATTAAGGAAAAGAGTTAATTATAGAACTGAAGTGTCTGACAGAACAGTGGAAAATTCAATAAGCACATGGACAAGAGGAGAGAAGATAAACCTCACACTGGCACCCAGAAGGATGTTTGTATTGAGGACACTAGATGACCAAAAGCTAGGAGGATGGAAAACTTCTTAGCTTTATTGGCTTTAGTTTGGCCCCAAGAATGAGTTGAGGTTTATAAAGTGGAAGCTATGGCAGAAGAGACTGCATCTTCTCAGAAGCCTCAGGTTCTCTTGGGTGGCAGACATCTTGCCTCCTGGTGGAACCCTGCATTGGTTGTCTAGACCCTGGGGCGCTTTGCACACCTTGCAGGAAAACAGCTAAGGACTTGCTCTCTACCTGATCTGGTGGGCAGACACTCTGGTAGAAGGAAACCTGGTGTAGAGGAGATGAAGACTTAGCACAAGGCAATTCAAATCCTATAGATGCACTTTACTATAAGGCATGAGATCCCCAGCACTCGTCTCTGAAGTCATCTGGGACTCAAAGTGCTGCCAGCTTGGACAGGATCCCCAGAGAAGGGGCCTCCTAAATGATCTTCTTCTTGACTATTCAGGTACGAGTGAAAAATTGTATTGAGTAGTAGTTCAAATATTTCTGTCTCACGAAATCATCTTCTTGACCTAACGAGATTGTTAACTACGTGCCATGGTATCACTGTTCGTAGATTTTTACCGATCTTGGTGGATTAGTTTTGCTTTGGCCTATAAAGAAGAGAGAAACAAACTTCTCAATTTTCTTTTTGTGTATTACTGTGGTTCATGAGTGTTTTTTCTTATGCCTGCGGGCCTGGTCTGCGGTCCATCTTTGGCAATAATGACCTATACTTTTCCACAAATCTTCAAAAGAGATTCTTTCTGTGGGTTGCATGAGAATGTTTTCTAACACCCACACAGGAATTCTGTACTCACCAGGGTTAACCTGGAGCAGGGAATTATAGAAATTCTCTTACCTTTAGGCTGCTAGAATGAATATATTTGGGGCCACACACCCAGTTCACGGTGAGCTGATTAATTATTCCCCTCCTCTACTCAGAAGGAGCACAGAATAGAATTGAAGAATACAATCTCTGGAGTGAGACATCAGAGATGTTGTTCCAGGTCTCCAACTTGCTAACAGTAGAACCTGGGCAAACTTCTCAATGCTTCATGTGTCAGTTTCCTCACTTGTGAATTGCTCTTTCCTGCTTCCTGAGTTTCCTGTCTCCGCACTGTTATTGCCACCAGCATACACATATCTTATAAGAGCTTCCATTTTAACTTTTTAATAGGAAAAAGGAATGTTTTGTCTTGGTCTTTTTCTGCTATCTCCAAATATCCTGATAGATAGCCATCTTAAAAGATCCTCTTTACAGGTGATCTGTTTACTACCATTCTCTCTTGAAATCTCTCTAATCAGGCTCTTCTCCCCACCAACACTCCCTACTACTTTCTGACAAAAAACAAAACTCCAAACCTACTACTAGTCAAGATGATGAATGACCTATACATTTGCCAAGTAACTTGTTTCTTACACTGTAGATAACTCACTTAATCAGTGGCTTTTGACACAGTTCATCATTCCCTTTTCAAATCCTTCCTCACTCCATAAATGGGATACCACATTCTAAATGAGCAAACATAGAAAACTCAAAGTGCTAAAGGGCTTAGTCCTTTTACCTCTTCTCTTTTATATTGGTACTCATTTCCTGAGTTATTTTATCTAGTATCATGGCCTTAAATACCATGCATTCACCAATTATTACAAATTTGTATCTCAGACAATTTCTTTTCCTCTTTGAATTACATGCCTTTAGGTTCTGGGATGTCTATATGTGTTCTTATTATAAATTTCTAAAATGGTTTTTGTTACTTGCACTCCAAAGTCCAAATGCAGTTGCCTAATTAGCCTTCTGGGAATGTTGGCCCTGATATCCAAAATAAAGTTCCTATATCCTGAACTTTTCAGCAAAAGACTCTGGTTAAAACTTATGGAATTCTCAAAGTTTCCTGTAGTTTTTTTCATATGAACAAGAATTATTTGTTAAAATTCATGATTTTATTGAATGCAGAGACCTAAAACTTAAAGGTGTGACAGGGCTCCTCTGTCCTTCAGTGGGTTTCAGTTATGAGTATGACAAGACTGCAACATCAGGAAGGGACGATGTCAGCACATGGCAGTCCATAAAAATATTTTAGAAAAAAGGATGCACTGAAGACAATGTCTTTATTATTGAATAAGTGAACGGTCAATGGACTGTTGATCACAGGGAACCATTAGCATGATATCCACAAAGGAGACATCTACTAAATTATATTTAAAAGGCATACTTAAACTGCTTTTCCCTCCCTGTCCCTAGCAAGATAACCAATTCTCATTGTATTTGAAGTAATCTACCCAAGCATCTAAGAAATAGAGTGTAGGAAGTAGAAGAGAGACATTATGGAGTATATGAGAGGCAAGAATGATCTAAAACACTTACAAATACCTAATCTTTTGAGAAAATAAATGCAAGAGAGCAAGGTGCATTGGAGCAGTCCCATAATTGTGTTAAGTCCCTTAAGGTTCATGTCTGGCACATTAGGCATGTTATAATTGAACTGTTCAGAAAGAAATTAAAATTTTAATGATCTCTCCTCCCTTTGGAAGTAAACTTAGTTCCCTATTACTGATGTTGCCAGAACTCATAATGTCATTGTCTAACCAACACTTAATGGCCCCCTCTTAGAGCTGCTAATTTTATATAATTAATGTACATGTAAAAGAGCCTTGCAAATGTTTTACTTTCATATGCTACATGTTGGAAAAATATAAACTACCTAGTACTACGTTCTTACTTTGGAATCTCCCAAGATCTTGGTCAGCATTGTTGCACAGATATTGGCAGGGTATGGGTATTGTATCAATGCAGACACAATATGTTCTTCTGTTCATTCTCTCATCTCCCCTACTCTGATGGACACCTCTTTACATGTCACTAATATATATATATAATATATATATTATATATTATATATTATATATTATATATTATATATATATTATATATTATATATATTAGTTATATATAGTTATATATTCTATTATATTCTATTATATTCTATTGTATATTATATTATATGATTCAACTTACAAATGCTAAAATTACTCACCAATATTAGCTAAAAACTTTCTTTGAGGGTAATCATAGAAGTACATTTGTACATTTTGCCTTATCTGCTTTTTCTTAACAAATCTTTCTCTTACAAGTTTACAACTTCTGCTAAAATAGCATTTTCTTACACAACTTTCCCTAAACTGAGAAAGTCTATTACCTCCTTCACAACTCACAGTTTTCTTCCTTGGTGTTCATCTGTTGGTAGCCTAGTTTGCCTCCCACACAAACTTCTCCTGAGTTACTAGTTTTAGGGTATAAAGCTTGTCCTCACAACAGTTTCATCCTTATCACCTACACGGTCTTCATGCCATTCCCTAAGGCACCTCTCTCAAGGTGTGCTGATCCTTTTTAACACAGACACTTGCTGAGTCAAGAGCTTTTGGGAAGACTCAGAATAATTTAATTCCAAAGGCCTCAGACATGGAACTCAAGTTGTAAAAGGAACTTGTTTGAAGGGCAAGAGGGCAAAGAGTGGTCACAAAGTGTGGAAATGAAGGTTAAGAGTATGGGAGAGAGGGTTCTGGCTCAGAATGGCAACATAGGAGGCTCCTGGGCTCACCACCTCCCACAGACACACTGAATCTGCAACTACTTATAGAGTACCTTTCTCTGAAAACAACAACAACAGAAACCTAAAAATTGCTTGGCAACTCATCAACAGTCAGCAAACAAGTAAAAGTTCACAACAAAATAGGAAGGACAAGCTTGCCATAAACACCATCCCAGGCTTAGTGAGGAGAGAAGGGTTTGAACCCCACACTGGACACTCCAACTTTCAAGACTTCCACCTGAAAAATGAACCACATCTAGCTCTGAAAACCAATGGGGCTCACATCCATGAGACCCACAGGCTAAAGTGGTCTGAGAAATGGCTCTTAAAGGCCTCACACTTTTGGACTCACTTGCCCTAGGGACCAGCAAAGAAACAACTGATTGAGAAGTGCCAGACTTTGTGAATAAAGATTTACTAATTTAAAGCATTGGCCTGAGGGTCAGGCATCTAATTTCACACACATCTAGGGGCCTGCTGGCCCCTTTCTGTTCTCCCTCTGACTCAGTCTAGCCAGTAGGTTTCTTATCTATCTATCCATCTATCTCGTTTCTATGGTTCCATCCATGTGTTCGCTCTCTGGCTTGTTCCAGTTAGTGGGCACCATCTTTGCGCTCTCCCTCTGCCAGCTCCAGAGCACCAGCATTTCCCAGAGGGGAGCTTTTACACGTGTTTGACCCTGCTGCCCAGGGGATACACTCTTTGACCTCTTCGTCACAGCAAGAGGCAACAGACCCAGGAGCTCAGTCTTTCTCTGAAAGTGGACTAGTAGCTTATCATCATAGCTGGAAGCCCGAGGGGCAGCTTCTACTTATACACACATCAGAAGGCTGATTTTAATTCTGTCAAGAGACCTTGGAGGGCAGGTATTATCTTCAGGCTCTTTGCTGGCCATGCTCCAGAGCAACAGTGTTACTTGGAGGGGAAGTTTTACACACACCTGGTGCACCACTTTTTTTTTTTTTTTTTCTGCTGTCCCAGTTTTTGTGCTTATCACCCAGGTGTGCCTCTTGATCAACTGGATCTGGTAGCCAGGGGGGCTTGTGTTCCTGGGTCCCATGATAGGGTAACAACAATTGGAGAGAGAGTTCTTGTCAGGCTATACTACCCCCAGGGCTCTGCAACTACAGCAGACTGAAACATACTTTCTGTGAAAGAGGCTTATTTGTCCATGAGCTTTTACTTTAGGGCCAGTCTTCTGGTTTCACATATAACTAGAGGCCCTCAGGAAGTACTCTCAGGGAACAGAGGCCAGCAGACACAATCTACTCTGCTCATGGGTATCTCCCAGAGATGAGCTTATACTCTTGCCTAGTGCCTCAAGTTGTGTGACTGCCATCCAGGGGACACCTCCAGAATACCTGCCACTGGTGGCCAGAAGGGCTTATGCTTGTGGCCCTATAAGACTGTACACATTTGCATTCTTTAAAAGCTTCTGCCTGAGGATCTGGATTCCAATCAGGTTGGGCCTCGGTGCTGATGGAAATCCTTCCCTTTGGGACTTTGGTAGGTTCTGGCATGTCCTCAACTACGGGGCGGGGGGGGGCGGGGAGCTATTAAAAACCAAACAGGCTGCTTGGACAATCACAAAGTTTTGGGAGAATAACCATGAATAACAATGAATGACTAGAGCAAGGTTGAAAAATAAGGTTCATTTCCTACATGAGGCCCCTCATTCGAGACGGGAAAAGATGGCTGTTTTATCTGATGCAAAGAAACCAACACACAGAGAATATTCCAGTCTAAGATGGCAATGTTGAAAGACTGAATTCACCTCCTCCACAGAACACACCAAATTATACCTATTAATAGAACAATTCTTCCTGAAGAAGAACTAGGGGCTTATGAACAACCTGAACAACCAAGGTATAATGATAAGAGAACAAGAGAGATGGAGACATGGTCACAAAGAAAACGCCCAAACCCCACACTGCAAATGGCAATGGGGAGGGATAGCATCAAGGAACTGGGAATAGATCCATCTTTCCTTGAGCACAGAAAAAAGGCCACAGTTTAAAACAGCGACTAATATATAAAAGAGCTAACACTAGAACTTCACCACGTGGCGGTGGAACTGGGAATGGGAACATTCTCCAGGCAGAGAAACTGGAAAACAACACAGTTTACATTCCCACCACATCTAGAAAGCCTAGATGAGAGCAGGGTCTTGATACCATAATGGTCAAGTCTCATCATCACAGCAAGCTTTCAACCTCAGTGAGTCCTAGGTCCAGAAGCCTATACTGGCCCTGGTCATGCTGGGACACAGAAAAAAAGGCTGAGGTTTAAATGGGCCAAGCGGAGGGGCACCTGACTGGCTTAGATGGAAGAGCTAGTTGTTCTTGATCTTCAAGTTTGAGCCCCACATTTGGTGTGTAAGTTACTTCAATAAACTTTAAAAAATTAGGGAAAAAAGGAGGGAGCTGCGGGAATGCTCTTTTCTGCTCCATCTTAAAAGCCCAGACCAGGACATGTCTGGATACCATAATAGGTAGGTCAGGTCGTCACAGAGAGTTTGTGACCTCAGTGAGCCCAGGGCTCGCAAACCCACACCAGCCTCTATGGTGGTGGAGCACGGATTCTAAGACACAAGCTTTTTAAAATATTTTCTTAGGTCAGCGGATAATTTTTAAATTTCATTTTTATTTATTTTATTTTTTGTTTTTCTACTTTGTCTTTTCTTAATTTTTGTTCTTTTTAAAATTCTTTTTCCTTTTTATCTTTATTCTTTTTTAATTCTATTTTTTCTTTTTCTTTTATTTATTATTTTCTTCTTTTTTGTAAAAATCTATGGTTTAAAAGAATACCTAGCATGTACAGCCACAGTTCCAGGAAGCCAGCAAAAGTCACCAAGCACACATAGTCTATATAAGGGACACCATACCAAAGACTGCTCCTTCAAGTTTAGGAGAAGTGGGCTTTCTGCCTAATCCATAGAAACAAACACAAAAAAATAAAGCAAAATGAGGAGATAGATGAGTATGCTCCAAAAGAAGGAACAAGAGAAAAAGTCAGAAAAAAACTAAATGAAACATAAATAAGCAATATGCCTGATTTAAAAAAAAAATTAAATAAGGATCATAAAGATACTGGGCTGGGGGAAAGAGAAGAAGATTTCAGGGAGACCTTCAATAAAAAGATATAAAGTACTAATAAAAAGAACCAAATGAGAGTTGAAGACTAAAATAACTGAAATAAACACACTGAAAGGAATCAACAGTAGTTCAAAGGATGCGGAACAATGTACAGGTGATCTGGAAGACAGGAAATGGAAGGCACACTAGCTGAACAGCAAAAAGAGAAAAGAATTTTAAAAATGAGGTATTTTAAGAGATATCTTGGACACCAAGTGAATAAACATTCACATCATAGAGGTCCCAGAGAAGAAGAAGAGAGAGAAAGGTGTAGAAAATTTATTTGAAGAAATAATTACTGAAACTTCCCTAACCTGGGGAAGGAAATAGACATCTCAGTCCAAGAATCACAGAGAGTTCCAAATAAGGTGAACCCCAAGGAGGTCCACAGCAAGGCGTATCATATCAAAATACCAAAGGTTAAAGATAAAGGGGGAATCTTAAAAGCAACAAGAGAGAAACAAAAAGTTACATATTAAGAAAGCCTATAAATTATGAGCTGAGTTTTCAGCAGAAACGTTGCAGGTCAGAGGGAGTGGCATGATATATTAAACAAACAAGCAAACAAACAAACAAGCAAAACTACAACCAAGAATACACTAACTGGCAAGGTTATTGTTCATATTTGAAAGAGAGATAAAGAGATTCCTGGACAAATAAAAATTAAGGGAATTTATCACCACTAAATAAAAGAAATGTTGAAGGGAAAAAACATGGCCATAATTAGATATAACAAAATTATGAATAAAAAGGTGAAAAATATGATAACATATACATAAAACATGGAGAAGGAAGTAAAGAGGGAATAACTTTTTCTTTCTTTCTTTTTTTTTTTTTTAAGAATGTGTTTGAACTTAAATGACCATCAAATTAATACAGACTACTACTTTCTTAGGATGTTATATATGAACCTCCTAACCACAAACCCAAAACCTATTATAGATACAGAAAAAAATAGACAGAAAGCTAAATATAACACTATAGAAACTCATCACTCACAAAGAAACAGAGCAAGAGAGTAAAAAAGGAACAAAGAATAACAACAAAAAAGCCCAGAAAATATATTTTTTTCAATGGCAATTAGCGTATACTTATTAGTAATCCCTTTAAACATAAATGGTCTAAATGCTCCAATTGAAAGACATGGCATGGCAGAATGGATTAAAAAACAAAAAAACCTCAATAACCCATATATATGCTGCCTGCAAGAGATTCACCTCAGACCTGAAGACACATACAGTCTGGAAGTGAAGAGGTGGAAAAATGTTCACCATGCTAATGGAAGGAAAAAAAAAAAAAAAGCCAGAGGAGCAATACTTATATTAGACAAAATAGACTTTAAAACAAAGGCTGTAAGAAGAGACAAAAATGGGCATTACATTATGATAAAGCTGTCCATTCAACGGAATATACAATAATTGTAAAGATTTATGCACCTAACACTGGAATGCTTAAACACATAAAGCTGATATTAACAGACATAAAGAGAGAAATTGATGGCAATACAATAACAGGGGGCTTTAACACCTTTCTATCAGCAGATTATCCAGACAGAAAAATCAATGAGGAAACAAAGTCTTTGAGTGACACATTGGACCAGGTTGACATAACCAATATATACAGAACATTCCATCCATCCAAAACAGAATACACATTCTTTTCAAGTGCACATGGAACATTCTCCAGAATAGATCACATATTAGTCCATAGAAACAAGCCTCAATAAATTTGAGAGGATTGAAATCATACCATGCATATTTTCCAATCACAATAGTATAAAACTAGAAATAACTCACACAAAAAACTGGAAAAAACACAAACATGTAAACACTAAACAACATGATACTAAACAACCAATGGGTCAACAAAGAAGCAAAGGAAAAATAAAAAAAAACGTAAACAAATAAAAATGTAAACACAATGGTCCAATGTCTTTGGGACGTAGCAAAAGCAGTTCTAAGAGGGAAGTACATAGTAATACAAGCCTATCTCAGAAAACAAGAAAAGGCTAAAATTAAAAAAAAAAACAACAAAACTTTACACTTAAAGGAACTAAAAAAGGAAAACAGATCAAAATGAGTAGAAGAAAGGAAATAACAAGGATGAGAACAGAAATAAATGACACAGAGACTAAAAAAAAATAATAGAGAAAAATAAATGAAACCAAGAGCAGATTCTTTGAAAATATTTTACATAATTGGCAAACACTTAGGCAGACTCATCAAGAAAAAGAAAGAAATAACCCAAATAAATTAGAAAGAAGAGAGAAGTAGCAACAGACATGATAGAAATACCAAGGATTATAAGAGAATACTATGAAAAATTATATGCCAACAAACTGTACAACCTAGAATAAATTCCAAGAAACATACAGTCTTTTAAAACTGAACAAGGAAGAAAGAGAAAATCTGAATACATGGATTACAAGTAATGACAAAATTAGTAATTAAAAAACTACCAAAAATAAAAGTCTAGGACCAGATGAATCCACAGGCACATTATACTGGACATTTAAGAAAGTTAATACCTATTCTTCTCAAACTATTCCAAAAAAATAGAAGATAAATGAAAGCTTCCAAATACATCATACAAGTCTAGCATTACTCCAATACTAAAATCAGATATAGATAAGACAAAAGAAGAAAAGAACAGATCAATATCCCTGATGAACATAGATGTAAAAATCCTCAACGAAATATTCACAAACTGAATCCAATAATACATTTAAAAGGCCATTCACCATGATCAGATTGGATTTATTCTGGGGATGCAAGGATTGTTCAATATTCACAAATCAATCAATGTCATATACCATATCAACAAAATGAAGGATAAAAGTTATATGATCTCAATAGATATAGAAAAGCATTTAACAAGACTCAACATCCATTCATGATAAAAAAATCAACAAATTGGGGTTAAAGGAAACATAACTCAACATAATAAAGGCCATATGTGAAAAACCTACAGCTAATATAATATGCAATGGTGAAAAACAGAGATTTCCCTCTATATTCAGGAAAAAGATAAGGATGTCCACTCTCACCACTTTTATTCAACATAGTACTGGAAATCCTAGCCACAGCAACTGGAAAAAAAGGAAATAAGAGGCATTTGTATTGGTAAAGAAGAAGTTAAACTGTCACTATTTGTGTATGACATTATACTATACATAGAAAATCCTAAAGACTCCACCAAAAAAAGCTACTAGAAGTAATAATCAAGTTCAGTAAACTGGCAGGACACAAAATTAATACTTGGAAATCACTAGTGTTTCTATACACTAATAATGAAGTGGAAGAAAAAGAAATTTAAAAAAATATATACCATTGCACCAAGAAATAATAAAATACCTAGGAATAAACTTAACCAAGGAGGTAAAAGACCTGTACTCTAAAAACTATAAAACACTAATGAAAGAAATTGAAGAGGACACAAACACATGTAAAGTTATGTCATGCTCATAGATTGGAAGAATATTAAATTGTCCATACTACCCAAAGCAATGTACAGATTTAATGCAGTCCCTAACACAACACAAACAGAAATTCTTAAAGAACTAAAACAAATGCTGTCTTTTCCCCATTGTATATTCTTGCATCTTTTGTCATAGATTAATTGACCATATAATTGCAGGTTTATTTCTGGGCTCTCTATCTTATTCCATTAATCTCTGTGTCTATTTTTGTGCAGGCACTATAATGTTTTGCTTACTACAAATTTGGAGTATATTTTGAAATCTGTGTTACCTCCAGTTTTGTTCTCCTTTCTCAGGAATGCTTTGGTTATCCAGGGTACTTTGTGGTTCCGTACATATGTCTGGAGTCCTCTTTTGTTCAGCAAGAGAGCAGATGCAGAATTAAACGTGAGAGAGGCTTATGACCAGGAGGAGACAAGAGCCCTGAGTAAGGGTCCTTGCTCCATATTTATTAGGATCAGAAGGCTTACAAACACGATGGACATGCAGAAAGAGACAATGAAACAGTGAACATTAATTCATTTATGTGAGAGAAAGGGGGTTTCGAAGATATGTGGGTTTGGGTCAATACAAAACAAAATCGTAGCACCTGAGCAGATGGCTATTTATGGCAGTCACCAGGTGCCCTGTCTGTTTATCTTCACTTGCCTAGGGGTTAAGACAGATAGAGCATGCTACTTCAGGGTCAACAAGACACCTTTATTTTGCTAATTAGCTCCACTCCAGGTAAATTCACCCTGCTTTCCCACTCTATCACCCTGTTTACCTGTTTACCTATTCTGGGTGCTTCAGTCCTGTGAAAGCAGCTTTCTACTTTTGTCCTATGCTGAGGGTGCTTTTGCCCCGTTTACCTATCCTGGATGCTTTTGCCCCATGGCTTCCCATTCCTATGCTTTTGTTCTAAAAGCGCTGGGGGCGCTTTCACCCTGTTTACCTAATCTTGGACGCTTTAGTCCTAAACCCTGTTAACCCACTGGTGCAATCTCAGGGAATTCCTAAACTTATTCCTCACAAACTTCTATTACTCAAGACCAAAATAATGATTAAAAAATGGCCAGAGGACCTGAATATTTTTCCAAAGAAGACATACAGCTGTCCAACAGACACATGAAAAGATGCTCAGCATCAAAAATTATCAGGGAAATGACCATCAACACCACAATGAGACAGCACCTTACACCAGTCCAAATTGCTAGTATCCAAAAGATAGGAAATAACAAGTATTGGTGAGGCTGTGGAGAAAAGAAAACCCTGTGCACATTCCTCTGTTGTTGGCAATGTAAATTGGTACAGCTGCTGTGCAAAACAGTATGGACATTCCTCAAAAAATTAAAAACAGAAATACCATATGATCCAATAATTTCATTATTGGGTATTTACCCAAATGCAATGAAAACACTAATTCAAAAGGATATATATACACCCTTATGTTTATTGCATTATTTACAATATGCAAAAAATGGAGTAAACATAAGTATCCCTTAATAGGCAAATGGATAAGGAAAATGTAGTACACGCACACACACACACACACACACACACACACAAAATGGAATATTATGCCACCATAAAGATGAAATATTGCCATTTGCAACATTAAGCTAGACCTAGATGTTATCATACTGAGTGAAAAAAGTCAGAACTGAGAAAGGCAGATACCATAATTCCATTCATAAGAGGAAAATAAAAAATGAATGAACACGCAAAAAACAGAATCAGGCTCACAGGTACAGAGAATAAATTGATGGTTTCCAGAGGGAAGGAGGATTGAGGGATGGGCAAAATGAGTGAAGGGGAGATGGAGATACAGGCTTCCAGTTATGGAATAAATAAGTCACAAAATTAAAAGGCACAGCATGAGAGTCAATGATATTTTAATAGTATTGCAATGGGACAGATGGTAACTATACTTGTAGTGATCATAGCATAATGTATAAGTTTGTCAAATCACTAATGTGATTTGTTGTACACCTGAAACTAACGTAACATTGCATGTCAACTACACTCAACTAAATAAAAAAGCAACCAACACAAGTCAAGCAAAATGAAGGAACAGAGCAATATGTTCCAAACAAAAGTACAAGAGAAAACATCAGGAAAACAAACAAGGAAGCAAACAAACAAACCTTAATGAAATGGAGATAAATAATTTATGTGATAAAGAGTTCAAAGTAATGGTAATAAAGATGCTCACAGGATTCAGAAGAACGGGGATAAACACAGTGAGAACTTCAAAAAAGGGATAGATAATATAAGATAGCACCCAACGTAAGTCCCTGAGCTGAGGAATACAAAAACTAAGCTAAAAAAATACACAACAGGGTTTTAAAAGCTGACTAGATGAAACAAAATAAAAAGATCAGGTAATGTGAGATGGAAGTGGAACTCACCCAATAACAGCAGCAAAAAGAAAAAAAAGAAGAAAAAAGTGAAGACAGCTTAAAGGATACATAGGACAATATAAATTGAACTCAGACTCACATTACAGAAATCCCAAAGGAGAAAAGAAAAAGAAAGGGGCAGAAAACATTTGAAGGAACAATGGCTGAAAGCCTTTCTAACTTAAGGAAAGCTGCAGACATCCAGATAAGGAGCACAGAGAGTTCCAAATGAGATTAACTCAAAAAGACCCACATTAACACACATTACAATTAAAATGTTGAGAGTTAAAGACAATGAAAGAATCTTAAAAGCAGCAATAGAAAAACTTATTATGTACAGGGAACCCCTCTGACACCATCAGCATGTTTTCAGCCGAAACTTTGCAGGCTACAAGGGAGTGCCACAATATATATTTAAAGTGCTGAAACAAAACAACTTTCAACCAGAAATATTTTATCAACAAAATTATATTTCAGAATTGAGGGAGAGGTAATGAGTTTTCCATATAAGCTAAAGTTAAAAGAAGTTATCACCAAACCAGCCTGAGAAGAAATGTTAAAAGGGACTTTGTTAAGCTAAAAACAAAACAAAACAACAAGAGTTACACAAAAAATAAAGGAACAAAACACTAATTAGTAGCAAGAAAACATTTGGAAGTATAAATCTTACTGGTAAAGATAAATGTATAAAGGTAGTGGGCTAATCATTTATAAACCTAGTATAAAAGGTCAGATACAAAAATAGGAAAAATAAATACAATTACAATAATTAGTTAAGTGATACAGAATATACAAATATGTAAAATGGGACATAAAAATAAAATGTTAGAGGTGGGAAGTAAAATATAGAGCCTTAGAATATTCAAACTTAAGTTGTTATCAACTTAAATAGACTGCTATAAAAACAAGTTGTTGTACATAAATAAGCCTCATGGTAACCACAAAGCAAAAACCTATAGTAGATACACAGAAAAAGAAATCTAGGCATATCAGTAATGAAAATCATCAAACCACAAAAGTTAACAAGAGGAGAAAGGAATAGGGAGTAACTTCAAAACAGTCAGAAAACAATTTTCAAAATGGTAATAAGTACATACCTATCAGCAATTACTTTAAATATAAATGGAATAAATTATTTAACCAAAGGACAGAGTGGCTGAATGGATTTAAAAAAAAAAAAAGTTAAGAACCTGGGCACCTGGGTGGCTCAGTCAGTTGAGCAGTTGAGCGTCTGACTTTGGCTCAGATCATGATCTCATGGTGTGAGTTTGAGCTCTGTGTCAGGCTCTGTGCTGATGGCTCAGAACCTGGAGCCTGCTTTAGATTCTGTGTCTCCCTCTCTCTGTGCCCTCCCCCACTCACTCTCTCTCTCAAAAATAAATAAACCTTAAAAAAAAGTTAAAAACCATGCTGCCTACAAGAGGCTCACTTCAGAACTAAAGACACATATAGACTAAAAGTGAAAGGGTAAAAACCCCTTCCAAAGGAAAACCAAAAGAAAGTTCGAGTAGCCATACTTTTATCACACAAAATAGTCTTTAATACAAAGACAGTAGGAGATGAAAAGGGCATTAGATAATGATAAGAGGGTCAATCCAA
Organism: Panthera onca; assembly: GCF_046562875.1. Classification (NCBI taxonomy): domain Eukaryota; kingdom Metazoa; phylum Chordata; class Mammalia; order Carnivora; family Felidae; genus Panthera; species Panthera onca. The sequence goes on along the minus strand of NC_138342.1, from coordinate 29,943,086 downwards.
CAAGAAGATATAGCATTTGTAAATATTTACGCACCCAGCAAAAGAACAGTAAATATATAATTGACTCTTGAACATGGCTTTCAACTACACAGGTACACAGGTATGTGATTATCTTTTGCCTGATAAACACAGTACGGTGCTAAAAACACATTTTATCTTCTTCATGATATTCTTGATATTTTCTTTTCTCTAACTTACTTTCTTCTAATAATACACTATATAATACATATGACACATGAAATGAGTGTTAATAGACTGTTATCAGTGAAGCTTCAGTCAACAGTAGGCTATTTGTAGTTAAATTTTTGGAGAGTAAAAAGTTTTACATAAAATTTTGACTGCTTGGATTGTGGACATGAGTGGCCTTAACCACCATATTGTCCACTGTATTCTGTTGACTTTGAATGGAATGTTCTGTGTATATCTCTTAAGTTCATGTGGTCTAGGATGTAATTTTAGTCCAATGTTTCCTTACTGATTTTCTATTAATCATCAGGGAAATGCAAATCAAAACCATAAAAAGGTGTAATCTCACATCTATTAGAACCTCTATTATCAAAAACATAATGTGAAGAAAAGAGAATGCTGTGCATAATTGATCAGAATGGTGTAGCCATTATGGAAACATTATGGAAGTTCCTTAAAAAATTAAAACTAAAACTGGCATTTTGCTTCTGGGTATTTACTCAATAAAAACAAAACACTAATTTGAAAATATATATTCACCCCCATGTTCATTGCAGCATTATTTATAAAAACCAAGTTATGGAAACAACCTAAGTGCCAATCAATGAGTGAATGCAGAAAGATATGGTGTATATTATACAATACGATATTCAGTAATAAAAAAATTAATTCTTGCCATTTGCAACAACATGGATGGACATTGAAGGCATTATACTCAGTGAAATAAGTCAGAGAAAAAGAAATACCACATGATTTTATATGTGAAATCTGAAAAACAAAACAAAACCAGAACAGCAACGACAAAAAACAAACAACAAAAAAACCCAGCAAGGTTCTGGTCCAAGATGCCAACATAGACCCTGAACTCACTTCTTCCATAGACATACCAAATCTGCACCTGTATATATAGAGCAATTCCTGCTGAACTGAAGGCTATCTGAACAGCTTCTGCACAACAAAGAATAGGCCACAGAGAAAACAGCAAGAGAGACAGAAACATAGTAAAAGGGAATCCACACCTCCATCACTGTGAACTGAAGTTGAGAGGGATAGTACTGAGGGATGGTGAATAGATCTGTGTGTTCTGGGACACAGCAAAAAAGCTGAAGTTTAATTTTTAAAATGTTTTTATTATTTATTTTGAGAAAGACTGTGAGAGCACAAGCAGGGGAGGGGCAGAAAGAGAGAGGGAGAGAGAGAATCCTCAGCAGGCTCCACGCTGTCAGTGCAGAGCCTGATGCGGGGCTTGAATGTACAGACTGTGAGATCATGGCCTGAGCTGAAATCAAGATTTAGATGCTGAACCGACTGAGCTACCCAGGTACCCTAAAAGCTATAGTTTAAAAGAGCAAATAAATATAATGGACCCAGGCTTAGAATTCCACCAAATGGTGGAAGAACTCTGGAACTCTCTGTCAGTCAGAGGGGCTGATGAACACCACAGTTTACAATCTCCCTCCACCTTGATAGTACAGATAAGAGTAGGGTCTGGATGTCCCAGTTGGCCTGTGGCTTCAGTGAGCCCCAGGTCCCTAACCCAGATCAGTCCTAGATATCCTGGGACACAGAAAAGAAGTAGTGGTTTAAAACAGCAAGTAGAATATAGAGCAACTGTCTCTAGAGCCTTGCCAAACAGTGGGGAGCTGCTGAAACTCTCTCTAGGTCAGAGGGCCTGGCAAGAGCCGCAGTTTATGCTCACTTTCCACCTTGAAAGTATGAATGGGAGCAAAGTCTGGGCATCCTAATTGGTCTAAAACCTCAATGAGTCCTTGGTGCCTAGCCCACACCGGCCCCAGCCATCCCATCAAGGTGGCCCCATAGTGGTATATACCAGGAACCCCGTGGTCAGCATTCACTATAGCTCCAGCCATCATGCCAGGGTGACAGATGCAAAGCACCCCGGGCCCACATCACTTCAGATGTTTCACTTCAGACAACTTGCTAGGGTACCCCCATTACAGAATGCTCTAGGACTTTCTGGCTCTTGTCCGCTTCAGCTTCAGCCACTCTAGTAGGGCAGTCCCTGCATGGAGTGCCCTGGGACTCCCCTAACTCATACCCTACCTCAGCTCCAGCCACCCACCAGGACACCCTGGTGCAGAAGACCCTACATTCTGTCAGGCACCCACTTTGGCTTTAGCTGTCCTCCTAGGGCATTCTCTGTGTGGCAATCCCCAGAACAACCTAGTTTGCACCTAATTCAGCTTCAGCTGTCCTCCCAGAGTGTCCTCATGTAGAACTTTCTGGGACTGCCCAGGCCTATGCCCACTTCAGCTAGAGCAATCCTGCCAAGGTACCCCCACTGCATAAGCACCCCAGGCCTATACCCCACTTTGGATCCAGCTGCCTGGCCAGGGTACCCTCTGTGCAGAGAGCCCCAAGATTCCCCAGCTTGTACCCACTTCAGCTTTAGCTTCAGCTATCCTGCTATAGAGCCCTCTGTGTGGAAAGCCCCAGGACCATCCTAGCCCATGACCATTTTGGCTCTGGTCATCTACCAGGACAGCACCAGCACAGAGTACCTAGGACCCCTAGCCCACGCCAGCCAAAGCTACAGCCAGCTGTGATGATCCCATGGTTCATGGGTTCGAGCCCCTCATTGGAATTTGTGCTGACAGCTCAGAGCCTAGAGCCTGCTTCAGATTCTGTCTCCCTCTTTCTCTGCCCCTCCCCAATTCATGCTCTCTCTCTCTCTCTTTTTCTCTCAAAAATAAACTTAAAAAAAGTTAAAAAAAGAACTATCTTATGTTTAGGCAATTACACTACCAACTATTTACCCAAAGGATACAAAAATGATTTGAAAGGACACATGCAACACAATGTTTATACCAATGCTATCAACAATAGCCAAGTTATGGAAATATACATCGACTAATGACTGGATAAAGAAGAGGTGGTAAAGACATACAATGGAATATTACTCAGCGACCAAAAAGAATGAAATCTTGCCATTTACAATGACATGGATAGAGTGCAGTATGCTAAGCAAAATAAGTTAGTTGGAGAAATATAAATACCATACAATTGTGCTCATATGTGGAATTTAAGAAGGGAAACAGGTAAAAATAAGGGGAAAAAAAGAGAGAGAGACAAACCAAGAAAGAGATTCTTAACTACAGAGAACAAACTGAGGGATGCTGGAGGGGAGGTGGGCAGGGAGATTGGTTAAATGGGTGATGGGGATTAAGGAGTTCACTTGTGATAAGCACTGGGTGTTATATGTAAGTAATGAATCAGTAAATTCTACTCCTAAAACTGATGTTACATTATATGTAACTGGAATTTAAAAAACTTGAAACAAACAAACAGAAAGAACGACCACCACAAAATGATTAACAAAAATAGCAAAAAGTATATACCCATCAATAATTACTTTAAATGTACATGGTCTAAATGCTCCAGTCAAAAGACATAGGGTGATGAGATATATTAAAGAATAAGACTATTCATATGATCCCTACAAGAGACATACTTCAGACCTAAAGACACATACAGACTGAAAGTGAAAACATGGAAAAAGACATTCCATGCAAATGGAAGGAAAAAAAAAAAAAAGAGAGAGAAAACAAACAAACAAAATAGCATTACTTACATCCATTAGAATGAACAAAGACTGTAACAAGAGACAAAGAAGGACTTTACACAGTGATAAAAGGCTCAATCCAACAAGAGGATATAACAATTATATTTGCATCCATCACTGACATACCTAAATATATAAAGCAAATATTAACAGACATGAAAGGAGAAATTGACCAATACAATAATAGTAGGGAATGCCAACACCCCACTTACATCAATGGATAAATCATCTAGGCAGAAAATCAATGAGGAAACAATGTCCTTGATTGATACATTAGACCACCCAACATTACCCTGATACAAAAACCAGACAAAAACACTACATAAAAAAAAAAGAGAAAACTACAGACAACATTCTTGATGAACAAAATGTAAAATTCCTCAGCAAAATATTAGCAAGCCACATTCAACAATACATTAAAAGGAGCATTCACCACAGTCAAGTGGGATTTATTCTGGGGGTGTAAGAATGGTTCGATTTTTGTTGCAGGATTTTTTACCTCAATACCTGGGGTTTGTCGTCTCACCATTTTGAAGACTAAAGAGGTGGACACAAAATGCGCAGCAGGCCAAAGTCTATTGGAGTATGAGTTAAGAAAAGTAAGAAAAGTGTAAAAGCTCTCTTTACAGGGAGGGGGCATTCGAAGGTGAATACCCACGACTACAGGCAAGGGCTCTTGTTTTATAAGGTTCTGGTCAGCCCTGACTTCCCTTACCCCTGGTTCCTTCTCAGGTCCTACCTTTATTGGCTTGATAACTCTAGGTACTGGGTTGTCCATTACTGATTGGCTTGATCCCATTGTATGAGGGGTGGCCTATAGCCATACCATTCCTTGTGGGTCATACATTTTATGGTCTACTACTTATTTTAGTTAGGTCTTTTTTCAAATTCCTGACGGGAAAGTGATGGGGAGTGGGTGGTATCTGTTATATTATTAAGAGGAATCTTATGCCTGAGGGGGTTTGCTGTGGTCAGATGCTCCCAGCATTGTTCCAAAATGTGTTTTTTCCTCAGGTCCTAACCTTTCCCTCCGTGCCTTTTTTATCCTATCTTTCCCCATCATATTTTTACAAATCAATCAACACTATATATGATATCAACAACAAAAAGGATAAACATCATAAGATTATCTCAATAAATACAGAACCATCATTTGACAAAATAGAGTATCTCTTCATGATAAAAAAATCTCCACAAGGGTGACTTAGAGGGAAGAAACCTCAACAAAATAAAGACTGTACATGAGAAGCCCACAGCTAATATCATACTCAATGGTGAAAAACAGAGCCTTTCCTCTAAGGTCAGGAATAAAACAAAGATGTCCACTCTTCCCACTTTATTTAAAATAGTACTGAAAGTCCTAACCACAGCTATCAGACAAAAAATAAAAGGCATCCAAATTGGTAAGAAAGCAAAGTTTCACTATTTGCTGAAGACATCATTTTATACATAGAAAACCCTAAAAACTTCACTAAAAAACTCTTATAATAAGCAGACTTAGTAAAGTTGCAGGATACAAAATTAATACCAGAAATCAGCTGCATTTCAATACACCAATAATGAAGTAGCAAAAAAGAAAAATTAAGAAAACAATTCCATTTACAATTGCACAAAAAAGGATAAAATACCAAGAAAAAATTTAACCATGGAGGTGAAAGACCTATACTCTAAACACTATAAAACACTGATAAAATAAACTGAAAACAACACAAAGAAATGGAAAGATTTTCCATGCTTATGAATTAGAATATTGTCCAAATGTCCATACTACCCAGAGCAATCTACAGATCCAATGCAATTCTTATCAAAATAACAACAGCATTTAAAAAAAATATTAGCATTTTCCACAGAACTAGAACAAACATTCCTAAAATGTGTATGGAATCTCAAAAGAGCTTGAATAGCCAGTGCAACCTTGAGAAAGAACAAAGCTGGAGATATCATAATCTGAGATTTTCAAGATACACTCCAAAGCTATAATAATCAAAACAGCTAGTGCTGGCACAAAAATAGACCTACAGATCAATGGAACAGAACAAAGCTCATGAATAAAACTATGCTTATTTGGTCAATGAATGTACAACAAAGGAATCAAGAATATACAATGGTGAAAAGACCGTCTCCTCAATAAATGGTGCTAGGAAAACTGGGCAGCTATGTGAAGAATGAAACTGGACCACTTTCTAACACCATACACAAAAATAAACTCAAAATGGATTAAAGACCTACATGTGAGACCTGAAACCACATAAAACCCCTAGAAGAAAACTGACAGTAATCATTTTGAGATCAGCCCTAGCATTTTTATAGATATGCCTGCTTAGGCAAGGGAAACAAAAACAAAATAAACTATTGGGATTACCCCAAAATAAAAAGCTTTTTCATAGCAAAGAAAACCATCAATAAAACAAAAAGGTGATCCACTGAATGGGAGAAGATGTCTACAAATGATATATCCAACAAGAGATTAATATCTAAAATATATAAAGATCATATATAACTCCGTACTAATAAATAATCCAATTAAAAAATGGGCCAAGGACCTGAATATTTTTTTCCAAAGGAGCCATACAGATTTCCAACAGACACATGAAAAGACACTCGACATCATTCATTATGAGGGAAATGCAAGTCAAAACCACTAGATATCACCTTATACCTGTCAGAATGGCTAAAATAAAAAAGATAAGAAATATCAAGTGTTGGTGGAAATGTGGAGAAAAAGAAACCCTCCTGCTCTATTGGTGAGAATGTCAACTGGTACGGCTACTGTGGAAGCAGTATGTTTTCTACCCAAAATAGTATGAGTTGCTCCCCAAAATAAAAATAGAACTATAATACGGTTCAGTAATTCTGCTACTGTGCATTTCCCCAGTAAATAACAATACTAATTGGAAAAGACAAATGCACCACCATGCTTCTAGCAGCATTATGCTCAATAGGCAAGACATGTAAGCAACCCAAGTGTCCATTGATGGATGAGTGGATAAAGAAGTTGGGTTGTCTGTAAATACAACAGCGACTAATCAGCCATTAAAAAGAATGAGATCTTGCCATTTGCAACAGCATGGATGAACCTGGAGGATATTATGCCAGTGAGACAAAGGGAAATACCACAGGATTTCATTTATATGTGGAATAAAAAAATGAAACAGATGAAAAAACAAAGCAGAAACAGACTCACAGAGAACAAATGATGGTTGCCAGAGAGGAAGGGTATGGGGGAGTGTGCAAAATTGGTAAAGGGGAGTGGGAGATACGGGTTTCCAATTATGGAATAAATAAGTCATGAAAAAAAAAAGGTACAGCATAGGGCGTATAGTTAAGAGTATTGTGATAGCATTGTATGCTGTTAGATGGGAGCTACACTTCTGGCGAGCATAGCAACAATGTATAGACTTGTAGAATCACTACGGTTGTCCACTTAAAACTAACGTAACCTTATGTCTCAACTCTGCTTCAAAACAAAAACAAAACAAAAAACTGGAGGTCCTGGATACAGAGAACAGACTGGTGGTTGCTGGAGGTGGGGATTGGGCAAAATGGGTGAAGGGGCTCAAAAGATACATATTTCCAGTTACATAGGAAGTCATGGGGATATAGTGCATAGCATGGTGACTACTGTTAATAACATATTGCACGCATGTATTCCATGTTAAAGTAGCTAGGAGAGATCTTGAAAATTCTCATCACAAGAAAAAATAACGACGTATGTTGATGGATGTTAATTGGACTTATTGAGGTCCTCATTTTGCAATACATACAAGTATCCAATCAGGACATTATGCACTCTATAACTAATATAATGTAATGTCAGTTATACTTCAATGAGGGAGAAGAAAAAAAGGAGTATGGGTATGAGGCCAGCCTGGAAATAGAAGAAGGATTTTCAGGCTCAACATTCAGGCCAGGGATTCCTTCTGCAAGTGCAAACCAATCAGGGTACACAAACACAGGTCAGTGAAGGTTGTATAGGCCGATGTTGCCCAGACACAGAGAGGTTAATCTCCAGAGGCCCACGCTGGGAAGGAAGGCGTAAGCAGAAACCATCCAATAACACAGGCACTACCTAGCGTTCAAGCTGAACTTAAAATGGATGACCAGAAATACCGATTTGCAGAATTGTGAGTTGGTACCTCCAAAACAGAAAATGGTTTATTCTTTGCCATTGTTTTAGTCACTTTTCTGAGTGGGTGTGAGAGGGAGTGTGCATGTGACTAAGGGGTATAAGGTGTGCAATGCTTCTAGGACAGCTAGATCTCTGCAGGGACTGCTGTTTGCAGCAGCAGGTGAATTTCTCACTCAACTACTTCCTCCTCTTCCTATTATTGAGAAATATCTTGAATCTCCCTTTTGTGCCTTCACCTGCTTTTTCCTTGTCTGTATCTTTGGTGACAAAGACAGTGATAATTATTTAAATAATAGAACTATTTGTCAAAGGCATTTAGCCATATTATTTTCCTCCCTTAATGAGGTAGGAGTGATATTGGGGAAATTTTACATTTAGTTGGCATAAATGTCCTCAGAAAATGAAAATAAATGCAAAAGATGACATTTTACAAGATTGCTTTCCATTCTTAACATAATGAACAATTCAGTCACTGATGAATAGCCCAATCTATTTTATTTCTTTGAACAAATTCCATTGTAAGAGCCAACATCATCTATGTGCTTCCAAAGCAGAAAGTAATTATCATTACAATTAACTTTTACAAAGATACACATTTTCCTTATGGCATTGCTTCTCATCTTCACCTTCCTCCTCAATTTGTATTCCTATCTTCAAAGTGGCTGTATAAAAAAGATTACCCCTTCCGCATTTACTTATATAGCTGTGTTGAGAAACTCTGTAAAGACGTTAGAATACTGATAACTGTTGCCTGGGACACGAAAGTAACATCTTTGGTGTGAGGTCAAGGTGTACTGTTCAGGTCTTCTAAGAATCTAAAGGAACTCCAGAAATAGACATACTACCTTACACAGATGTGAAGATATTCAAAGGAATTTCTCTTTGGATATTTATGGTAAATATGAGGATTTTAAAGCTGCTTTTCTGACCTTAATTATTCCCTGATTCTTCATAGTCTTTGGAGGAAGCCACGTGCTTTTAACTGTAATTGGATATGCCTTAGAAAAAATAGAAAACAAGTGGGAAGTTGGGCAGATCAGATCTCTTACCTTCATTGTAAAGCTGTGCACTCAAGGGGGTGTCTAATCAGAGATATCAATGGCCCTCTGAGATATGCCAGGACGATTGATATCCAAAGGGCTAATGTTAATCAGTAACTGCCATCGTCAAACTTCCCAAGATACACTCCTCCTCCCTGTAGATGCCACAGGGGGAGGAGGCAGGAAAAGCACAAAGGTCTTATCTTTGTGTGTGGCTACGTGGCCATAGTTTTTACGACTACTTAGTCATGTAAACTCATGTGGGTGATAGTAAGGACCTTTCTTGGAATTTGGTAAATAGAAATAAGAATCATCTCTAAGAATTAAGTTATAAAAACCACCTAAAATGATAAGAGAAAATCAAAGTCACCTTGAAAAGACAAGTTGGCCTCCTGAATAGAGCAAGACATAAGATGTTAAGGAATCTAAAAAGATTTATTTATTAGAAACGGGGAATAATTAGCATAAAATATAGAAAAGCAAGACCATTCAGCAATCAGTGACAGTATTCCCTCCCTCTAGCCTTGCTGTGGGGAGAAAGCACATTGATAAAAGATTCACTCTGCGTGGTTCTGGTGGGAGGCATCTCTCTATTCTGATGAGGGATCTATCAGAACGCTGACATAAATATTGCATGGCTGAACTAAAACCCCTTGCCCTAATTCTTATGGTCACAGATCAATTTTATGATTGTAATTTTGTTTTGCAAGAGGTGGTTTTCTTTCAGGGACAGAAGGCCAGCTAGAATTCATGGATGGATAATCTTCCCTTTCAAGCTTAGTGTGATTACATCCCTGACTTAGAAGTCCTTACTTCTACCAAAGTCCCCAGGCAGGCAAAACTATGGTATGAAAATGATGAAATCAATGTAAGTGTCAATTTGGAAGGCTTCTAAATGCCAAGCCAGGCCGCTTCTCTGATGACACCACGACTTCAGCGCACTGAGAGAAGTAGGGAACTTAACTCAAAGTGAAAAGGTATCCTTGTTTTTGAGGCCACACCTGAAATAATGGGCAACATACTGAAAAGTATGAAGAGTGCATAAAAATCGTGGATGCGTTCAGAGAAGAGTGACCAGCAAAGTGGTGGAAAGGTTGGAAACCATGTTTTATGAATTGGGGAAAACACTTAGCCCACAGAAAGGAAGGGGAGGAGAGTAAGGACACAGACACTGCCCTTATGATCTCAAGAGTTATCATATGGAAAAAGGTAGAGCTGTATATTGCCACTGGATAAAATATGAACCAAAGAGTGCAAATTATATGGAGAGATATTTTTGGATGATTTTCAAGGAGTCTTTAATATTTGAAGGAGTTGTCTCAAGAGAAAATGAATTTTCTGATTTTGTAGCTATTCTAGCAAAAGCTGTACAATAGTAACTTGAGAGGGAAATTGAAGAAGAGACACTTGGGAAAAGATACTTTTTTCTAGTCACTTTAAAACCTCATTTTCTAAAAATTTTCACACTTAGAGATATAATTGAAGGTCTGAATGTAAACTATTGAAATATATTTGTAGTGTCGTATATGGGAGAATTCCTTTTATTTATAAGATAATATTTTTAAACCTATTTTCATGGATTTATATTAATCATTATCTTTCCTTCATGACATAGTGACTAAAATATTTCTTTTTAAAAAATTTTTAATGTCTATTTTTGAGATAGAGACAGAATGTGAGTGGGGGGACAGAGAGAGAGAGGGAGAGGGAGAGGGAGAGGGAGAGGGAGAGGGAGAGGGAGGGGGAGGGGGAGGGGGGGAGGGGGGGAGGGGGAGAGGGGGAGAGGGGGAGAGGGGGAGAGGGGGAGAGGGAGGGAGGGAGGGAGGGAGGGAGGGGGAGGGGGAGGGGGAGAGGGAGAGGGAGAGGGAGAGGGAGAGGGAGAGGGAGAGAGAAAGAGAGAAAGAGAGAAAGAGAGAGAGAGAATCCAAATCCAAAGCAGGTCCCAGGACCCTAGTTGCCAACACAGAGCTACCAGCACAGAGCCTGACGCGGGGCTCAAACTCATGAACCATGAGATCATGACCTAAGCCGAAGTCGGATGCTTAACTGACTGAGCCGCCCAGATGCCCCCCAAAATATTTGTTTTATTTTGAATAGTAAGTACAAGCAAGCCATCATTGCAACATCAAAAACCAACAAATATGTAGGAATAAATTTATAGAAAATCATGCAAAAAAACCTCTACAGTGACAGCTATAAATGTTACGGAGGCAAGTTAATGACTATCTGAATACATGGAGGAATATGCCATGTTCATGGATTGGAATATTCAAACTAGTAAATGTGTCAGTTCTCCTTAAAATAATCTGTAGAATCATTCCAATCACAATATAAATTTCAGTATTTCTAAGGTGTGTATTGTGTGTGAGCATGTGTATGTGTGTGTTGACAAACTGATTCTACAATTTTTAATGGAAACATACAAAGAAAAAGCCACAATTTTAGAGATAAGTAAAAGGTGAAAATTTTACTTTAAAATATAGCAAAACCTATTCTAAAACTATAGTAATTAATACAGTGTGGTTTTGTAACAAGAATAGTCAGAAATAGAAATGGACATTGTAGAAATAGTCTCATACAGACCTGTCACTCTGTGACAAGGGTGATATTGCATAATAGTTTGGAAAGAATTGACTTTCCTTTATTTTTTCTTAAATTTTTATTTATGTTTTGAGAGAGAGCATGAGCAGAGGAGGGGCAGAGAGCGAGGGAGACATAGAATCTGAAGCAGACCCCAGGCTCTGAGCTGTCAGCACTGAGCCCAATGCAGGGCTCGAACCCACAAATCCCAAGACCATGATCTGAGTGGAAATCTGACATTTAACGGACTGATCCACACAGGTGCCCCAAGAATTGGCTTTTCAATAATTGTTTCAATTGGAGATCCATATGGGAAAAAATCTTGACACCTGCCTCATACCAGACACCCACCTTGCCAACACACACACACACACACACACACACACACACACAAACACACACACACACAGTAGACTCCAGTAAGAACAGGAAAGGAAAAACAGTAGGACGAAACATAATAACATCAGCATCCTGGGGTAAAAAATACCGAGTGCTGGTAAGGCTATGGAGAAGTAAGAACTCTCAGATTCCGGTGGGAGTGTAAACATCCACAAGCACCTTGGAAAACTGACCCAACAATTTTACTCCTATGTATATATTCAACAAAAATGCAAGGACATGTACTAGAACATTTATAGCATTACTGTTTGTAATAGCTAAAAACTGAAAATATACTATTATCCATCAACAATAGAACTGATAAATGCATTCTTACATTGACATATATTAATGAGAAAGGACATTCCATAATTATAAGCATCAATATGGGTGCATCTTGCAAATAATGTGGAGTGACAACAGCTTGACAAAATATGAACTGTAGGATATCATTCAAACAATGAAAAAAAATAGATCACACTTGTATATGCTATTAAAATTCAGGTGACTGATTATACTTGGTAGAGGTTGGTGACTGGAAGGGGTTCAAGAGAAATCAAGATAACTGCTTTGGTTTTCTCAATCTGTGTGCTAAGGAATGTTCAATCTTTGAACTGTTCACTTATGATAGGTGCACATTTCTATATGTTTATTATAATCCAATAGTTCAAAACTATAAAAAAGAAAAATACATTTACACAAAAATTTTAGGTACCTACTATTTTCTAACACTATTTTAAATATTATGTTGTAAATTACATTTACATTGACTGTGTTTGTTGGGGTATAGACATGCGCTTGATTCCCACCTCTGTATAAGAACATATAAGATCTGAAGAGGTTTTACTTAGTGCAGTATATTAAATTCCACGTGTCAAAGTTAAGAAATACATATTCTTCTTATGCACACACAATCATTTAAAAATGTATCCTGCATTGGGCTGAAAGTTAGCCTCAACATGTTAGAAAGTGAAGGTATCAGTCATCATGGTTTTTTGACAGTACAACTAAGAAATACAGTTATTTTAAAAAACAGCCAAGAAAAAACCTATAAGTATTAAAAATTCAAAAATATATTGCTATATAATTCACAGTTTAAAAAATCATAATAGAAGTTTAAAAGCACTTAGAACTAAAGGGTAATGAACAGCCTATGGGTTTCAACTGAAGTGGTGCTTCCATGGAAATTTTCAGCCCTACATATTTTCAGAAAAAGTTATATTTAGAGAAAATTATTTTATACTATATATTTAGAGAAAGAGACAAGGTTGAAAACTAATGCATAGGATCCATCTGAAGTTTGAAAAACAAAATAAATCCAAAGAGATTAAAAGAAATATATAGTAAAAATCGGAGTGTAAACAAAAGACAAAATAAATGTCCCGTATGGAGGAATAAAAAAATCTAAAAACTTGTTTTATGAAACAATATCAAAAAGGCACACTTTTAGTGGTATACCTAGGAAAATAAAAGATATACAATAATTTTTAAATGAGAAATAATAAAAAGGAATTTAAAACACAAGGAAATACTGCTAACAACTATTTGCCAACATTTTAGTCAAATTCAATGTATAAATTTATGGGGAAAGATAGCATATTAAAGCATTTTTTAAGTCATATAAAATACTTTACATCTGTGTTCTCTTTCTGAGTAAATACATAACTTTTATTTATTTATTTTAGTTTTTTTTAATGTTTATTTATTTTTGAGAGACACAGAGAAACAGAGTGTGAGCGGGGGAAGAGCAGAGAGGGAGACAGAATCTGAAGCAGGCTCCAGGCTCTGAGCAAGCAGTCAGCACAGAGCCTGATGCAGAGCTCGAACCCACAAACTGTGAGATCATGACCTGAGCCGAAGTCACACGCTCAACCGACTGAGCCACCCAGGCACCCCTCTATTTTTACTTTTAATATGCATTAATATCTCATTTACAGTATCTTTTTTCTGCAATTTGTTTGTCTACCATCAATGAAAAGTGACATTGTCATTAAGAATAGAAATTAAGTTTTTTGATGGATTTGATAGACTACCTCCATCAAACATTTATTTTTCAGCTTTGAGATACAACTGACATATAATATTGTATAAATTTAAAGTGTACATGTTGAGGGCCGCCTGGGTGGCTCAGTTGGTTAAGCATCTGACTTCAGCTCAGGTCATGACTTCATGGTTCATGGGTTCAAGTCCCGCTTCAGGCTCTGTGCTGACAGCTCAGAGCCTGGAGCCTACTTCTGATTCTGTGTCTCCCTCTCTCTCTGCTCTGTTACTGTCTCCCCCCATTCATGCTCTGTTACTGTCTCTCAAAAATGAATGTTAAAAAAAGTTTTAAAGTGTACATGTTGATTTCATGCACATATATTACAAAATGATTACCATCATAGCATTAGCTAACACCTCCATCATGTCAAGTAACTACTATTTCTTTTTGCTGTCAGCCATTTATAATCTATTCCCTCAGCAACTTTCAAGTATATAATACAGTACTGTTAACTATAATCATCATGCTGTACATTAGATTCCCCCAAGCTTATTTCTTTTTATAACCAGAAGTTTATACCATTTTAGGAGTTTGGCTTTTGTGTGTCTTTGTATGTGCATGTGTCAAAAAGAACCTTTATTAGTTATTTATAATCGCCTCTTCTGCTTTTCTGCTTTCTTGCCAGATGCCTTGGAACAGGAGCTTTCTGGGCTTGAGATTTCTGACCCTTCCCAGCTTTTGGAGGCGCTGCCTTCTGGCCTGCAGCTTATGGGGCAGAAATCTTCTGGACTGCAGCCTTCTTGCCTGTAGCGGCAAACTTTTTTTGCTAGAAACTTTGCAGCAACTTCTCCAGCTGCAACCTTAGCAGTGGGTACATTTCTAGGAGAAGATTCCAGGACAGCTGCTTTTGGTAGCTTTCTAACTTCAAGTTTGATTATTCTTTTCCTCCTTTTCTTTGCCTTCATGACTTTATAGTGATCAAAATCTGTCATCTTGGCTTTCCTTTCTCTGGCTTTAATCTTCTTGACCCATCCCATGGCCGCCCATTTCCTACTGGTGTCTGCCTTCTGCCAGGCTTGTCCGACATACTTTGGGCGGGCACTGTGTGGGAACTTGAGATGAAGTCAGTGAGCTCCATGCATTTGAAAGGCATATTATATCTCCTTACCTGAATGCAAGGTCCATCAACCAAAGCCCCCTTCTGGTCAATAGCATCTATAATCTGGACCATCCTCCCGGCATGAAGGCCAAAGGAAATGTAGGCCACCTGGCCAACCTCTATAAAACACTTGAACATCATTTTGGTGGCATTGCACAAGAGAGGTTTGCTTTTTTAGATTTCATGTGTAAGTGACATCACACTATATTTGTCTTTCTCTGACATTTCACTTAACATCATGCCCTCAAGTTTCACCATGTTGTTACAAATGACAGGATTTCCTTTTTTCTCATGGCTGAATAACATTCCATTGATCCCATGGGGCAGGGTTTGTTCAGAATTACCACTTGTGTCTTAACCCCACAACCCCACATATATTGTTTTTGGTGTTCAGACTAAAGCTCTTTATAGGGGTTTACTGGACAGAGGACACTGCTCTGGGGATAGATGGAGGGACCCTGAGCCTGGGTGATGGTGCTCCAGTCCTGGCCATGGGTGGAGTGGGTTAGATCTGCCCATGCCTGTGAGTCCACATATGTACAATGGAATGTTATATATACACACCCATTCCCCACGTCTCCATCCATTCATCTATTGATGGACACTCAGGTTATTTCCATATCTTGGCTATTGTGAACAATACTGCAATGACCATGGGAAAGCAGATATCTCTTCAAGAACCTGTTTTCACTTACTTTGGGTAAGTGTTGAGAGGTAGGATTGCTAAATCATATAGTATTTCTAGTTCTAATTTTTTGAGAAAACTCCATACTGTTGTCTATAGTTGCTGCATCAATTTATATTCCCATAAATAGTGCACAAGGGTTCTCTTTTCTTCACATTCTTGCCAACACTTGTTCTCTCGTCTTTTTGATAATACAATTTTAACAGATGTGATATCTCAGTGTGGTTTTTATTTGCATTTTTCTGAAGGCCAGAAAGAATCTGTGTCCCAGGCAGTTAGACTACAAAGACCCCAAGTGCAAAGGGATTGAGATAGAGCCCTCACAGGGTATTGCCTCAGCAATGGGGCCAAATTCTATACAGACTGAAGCCTGTTCCAGTCCCAATTAGCACATATTCAAAACAATCTTCCTAAGCATGAATATCCCAAGTAATGACATCAAAGAACAAAGCCCAACTTTATTTAAAGGAACACAAAATGCTCAGCAGTCGACAATTTAAAATACACAGTGCTGGTCTCCTACCTAGAGTTACCAGGTATGCAATGGAACAGAAATGCAATTCACCACTAGCAGGGAAATCAACCAATAGACATCTCCCTCCCTCACCCCCTAGATGAGGGTAGAATTGGTATAGGACTTAAAAACAGGCCAGAGAAGCAGACTCACTATGGTCAAACATAAAAGGAAGTAGCATAAGGAGATAATAGGAAGACACACTTAAATATCAAAGCAGATATATAATTCCATTAAAATCAGGAATTTGTTGAGAAGTGACATAGGATAGCTGTTAAAGTCATCAACTCAGGAGCCACAGTGCCGGGTTTCTATTACCAGCTCTGAAATGACACTTGTGGATCCCTGTTCAAGGTAATTAACATGCCATGCCTCA
Source organism: Panthera onca (assembly GCF_046562875.1). Taxonomy (NCBI): domain Eukaryota; kingdom Metazoa; phylum Chordata; class Mammalia; order Carnivora; family Felidae; genus Panthera; species Panthera onca. The sequence continues at coordinate 29,926,475 of NC_138342.1, read as the reverse complement.
GTTTCCTTCTCTGTAAAATGAGTATAGTAATAACACTTTCCATCAGGCTTGCTATGAGGGTGAAAATAGTTCTTATTTGTCAAGAACAGAGGACTTTGCAGGGCACAAACTTTAATGGCTATAAAAATGTTTATGAAATAAAATGAAGACAAATAACCTAGCTTTCCTCCCATGAACACCCAGAAAGCAGGCTCCCTCTCAACTCACCTCCATTTTTATTCTTGAGTTTTCTCTGTAGCCAAAGGGCCTGCAGGGGTTCAGAAGAGTCAGGAGGTCCCGGAGTGTTGAAATTTGCTCACACTTCTGTGCTTCTAGCAGTCTTTGAAGCTGATGGGAGGTGCGGCCACTCTTAAAGGTAATGGATGTGATTGCTCCTGCGCTATGCCCCACTAGCACTCTCATCAAGCTGGCTCATATTCCTCACCCAGTCTCTGGGAGTCACCCAATTCATAGAGACCTTCCCAAACAGCAACATCCCAAAGAGGTGCCTCCCTGTTATTTTGTCCTCAACCTTCACTAACACTTTCTACAGGTCAATATAACTTAGTAAAGTGTAGCTCTCCCACAGTTTATAAACTCAGCAAAATCATGGAGCTTGCCTACAAGTGAATTCAGCTGTAAAACAGCTTCCCAGCTCTGATTCTACAAAGGAATCAGCTGGAAGGCATTTCAAAGGCCAACCCCAGTGATTCAGATTTAATTATTTTGGGTTGGGTCCCAGGCATTTGTGTTTTGAAAAACTCCTTCCATGATTCCAACATGCAGCCTGGGTTGAGATCTGCTGCCTTAGAGGAACAGTGTGTACTTTGCCATGAGCTCTACCTGACTGCAGGGGACTCCCCTGTCCATCGCCACCTCACTATGCTCCAGGCAGGTGGAGACTGTTGTCACTGTGAGTCACACCCAGGCTACAGATTAGAACTGCCTGAAGACTGTTTTGACTATCCTGGTACCTGCAGTTTTCCAGAGATTTTCACTTGAGGATATAGTTTGGGAACCAATCATCGGGAGTACTGAATGTTTCTAATACGTGACCAAAGGGGAGACGCTCCTCTTAAAAAGGGTCTCATGGGCAGGAGACTTTCTTTTGCTTCCTGACAAAAGGATAGTAGTTCTCAAGAATCTCTTGGGGCCTAGGATAAGCGACTGGGGCCTGATCTAAGAAAGCCTTCCTGAGATTTGGGCTCTATTCAAGAGGGGCATGCGGATTTAAAGAAAGTAATTTCACACAATTTTAGGGCTGTTTGTCTTTCTAAAGATGAGGAAATTGAGTATTAAGTTTTAAATCTTAGGGGAAATCTTCTAATTTAGGGGAAACGTTCAATGTTTCTTTGTCAAACAATCTATAAAATCTGTTGGATAAATTTTGAAATGAGAAGGGAAATAGGGTAGAATCTTGGGAGGAAAAGTTTTTGAAGTTGATGGAAGTATAAAGTGATACTGGATGTTCTTGTGTGAAGGAAATTCACAGGTCAAAAATATGGGTGACTGCAAGGGTTGGTGATAATTTCTGATGTGCCAAGGAAGTGACTAAGAAGTATTTTATTTTCCAAGGTGAAAATGGAGTCTTTCCAGCTTTCTGAGTGACAAAAGAAAAAATAAAGACAATTAAGTATTATGAAATAAGAGAGACTGAGCAAGGAGAAATGTTGGAGAGAAACTATGGAAGTTTCTACCAAAAAGTATCATGAAAAGCAGAGAAGCCAGGGGAGACATAGCCGTAAAGACAAACACACACAGTGATTCTCACTGTAAGAGGAGCCACCTTCCCAGGCTGAAGACAATCAGCGTCCATGCTCGCAGGGGGGCGGGGGGAGGGGGAGAGGAAGAGAGTGTTTAACTGATCAGATTTCAAGAGAGGCTTTTCCATTAAAAATGAGCAAAGCTGTTCACCCTTGTCTATGACTTTCCTCCTCAAGGGTATAAAATATTAGTCTTGTAAAGGGAAGTGCATTTCACCATGATTTAGAGCTGCTTGCATTTTTGAAGATGTGAAAGGAAACTTGTAAGCGATAGAAAATCACCAATTTTAAAGCTTTTTTTTTTTTTTTTTTGTTACCAACATGCAATAAAACTTAGGAAAATGCGTGCAGACAATATTTTTGGGATGAAAGGGAATCTAGAAGGAATGGAGGAGTGTGGGTAAGAGTGATTAAGGTTTCGGTGTGTATGTAATGACATCAGTGTTCCTGGGTGGGAATAGCCATCAACAAAAAAGAGGTTTGAGGAAAAGTCCAAAATCATGGGTATGAGTGGGATCCAAGGGGGAGTTTCTGCTAAACCCTAGAACTAGTAGTGTTATGTCCGTAGATAATAGGGAATCACTACAGGCTTCTTAGTAGCAATATTTTAGGGAGAACATCAAGGCTTCAGGAAACATGAGTTTGGAGTAGAGAGAAAATGGCATATTGGGACAGTTTATGACACTCTTAGCCAAACTGAGAGGAAATACTGATGGAGAGGGTAAGATAGGAGAGTGGAGAACAGAGGAGTGATTGACACATTTCTTGGCAGTGAGTATATCGGCATAGAGGGAATTGGAGGCTCCAGGAGCAGAAACTGGCCCTAATGCCTAGGAACTGGCCACCACCCAGAGTGGATGCTGGACGTCAAGGCCCTGGTTTTTAATATAAGTACTATGTCCCAGCATCCTCATTCGACCTGTGATCCTGGACACACATCCTATCTTCTATTTGAATCTTGGTATCTTCCACTGAAAAGTGGGAGGGGGTGGGGGATGGGTAAACCAACTTATTCTGGACAACAGCCCTTTAGATTAATTCAAGGATTGGGACTTTGATTGGATATGCCAAATCCCTTCAGCTATTCCTAAACTAATGTTTGAGTGGATAACTGGGAGAGGGTGTGTTTGACTTCAACTAGAAGTGCAGGAATTCAAAGCATTCTTGGCCCCATACTCTCAACTAAATAAAAGACTGTCTCATTTGTACAAATGCACATTCTTGACTTCTGAGTTTTCTTTGCATTTAACTGGAAGCTTCTAAGAGCTTCCAGTTAAACAGGAAGTGCTGAAACCCCAGTCTCTATAAAACAGTGGAATTAGCTGAGTTTCCTTCACTCTGGTATCAAAACCATTCTTTCATTAAGGGTCTTTGCCATGGACAATAGCAATAGCATCCTCAGGGGCAAACCCAAATATATTGTTTTTGGTGTTCAGACTAAAGCTTTTTATAGGGGTTTACTGGACAGAGGACATTGCTCCAGGGATAGATGGAGGGACTCTGAGCCTGGGTGGTGGTGCTCTAGTCCTGGCCGTCGATGAAGGTTGGTTAGATGTCCCATGCCTGTGAGTCCTAGCTGTGACCCTCTGGGGTTTAACACACAAGTGGTAGTTCTGAACCAACCCTGTCCCCAGCTGCAACTATTTATTTCTACCCCAGCAAAGATAATGGGGGCCCTTTAGTGACCCACCAGCCACCTAAGTTCTCACAAAGCTTCTATTCTCCATGGGTAAGCAATATTACACAAGAGCCTGCAATACTAGTTATTTCAGTCATTGTTAGAAAAGTGAAAATAAGGTTGTACATGTGTATGTAGCTGATACAAGTTGTTCATGAGAAAGATTTGTGAAATTGGGATCTTCACAAAACAGAAGTAAAATACCTTTTTACAAACTTGACTCAAGAAATGTAGATAAACAGGTATAAGAGACACAATATATCTAAATTGTTTACCTTATATGTTATATATTCACATCACCCAACAAGTGGTTGCTGAGCTTAAGAAGCATCAGCTGCAATCTCACAAGAAGTGAACCAAGGCCCAGGAACATTAAATAATGGGGCTCTGCTCACACAGCCCAAGAATACTGACAGCAGGATTTCACTCTACTGATTCTTTTATCCACAAGTTTTCCCTATGGTTAATGACCCTCCAGACAATAATTTTGGGGAAAGGGTATGAGAAGGGTGACAGATCCTAGGTCATCAGGAAGCTGAGCTCCCTTCCTGTCTGTTGGCCTCTGTCTATATATTTGGGTCCTATCCAAGCCCTGGCCAATAGCAGAACCGGGGAGTCCTCAAGTTCAATTCCACGTTTTGTTCATCCCATTGGTATTGTGAAGAGAAGGACCCATGAAATCCCTTGTCTCCCAAGTGGAACTGGGATCCAGGTTGAAATTTTCAGTTTAGGATCTGGATCAGAGACAGGGTGGGTGACTGCAACTGGGGATGGAGTCTACGGAGAGAAAGGCAGGGTTCAAGGTGCAGGGCTCTCATCCAGAGCATGTAGGGTGAGGGGGGTGGAGAATAGAAATAGGTAAAGAAACAAACCAAACCAAAACAAAAACCTGGGAAATGGCAAAGTGGAAAATGACAAGTAAGAGTATAATGGACGTAAGAAAATTTTTTTTTAATTTTATCTTTTATTTTTTAAAATTTACATCCAAATTAGTTAGCATATAGTGCAACAATGATTTCAGGAGTAGATTCCTTAATGCCCCTTACCCATTTGGCCCATCCCTCCTCCCACAACCCCTCCAGCCACCCTCAGTTTGTTCTCCATATTTATGAGTCTCTTCTGTTTTGTCCCCCTCCCTGTTTTTATATTATTTTTGTTTCTCTTCCCTTATGTTCATCTGTTTTGTCTCTTAAAGTCCTCATATGAGTTAGGTCATATGATTTTTGTCTTTCTCTGACTGACTAATTTCACTTAGCATAATACCCTCCAGTTCCATCCACATAGTTGCAAATGGCAAGATTTCATTCTTTTTGATTGCTGAGTAATGCTTCATTGTGTGTGTGTATATACATATATGCCACATCTTCTTTAGCCATTCATCCATCGATGGACATTTGGGCTCTTTCCACACTTTGGCTATTGTTGATAGTGCTGCTATAAACATGGGGGTGCATGTGTCCCTTCGAAACAGCACACCTGTATCCCGTGGATACATGCCTAGTAGTGCAATTGCTGGGTCATAGGGTAGTTCTATTTTTAGTTTTTTGAGGAAACTTCATAATGTTTTCCAGAGTGGCTGCACCAGCTTGCATTGCCACAAACAATGCAAAAGAGATCCTCTCTCTACGCATCCTCGCCAACATCTGTTGTTGCCTGAGTTGTTAATGTTAGCCATTCTGATAGGTGTAAGGTGGTATCTCATTGTGGTTTTGATTTGTATTTCCCTGATGATGAATGATATTGAGCATTTTTTCATGTGTCGCTTGGCCACCTGGATGTCTTCCTTGGAGAAGTGTCATGTCTTTTGCCCATTTCTTCACTGGATTATTTGTTTTTGGGTGTTGAGTTTGATAAGTTCTTTATCGATTTTGGATACTAACCCTTTATCTGATATGTCATTTGCAAATATCTTCTCCCATTCTGTCAGTTGCCTTTTAGTTTTGCTGATTGTTTCCTTTGCTGTGCAGAAGCTTTTTATTTTGATGAGGTCCCAGTAGTTCATTTTTGCTTTTGTTTCCCTTGCTTCCAGAGACGCGTTGAGTAAGAAGTTGCTGTGGGCAAGATCAAAGAGGTTTTTGCCTGTTTTCTCCTCGAGGATTTTGATGGCTTCCTGTCTTACATTGAGGTCTTTCATCCATTTTGAGTTTATTTTTGTGTATGGTGTAATAAAGTGGTCCAGGTTCATTCTTTTGCATGTTGCTGTCGAGTTTTCCCAGCACCACTTGCTGAAGAGACTGTCTTTATTCCATTGGATATTCTTCCCTGCTTTGTCAAAGTTAGTTGGTCATATGTTTGTGGGTCCGTTTCTGGGCTCTCTATTCTGTTTCATTGATTTGAGTGTCTGTTCTTGTGCCAGTACCATACTGTCTTGATGATTACAGCTTTGTAGTAGAGATTGAAGTCTGGGATTGTGATGCCTCCTGCTTTGGTTTTCTTTTTCAAGATTACTTTGGCTATTTGGAGTTTTTTCTGGTTCCATACAAATTTTAGGATTATTTGTTCTAGCTCTGTGAAGAATGCTGGTGTTATTTTGATAGGGATTGCATTGAATATGTACATTGCTTTGGGTAGTATTGACATTTTAACAATATTTGTTCTTCCTATCCAGGTGCATGGAATCTTTTTCCATTTTTTTATGTGTGTCTTCTTCAATTTCTGTCATAAGCTTTCTATAGTTTTCAGTCTATAGAATTTTCACCTCTGGTTAGATTTATTCCTAGGTATTTTATGGTTTTTTGTGCTACTGTAAATGGGATCGATTCCTTGATTTCTCTTTCTGTGGCTTCATTGTTGGTGTATAAGAATGCAACCGATTTCTGTGTTTTGATTTTATATCCTGCAACTTTGCGGAATTCATGAATCAGTTCTAGCAGGTTTTTTTGTGGAATCTTTAGGGTTTTCCATATAGAGTATCATGTCATCTGTGAAGAGTGGAAGTTTGACCTCCTCCTGGGCCGATTTGGATGCCTTTTATTTCTTTGTGTTGTCTGATTGCAGAGGCTAAGATTTCCAATACCATATTGAATAACAGTGGTGACAGTGGACATCCCTGTCTTGTTCCTGACCTTAGGGGGAAGCTCTCAGTCTTTCCCCATTGAGGATGTTATTAGCGTTGGGTCACTCGTATATAGCTTTTATGATCTCTAGGTGTGCTCCTTCTATCCCTACTTTCTTGTGGGTTTTTATCAAGAAAAGATGCTGTATTTTGTCAAATGCTTTCTCTGCATCTATTGAGAGGATATGGTTCTTGTCCTTTCTTTTATTGATATGATGAATCATATTAATTGTTTTGGAGATACTAAACCAGCCCTGCATCGCAGGTATAAATCCCACTTGGTCGTGGTGAATAATTTTTTTAATGTATTGTTGGATCTGGTTGGCTAATATCTTGTTGAAGATTTTTGCATCCGTGTTCATCAGGTAAATTGGTCTATAGTTCTCCTTTTTAGTGGGGTCTCTGTCTGGTTTTGGAATCAAGGTAATGCTGTCTTCATAGAAAGAGTTTGGAAGTTTTCCATCCATTTCTATTTTTTGGAACAATTTCAAGAGAATAGGTGTTAACTCTTCCTTAAATGTTTGGTAAAATTCCCCTGGAAAGCCATCTGGCCCTGGACTCTGGTTTTTTGGCAGATTTTTGACTGCTAACTCGATTTCCTTACTGGTTATGGGTCTGTTCAAACTTTCTATTTCTTCCTGTTTCAGTTTTGGTAGTGCATATGTTTCTAGGAATTTGTCCATTCTTCCAGATTGCCCATTTTATTGGCATATAATTGCTCATAATATTCTCTTATTGTTCTTTTTATTTCTGTTGTGTTGGTTGTGATCTCTCCTCTTTCATCCTTGATTTTATTTATTTGGGTCCTTTCCTTTTTCTTTTTGATCAAACTAGTGGTTTATCAATTTTGTTAATTCTTTCAAAGAACAAGCTTCTGGTTTTATTGATCTGTTCTACTGGGTTTTTTGTTTGTTTGTTTGTTTGTTTGGAAAGCATTAATTTCTGCTCTAATCTTTCTTATTTCCTATCTTCTGCTGTTTTTGGGTTTTATTTGCTGTTCTTTTTCCAACTCCTTAAGGTGTAAGGTTAGGTTGTGTATCTGAGATCTTTCTTCCTTCTTTAGGAAGGCCTGGATTGCTAAATACTTTCCTCTTAAGACAGCTGTTGCTGTGTCCCAGAGGTTTTGGGTTGTGGTGTTATCATTTTCATTGGCTTCCATATAGTTTTTAATTTCCTCTTTAACTATTTGGTTAGCCCATTCATTATTTGGTAGGATGTTCTTCAGTCTCCAAGTATTTGTTACCTTTCCAAATCTTTTCTTGTGGTTGATTTTGAGTTTCATAGTGTTGTGGTCTGAAAATATGCATGGTATGATCTTGATCTTTTTGTACTTAGGGCTGATTTGTGTCCCAATATATGGTCTATTCTGGAGAACATTTCGTGTGCACTGGAGAAGAATGTATGTTCCACTGCTTTAGGATGAAATGTTCTGAATATATCTGTTAAGGCCATCTGGTCCAATGTGTCATTCAAAGCCATTGTTTCCTTGTTGATTTTTTTATTACATTATCTGTCCATTGCTGTGAGTGGGGTGTTGAAGTCTCCTACTATTATGATATTGCTATCCATGAGTTTCTTTATGTTTGTGATTAATTGATTTGTATATTTGGGTGCTTTCACATTTGGAGCACAAATGTTTACAATTGTTAGGTCTTCTTGGTCTATAGACCCCTTGGTTATGATATAATGCCTTTCTGCATCTCTTGATACAGTCTATTTTGAAGTCTAGATTGTCTGATATAAGTATGGCTACTCTGGCTTTCTTTTGTTGACCATTAGCATGATATATTGTTCTCCATCCTCTTACTTTCAATCTAAAGGTGTCTTTAGGTCTAAAGTGGGTCTCTTGTAAACAGCATATAGATGGATCTTGTTTTCTTATCCATTCTGTTACCCTATATCTTTTGATGGGAGCATTGAGTCCATTGATGTTTAAAAATTTTTTTTTTCAACGTTTTTTTTTATTTATTTTTGGGACAGAGAGAGACAGAGCATGAATGGGGGAGGGCAGAGAGAGAGGGAGACACAGAATCAGAAACAGGCTCCAGGCCATCAGCCCAGAGCCTGACGCGGGGCTCGAACTCACGGACCGCGAGATCGTGACCTGGCTGAAGTCGGATGCTTAACCAACTGCGCCACCCAGGCGCCCCTCCATTGATGTTTAAAGTGGGTACTGAAATATATGAATTTATTGCCATTATGATGCTTGTAGAGTTGGAGTTTCTGGTGGTGTCCTCTGGTCCTTTCTACTCTTTGTTTTTTTTTTTTTTTTTTGGTCTTTATTTATTTGTTTTTTTTTTTTTTTTCTTTCATCTTTTCTCCCATGAGAAAGTCCCCCTTAAAATTTCTTACAGTGATGGTTTAGTGGTCACAAACTGCTTTAATTATTTTTTTATTATTATTTTTTTTTGGGGGAAACATTTTATCTCCCCTTCTATTTTGAATGACAGCCTTGTCAGTTAAATAATTCTTGGCTGCATATTTTTCTGATTCAGCACACTGAATATATCCTGCCACCCCTTTCTGGCCTGTCAAGTTACTGAGGATAGGTCTGCTGCAAACCTGATCTGTATTCCCTTGTAGGTTAGGGACTTTTTTCCCCTTGCTGCTTTCATGATTCTCTCCTTGCCTGAGTATTTTGTGAATTTGACTATGATATGCTTTGTTGATGGTCAGTTTTTGTTGAATCTAATGGGGGTCCTCTGTGCTTCCTAGATTTTGATGTCTGTGTCTTTCCCCAGGTTATGAAAGTTTTCTGCTATGATTTGCTCACATAACCCTTCTACCACTATTTCTCTCTCTTTCTCTTCTGGGACCCCTATGATTCTGATGTTGTTTCTTTTTAATGAGTCACTTATTTCTCTAATTCTTAAATCGTGCTCTTTTGCCTTACCTCTTTTTTCCTGCTTTGTTATTCTCTTAAATTTGTCCTCTCTATTGCTGATTCTCTGTTCTGCCTTGTCCATCCTTGCCACCGCTGCATCCATCCATGATTGCAGCTCAGTTATAGCATTTTAAATTTCATTCTGGCTATTTTTTTACTCTTTTGTCTCTGCAGGAAGGGATTGTAATCTATTTTTGACTCCAGCTAGTATTCTTATTATTGTGATTCTAAATTCTGGTTCAGACATCTTGCTTGTATCTGTGTTGGTTAAATCCCAGGCTGTCGTTTCTTCATGCTCTTTCTTCTGGGGTGCTTTCCTTCAATTTTTCATTTTGAAGGGAATTAATGAGGTAGAAAAATTAAAGTTAAAAAAATTAAAATTAAAAAAATATTAAAATTAAAAATTACACACACACACACACACACACACACACACACACACACACACAAATAGAATGGATGATGTTAGATCCTAGGTGTGTTTTGGTCTGGGTGTTGAAAGTAGTGTGACAGATAAGAGGAAAAAAAAGGGGGTGGTAGAAAAATAAAAGGAAATTGTTTCAGAATTTGAAAAATGAATACACTGAAGTAGACTAAAATGAAATAATCAGGGTAAAATAGAATTTGAAAAAAATATACACAAAAGTAAAGAATATAGTAGAAAAAAATTAAAGAAAAATGCTTTTAATAAAAATTAAAAATAGGTATGAATTTTTTCGTTTTCTGTATTTAAGAAAAAAGAAAAGAAATGAAAAAGAGAAAAAAATAAAAAAGGAAAAAAGAAAAAAGAATACACTGTAGTAGACTAAAATAAAATAATGGGAGTAAGAATTTGAAAAGATTTACATAAAAGCAAAAAATATAGTAATAAAAATTAAATAAAATATTTTAAAAAGAAATTGAAAGTAAAAATGAAGTTTTTCTCTTTCTACCTTCAAAAAGAAAAGAAATGAAAAAGAAAAAAGAAAAAGAAAGAAAAAAAGGAAATTGTTTGAAAATTTGAATAGGTGAGTACACTGAAATAGACTAAAATGAAATGATGGAAGTAAAGTAGAATTTGAAAAAAATTACACAAAAGTAAAAAATATAGTAATAAAAATTAAAGAAAAATATTTTTAACAAAAATTGAAAATAAAAATGAATTTTTTTCTCTTTCTATATTCACGAAAAAGAAATGTAAATGAGAAAAAGGAAAAAGGAAAAAAAAGAAAAAAAAAACTTGAATAGATGAACCTACTAACAGATTGAAGTAGGACTGAAATTGCTTCGTTTTCCCCTAGAAGTCAGTCTATGTAGCTCTTTATAGTCCATAAATTAAGCTGGTGGTGAGGCTTGTGTTCTTGAAGAGGGAAGTTGGCCCAGTTGTGTGGGGCTCAGTGTAACAGCTCCGCTCTCCAATAGATGGCGCTGCTAGCCTACTGGGGTGGATTGTTGCGGGGCTCGTATGTGCCTATGCGCATGCGTGGGAGCAATGAAAAAAGGCGTCACCCAGCGACCCAGGCTGTTCTCCGGGATTAGCAATTGCGCACCCATTCTCTGCCTTCAGCTTTCCTCCACTCTCCGCTTCTTCACTCTCCGTGACCAGGCCCCAGGCAGTACCTCTCTCCCAAGTTTTGTCTCAGATGTGGCTGTTTTCCCGGCCCCTTACTTCCGAAGGACTGCGGCTTTGACCTGTTCTACCCCTCTGGGGGAGGGTCTCACCAAACAATGGCCGAATGTCAGCTGCACCCAGGAACGCTTGCTGGACCCTGCTGTTGCTGGTGCCCCGAGACTGCGGCCAGGTGCCAACCCGCCCCAGAAAAAGTTCACGAGACAGTGTAGCAGCAGCGTTTATGGAAAAATGACACACCTCTGGCACCAGGCTTCACCCTCAACGACCTTGCCCCAGCACCAGTGAATATGGCCGTTTTCTGGGGTCTGCTGGGACCAGGTGTCTTCAACAGTCTCTACTGAATGTCCTTCCAGCAGTGGAACTGCTTTACCCTGTATGGCCTGAGAACCTTCTGGACCCCACTCTGTTCCTGGGGATTCGCCCTTCCCACCAGAGCACCGCCAGGTATCGAGCTGCGAAGTTGCAGTCTTTGCACTCCCCTTGTTTACAGTCTTAATGGAAGTTAAACCCTCTCCTTTCTCCCGTCTCCCTTTTTAGTTTAGTTCCTGCGGCTGTTTCCAATTTTCTGCTTTCTCTCCAGCTGCTTTTGGGGAAGGGTGCTTTTCCTGTATGCTCCCCCCTCCTCAGTCTCCGCCCTCGCTCCACCTGCAAAAGCGGTTCCCTACTTTTCACTCCCCAAGTTCAGCTCTTCGTGTCGCGTACCTGCTGAATTCTGTGGTTCAGGTTGTGCAGATTGTTGTGTTAATCCTCCAGTCAGTTTCCTAGGGGTATAGGATGGTTTAGTGTTGGTCTGGCTGTATTTCATGGACGTGAGACACAAAAAGCTTCCATGCTGTTCTGCCATCTTGGCTCCTCCCTCAAGAAAAAATTTAAGGAAGAGACAAAGTAATCTTAGCAATTAAGACTAAATTAGAAGTCAGAGTAGTATGAATTCAACTGTATATAATAGTATAATAAAGGAATTTAGGCAAGGTGTGGATATACCAATGACAATAAAAAAGAAGAAAACAAAATCTTAAATAGCTAAAAAGAATCAGAATAGTAATTTTTAATGAAGACAGGAAACAACATCCAACATATACACACTTGAATTCTGCGCAGAAGAAAACACAATGCAATAGAATTAATATTTAAAACTATTCTCCAAGAAACTCTATGTAAATAAAAGACTCACAATGACATATAAAAGACTACCTGAGGTACCTGGGAAAGTTGATTCAGATTTGTCATCTCAAAGACATATTATACTAAAAGTATTGATTTCAAAGATAACAAATTTCCCTAGGACATCAATAAAATACAAAACAAAAGTCACTGACATAGAAAAATCATTTTGACCTCAGAATTGTTGACAATAATATACAAATGAAGATAGCACCATAATAACTTAAACAAAACAAAACAAAAAAAAACTTCGAGGAAAGAAATAGGTGATCCAAGTATTGTAACTCTAGCTAAGCTGTTTTTCAAGTATTAGGGGTATAGAAACACAGATTTAAATACACCAAAACTCAGGGAATATATATCCAAAAGCCCTTTCTGAGTGATATACAAAAAAAGAAAATGGGTGTCATATGGCCAGGAGTGGATTATGAAATTTTTGGCCAAAACATAAAAAAAAATAATAATAATTAGAGGTACCATTGGATAGATCTAATTGTATATCTAAGAAAGAAAGAGGCGAAGGGATAGAGTTGTTGTTTGTCTTGACATTAAAAAGCAATAATGCTATGAAAAGGAGAACGAGAAGATACAAAAGGAATTAGAATGAACTCAGCAGTGGTCACTTAAATAATAGGTGGAGTCAGTGGCTATAGTTATAAGCTGGTAAATCAAGAACTAGAGACCTAAGTAAGGGGTAGAGGACTAAGGGTATTATTCAAGATGTTATTTAAAAGGTAATATCTGGAAGAAAACCTCAAACTTTAATAAATAACAGAATAAACTGAAAAAGAGAAAAGACATTCAGAAAGCAAAAGTATACATAAATACTATACCCAGTTAAGAACAAACATCTCAACTATATCAATTAAATGTACTCAATTCATCTATTAAAAGACACAGCATTTTAAATTGTCTTGTTAACCAAAAATCAACACACTAAGATAAAGTTATTCAATAAAACGAAAAATAGAGGGATTGGCAAGTATATATGGGACAAATGTACACAACAGAGTGAAGCTAACTAGAAACCAGGGGTTTTAATCCTAATACAAGATGAGGTGGAATTCAGGCCAAAAAGCACTAAAAATGTCAATGATGGGAGGGCGCCTGGGTGGCCAGCCAGTTGGGCATCCGATTCAATTTCGGCTGAGGTCATGATCTCACGGTTCATGAGTTTGAGCCCCATGTGGGGCTCCATGCTGACAGAGGGAAGCCTGCTTGGGATTCTCTCTCCTTTTCTCTCTGTCCTCCCCTGCTCATACTCTCTCTCTCTCACAAAATAAATAAGTATTAAAAAAATAAAAAAGCCAATGAACATCTCGAAATATTACAGAACAAAATGTATGTTGATATAAATTATGAATATGTAGCAAATAACATAGTAATTACATAAAGCAGAAGGTGTAAGTGGTACAAGGAGAGGTAAACAGAATCACATAAAAGACTTTAACCTTTAACGCTGTGTTTAGCCCAAAAAAGGCCAAGCAAACAAAAATAAGTAAGGATGTAGTAGACCAATAGCATAGTATGTGTTTGTATCTGAATCTTTTCATGCTTAGTATCTCCTCACACCTATCAAAATGGCTAAAATCAACAACACAAGGAACAATAGGTGTTGGTGAGGATGTGAGGTAAAATGAACAGTTGTGCACTATTTGTGGGAATGCAAACTGCTGCTGCAGCCACTCTGGAAAACAGTATTGAGACTCCTCAAAAAGTTAAAAATAGAACCATCCTATGATCCAGCAAGTATGCTACTGGGTATTTACCCAAAGAATACAAAAACACTGATTCAAAGGGATACATTCACTCCCTATGTTTATGGCAGCATTATTTAGGGGTACCTGGGTGGCTCAGTCAGTTAACCATCTGACTTTGGTTCAGGGCATAATCTCAAGTTTGTGGGTTCAAGCTCCACTTCGGGCTCTGTGCTGACAGCTCAGAGCCTAGAGCCTGCTTCGGATTCTGTGTTTCCCTCTCTCTCTGCCCCTCCCCCATTATGCTCTATCTCTATGTCTCTCACAAATAAATAACTGTTAAAATAATGTAAGGGGCACCTGGGTGGCTTGGTTGGTTAAGTGCCTTTGACTCAGGTCATGATCTCGCGGTTTGTGAGCTCAAGCCCCTTGTCGGGCTCTGTGCTGACAGCTCCAGAGCCTGAAGCCTGTTTCAGATTCTGTGTCTCCCTCTCTGTCTCTGCCCTTCCCCCACTGGTGCGCTCTCTCTCTCTCTCTCTCTCTCTCAAAAATAAATAAACATTAAAAAAATCTATATAAGAACATTATTTAAACAGCCAAGAAATGGCAGCAGCCCAGGTGCCCATCGATTGATGGATGGATACAGAAGATCCATACAATGGAATATTATTCAGCCATAAAAAATAAAATCTTGCCATTTGCAGTGACATATATAGAACCAAAGAGTGTAAATCTGAGAGAAATGAGTCAGAGAAAGACAAATGCCACATGATTTCACACATACGGGAAGTTATGGAACAAAACAAAGGGAAAGAGAGAGAGATAAATCAAGAGACAGTGTCTTAATTATAGAGAATAAACTGATAGTTACCAGAGAGGCAGTGGGGATGGCAATGGGGGAAATAGGTGATAGGGATTAAAGAGAGCACTTGTGATGAACTCCAGGTGATGTATGGGATTGTTGACTCACTATGTGGTACACTTGAATCTAGTGTGACATTATGTTCACTGACTGGAATTAAAATAAAGACTTAAAAAAAACAAAAAAGGAGACACTTTACATGTTTATGATATAAAATATATCTTATTTATATCTTAATGAAATAGTGATATCTTATTAAAGCACTCATTTAATTTTCACAAAAATTGATTATATATTAAGTGATAAAGAATGCCGTATCAAGTTCCTTAAAGTAGAAATAATGCAAATAATATCCTTTGATCATAATATAATGAAACTAGAATTAATAAGAAAATAATAGTCCTTCCATCTGGGGTAAAGATTAACCAGAAATCAAAATTGTAAAATTTATAAAACGAAAAAATCAAGGAGATAAAATAAAGCATTAAATACACCCAAACTTAAAAGCTAGTGTGAGAAAAATAAATTAAAAGTAAATGCAAAGATTTAAGGAAAAAAATAAGTACAGGGTTAGTGACAGATAAAACAGGAAAAAATTTGCATTAGTAAGTAAGTCAATAGACTAATTACTGGAAGGAAAAAATAAAACAGACAAAAACACTAGGTAATCTAATAAAAATAGAAAAGGAGAAAGTACAAATTTATAAACTGATAAATGATGAAGGAAAATAACCATTGAAACAGATAATTCTAGAAAAATTATGAGAGATTACTGTATGGACCCATACAAATATACTTGAAAACCTAGATAAAGGGAAAATATACACTGAAAATAAAATTTACTAAATTTTGCTAGAATGGAGATAAAATGGTTAAGTCAAGCTATTACCATGAAAGAAAGAACATTTATTAAAGAATACTCAACATACCATCTCATCTAGATGCTTTCATGGAGGGATTCTTACTTTGTGGAAACTAGATAATCATAATCATAAGGCTGCTTATGTTTTTTCCAGAGGGGGAAATTTTTTTTAAAATGCTTTTAATGAAGCATATAAATTTAATATCCATATTTATAATAATAGCATGTAGGTATGTAGATTTAAAATTACAAATGAGACGTTAACAAGTAAAATCCAGTACCATCTTAAAAATAATAATTACATTATAAACCAGTTAAATTTATTTTGGAAATGCAAGAATAGTTCAATATTAGCATAGTCATTTGTATACTTCAGTCACAACGTCAGTAACATACAGTAATTTGATGTATAACTTCTTAGTGGTGTTTCCAGTGGTTCCTGCCAGGGATTACTTAATTGGGTAGACCTCCAGTGCATTCACACAGGTACTCATGCTTGGTTTCAGGCTCTGCTGTGGCCATATTGAAATTGTCCCATATTTGGCATAGGCATATCTGGATTTGGATCCTGGCTCTGTCACCCATTATCTACTTATCTTTGGGCAAGTCACTTAGCCTGTCTATTCCTGTGCTATGGTAGGAATTGAAGGTGGTATAGGAAAATGGTAAGTGCATAATAAGTGCCATAGTAAGAGATAGATGCCTGGTAACTATTGCTGCTCTTGTTTTGGTGGTGGCAGTAGTTATTCTTTGTGGCTATTTTTATTTATTTGTTCATTCATTCATTCATTCATTCTTACCAGGGTCTAGTAAAAATGAGAGAGTAGACAACTTTGATTTGAAGTATCAGAGATACTTTATAAGGAAAGGAATTATTTAGCTGATTCTTGATGGCTAAGGCTGAGCCCAGTCAGTCATGAACAAGATGGAGTGAATAGCAAATGAAAAAGTTAAGGAGGTTTGCAATCATTGGGCATTTATGGGAGCATGGTGTCCAGGAGCATGGATTTGGGTAAGAATCTCACCTCCACTAGCTTCATGACCTTGGGCAAATCACCTCACCTCTTTGTCTTAGTTTCTTTATCTTCAAAAAGTTCTAATTATAATATAGTATTTGTAGGGTTAATTTAAGAATTAGTGAGTTTATGTATGCAAAGTACATAGCTGAACATCTAGCAAATTGTACATGCTTTAATAGGTAATATATTATTATCCAAGGAGATCTGGGTCAGACAAGAAATTTCAAAGAAGTAGGCAAGGGCCAGTTCAGAGGGTTAGTCTGCCATGCTAAAGACCCTTAATGTGATCTTGAAGGTAATGGAAGGTAATTAAAGTGTTTAAGCACAATTGTGACATGATCTGACCTGCCTTCTGGAAAATTGCTATAACAGCTTTATAGAGATCTGAAGAATTGTGGAATAAAAGTTGACTTCCAGTTACCATTGCTGTCCCTCCTGGCTAATCTGACAAAGACAATTTCAATTTCTAGTGTAAGCAATAGTCAACATTGAGCAGATAAATTCTTAGCTCAAGAAAGTGCCTTCTGGCCACAGCATCTGTCCCGGGAGGCACCCTGCTGAAGGCTCAACTATAATTCATATCCTAAATACCACTTACACCCTACACCCAAGAAAGAGTCAGAATATGCTCTAGGTTTCCACTCCTCATGATATCTCTACCAAATCAACTCCAGGCTTGTGGAGTCAGAACTAGAACCTGCTGAGAGCTTTAACACTTCCAGTCCCATGATGCCCGGTTGATGTCCTCACCATTTGCTATTGCTGCCAGAGGATCCTTGGATGCTTCATTCACAGCAGATGTAATGGCAGCCAGTAAACAATGTTTATTGAGCACCCACTGTGTTTAGAGCACAGGAACAGGGCTACAAAAAGCTGCCACAGCAAAGAAACAGTGGGAGATGGTAGCACCTCTGGTGTAGAGTCTGACACCCCTGTCAATAGCATTAGCTTTTCTAGGCATTAAGAATTATTTAACACAACTAAACCTGTGACTCATAAACTTACCTTCTGCCAATTTTAAGGTGTCTAACAGCTGGGGGTTCACTAGGCATTGGACAAGCCTGAGAATGTGTTCAGAACTCTCTTTATGAATCAAAGAATGTTAACTTGTCATGCATGATCAGTTATCTGAATTTCAATTTGATTTATATACTCATAGTTTTGACCAGAAAGTATTTAAAACAGTGAGAAACATTTTTCTGAGTGTTATATTTTATTTTAAAACTTTGAATAATATCATTATTTCTTTCAGCAATTTGGGAGACTTCGTTTTGCAATATAAACTATTTGAACCCTCAGGGAAAACATGATGTATACAGTAAAATTGCATTTTGAAAGTTTGTCTATAATATAACCATCATTCATCCATTATGAATCAATGATGCATCATTAATTCCATTATTTAATACGTTCTTAGGCAAAAAAAAAGTCATTGATATTTAAAACCAAGCTTCTTCATTATACGTAGAAATATAACTATCTTTTTTTGGGGGTAATTTTTTTTTCTGAATATATAAAAACCATTTTATATAATACCATTATGTCATTGTCGTTAAGGAATATTGAGCTGTGGTGAGTGGTTACCTTCTGTATTTCAATATTTCTTTTTTTCCTGCAAAATATAATTCCCCATAGCTATTCCATAATTATATTTACAAAGATAGATGAAGGACCTTGTTATAGATCTCAAGCTTGTTCAAAAATGAGATTGAATGGAGTGTCAGATTGGTCAACTCTTCTGTGAGAAAAACATTCTGGAGATCCATTTTGTGTGACAACAACATGCATTTAACAAAACAAAAAATAATCAATTCCATGCCAGTGACAGGAGGTGATTCAGCTAGCTGGCTGGCAGCAAAGGTTGTTCAGCGGGTTTTCGATTCCTAATTGGGTGTCTAGCTTGCTAAGTAGCAGCTGGTCTTTAATTAGTGGAAAAATTATTACCACTAAGAGTTGCTTTAAAAAGAAAAAGAACAAAATAATTAAAATGTTAGAATCCATATGGTGAGTGCTTATCCCCACTTGTCAATAGCTGTTTTCCTTCTTTATCACTAATAAATTTAAAAATACTCCTATGCCACTTTTTAAAAAGTGAAACTCATGTAAACAGAAAATCCCCAATAACTCCCAGAATGGAGTAGCCAAAAAAATAGCTGCTTGCCATTTAATAATTCTTTCTGTCCACGAAATTATCTCTGATACCCCCAATCCTCATGGATTGAGTAGCTAACTGATAAGTAAATCTTACAAAGCCCTCATTGTTGAAGGGGTTTGTAAGCTCCCTGTGGTGGACTCTTATAAATACAATGACACTGGTGAAAATGTCAGTACCTTACAGATGACAGGAAAGTGGTCTTTGCAGATTCCACTTAATGATTAACATGAAGTTAATATTGCCTGGAATTACAGGAGACCCAACTTTGCCATGGTTTTGTAATTACAGTTCCACTCAGAGACAGAGTTTTGTAAACATTTTATTTAGAGATGAACAGTCTACATGTACACTGAACCTGCCATGAAACTCTACAGTTGATTATGCACGTAGGACACTGTTCTTACCTCCCATATGGACGAAGCTGCATTCCTTAAACCAACTATTTACCAAAATATTTGCTTCGCGTTTTTATTATTTGAGTTGGGAGGTGGTTGTGTAATAGAAAGTGTGTGAGTGTTGGTCCTCGCAGAACTTGATTCAAAAGCTGGCTCTTCGTTTTACCAACCTAATGTGTCCCAACTCATCTTTGGCTCCATTTTTTCTTTGTTAAAATCCAACCAGTCAGATTATTGTAAGCTCTATGAAATACTTATCATTGTTTCTGGAATGCATTACCCATTCAAATGCTTTTCTTGTACTTTCAACATACATGTAATGCATTTCAGTTATGTGGAAAAATAAATCATTGTGTCCACCTCATGCTCTAATGACATGGTGTCGATGAGGAATGATTTACATATGTATCCAATGTAATTTTGAATAAATATATCATTTATTCACCCATCTTTGAGACACTTTTTGAAACAAAAAGATCATCTGATTTTTACTCTGTTCACCCCATGGTTGCTAGAGAAAATGAGACTGGTTTAAGTGGAAATTTTAATATGATATTAATTTTCCATTCTTCTGAAGTTTCTAACTCATATGAATAAGAGTTCTTATTTAAGTACCAAGTTAATTCTTTAAACATATACATGTCTCAATGTGCCTGCACTCACTAAAAATAATTATAGTCATGCCCAACACTGTGGTCCATAGTGGCTGCTCCAGGACAATGTGCCTTCTGTCTTGACAGAATGAGAAGCTTTTTATCCTATTTTTTTTTTAACCTTTAAAGTCTTCTTGAAGCTACTTTTCCTTGTTTTAATATTACTTCTTCAAGTTCATTGCAGGATAATAAAAGGAATCGTTCCCAGTTGAATGTTTTGTATCAACTTTTGTCCCTACTTTTATGCTTACTTTTCAGCACTGTCTAAAGTCTCTGCTCATGCAATTTCTCCATCATTATGTTCTGCATGTTGCTGAGTTCACTGCTGATGTTCAGTAAATTTCAAATTATCATGATCAGGCTATGCCAATTGGGAGAAACACTAACATGTGGTACAGTAAGATGCAAATCAGGCTATATAGATTAATAGCAAACATTTGGTTGACATCTCTAATTTCGCTTGGGTTGAAACTAAAACTTTATTGCACTTCTCTGTGGTCTGCCATACTGCCAGCTGCCTTTTCTACAGATGTTCTTAACATATGAAGGGGAGTCTGAGCATTAACCCCCCGCTGCATATCAACAAGATGCAGATGATCAGCAATAATTTGCTTCCTTTTCAAGACCTAACTGTTGATATGACATGATGGAAAACCTCATTGTTATACACTGTTACAAATGTCTGTAATTACTGCTGCCTCACAACTAAACGATTCGGCTCATCCGTTCCATCACACTCAAAAGATACCCAAGTGACATTTTACTTTTCCTGCCCTTGGTTTTCCCCAATTCATGGCAGCTGGAAAACTCTGGTCTAATCATGAACAGCCTAGCTGGAATATTTGAAATCTTTACTATTCCACTCCATGGCATGACAGTGACAATTTTTGAGCTGTTTAAGAGCAGAGTATAAAAAATAATGGAGGATTGTCTGGCCACTGTGTCCTGAATGGATTAGAGAACGAGAGAGACCAGGGGTACTCTGCATGGGGGTTTAAGATCAATACAAATTTTTAAAAAATCACATAGAAAGGAGTACTATCCCAGATTTGTGTATAGTTTCTTGGTTTTTCTCCTTTATGTATTCTCTAACGCTGCCTAAAGACACCAATACTACAAGAAATTCTCATGTTTCAAGTTTTTTTCTCTTACAAACTTGAAGTAAGTTTAATACAACATGTCCAATCTGTTATCCTTGTTCAACAATCAAAATGTGATCTCTTGGGCTATCTGCTATTTCCCCTGTCCCCTTTTGTCTGAAAATGACATTTTTTTCTTAAACTTCCATTGTTCCTCTTTAACATTATCTTTCCATCATGCCCTTGGAACTAGACTCTTTGAAGATAATGTTTCCTGAAACTTTCTTGAGAAAAGACTATTCTTCTAGAAGCCATCTTGAGATGTAGTTGGTGTTCTTGTAACTCTCCACTGTAACTAAATGACTACTTCTTCACTCAAAAGTACACATATTTGCTTTTCTGCATCAGCCTTAATCCCTCTCCAAGCTGCCATCTATTGATTAGCTGCTCACTTCCCTACTCACTGAAAGCATAAGTATCTGGTTTATAGTCTCTCCCTTTTTCTTGCCAAGTTCTGCCATTTTCCCTGATAAGATTTAGCCAACACCCTTGTCTCTCATTCCTTCATCTTTATGTCAGGTGATCTTTTCTTCCACTCTACAACAGCCACCTGCATGTATGACTGTAATCCTTAAACATGAATTTAGCTGGAATTGTAAGCCTAGTAGCAGACAATAGTTTAGTTTCCTTTCTAGTCTTTCTCTCGAGTATTTCCAACATCAACCCATAAACGTCATTGACATGTTCATCCACAGGTCTGTTGTTTCTCCCTTTCTACTTGCAGTCACCGGTCTTTGTTTCCTTTTCAATATTATATTTTTTATTTTTCATCTTTACTTGTTGTTTTTCAGTACCTCCAACACCTTTGCCCCATTAACCATCTGTTTCACTTGCCTGAAAAACAAAAAAAACATGGGTGACTATCTGACTGCCTACTACACCTGGATTCTGAGTGATGTTGAAAAAAGTGATGAAAATTTTGGTGCCGGTGTAGACTCATGAACATTGAACTTTCTTCTGAATAGCTGTATAAGTATGGGTCACAAGCACCTGTAATCCAACCCTTCTAAGGAAATGTATCATCTTTCCTCCCTGCTTGTTCCTCCATTTCTTCTCTCGTTTTCCTAATCTCATTAAATGACACCAACCCAGTTTCTCTAACAGCTGGAATTCTCTTTCCTTTACATCATACATCCAATCAGTAACTAAGTCCTCTGGATTCTATCTTGTGAATAGTTCTTGAATCATCTACTGTCTCACACTTTATTAGCACTGCTGAGGTCTAGGATGCTATATCTAACTTGACCTTCACAAACACTTATTGGTCTCCATGTTTTAGATATCGTTTCCATCCAATCATATATCCACATCGCAACCAAGAGTGAACCTTCGAAAATACAATTACACCACACCCGTCTCCAGTCTAATATCCTGCAATTTCTTTTTCCATTGTACTTCATGAAAACTCTTAATCTCCTCCAATAGTTCACAACATCTTCTGGGACCTCACTATTAGCTACCTCTCACACTCTACTTTCATACTCAATTATTTCAATACTGTCTCATCCTAAACCTTTTGCATTTGCTATTTAATCTACTATGATTATCATTATTCTCTTCACCTAGCTAACAACTTCACATTATTTTTCTCGTGGCTTAATTATCTCTTCCTACAGGATGACCTCCCTTTGGTCCAACCCTAGGTGTGTGTGCACAAATATACAAAAAGGTATATATAAGACCAGAGCTATCATATTTGATGCCTTCCCAGTCGTTCTTCCATGATAGCAGGTATCACAATGTTTTTTTTGTTTTTGTTTTTGTTTTTGTTTTTTTTCAAATTGCTTTTGAATTGTTTTCTCTCCTGTTAGGCCTGAATCTCTGAGATTTGAATTATGTGTGCTTTCTTCATCCTGGAATCTTTAGTTCCCAGTACTTTGACAAAAATAAGCATTACCAGGGGCGCCTGGGGGACTCAGTCGGTTAACTGTCTGACTTTGGTTCAGGTCATGATCTCGTGGTTGGTGGGTTTGAGACTCGCCTGGAGCTCTGTGCTGACTGACAGCTCAGAGCCTGGAGCCTGCTTTGGATTCTGTGTCCCCTCCTCTGCCCCTATCCTGCTCATGCGCTGTCTCTCAAAAATAAATAAATGTTAAAACATGTTTTAAAAATAAGCATTACTAAATTAAAAGGTTCATTTTTTCAATTAAATAATTATGTGTAATCATCCAACTAATAATTGTTAATGATACAATGCCTCTCATCAGGAGCAATATCAATTGGGCCATTATGTCCAGCCTTCTTCTTTTGAAGAAAGCATATCTAAAGAAAAAGGCAATGAGAAAGTTCTATTACTGTAGAGGTAACTTTCTTTTATCATGGGTTTTTAAGTGAAAGTATCTCAAAATTTGTATGCTAGTTAAGATATAAATTCAGCAGCTATTATCGGAAATTACAAAGTAATAGTTACCTATAACACAATATTTTTTTTTTCTCTTACACGAGATTTTTTAGCTGATATCTTCTGTCCAGGTCGGTTCTTTCTTTTGCTTGACCATCCTTAAGGTGTTGACCTCATTCTTATTGTTTATGAAAGTTCAATACCCTATCCACCTTCAAGCTAGCAGCAAGATAGAAAGAGAGAAAAAGAAATAATACCTATTCTTTTTAAAAGCATGTACTAGAAGCATGTACTAGAAGTTGCTGTGATGCTTAATTTATGTGTCAAATTGGCTAGGCCTGGAATTCTGGCTATTCGTGTGAGGTTTTTTGAGGGGGTGAGACTAACACTTAAATCAGTAGACTTTGACTGCCCTCCATAGTGTGGAATAGCTCTCATCTGATAAACAGAAGGCCTTAAGAGAACAAAGACTGGCCTCCCTCTGAGCAAGAAGGAATTCTTCCAGCAGATGTCCTTCAGTCTTAAACTACACCACTGGCTCTTCCCTAGGCTTCCAGCCTGCTGACCTACATTGCAGACTTTGGACTTGCCAGACTTCACTAAACACATGCCCCGATTCCTCAAAATACATCTGAATATATCTGCATGCTATTGTTTTTGGTTTTCTGGAGAACCCTAAATAATACAGTTGTGTATTTACTTCTGATCATATCTGACTGAACAGAACTTAGTCACCTAGGCACTCCTGGCTGCAAGGGAGGCTGGTAAATGCAATCTTCATTTTAGGAAGGAATACACCCAAACTTATTTAGACGGAAGTTGGGAAGAGTCAATATTGGGAGAAAATAATCTCATTCACATTTGTTTAAATATAATTTATTTGCTAAATATTGTAGATCAGATAGATCATTGTTTTATCATGCCCAATTTAGAACATAGGTCTGAGGTTATAGGATCACTTCCTATATCACTTCCTCTTACCAGGTCCCAGTGTGAACTTTTACTACCCTCTCTGATCTTTTCCCTATGTATTTCTTTCCTCTCCACAGCAGTTATGTGATCTGCTGTTTCTTGGGCACACTACGCACATTTCCCCTTAAGACCATTGCTCATGCTGTTCCCTATGCCTGTAACACTCCAAAGAAAACACATTCATTTTCCGACGTCTCTGATTAAGTAACAGTTTATAAATTATACATTTTCTTTTTTTTTTTTTAAACATTTATTTATTTTTGAGACAGAGAGAGAGAGAGCATGAACAGGGGAGGGTCAGAGAAAGAGGGAGACACAGAATCTGAAACAGGCTCCAGGCTCTGAGCTGTCAGCACAGAGCCTGATGCGGGGCCCGAACCCACAGACCGTGAGATCATGACCTGAGCCGAAGTTGGACGCCCGACAAACTGAGCCACCCAGGCGCCCCTAAATTATACATTTTCTGACAACCACTCTCTGTGAAGGAGTAGCATCTCCCATGATTCCACTCTTTTTATTCTCCTCACCTGGTTCATTTCACTCCATATTGCTTATCACAATCAGCCACATACAATGGTTTAGTAGTTGTCTGTCTATCCCCAGTAAGGTAAGATGCATGAGGGAAAGGACTTAGTTTTGTTCTAAAAACAGTATACAAGAGGCTCCCTATATTATTTGCTGAAGGTATAAATGAAAAAGACTACCTCATTTAACAAGCACCAAAATAAATGATATGAAATGGATATCAATTTTTCATTTCTAATTTGAAACAGAACTGAAAACTTTCATGAAACTCATTTTCAAATGTATAATCTATAATATTTTTCTTTAACTGTTGCTTCATGTTCTGGGCTTCAGGCTTTTCAGGCTTGTGTGATTTCAAATAGCATATGGTAAAACAAATGAGCATTGGTTTGACATAACCTGACCTGTAAATGACAATGAGAGCAAAAGGGCAGAATGAATGTGGCCTTGTCAGAATTTTATGAGAATAGAAAATTTCCAGTAGCCCCAGAGAATGTCAAAAAAGCGTTCCATAAACGGAATGGGGAACCAACTGAAAGGTTTGCATCAAATGAGGGTGACAGACAGAGGTCTCTCAAAGAATATATAATGAGGATCATCTAAGTCATTCAAACTGAAGAATGGGCAAGAGGTTGTGTGATTTATCTCACATTTTCAGGCAAGGCATAATCATTATGGAGAAATACTATATTTTAAAAGGTAACATAATATTATAAAAATTCAAAGAGTATCAAAAGGTAGAAAGTGCAAGGTCTTTACATATCCCTCAGTTCTCTGATTCCCTTCCTCAAAGACACCCGCTGGTACTAATTAGTTTTATAAATTCCTAAAGATATTTTATGCAAACACAATCTGACTATATTTCCTTTAAATATTTCTTAACTCTGCAAGATTTCAAGCAGGCAAGGACTATAGAGGGTAATAGAACAGACACCAATGTATACCCCAGAACGGTTTTATAAATATTTGCCCAAATTGCTTCAGATGTATATTAAGAAACAAAATGTTTCAATTCTACTACATTCTTATCCTCCCAGGGTCAGTCATAAACACTAGGCTGGTTCTTATCTTTCCTAGTATTTTTTTTCATACTGTTACTTACTATATATATTGTTATAGATGAATATGTATCGTATTACTTAAATTTATATAAGCTGTATCATACTATACATTTCCTTTTGTAGCTTAATTTTTCATTTGAGATTATAATTTCAGAATTAATACATATTGATACATGTAGCTCTTAGATCACTCATTTTAACTAGCTACCATACAGTCTGTTTATAAATGGACTCTATATATCCAGCTGGTGGAAATTAAATGGTTTCCAATTATTTCCATTTATATACAACTTTGTCATTTGTATGCCTTTTTCTAAAGTTTATTTATTTTGAAGGAGGAGCAGCGAGAGAGAGGGAGGGTAAGAATCCCAAGCAGGCTCCACACTGTCAACACAGAGCCCGATGCAGGGCTTGTACTCATGTACTGGGAGATCATGACCTGAGCCAAAATCAAGAGCTGTACACTTAATAGACTGAGTCACCCAGGTTCCCCTGATTTGTATTCTTATACTTCCTTTTCTGTACACATATATAAAATTGTCTTTAAAGTTTATCCATAGAAGTGGAATTGCTAGTTTGGAAGACATGCGTGTATCTAATTCTAATGCGTATTGCCAAACTCTTCTTGAAACTTATCAAGATTTTTATACCACCATCAACAATCCCTAAACATTTACAAATATTCTTGCCCTAACTTTGATAGAGATTGAAGACATGGCCACAACATTTGGTAGCTACTCCTTTCAAGAGGTAGAGTGGATTTCCTCCTCACTAAATTTGGGCTTGTCCTGTGATAGGCTTTGACAAATAGAATTTGGTAGACATTATATTATGTGAATTCCAAACCCTAGGTCTCAAGAGGTCTTGCAGATTCTGCCTTTCCTTCTTCAGAGCATATAGAATATCATATAAAGAAGCCTCTTTTATCTTGCTGGAGAAAGATAGAATATGGAAAAAAGAAAAGAGATGCCAGAGCCAACAGCCAGACCCCTGACTGAAGCCTCCTTGGGTCATCTAGCCCTTTTGAGCCAGAAGAAGATTAAAACTGTGTGAGTGATCCTAAGGAAGATCCAAAAGAACTGTCAGGCAGAGCCTAGCCCAAAGTGTTCATGCTCAGTATTATGGGCAAATAATGGTTCCTGTTTTAAGCCACTGAGTTCTAGGGATGGTTTGTTATACAGCAAATAATTATTCAATACCCTTGCTATTATCAAACATTTAACTTTTCCAAACTGGGATCTTTCTATCTATGAACAGGATATTTATCATTAAGCATCCTTACAGCAGAAAAATGATTTCTGGTATCAGTCAATAAAATGTATCAATTCTAGTATCTTAAACAAAAGTAAATAATTTTTCTTGCATAATAAAAAATCTGGAAGTAAGCAGTTGCTAACATTGGTGTATGAGACAGTGACAATGTCATGTCTCTAACTTCTGACTTTCCTTGTGGCCAGAAGTTCTTCAGCTCCACACAGCACATCTGCATGCTTTAAAATGCAGGATTCCTGGAATGTCACAGGACAGAGTATTTTTTAAAATATACTATGGCCTTCCTAATAGGAAAATCTTCCAAAGAAGCCTAGCAGATTTCCCCCTGTATTCTGTTGATCAAAATAATGCCTCTAAACCAGGGAACAGTTTATGTTCCTTCTGATTAAGAAAAATATGAAAAAAAAATTGTCAACAAGAAGAGTAGAATCACTTTTAGTCAAACAAGTCATGATGTCCAGCATATATTGTGATTATAATTTTATTCATAAAATTCTCACATGTCTATGTGAACATTTTTCCAAGATAAAACAAGTTTTTTTTTTTCTGTAATAGTGAATGAGATATTTTGTTTAAATAACATTTCTTAGTTGGTTTTGCTGCTGCACAGAAATAAAACTGTGCCTCTGTTTTGGTGGTGTAACAGCAATCTTGTTGAATTTGTTTGCTCTAATATAGAACTTCATGGATTTTTGTTTATTTAGGTAATAATATAAACTATGAGAAAGGACAGCTCTTTTTTATTATCACTGACTACTGCCACTACTAGTTCTCCTCCTTCTTTTCTTTCTCCTCTTCCTCCTTTTTCCCCTTTCTCTTCCTCCTCCTTTTTCTCCTCCTCCTCTTCCCCCTCCTCCTCTTCCTTTTCCCCTTTTCTCCTCCTCCTCCTCCTCCTCCTCCTCCTCTTCCTCTTCCTCCTTCTCCTTCTTTTCAGTGGTTGATAATACTTACTTGTTTTAGTTTATTTATTTATTATTTGCGAACAAGAGCATGAGCAGGAGAGGAGCAGAGAGAGAATCCCAAGCAGGCTTCCAGCTGTCACCATGGAGTCCAATGCGGGGCTTGATCTCGCGAACCGTGAGATCATGACCTGAACTGAAATCAAGTGTTGGACACTCAACTGACTGAGCCACCCAGGTGCCCCAAGTTTTACTTAAGAGTTTGATTTCCTGTTGCCTACTGATGAGAAATCTGATCTACCTTATTTAATGATCTTGATGTAACTGCTCTCATATTTGCTTTTTCTCTCCGCTTATCAGCATAAGATGATTTACTGTTTTAATAGGTGTGGATTCTTTGGTGTATGTTTTTCCCTATAATTCTTTGTTATGAGAATTGGTGATGTTCACTAGTTATTGTCTTAAGATGATTGTATTAAATATCATAGTAAGCTAATTTTTTTTTTTTTTTTTTTTTAATGTCTAGCTCTCCCTCACTTTGGATCATTTCCTGATATGATTAGAGATAGCCTTTTTTTTTTTTTTTAATTTCATTTGCTCCAGCCAAATATATACAAGCCTGCCTTCATCTAAATTCATATGTATTACTCTCCCTCTTATAATATAGCATCCAAAATCTAGATTTGCATGCTTTTCATCTGCCAAAATACCCTGTTCCTGTAATTCTCCATTCTCTTTCCTTGCTCATGAGTTTCTTCTATTTTAATCAGCATTCAAGCATGCTAAAAAAGTCTTGAAACCACATCAACATTCAAAAAATTCTTCACTCTTTACAACCCTATTCAGTAAAAATCCTCAGGGAGAGATTTCTTATCCTCTTCTTCCTTGGGCACACTCCATAAATGGTCCCCAACCATTTAATTAAAGGTAATTATTCCTCAAGGGATATAAAAACCACCTTTATAAAATTCTAAATTTCTATGAATTTTGGTGTCTTTTCCTGGTCTTTCTACTCTTTCAGCTGTAATGGATGAGTACCTTACTTTTAATATAGTATCTTTATAGCTATATAGCTTTATGTTGCAAATCTGGCAGAATTAGTCCCTCACTGATTTTTTTCCTTAGAATGTTCCTACATATTTTTTTCATAGTGATTTTTGTAGTTCAAAAATGTGCATTTGTTTCAGTTTACATTAAATCTAAGTTATTACCTAGGAAAGACTTAACGTATTTATAAACTTAAGTTATTCTATCCAAGGAAAAGAGATGTTTTCCATTTGTTCAAATCTATTTTAATGTCTTTCAGGAGTTTAAAGAAATTTCCTCATATGTATTTAAGTAGTTTTTATTGTTTATTTTTAGATATTTTATTTTTATTATGCTATTATATTTAGCTTTTTTCTCTTCCAATATGTCTTCTACATTGTTGCTTGGAAACACATAGGCTTTTGATTTTTGAATGCTAATTTTGTATTCTGCTACTTTATTAATTATTTGAGTTATTGATTCTTATAAGATTTAATGTAAAATTATCAGCTGGTAGAAATAATTTTATTTATTTATTTATTTATTTATTGGCCTGTTCTTAAGCCTTGATTTTCTTGTCTACTTCCATTTGACTAATTACTCTGACATAATGTTAAATAGCAGTAGAAAAAGGGCATCCTTGCCTTACTTCTGATTATAGGGGGGGATCTTAACTTTATTGTCACCAAAATTCTTTGCCAACAGTAGAATTTATAATCCATATTGAATTTCTCATCTACACATATTTTTCAAATGCACAGCTTTCAAGTGGTTTTGAGTAGATTATTTGTCCAAAATGACTTGTTTGAGAATTATATAAATTTGTTTCCCTTTTAAATTGTGATGGATATAAAGTTTGCAACAAACTTGCCAGAGCAATCATTGAAAGATTTGCAAATGAGAACTCCATTCTCCAGCATTTCAATTTATTCTATAGTGATAACGTCTTGAACAGATTTTATATTACAAAAGTCTTGTGTTCAAAGTAGTTTAATATTAGCAAAAGAGAACTCTGCAGAAATATATTTGCTAAAAAATGCTTTCCTATCCATTAAAACCTAATGTTAGCAATTGAACAAAAATATCATTTGTGAAGAATAAAAACTTCATTAAGTTACAGATACATCACTATGTAATATACCACATGCCTGTTAACACTTCCAAAGGTTTCACAAGCACAAACTTACATTTTGTTCCTTTAAAAGGTCTTACATTCCTCAATACGTTCATAAAAGGTTGGACTGTGATTCTGTTTTATTTTTATTCACTTTAGTGTATGTTATTAGCATAAGTTTGGTAAAGTGGGCAAGACAATGCCAATGCTTCATGATTTTACTAAGCTACGTAGGCATGAGGTTTTGAGAAAACTCCATGCCCTCCACAGGAGAAAGCTAAGGTTGGAATGAGGAACATACTCCCGAGGGAGTTCTGACCAGCAGTCACACGAGTTACCTGGTGTGTACTGTTTCACAACCATGGAATCTCCTTACCACTTGGAGGGGAACTGGGTACGCAGCATGAAGAAGCACGCCCTTTGGAAATGTCGATGTATACACTTAAGGACCGCATGACCCTCTGAGATAGTTCTGATCTCTTTGGAGCTGTGCATTTTGAAAAATGTGGGTGGGTGAGAAATTCAATTTGGATTCTATGTGCTTCTGTCAGTTTTATGAAATCATACAGCCTGGGATGAATATGTGCAGTACAAATCAGAAAATGCCCATCATGTTTCCTTTAAAATAAGCCCCCTTACATACATGTTGATAATGCAAAGACACACTCAAAACCAAATAAAAGTGAAAGAAGTCATGGTTATGAAGATATCAGTAAAGGCAGCCAGCTGGTTGGAGTATTTAAACATGTTGAGCAATGAAGAAACGACATGTTTTCTCTTAAGGTAAGTGTATTTTAGTGACCTAAGGCCCAAGGTGGACCCTGACAAAAATGAAATGCCTGAGGTCATGGAACTAACACTTTTTGCCTCAGCAAAATTTTACAACTACAGAAATAGCTTCCAGCTAAAAACCACAGCCTTTTCTAAAAAGGTTACATATCACTGTTGACATTTTCTGAAGAATCATAGAAATTATTTCACACATTCTAAAAGTTACAAATTAAGCATCCTCCGTAAAATTATTTAATACAGGTAAATAACTTGAAAATTTTACTTGGACACCACTTCATTTATTATCATTCTACCATGCTTTAGATAATTTGGAATTATTGATACATCTAACACATCTGTGCTTTAAATTGTAAAATAATAATGCATTAGTATCATTGATAATTTTAAATATATTTATAGTCTCATTATTTTTTTTTTGTAGAAAATATGCTAAACCTGCCATTATGTCTTTTTCCCTGTGAAGAGAGAAATGTAGTCTTCAAATTTTTCAAGTGTGTCTAAAATTTCCCTTCTTCCACTAATGTGTTTACTTAAAACTTATTATTTTATTTTTTATTATTTTATTTTATTTTTTAATGTTTATTTAAAAAACTTTTTAATGTTTATTTATTTTTGAGAGAGAGAGAGAGAGAGACAGAGTGCAAGGAAGGGAGGAGCAGAGAGAGAGAGGGAAACACAGAACCTCAAGCAGGCTCCAGGCTGTGAGCTCTCCAGCACAGAGCCTGATGTGGGGCTCCAACCCATGAACTGTGAGATCATGACCTAAGCAGAAGTCAGATGCTCAACCGACTGAGCCACCCAGGTGCCCCAGTTATTATTTTGTTTTAGAGAGAGAGAGAGCATGCACGGGTTGGGATTGGGGGGAGAGCAGAGGAAGAGAGAGAGTCCTAAGCAGGCTCCACACTTAGCGTGAAGCCTGACATGGGGCTCTATTCCATGACCCTGTGATCATGACATGAGCCTAAATCAAGAGTCAGATGCTCAACTGACTGAGCCACCCATGGGCTCCTACTTAAAACTTTTTAAAATTATGAAACATACCACACACTCAAAAGGGTATATGTAATTATATGTGCACTTTAAAGAATGACAGTAGAAACACCTTTGCACACAATTCCCAACCTAAGAAACAGGATGCTGGTGCATTTGAAGATTCTGTATGTGATATCCCAGAGGGCATTCCATTCCCTCCCTGTCAGAGGTGACTAATAATAGCATTGATATATTGCCACTCACTGTGCTCTGTGGGTGTTTCTAAGTGGTAAAGTAGTACTAACATCCTAATGCTGAAGCTAAATCATAAGGGAGTATATTTGCTGTGGGAATTCAGAACCCTAATGTGCTAATGAACATTGGAATCTCTATGCAATTTTAATTTTCTGCAAACTTACTATGGAATATATTTTACAAAACATTGATCTAGGTAATTCACCAAATTTTTATATAATTTAATGAACTAAAAATCAGACAAATGCAGACATTAAAAAAAATGGATACACCTTTACTGGAAACTGAGCCTTTAGGTGGATAAGGATGAGCAAGGCATCTTCCAAGGCAGGAACTAAACTTGAAATCTCATGGCCATAACAGAACAAAGATTCATTTCTCATTCATAATATAGGTCCATCATAGGTTTGCTAGGGGCTCTGTTCTGGGCAGTCTTCACTTTAGGCCACTCTCTTGTGGAGATTGCTGGTCAAGACACTTCTGCTAACTATTCACCTGGTAGAATCTGTCAAATGGCTCCATCCCAAAACAAGAGGGCTGGGAAGTGCAATGTGGGAGATATTTAGGGAGCAGAATTAATGATTATTCTCATAGGCTGAGGGGCAAGGGCACTAGTCTATGCAAAGAGTTGGGTTTGTTTGAAAGATAAGAGTAACTATTATGTCATTCAGTTCATTAAAATCCTTAGACTCTGATGAGGGAGCATTGAGAGGGCATTCTGTCTCTGAAAAATTCTGATATTATTTTCTTTGAATTTTAATGATAAATTTTATACATGTATGTAAGCAATCATTTTAAAAATATGTTTCATAAATAAATAATAGACAATCACTTTCCCCTGAGTTTGCAGAGTTCTGTTCGCTTAGCATGATTGCCAACAATATTTGATATATTTAAAAAAATAGTGTATTTTCCTGTAGATCAGCTTTTCTCACACATATACAATTGTTTTAAATTATATTTTATGTTCCAAAGGAAAACACTTTTTTTAAAGTTTTCGTATTTATTTTGAGGGGGGCAATGCGCAGAGACAGAGGAAGAGAGAAAATCCAGAATAGGCTCCATGGAGTCAGTGCAGAGCCTGACTCAGGGTTTCGATCTCACCAACTGTGAGATCATGACCTGAGCCATGATCAAGAGTTGGATGCTTCACCGACTGAACTGCCCAGGTGCCCCCCAAAGGAAAATGGTTTTTAAAGTATTTTTTAAAGTTAAATAAAAACCATAAAATATTCAAATTGTTAGAAAAATACTCCCTTCTAACCCCCTGTGATTCATAGTAGCAGTGTAGTCTAGACTTCAGAGCCAGAACTCCTGGCTTCAGTTGTTGGTTCTGCTATACAATAACTACATGACCTTGGGCTAACTTCTTAACCTCATTTCTTATCTATAAAATTGCATAATAATTCTATCAATCTATGAATCAGTGCCCTTGAATGTTACACTGGTTACATTCAATAAGCACTCACTAAATACTCATTATGATTATAATAATAACAACATTTAAAGTCATATTTAAAGTATAATTATGACATTTATGTTATAATAATTATCAAATATACTTTCCTCAAGTCAAGAGAGGACAAATTTCCTCCTTAATAGTCTAGTTTTCTGGCAGAGTGGGTTCAAAATTAATTTGTAAGGGACCCCTGGCCCTACACGTGGTATTCACCTGACTTCCCTCTTGGAGGAGTTGGGTTAGTCTTCCATTTATAACACATCCACGTTAGGCTCCTTGTTCCCCAAACCCTTCTTTATTCTCATCCATCAGTTAAGGCTTTGTTCTGAACTGCTAACCTAGAAGAACAAAACATTTAAAAAGTCACTAGTGAATACAGACTCAAACTCCCTGCCATATCCTATTTCTCAAAAGATTATCAAAGAGAAACAATTGAAGGAAGTGTTGCCTGGAAGCTTGCTACATCAAATGGTTCCTTTTAAGGAATTTTTGTAGGAATTGCTCTTATTTATTTAATGCCATGGGCCCACTGAGAGAATCTATGGGGGTAAAAAAGAAAGGGGGGGGACCCTGCATCTATGAAGATATTCACTCCATTATTATTAGACTTTTCATTTGGGGAACATTAAGAGACCTTCTTTTCTGATATTGTCATTAGGAATCATTTTGATTTTCCTGTTCATTTGGTTTGGTGTATTTCTCTTAAGGATAGTTTGAAATATATAATTTACTATATTTTCCTTCCTAAGCTATCTGATGAATAGCTTAAAAGCAAAATTGTGGTTAGCCCATGATAAAGCCCATGGTATACAGTCTTGATTTAGTCTCATTTTTGGGTTGAGTTTTATGTTTTGCTTTGTCTTGTATTTGCCCAATTATTCTCACTTTATTAAATGTATTCATTTAACTGTATTTAATATTTCTTTTAAAACCACCTGAAGTTGTTTCTGAAGCAAAGTGGCAAAGTGGATTCATAATATTGATGTCTTTTGTAGAAGAAGTTTTAAGTTATTTCCATAACTTCATAGCTTTCAAACACAATCATATGTCAGTGATTAAAAAACTTGACAAAAAATAGAAATATTTAAATGATAAACAGAGGAAGTTTAAGGTATGTTGGAGAATGATGCAGACTTAAAGTATCTATTATAAAAACAGTGAAAGATGCCAAATTTTTTGTTTATCAAATATTAGTATTAATATCCATTAGATGTTAAAAATTGTTCATGCAAAACATTTTAAACTTCTTTTGAAATGAAAGAACAAAATCCACATACATATTTTGTTTGGGGTTTCCTTTATAAAATTTCATTTCTTTATAGCATAGAAACTGTGGCCATACATCTGAAAATTTTCAAGAGAAGTTTACTTAGAGAAAAAAAATTCTACTTTCCAAATGGTAACGATATATTGGGTAAAACAATCTATTGGAGAAATTTCTTTTCTTTTATGAAGAATACTTTTCTTAAATGAAGAATTGCTTTTCTTTTACTTTCAATTAAATTTTGTGGTGGAGGATTTATATTAATACAGGTGAAAGGTTAACACTTGCATTTTAATAAGACTATTTTATAAAAATCGGCAAGTATAGAGTTATGTTTTTTCTTATCCATTTTGACGAAATGCTACATTAAGAAACCCAGAGGATGTGTCTCATCAGAACTATAATTATTTGAAGTGGTTATCCTAGTCTTCCTCCATAAATTATGAATAGAAATTAAAAAAAAAAATACATGACAAGTAAATCATTAGAGAAAAAGGTAGTTTCTTGTGTTAACATACATTTGTCAAAAGAAATGATCTCTCTTTTAGATCTTGCTCTTTGAGCACTCAAGAGTGACAAGCATTTGTTACATACGCTCAGCTCACAATGAGGCTGTCTCCTGTGAAAGACAAATGAAAAGATTTGGATTAATTTAGTTATAAAGAGATTTACATTTTGCTGTTTCTAACATGTCTTTTGGAGATTGATGAATAAGAAATGAGATAAGAAACCCCTTCAGAAGCTCCTATTGCTGAATATGGTAGAAAAATTGCTCTTGCTGGAAGATGAATCAAGTTTCTGTCAGGTAAAGCCAGGGAAAATTCTCTTGTGTTATCAACTAATCTTACCAGAGAGGGAGTATTATGCAAGATGTATGACATTGCTTTCTCCCTTTCCCAGAAGCAAAGTGGTTGTGCACTATACCAATCTAACAAGATTTCTCCACCTTGACTTTACTTATTCGCCAGCTTAGTTATGAGTATATGACAAGTATTCCCTGATCTTGCCTGTCCACTAAGCTTCTTCTGGAAGGATTTCACTTCTTAAAATTAGTTATCAAATCTTTTGTAGCAACAGTAAAATCCAACTTACTGAAGTTATTTGCTTTGCTTCATTTTTCTTCTGATTGGTTATATTTTGCTTCCCAGTATGTATTTTAATCTCGATTCAAGGAATATGCAGTTTATTTTGCCTGCTTACGATCTTTTAAGTGCATACTCTTCTGTCAATCAAAATCTTAATTTCTTTTGATCCATAGTCTTTATATTCAGTATAGATAGTAGCACAAAATCGCAAAACTAATTCTGTTTAATGCTAATGCTGTATGGGGATTTCACTAGTGTTTTGCCAATTACAACAGTAGCAATAAAAATCAACTTAGTGTGAGCACTCATCCCAATAAAAATATTTAAGTAGTCTAGACTTAAGTATTCTAGAATAAACAAGCATGGAAAGAAAGTGCCCCTTTCAAACAGCTAGGATATTTCTCAATCCTGATAAGAGTTACTTAATTCAGTACTTCAGTGTCCTGAAATAATATTCTGAGGAAATGTGGGGGACCTCTTGGATACTTGATAGCTGATCCAATAGTGGTACCTCAGGGGGAAAAAAGAGGAGATGCATGATTCAAACACCTTGTACTGTCAAATCAGATAAAATTGATTGCAATTAGGTCATGTCATTCCTTATATAATGTCCTGGAATGGGATCCAATGACACTTCAAACAGAATCAGTGTTCCTCATAAGGCTTTCTCTCCTGCCACCTCCCTGCCTTCTGGTAGTGTTTCACTCGGTCCTCACTGTAAAACCCTCTCCCTTAATACTCACTGTTCAAGACGCACTGGCTCTTCCTGATATGCTCAGTTCTTGCCTTTGGGCTTTGTGCTAGCTGTTCTCCCTGCCTGGCTTGTCCTGCCTTGAGATTCTTTATCTGGCTCACTCCTCTTAGTATTTAGGGTTCAGTTTAAATTTTACCTCTTCAGCAAACCTTCCTTGATTATCCGATCTAACGTGAACCTTTGATTCCTTTCCATGACATTACTGGGTTTTTGTTTTTGAGTGCACAAGGCAGAGCCCTCATGTATATCATTCACTGGCCAGTGTACTGTGTTCACCAAATACATGTTTGACAATTTGGGGATTGTATTTATCCATTAAAGAGTCACCTATACTGATATTACATGGTTTGCATGCTAGAAGCTCATTGTGTCTTTTTTTAATAAGTTTAGTTTATGGATGAAATCATTGAAACTTCTCAGGTATATGGATGAAAATGTTTTTGAGTCTTTGTATAATCCCATACTAAACATTATCTACTTTAAGTGATAGAATAGAATGACAGTTTACTGTTTCCTAATTAAAACCTGAGTACAGGTAGTATGTCCTGCATATCTCAGGTTCTGTTACTCTTTTCCGAGTTTCTCCTACATGGTGGCTATTAGCCTAGGCAAAATCCACAGGTTTCAGTTCTGCACACTAGCTAATGTTGTTCCCACTTTACAAATGAAGACGTGAAATCTCAGTCCAAGATAATCAAATGCAGGTGTTTTGATTTCAACGTCAAAGCTCTTCCCAAAATTTCACTCATTTATTTCTTATAATTTAGGCACAATATATATGTTAAATTTCTGTATACACTATGACAACGTGAGAATAGTGCTCCAAAATTTTTAAAAATCCTTGCTATGAATTAAAAGGTATGGGGTGTCTGGGTGGCTCAGTCTGTTAGATGTCCAGCTTCAGCTCAGGTCATGATCTCATGGTTCGTGAGTTTGAGCCCCACACCAGGGTCTCTGCTATCAGCACAGAGTCTGCTGAGTATCCTCTATCTCCCCCTCTCTCTGGCCCTCCCCCACTTATGTGTGTTGTACTCTCTCTCTCAAAAATCAATAAACATTAAAAAAAAGTGTATTAATGTACATGCTTCCTAGGGTTAAAATTCAAGGGGATGGAACAATATTGAATAAAATATTATTAGGCTTTAGCTAAGAAGAAAATTTTAGTTTTCTATCAAAAGACAACAAAGGCAAACTTGTTCACTGGAATAGAATTAGAATGAGGGGAAAAAGCTAAAACAAAGCAAAAATAAAATCCTACCAAATAACAAAGAAAAAAAAAAAAAGAAAGAAAGCAACATTTATTTTTGGACTTCAAATAGTTGCGATGCTAGATGTGTGATTACATTTATGTAGCTTGCTTTCTTCATTTGTAAGATAAGGATCATCTATTTCTTAGTAATCTTTTAGTACCGCTAAAGGGAAAGTTTGAAGTAATGTGAAATTTGCTTTGATAAGGTGGAAGTAGGATTCTTAGAATGACAAGTACGGAGAAACAAGGTGATATATTGCACTTGAAGTCTGTGCTCTCCCTCAGTGAATGTCTGAGTTCACACCTTGGAAACTGAGATTTGCGCCTTCGTTTGGGGAAGAAGTTTGTGGGGTGTCTACTGCAAGTGAATTTGTAATCAAATCTCAGTTTTGTTTTAGATATGGAAAGCATTAGAATTAGGGGTATTTAAAAAAATTTTTTTTAATGTTTATTTTTGAGACAGAGAGACAGCATGTGAGTTGGGGAGGGGCAGAGAGAGAGGGAGACACAGATTCTGAAGCAGGCTCCAGGCTCTGAACAGTCAGCACAGAGCCGGATGCAGGGCTCAAACATGACCTGAGCTGAAGTTGGAGGCTTAACCAACTGAACAATCCAGGTGCCCCAGAATTCGGGATATTTTAATACTAATCTTTTACTTCCTTTCTCCTGGTAACTGTTTCCTATGTATTTATGTCATAAATAATTGAATTCAACATAATATAAGAAGTAAATATGCCCTTTCACATTATGAGTCAAAGGGTAAAGAGTGTGGTAGCACAGCTGAGCCCTAGTCACATACTCTGTGCCCTAAAGTTGTAGTTGAGAGCACAAGGTTTGCCTTGTTTCAGGGAGGTAGCTGCTAGGGACTCACATGCTTCTCTTAGGAGTATTGGTGGCCATAACGCATGGTGATATGATTTCTCCTATTCTTTCTTCACATATCACTGTCACCTATGACTTCTACTACTGATGCCGTTTTAGTTTTTCTTATTAGAGTGACTTCTTCCTTGAGTGTAAGAAAAAAAATTTGAAACCATGTAAACAAACATTTCTGTTTGTAAATACTGAAGTAACTATGTTTGACAGGACCCCATAGAAACTATGACTTTAATATTCACTCTACAGTGGGCATCATCATTGTAGATATGGACTCTCCCCAAAACTCAACATTTTCAATCCTAGCCAAAAACACTTAAAGCATAGAAAATAAACTTAAGGTTTCCATAGAATTATTACAACATCTATTTTCACACTAATAAAATTAAAATATAACTAGATTCAATAACATTATAATTTTGTAACTTATGGTGATTTGCTTATGAAAATACGGTGCCTTATTTGTCAATGAGTAAACTCAGTATTTCCGGGTTGATCATTTCGTTTTATATTTTGTTGTTGCAATGAGGACATAGTTTATGTACCCAGAGAGGTAACCTTAAATGAGACAAATATGAAAATGGATTTGTTTTGTTCCACAGTGGAAAGTTAGAAAAGTTTATTCTAGCGTTGGATCTATTTTTACATAATATATATTCTGATTCATATACACTTATTTAGCTATTATTCAGATTACAAAGGTCTAGTTTTGCTTATTTCATATGAACCATATTAATGGTTAAGTAGTGGCTCTCAAACTTGAGTGTGTATCAGAATCATCAGGAGGTCTCGTTAAAACATGGATCTTTAGGGGCGCCTGGGTGGCTCAGTCGGTTAAGCGTCCGACTTCAGCCCAGGTCACTATCTCACGGTCTGTGAGTTTGAGTCCCGCGTCGGGCTCCGGGCTGATGGCTCAGAGCCTGGAGCCTGCTTCCGATTCTGTGTCTCCCTCTCTCTCTGCCCCTCCCCCATTCATGCTCTGTCTCTGTCTTAAAAGTAAAATAAACGTTAAAAACAAAATTAAAAAAAAACAAACATGGATCTTTAAGACCCACCTGCAGAGTTTCTGAATCTCTAGGTCTGGGACAGGATGCAAAACTTTGGATTTCTAACAAGTTCTCAGGAGACACTGATGCTGCAGCTAGTCCAGAAGCGATAGACTGAGAAATTATGTCTTGGATCAACCATTTGATTTCTTGTTCCTCACCTGTCTCATCTTCGAGCTAATGGTGTTAAATGAAATGACCACATGTAAACATGTGTTTAGCGACTGAGAGTTGTCAGGTGTTAATGCTGGGCATGGTCCCTACTTTTGAGAACATCGTGAAGAAAATAACTGACTCTATCTGTGATAAAAGAATCTGGGAACACTTTACAGAGGGGATGCATTCAAAACTGATGAAGATTGTTGTAAAAATTTACAGCACACACAAATATATCAATTTAGAAAAAATATTACCTCTTGTCCATCATTCCAAGCCTCACTCCACCTGACAATTCCCTCTTCTTAGACAAAACAACATTAATGATTTGATATGAAATCTGCCCAATTCTCTCCAAATTCTCCAGCCTTCTAGAGTGATTCATGAAATATCCAAATAAAATGACCCCCAATCTCTCTCTCACGTATAATAGAAAGTTGAGCAAATATTTCCAAATATTTTCTGGGATTCTGTAATATGTAAGGAATGTTTTACTATTACCTCTAGCTCTACATTCCTGATACTGATTCCATTCTTATTCTCGCTTAGCTTCGGCTCTTTGGCTGCTGATCTCTTTATGCCCTACGTTGCTTAACACACAGACAGCTTTATACCTTCCTTCCTCAAAGCAGCGCACATCTAAGGCTGTTGTGCGTAACGGACTTATCCTAAATATTGAGTTTGTATTTTTTTAAGTATTATGAATGTTAGGAGTTATAATTTCAAAAAACGTGTGCCAGTCTTTACCATAGGAAGTCTGTTGCTGGTCGGGGATCTATCCTTAAAACCAGATCTGCTGTCCTGTGTTAGGAACCCTTCTTTCTTTTCCTTTTGTTAATGTCACCCACCCATAGTTTAGGGGCAGCCAGCACTAACCCCCAAATTCCTGTTGCTCTAACATGTTAAGCATAATTTTTATTATGCTAAGCATTAATCTCTTCTCAGTTAGACTAGTTCTTGTCTTACCCTTTATAACTAAAATCTACTTACTTCCTAAACTGGGCCTATACCCTTAGCAACACAAAACAGGTATTTTTAAAACCTCTATTTGTTCAACAGCAGATATTGCCAGTCTTATTTCTATGTTGCAGCTCCAATTCATTTGCACTATTTTGGATTGTAAACAATTCTATAGAATCTATGGAGTATAGAATACCTATAGAAATTGCTGAGATCATTTTTTATTATATTTCCTTTTAAAAATATTAGATTTTAATTTAAAAAAATGTTTATTTATTTTTGAGAGAGAGAGAAGGATGGAGGGTGAGCAGGGGATGGACAGAGAGAGAGAGGAAAACATAGAATCTGAAGCGGGCTCCAGGCTCTGAGCTGTCAGCACAGAGGCCAATGTGAGGCTCAGACTCAAGAACCGCGATCATGACCTGAGCCGAAGTTGGACGTTTAACCGACTGAACCACCCAGGAGCCCCTAGATTTTATTTGTTTAAGTAAACTCTACAGCCTTGGTGGGGCTTGAACTCATGACCCCAAAGATCAAGAATTGCATGCTCTACTGAGTCAGCCAGCCAGGCACCCCTATATTTATATTTCTTAAAAGATTACACAGGCAGCAAAGATAAATATTTATGGAAGATGAGATGACCTGATGGGTAAGCAGCTGGGAATGTTAAACGGTCTGGATGAGAAGTTTTTTTTTTTTTTATTTATTTTTTTTTTTAATTATTTTTTTTTCAACGTTTTTTTATTTATTTTTGGGACAGAGAGAGACAGAGCATGAACGGGGGAGGGGCAGAGAGAGAGGGAGACACAGAATCGGAAACAGGCTCCAGGCTCCGAGCCATCAGCCCAGAGCCTGACGCGGGGCTCGAACTCACGGACCGCGAGATCGTGACCTGGCTGAAGTCGGACGCTTAACCGACTGCGCCACCCAGGCGCCCCGCGGATGAGAAGTTTTGAAGGCATAAATGGAAGGAGTGAAAGTGAACTCAAGTGTAGTACATTATGAAAGATTGAATACAGAGGATGAGAGAGTTAGGTTTTGAAATGAATCACCTGATTCTTTTTCGAGTTACTAGGTGAATGATTATGTCATTAAATTTTTTTCTGTATTATTTTGAAATTTAAGGCTTTGATTCTATGTCAATTACATGATTGAGAATTGAGATATATCAAGAATGTGGCTATAGAAAGATGAACTATTAACTTACTCTAGGCACAAATGTTAAATTGAGGAATGCAAGGTACTTATCTAAAATGAGATAGACATATCCTTATATACCAGACATCAGAGTTAGCCACGTTTGTCTTTTTGTAGTTGAAAATAGGAAACAGTTGATAACTAAACCACATTTAGAAGAAGAATAAAAAGTTTTCCGCATGATTTCTAGTGATAAAGCCAAGTGACATTGTAGAATTACATGGATATGTCTTTCCAATGTACACTTGTTTCAGGTTGCACATAAAGATAGTACACAGATATCAGAGATCTGTTATGACACCAATAATTCCAGTACTGTAAAAGATCTGTAGAAACATCAGAAATTGGCACCAAAATAAAATGGGTAAATGAAAAAGTTGTGGTTTGCTATCTAGATAAAGAAAAATTAAGAACAGGCTGTTAGGGTTCTTAATATAAGTCTAATCTCTGGGTTTTTGTTATTTTGCTGAGGAAACATTGGTAAGAATTTTTAAGTGACTTGTGCCACTTCTGCTGAAACTATGGTCTTGCACAGTAATGCAAATATGTAGATAGATTTGAAGGCTCCTTAAAGAATTCTGTTTTAACAAGGCTGATTTCTGACTGTGTGTACTAAGTAATACACTATATGAATGATTCGGTATTGAAACATCATAGAAATAATTATAATATGCAATTAAGGTGGCTTATCACATGATAAAAAAATCACATTGAATATTGCAAGGCATTTTTGGTTATTAAAATACATCTCTTCTAATGCCTGCACATAGTATATTGAGAAGACTGCTATGCTTTGGGGTAAGTCTCCACAGACCAAATGCTTCAAAAAGGCTTAGGATTTTTGGGATTCAATTTTATGCTCTAAAATCCAGTCTCTTCAGAATATTTACCCTTTCATGAGATTGACCTCTCAAAGTTGCTGTTAGCCTTAAAAGAATCTATGGGGATTTTTATCAAAATGGAACTCACTTTTGCTAGCACAATAACCTTTCTTTTAAGGCGTCAGGCCAATAAATTTTTTCTTTGGTCAAAAATGTTTGTTTCTGGTTGTTTTGTTTTTGCTTATTTGTTTTTGTCATTTGTGTAAATGGACTTCACCTCTGAAAGTAAAAATCTTGTTTACCCTAAGCCTTTTTCTCTTGATAATATTATACCTTATTCCACTTTTAAAGCATCTTTATTGAGGTACAATTTACATACCATAAAATTTGCCAAAGTATACAACTCAGTGGATTTTAGTATATTCACAGTTGTGCAATCACCAACACAATCTAAGTCTGAAACCTTTTCATCACCTAAAAAGGAAACCCCTTACTCATAAGCTGTCACTTTCTATTGTCACTCTCCCCTGACCCCAGTCATAAGCGACCACTAATCTATATTCTTTCCCTACAGACTTGCCTATTATGGACTTTTAATATAAATGCAAACATACGACATGACTGGCTTGTTTCATTCAGCATAGTGCTTCCAAGTTTCATCAATGTTGTAGCATATGTCATTATTTCATTCTTATTGTAGATAACATTGTGTTTATCCATTCACCACTTGATAGACATTTGAGTTGTTTCTACTTTTTGGCCATGAATAACACTGCTATGAACATGTGTGTACAAGTTTTTGGGTGGAAATGTTTTTTATTTCTCTTGTATATGTACCTAAAAGTATAATTGTTGGATCATAAAGTAACTCTTTTTAAGCTTTGTAGGAACTGCCAAACTGTTTTGGCTATACCATTTTACATTCCCATAAGCAATGTATAAAGGTTCCAATCTATCTACCTCCTCCCCAACACATCCCTCAGATGCCTCCATGACCATGGACATCCTACTGGCTATGAAGTAATATTTCATTTTTTGATATGGTGGTTTTAAATTACAGTTCCCTAATGTGCT
The DNA here is from genome assembly GCF_046562875.1 of Panthera onca. NCBI lineage: Eukaryota > Metazoa > Chordata > Mammalia > Carnivora > Felidae > Panthera > Panthera onca. The sequence goes on along the minus strand of NC_138342.1, from coordinate 29,882,388 downwards.
TATTGGTCATTTGTATATCTTCTTTAGAGAAATTTCTATTCTGATTTTTTGGGTTATTTTGGGTTATTTTATCTTTTTATTATTGATTTGTAACAGTTCTTTATATAGTCTCCATACAGGTCCCATATTACATATGTGATTTGTAAGTTTTTTTCTCATTCTGAAGGCTGTCTTTTGACTTTTTGATGGTATTACTTGTAGAATAATATTTTTTAGTTTTGATGTACTCAACTTTATTTTTTCATTTCTTGTGCTTTTGATGACACATTTAAGACATCATTGCTTAACCTAGCACCATGAAAATTCACTCAGATGTTTTTATCTAAGAGTTTGATACATTTAGCTTGCACAATTAAGCTTAGGATTCATTTTTGAGTTAATATTTAGTATTTCTTACGGTGTGAAATTGGGGTTCAACTTCCTTGCATGTGGATATTCACTTGTTTCAGCAGCATTTATTAAAAACATTTTTCTCTTCCTTGCATTGTCTTGGCACTCTCATGGAAAATCTATTGCCCATCAGTGCATGGTTTTATTTCTAGAGTCTCAATTCTAAGTACCATACTGAATTAATTACTATAATTAAGTAGCAAGTTTTGAAATCTTAAAGTGTAAGTTCTTCAGCTTTCTCCTTTTTAAAGACTTTTTGTTGATCTTTTGCTATTCTAGATCCTTTGCATTTCCATATGAATTTTGGTATTGCCTTGTTAACTTCTACAAAAATGCAGTGGGTAATTTCCTGAGAATGTTCCATGGGCAATTGAGAAAGATGGTTATTTTGCTGTTCTCAGATGACGTGTTGTATAGATATCTGCTGAGTATAGGTAGTTTGCAGTGTTGCCCAGGTCTTTTATTTCTTATTCATCTTCTGCCTAATTGCTTTATTATTTAAAGAGGGGTATTGAAACCTTTATATATTTCAGAATTACTTATTTCTTCCATTCTGTTAGTTTTTTCTTTATGTATTTTGGTGCCCTTTGTTAGGTGCATATATGTTTAGAATTGTTATATATTCCTGATGAACTGACCCTCTATTCATTATGGAATACCATTCCATATCGGTTTTTTTTTTTTTAGTCTAATTTTTCTGTATAGCTGTTCCTGTTTGGTTATTGTTGCTGTTTCCATGATATATCTTTTCCTATCCTTTTACTTTCAAACTTTTCATTTCTTTGAGTCCAAAGTGGTCTTCTGTTAACATCATATTGTTGGAATTGGAGTAAGTTTATTTATCTAATCTGATAATCTCTGACTTTTGATCGGATTTCTTAACTCATTTACTTTTTATGATATTATTGATATGGTAGTATTTATATCTGCCTGTTTTTTTAAATATTCTATATGTCTGATGTCTTTCTTGTTTTGATTTTCCTCTATTGCCTTCTTTATTAAGTGAATACTTGCTAGAATAATGTTTTAATTTCTTTAAGAATTTACATATTTTTGAACCATTTTCTTTGTGGTTGTTTTAGGGCTTACAGCATACATAACAATTTATAAAACTCGACTTCATATTTAAAATGCTATTCTAATGAAAGATAGAAACTTTTTCCTCTATATCTCCATTTTTCCTTCTTTTTTTTTGTTGCTATTGTTGCTATAGTGTGCTATGTACAGTAAAATTGAACAATAAATTATTATTGCTTTATGTAAGCTTTTGTCTTCTAAAGAAGCTGAGAGAAGAAAAGAGAACAAGCGTATATTTACAGAATTTGTTATATTAACATTTTAATTTCACACTTTTGGGTCTCTTTATTTCTTCCTGTGGATTCCAGTTACCGTCTTGTTTCATTTCCTTATTCTATTACAGCTTTGTTTCCACCTTACCTCCTGCTGCATTTATTGTCTATATCTCAGTTTTGTATTTTTAAGTCCAACAATACAATTATATTCATATTGTTTTATGCAATTATGTTTAAAATCAGTTAAGAGAAGAGAAAAATATGCAATTATATTGTCTTTTATAATTATGTGTGTAATTATCTTTACTGACACCTTTTTTTTTTCCCCCAGTGTGGATCTTAATTACTGCCTGATATCATTTGCTTTCAGCCAGAATTTCCATTAGTATTTCTTAGAAGGCAGGTCTGGTAACAACATAATCTTTCAGCTTTCGTTTATGTGGGAATTATTTCACTTTCATTTTCAAAAGAGTTGGCTATATGTAAAATTCTTGGTTAATGGTATTTTTTGTTTGTTTTTGTTTTTACTTTCAGCATTTAAAGCATGTCCTCCCACTGGATTGTGTCCATTGTTTTTAGAAAAATCAACAGTTAATCTTAATGAAAGAGTATCTCTTATAGTGATGAAACATTTTTCTTACCGATTTAAGATTTTCTCTTTATCTTTGGCTTTCAGCATTTTGGCTTTGATAAGTCTGGGTGTAAATCTCCTTGTATTTATCATACTTATAGTTCATTGGGTTTCTTGGATATGTAGATTAGTGTTTTTAATCAACTTCAGGAAGTTTAAAATCATTATTTCTTCAAATATTTTTCCCTCTTTCTCCTTCGCCTCTGATAATCTCATTACATTTATGGTGGTGCACTAAATGGTGTACTACATTTTTTCTGAGATTCTGCTCATTTTTCTTTATTATTTTTACTCACTGCACTTCAAATCCATCATCTCTATTATCAATCTTCATGTTTGCAGATTCTTTCTTAGACACCTAAAATCTACTGTTGGTTTCCTCTAATAAATATTTTATTTTGTTTATTGTACTTTCCATTCAAGAATTTCTACATAAGTGGATATTAACCAACTGAAAACTTGACATTATATATTTATTTCCATTCAGAAAATTATTCATATTTTATAAAAAATGACATTTTAATTTACATGATCATATATATAGAATATGTTTTTAATAAATAGACAAATTATGGGAGCCACCCAAGTGTCTAACAATAGTTGAATATAGAAAGATGTGATATATATATACAATTCAATATTATTCAGCCTTAAAAAAAGAATGAAATCTTGCCATTTGCAACATCATCAGTGGATCTAGAGATTATAATGCTAAGTGAAATAAATCAGTCAGAGAAAGACAAATACCATATGATTTCAATCACTGGTGGAACTTAAGAAACAAAACAAATGAACAGAGGTAGAAAAAAAAAAGAGACAAGCCAAAGAAACAGACTCTTAACTATAGAGAACAAACAGATGGTTACCAGAGGGGTAGGGGGTAGGAGAGTGCATGAAATAGGTAAAGAGAATTAAGAGTACACCTAATCTTTTTTTTTTATGGTTATTTATTTTGAGACAGAGATAGAGTGTGAGTCGGGGAAGGGCAGAGAGAGAGACAGAGAGACAGAGAGAGAGAGAGAGAGAGGCATAGAATCCAAAGGATCATAACCTGAGTCAAAGTCAGTTGCTTAACCAACTGAGCCACCCAGGCTCCCCAAGAGTAAACCTAATCTTGATGAGCACTGGGTAATATATGGAATTGTTGAATCACTATATTTGTATATATACTTCTGAAATTAATATAACATTTTATGTTAACTACTGGAATTAAAAAATATTTGAAATAATGAAATGAGGTATTTCTATTCATTACCTTATTGTATTTGTGTGTATGTCTCTGTGTGTGACAAATATCTGGCTGTTTTAATAGTTGGCTACAGCATTTGCTAAATTTGATAGAGTAATTAAGAATGACTTACCCTTGGGGCACCTGGGTAGCTCAGTTGGTTGAGGGTACGACTTTGGGTCAGGTCATGATCTCACGGTTTGTGGGTTTGAGCCCCACATCAGGCTCTGTGCTGACAGCTTAGAGCCTGGAGCCTGCTTTGGATTCTGTGTCTCCCTCTCTCTCTGCCACTCCCTCACTCACACTCTGTCTCTTTATCTCTATCAAAAAATAAACATTAAAAAAATTTAAAAAAAGAATTAAAAAAATTTAAAAAACATTAAAAAAAAACCTTAATAGACTTAATTTTTTTACATTATTGTAAGTGGCTTGTGACATATACATATTTCTTTCTAATTTGTTAATATTCAGTTAAATTGTAGGTCTTCTGCAATATTACTTTGTTTTAATTAAGGGCAAACATTCCCATTTTAATTAAAATTCTGAAGCAGAAGGTTTGAAGAAAAACTTCATGTCATCATAAATAGAATTAGGATAACAAAATTACATAAGCAATCATAATGCATAGCTATTATTATAGAATTATCCTATGTAATAATAAATTTTTTATGTCTTAGAAACAAAAGTTACTTTATGCCAAATTCTTTTGATGCATTGCTTTCTGTGCTTACAAAACCTGTGCAGAAATTTCAAGGGATGACATTATTATATATAGACTAGGAATCTAGTGGTTTAAAATATTGGCTTAAAAAGAGGAAATTTCTTTTCTGTTTTGTCCCTCTCCGTGTTTTTATATTAGTTTTGTTTCCCTTCCCTTATGTTCAACTGTTTTGTCTCTTAAAGTCCTCATATGAGTTAGGTCATATGATTTTTGTCTTTCTCTGACTGACTAATTTTGCATAGCATAATACCCTCCAGTTCCATCCACGTAGTTGCAAATGGCAAGATTTCATTTTTTTGATTGCCAAGTAATACTCCATTGCATATATATACCACATCTTCTTGATCCATTCATCCATTGATGGACATTTGGACTCTTTCCATACTTTGGCTATCACTGATAGTGCTGCTATAAACATGGGGGTGCATGTGTCCCTTCGAAACAGCACACCTGTATCCCGTGAATAAATGCCTAGTAGTGCAATTGCTGGGTCGTGGGGTTGTTCTATTTTTAGTTTTTTGAGGAACCTCCATACTGTTTTCCAGAGTGGCTGCACCAGCTTGCATTGCCACCAAAAATGCAAAAGAGATCCTCTTTCTCCACATCCTCACCAACATCTGCTGTTGCCTGAGTTGTTAATGTTAGCCATTCTGACAGGTATAAGGTGGTATCTCATTGTGGTTTTGATTTGTATTTCCCTGATAACAGACTGAGGGTTGCTGGAGGGGTTGTGGGAGGGGGGATGGGCTAAATGGGTAAGGGGCATTAAGGAATCTACTCCTGAAATCATTGTTTCACTGTATGCTAACTAGTTTGGACGTAAACTTTAAAAAATAAAAAAATAAAATTAAAAAAAAGAGGAAATTTCTATTTCTTCAAAGTTGCAGTTTATACTCTAATTTCTAATAATATCCTCTAAATTGTTCATCGTTTCTGCTGAAATATATAAAATATTCATTGATATATAAGGAAATGTTAGCGGTTGGTCCTTTATGGTATACTGTAAAAAATAACAACTACCATGTATTTAATTGTTTTATTGACATTCTCAGATATTGAAAATATAAATATCTGTAATTAAGATTTTTTTGAAAGTCATTCTTAGTACATATCAAATGAACTTCTTAAGCTGGAACACTTTTAGCTTTTCATATTTGTTCTCTTTTATACTTCTTTCTTATTCAGTCTATGATAACATCAGATATTTAAAAAATTCCAAAATAAATGTTTATAAGAGCTAACTCCCTAATTAATCTCATATAACTGGTACAAAACAAAGAGAAAGATTCTCACAGTTCTCTTCCCTGAGGCCATGTAACAGGTGGTGAATAGCATGAAAAATGGACTATCATAAGATGATTTTCTGCTTTTAATCATATCCGTAATAGCCATGTGACCTTGGAAATTACCAACCTTCTTAGATTCTCTTAACTCATCTGCCAAATAAGGGAGAGGTCTTGATTTGATAATCCGTATAGTCCCTTTTTGTCTCAAATAAAAGGTGCCTCAACAAACTACTCAGTTGTGAGTGTTCATGCATGTCTGTCTCTGCATGCATATATATGTATTGCAGCATATATGTTTGTGTGTCTACATTTATATATGTAAACAAACACAATAAAATCACAGAATATAGTAAAAAGCAACTTTACTTGAAATTGTTCCTATTATCCTTATATCTATTTAGCATTTATTACAAACATATAATAGGAGTCTTGAAGGAAAGAGAAAGACTATACTGCTGGAGTCAGAGATGTATTTTTACCTTATTTGTTTTATCCTTAAAAAATACTGCCTTTATTTAAGACTCTCCCAAATATTTTTCATTAAAGGAAAGCTTTTGCTTCCCATTATAGTTTCTAGAGCAGTGCTATCCAATATGGTAACTACTAGCCACCTGTGGCTATTTAGATGTAAATTTATTTATTTATTTATTTATTTATTTATTCATTCATTCATTCATTCATTCAAATTTTTATTTAAATTATAGTTAACATAGAGTACAATATTGGTTTCAGGAGTAGAATTTAGTGATTTATCACTCACGTATAATACCCAGTGCTTATCACAAGTGCCATCCTTAATACTTATCACCTATTTAACTCATTCCATACCCAACTCCCTCTATCAATTCTCAGTTTGTTCTCTATAGTTAAGGATGTCTTATGGTTTGTTTCCCTCTCTCTGTTTTTTTTCCCCCTTTCCCATATGTTCATCTGTTTGGTTTCTTAAATTCCACATATGAGTGAAATCATATGGTATTTGTCTTTCTCTGACTTATTTCACTTAGATTAATACACTCTAGCTCTATCCATGTCACTGCAAATTGCAAGATATTCTTTTTGATGGCTGAGTAATATTTCTTTGTATATATATATAATATATATTATATATATAATATATATATATATATTATATATATAACATATATATACACATACTACCTCTTCTTTATCCATTCATCAGTTGATGGACACTTGGACTCTTTCCATAGTTTGGCTATTGTTGATAATGCTGCTATAAACATTGGGGTGCATGTACTCCTTTGAATCTGTATTTTTACATCCTTTGGGTAAATACCTAGTAGTGTAATTGCTGGATTGTAGAGTAGTTCTATTTGTAAATTTTTGAGGAACCTCATACTGTTTTCCAGACTGGCTGCATCAGTTTGCATTCCCACCAACAGTTTAAAAGGTTTCTCCTTTCTCTACATCCTCACCAATACCAGTTGTTTGCTGTGTTGTTAATTTAGTCATTCTGCTGGGTGGGAAGTGGTATTTCATTGTGGTTTTGATTTGTATTTCCCTAATGATCAGTGATATTGAGCATCTTTTCATATGTCTGTTAGCCATCTGGATATCTTCTTTGGAAAATTGTCTATTCATGTCTTCTGCCCATTTCTTTACTGGATTATTTGTTCTTTGGGTGTTGAGCTACCCGGGTGCCCCTAAATCATTCCAAAATCTTTATAGATTTTGGATATTAACCTTCATCTCATATGTCATTTGCAAATATCTTCTTCCATTCCACAGGCTGCCTTTTAATTGTGTTGATTGTTTCCTTTCCTGTGCAGAAGCTTTTTGTCTTGATGAAGTCCCAATAGTTCATGTTTGCTTTTGTTTCCCCTGCCTCAAGCAATGTGTCTAGTAATAAGATGCTGCAGCTGAGGTCGAAGTTTGCTGCCTGTGTTCTCCTTTATGTTCTCCTTTTGATGTTTTCCTGTTCATATTTATCTCTTTCATCCATTTTGAATTTATTTTTGTATATGGTATAAGAAATTGGTTCAATTTCATTCTTCCACATGTTGCTGTCCAGTTTTCCCAACACCATTTGTTGAAGAGGCTGTCTTTTTTTCCTTTGGATATTCTTTCCTCCTTTGTTGAAGGAGATGTATATTAACTTTAAATTCCCTACACTAAGGACTTTATTGACACTTCACTCTTTTGTATCACTGAATATCATAGAAACCCCAAGAGGAATATTTTCTAATCCCCCCTTTACAGATGAGGGAATTGAGTTTCAGTGAGATCGAGTAGTTTGACCAAGGTCACACATTTAAGTGATAGAGAACAAGTGAAGAGGAAAATAAAAGATGATAGATAAGAGAGGCATCACATGGAAGTCAAAGAGGTAATGGGGAACTAGAAAGAAACAAGCCTGAGTGATCTAGTCAGCTGTTTAATTAAAATCTGATTAGCTGGAAAAGTTAAATCCATCTAAAGGAAAGTGGCCCCATGGTCTACAACTTTTCCAATGTTAACTGCAACTCAAGTAGTTTGGGCAAGCACCCGCTAAGGAAAGACAACTGGATTAGGAAGACAAAAAGATACTGATGTTCTGGCCTTGGCTTTGCACTTACTAGTTAATAGCATTCACTAATTACTACTGCTTTAATATTCCTGGCACTGTTCTCTTCTTAAATACTAATGCACTCAACTCCATTGGAGATTATTTTGCATGTAAGGAAACTAATAGCAGAGATGTCTGGCAACTTGGTCACAGTTACACTCCCCATCAGTGATGGAACTGGAATGAGAATTTGGCATTTTCTCTATAGAACTGCACTGTGTAGTATGACATACAGTAGCCCCATGTACCTACTGAGTACTTGAAATGGAGCAAGCCCAAACTACAATGAGCTATGAGCTATAAAAGTGTAAAATAAACACTCAGTTTTGAAGACTTAATATAAAAAATACTTATATATTGGTTATATATTAGAACTGCCCTGTATTGTGTAAATTGGATTAAATAAAATACGTTATTACTATTAATTATACTACTTCTTTTTTCTTTTGTAAAATGGGGCTACTTTAATTTAAAAGTTTAAAATGACCTCTGTGGCTTGCATTGTATTTCTTTTGGACAGGGCTGATCTAGAAACTGATGTCTTTATCACCGAGCAATACTCCCTCCTTTTATCTGTGTGTAACAAGATAGATTTATGTTTCTGTTGTTTAGTTCAGTGAATGAACTTCCAGATACTCTTGGTAAAAGGGAGATAGTTTCACACTTTTAGCCATGCAAATGTAAGACAACTGGGCCCTCTCTGAGCTACAGCTTGTTTAAAAATGGAATGATTTAGGGGCACCCGGGTAGCTCAGTCAGTTGAGTGTCTGACCTCGGCTCAGGTAATGATCTCATGGTCTGTGAGTTCAAGCCCCACATTGGGCTCTGTGCTGATAGCTCAGGGCCTGGAGCCTGCTTCAGATCCTGTGTCTCCCTCTCTCATTGCCCCACCCCTGCCCCCACTCTCTCTCTCTCTATATATATATTAAAAATGAATAAATGTTTAAAAATTTAAAAAATGGATTAGTTTAGCAAAAGATGCTTGATTGAGATAAAGAGTTAGCTGTTAGGTAAAGAGGTAATAAACTTGTATAAGGGACTTCGGGCATTTTGGGAAGAAGGGACCAATATTTCAGCTTCCATAGTTCAAGAGTCCAATTTAGAGAGTTCATGAGAGTGGGGTAAGAGAAAATCATGGCCTCAAGTAGGGAGAGGTATAAGGGCTTGAAATCGAGTGACCTTGAGGAACTGGCAAGACTAGACTCTGAGAAGAAATAAGATCTTGTGTAAGATAACTGTTTGGGGCATAGGCTCTTGCTGAAGCTAAAGATGCCTTTAAGAGGTAGCCAACTTTGAAACACCCTGGGAGACAACAGATGAGAAAGTAAATGTGAGGAACCCTAAGCTGGGGTTTTGCTTCTCAATGTGGGGACCACTGCAGTACTGGCAGGGAGGTGGAGAAGAAAGGCATCACTCGAGATACCAAGCAGTCATTCTGCCCTGGTTCCTCAGAAGCTGTGTGAGTGTGCGGCAGGAAGAAGCAAGGGCAGTAGTGACCGCCTCAGATTTAAGTGTTCTCTCTTCCACTTTTGGACGCAGGCCCTGAGGCTTCTGTTTATTTTTTCAGGGGGAGGTCTCAACAGGTGTTCTGATCTTGATGAAAGAAGGATCTCACACCCTGAAAAGCATAAGATGGTTGAACAAACAATGCCTGGCACAGGGGAGGTGACCAGACAGTTTATAAGTCACATACACTCTCAGCCAAAGGGGAGGAGGATACAGTACCCTATGCAGGGTTGTGTAGTAGTTACACTGGGAAAAACAACAAACCAAAAACAGTTGTGGGAGGGAGACTTTGTAGTAACAGGAGGATGAGGTTCCCCCTGGTCTGTGCTGGAGCATACGATTACCTTGTGTGAGCTATTTCTTGTACTGATAGGAAAGCAAAACCTGCTGGGTTGAGAACCAGGTAGGGTTACAGCTGAGCCATCTCATAAAGGAACTGGCCTTTCCCACTCGTGGGGCAACATATCTGGCCAGAGCAGGGAAACTCGTAATTAGGTCTTTGGGGTCCAGTGAGACTCGAAGAGTCAAAGTAGTACATGAAATTTGGAGCTTTATAATACAGCTGAAAATTTAAGACTTCTGTGATTGGCCAGGTGAGCACTAGAGGCATTAATTGGAAAATGTATGAGTTGTGACTGTGTTTCTACCCTTGGGCATCGATACATGAGAAAGATAGTTCTATTTTCTACAATATGGTGCAATTTTCCATTTTGCTCTAGAGCATGTGAAAGAGCTTCAGAAATCACAATCTGCTGAACAATTGTATTTTCGTGGAGAAATGTGCTGGAATGCCATTTTGGATTGTTTTCACGCGAATTGTTCAAGCTTGAAATGGCATTCCAGAATCTCATTTTAAAATAAGAATAAATTCAGATGGTAACTAAAGAAATACATGCTATATAGAAATGAGGGTTATTATTTGAATCAAATACAATATTTATATGCATTTGCAAAGTTTATCTTCCTTGTTTACTTAGGGAGCATTCGGTTCCCCAAACAAAAACTGAGATTAGTGTATATAAAAGAGATAATTGTATTGGAAGGAAACAAGGATATTTTCTATAAGTAATGAGCAAGAAGTGTAATGAAGCCCAGTGAAAAAAAATGAGGACTGGGAACTAGTAAGTACAAACCTCTGAAGTGACAATTTAGCAGAAACTTGAACAAAGTGAAATAGAATTGACTTATTCCTTAATTATTTACTCCCATGTAATAATTTATGGTTTCTTTTTCTAGCAATTAAACTGATGTTTTTAAATTTAATTATTGAATTAAAAACGTCTGCTTTATAAGTATTGGTGAGGATGTGAGGAAAAAGGAACCTTCATATGTTGTTGGTGGGAATGTAAACTGGTACAGCCACTGTGGAAAATAGTATGGAGGTTCCTCAAAAAATTAAAAATAGAGCTACCATATGATACAGCAATTCCACTTCTGGGGATTTATCAAAAGAAAATTAAAGCACTAATTTGAAAGATATCTTCATTCCTGTAGTCATTGTAGTATTACTTACAATAGCTAAGGTATAGAAACAACCTAAGTGTCCAGCAACTGATGAACAGATAAAGAAGAGATATATACAATGGGATATTATACAGCCATAAAACATAATGAAATTTTGCCACTTATAGCAACATGGAAGGACTTCAAGGGCATTATGCCAAGTGAAATAAATCAGAGAAAGATGAATACCATACAGTCTTATTTATATGTGGAATCCAAGGGAAAAAAAAGGAACTCACTGGTAGTTACCAGAAGTAGGAGCTGGAGGATGGTGGGCAAAACCAGTGAAGAAGGTCAAAATGCACAAAATTACAGTTATAAAATAAGTCCTGGGAATGTAGTGTACAACATAGTGACTATATTTAATAATAGTGTATTGTAGGGGCGCCTGGGTGGCTCAGTCCATTAAGCATCCAAATCTTGATTTTGGCTCAGGTCATGAGATCAGGGTTATGGGATTGAGCCCCACATCAGACTCCACTCTGAGAGAGGAGCCTGCTTGGGATTCTCTGTCTCTGTCTCTGTCTCTCTCTCTCTCTCTCTCTCTCTCTCTGTCCCTCTCCTTCACTCATGCTCTCTCCTCTCAAATTAAAAAAAAATTATCGTATATTGTGTATCATGTATTTGAGAGTTGATAAGAGAGTAGATATTAAACATTGTCATCACAAGAAAAAAACTCTTATGTGGTGTTGGGTGTTAGACTCACTGTGATCATTTAGCAATAGAGACAAATATCAAATCATTATGTTGTATACCTGAAACTAATATATGTCAATTATAGCTCATTAAAAATACCTGTTTTAGTGCAGAGTTGAAGCCTCAGGAGAGCAACTTACCTTTTCATTACTATATAATCTCCCCTCATCTACCAGGGGGCCAGGCATTGGATAGGTATTGGCATCTCCATATACTGGAGATTTGTTTATTCATTCCCCAACAGGTGGATATTTCATTGTAATTTGTACTTTTTGAAAGTTCTCAGGTAATTTTTAAGCAGCTTAACTGACATCTTTTCATGAAATAGCAATGGGATGAATTTAGGGGATAAGTGAGAATAGAAAATGGTAAAGAAAGAGAAAATGGAGAAGGCGGTTAAAGGATCAGATGCAGGTGATTAGGTCATGTCTTATCTTTGTATATTGTGGTGCAGTATTAAAAGCATTGTCAACATATGCTTATGAGGGGCTGACTGTGTATATCAAGTCAAATGTGAGGCGTAACAAAAAATGAATAAAAAAGAAGAAATGGTGTCTCCTTGGGCGATAGAGCTCTTTGGTTCTGTTGACTTCACAGTAAGGTAGTCAGTGCAGGTATTTGCATTGCTATTGAACAGGTACAAAACTGACAAGCACATGTGTGACAAGCACATGAGCAAGTTTAGAACCTTGCTGACCTCTAGGACAGATTTTCTTCTTTATATTACACTGTCTTGCAGGACACTGTAGTTGAGTAGCATCGCTTGTATGTACACAGTCAACCACTTGCTATCCTCCAGACCAATGATACTGAGCAACTGTCAATAATAGTTAATTTTGGTAGGATATGTTGAGCTGAGGAGAGTTGTAAGACACAGGTGGGAAGCATGAGTTTCCCAGTACAAAGAGGCTTACTATTCTCCATAATGGTCAACAAATATGACCTCTTGACTGTCCTTCTGCTGGAGTAACTGCTCTAATCTTAATGAAATAACAAGAATGAAATGGAAAGTGGCAGCAACTGGGAGCTACATGCTGGGGTGTTTACTGTCATTAAGGCTCAAACACAAAGGGCCATATTATTGTGAGGACTAGGTGATGGCCTTCAGAGAACAGATTCACATGTTCAAACCCTAAAAAGTTTCTTCCACTCCATCAAATTATTTGATAATTCAGTTCTAAATCTAAAGTCACTTCTAAGGTAAGAAAACTGGATAAACTCAGCAAAGACTGAAATTATATATGTCTTCATACTTGTATGAACTCATTGATACATTTAATGGCTTATCTAGCTCAGGATCTACCCTTGGTCTGATGACACTCACAAGATATTGGTAAAATTACATTGCTTTTGTCTAGATTTGTTTCCACTGAAATATGACATCTACAAGACTTTTTTTCCCCCTGTAAATCATTTAATAACAGCATTCCCCGTCTTCCTATGGATATAGACTATGCCATTTCAAATGGTTCTCATTTATTTATTTATTTTTTAAATGTTTATTTATTTTTTAGGGGGTGTAGAGGGGCAGAGAGAGATGGGGGCAGAGGATCCGAAGTGGGCTCTGTGCTGGCAGCAGATTGTCTGATGCCAGGCTTGAATTTATGAACCATGAGATCATGACTTGAGTCAAAGACAGGCTGAAGTTGGATGCTTCACTGACTGAGCCACCCAGATGTCCAACATTGATTTCTATCTTAAGCTAGTTTCACATTTTCCTCCGGGATTGGTTAAGCACCTATTGCTCTCTTGGTTTTACAAATGAGATAAGTGAGTATCAGAAGTTGAAGCTCTTAAAATAAGCGGTATAACCAGAAGAGTAGAGAAGATAGACAAACAGAAGGTCTGTCTCTTCAGTCAGCAATCTCTCCTCTACTCTAGAAAATCAGGTAGCTGGCTCCAGGAACTGTTGCTTATCCCCTTATAACTCCTAATATTTCATGGCAATGGAGTGTGGGGCTTTTGCAATTGACTTGCTAACAAATTGACACTTGTTGAACCCTTATTCTATGCTGCATACAGTGTCAAGCACATTACAGACATAATCTTCACAGACACATTTTTAAAATTAATTTCATTTTTTAAAATTTACATCCAAATTAGCATACAGTGCAACAATGATTTCAGGAGTAGATTCCCTAATGCCCTTTACCCATTTAGCCCATCCCCCCTCGCACAACCCCTCCAGTAACCCTCTGTTTGTTTTCAATATTTAAGAATCTCTTATGTTTTGTCCCCCTCCCTGTTTTTATATTATTTTTGCTTTCCTTCACTTATGTTCATCTGTTTTTTATCTTAAATTCCTCATATGAGTGAAGTCATATGATATTTGTCTTTCTCTGACTGACTAATTTCACTTAGCATAATACCCTCCAGTTCCATCCACGTAGTTGCAAATGGCAAGATTTCATTCTTTTGATTGCCGAGTAATACTCAATTGTATTTGTATATCACATCTTCTTGATCCATTCATCCATCGATGGACATTTGGGCTCTTTCCATACTTTGGCTATCATTGATAGTGCTGCTATAAACATGGGGGTGCATGTGTCCCTTCTAAACAGCATACCTGTATCCCTTGGATAAATACCTAGTAGTGCAATTGCTGGGTCGTAGGTTAGTTCTATTTTTAAGTTTTTGAGGAAGCTCCATACTGTTTTCCAGAGTGGCTGCACCAGCTTGCATTCCCATCAACAATGCAAAAGAGATCCTTTTTCTTCATCCTTGCCAACATCTGTTGTTGCCTGAGTTGTTAATGTTGGCCATTCTGACAGGGGTAAGTTGGTATCTCATTGTGGTTTTGATTTGTATTTCCCTGATGATGAGTGATGTTGGGCATTTTTTCATGTGTCGGTTGGCCATCTGGATGTCTTCTTTGGAGAAGTGTCTGTTCGTGTCTTTGGCCCATTTCTTCATGGATTATTTGTTTTTTGGGTGTTGAGTTTGATAATTTCTTTATAGATTTTGGATATGTCTTTTGCAAATATCTTCTCCCATTCTGTTGGTTGCTTTTTAGTTTAGCTGATTGTTTCCTTCACTGTGCAGAAGCTTTTTATTTTGATGAGGTCCCAATAGTTCATTTTTGTTTTTGTGTCCCTTGGCTCCAGAGATGTGTTGAGTAAGTTTCTGTGGCCAAGATCAAAGAGGTTTTTACCTGCTTTCTCCTTGAGGATTTTGATGGCTTCCTGTCTTACATTTATGTCTTTCATCCACTTTGAGTTTATTTTTGTGTATGGTGTAAAAAAGTGGTTCAGGTTCATTCTTCTGCATGTCGCTATCCAGTTTTCCCAGCACCACTTGCTGAAGAGACTCTCCTTATTCCACTGGATATTCTTTCCTGCTTTGTCAAAGATTAGTTGGCCATATGTTTGTAGGTCCATTTCTGGGTTCTCTATTCTGTTCCATTGATCTGAGTGTCTGTTTTTGTGCCAGTACCATACTGTCTTGATGATTACAGCTTTGTAGTAAACCTTGAAGTTGGGATTGTGATGCCTCCTGCTTTGGTTTTGTTTTTCAATGTTGCTTTGGCTATTTGGGTTTTTTCCTGGTTCCATACAAATTTTAGGATTATTTGTTGTAGCTCTGTGAAGAATTCTGGTGTTATTTTGATAGGGATTGCATTGAATATATACATTGCTTTGGGTAGTATTGACATTTTAATAATATTTGTTCTTCCTATCCAGGTGCATGGAATCTTTTTCCATTTTTTTATGTGTGTCTTCTTCAATTTCTGTCATAAGCTTTCTATAGTTTTCACCTCTTTGGTTAGATTTATTCCTAGGTATTTTATGCTTTTTTTGTGCAACTGTAAATGGGATAGATTCCTTGATTTCTTTTTCTGTTGCTTCATTGTTGGTGTATAAGAATGCAACCAATTTCTGTGTGTTGATTTTATATTCTGCAAATTTGCTGAATTCATGAATCAGTTCTAGCAGGTTTTTTTGTGGAATCTTTAGGGTTTTCCATATAGAGTATCATGTCATCTGTGAAGAGTGGAAGTTTGACCTCCTCCTGGCCGATCTGGATGCCTTTTATTTCCTTGTGTTGTCTGATTAGAGGCTAAGACTTCCAATACTATGTTAAATAACAGTGGCGAAAATGGATGTCCCTGTCTTCTTCCTGACCTCAGAGGTAAAGCTCTCAGTTTATTAACGTTGGGGCTTTCATATATGGCTTTTATGATCTTGAGGTACGATCCTTATATCCCTACTTTCCTGAGGGTTTTTATCAAGAAAGGATGTTGTATTTTGTCAAATGCTTTCTCTGCATCTGTTGAGAGGATCATATGGTTCTTGTCCTTTCTTTTATTGATATGAAGAATCACATTGATTGTTTTGGAGATATTGAACCAGCTCTGTATCACAGGTATAAATCCCACTTGGTTGTTGTGAATAATTTTTTTAATATATTGTTGGATCCGGTTGGGTAATATCTTGTTGAGGATTTTTGCATCCATGTTCGTCAGGTAAATTGGTCTGTAGTTCTCCTATTTAGTGGGGTCTGTCTGGTTTTGGAATCAAGGTAATGCTGTCTTAATAGAAGGAGTTTGGAAGTTATCCTTCCATTATATTGGTCTGTTTAATTTTCTATTTATTCCTGTTTCAGTTTTGGTAGTGTGTATGTTTCTAGGAATTTGTCCATTCTTCCAGATTGCCCATTTTATTGGAGTATAATTGCTCATAATATTCTCTTACTATTGTTTTTATTTCTGCTGTGTTGGTTGTGATGTCTCTTCTTTCATTATTGATTTTATTTATTTGGGTCCTTTCCTTTTTATTTTTGATCAAACTGGCTAGGGGTTTATCAATTTTGTTAATTCTTTCAAAGAACCAGCATCTGGTTTCATTGATCTGTTCTATGTTTTGTTTTGTTTTGTTTTGTTTTGCTTTGTTTTGCTTTTTTTTTTTTTGATAGCATTGATTTCTGCTCTAATCTTTATTATTTCCTGTCTTCTGCTGGTTTTAGGTTTTATTTGCTGTTCTTTTTCCAGCTCCTTAACGCATAAGGTTAGGTTGTGCATCTGAGATCTTTCTTCCTTCTTTAGGAAGGCCTGGATTGCTATATACTTTCCTCTTATGACCACCTTTGCTGCGTCCCAGAGGTTTTGGGTTGTGGTGTTATCATTTTCATTGGCTTCCATGAATTTTTTAATTTCCTCTTTAACTTCTTGGTTAGCCCATTCCGTCTTTAGTAGGATGTTCTTTAGTCTCCAAGTATTTGTTACCTTTACAAAATTTTTCTTGTTGTTGATTTTGAGTTTCATGGCATTGTGGTCTGAAAATATGCATGGTATGATCTCGATCCTTATGTACTTGTTGAGGGCTGATTTGTGTCCCAGCATGTGGTCTATTCTGGAGAATGTTCCATGTGTACATGTGGAGAAGAATGTATATTCCACTGCTTTAAGATGAAATGGTCTGAATATATCTGTTAATTCCATCTGGTCCAGGGTGTCATTCAAAGCCATTGTTTTCTTGTTGATTTTTTGATTAGATGATCTGTCCATTGCTGTGAGTGGGGTGTTGAAGGCCCCTACTATTATGGTATTATTATCAATGAATATCTTTATGTTTGTGATTAACTGATTTATATATTTGGGTGCTCTCACATTTGGCACATCATATTTACAATTGTTAGGTCTTCTTGGTGGATAGACCCCTTAATTATGACCCCTTCTTCATCTCTTTATTTTTGTTTTTCAATTTTTTTTAATGTTTATTTTTGAGAGAGAGACAGAGTGTGAACAGGGGAGGTGCAGAGAGAGGGAGACACAGAATCTGAAACCGGCTCCAGGCTCTGAGCTATCAGCTCAGAGCCTGACGTGGGGCTCAAACTCACAAGCCATGAGATCATGACCTGAGCCGAAGTCAGACACTCCACTGAATGAGCCACCTAGGTGCCCCATTCATCTCTTTCTACAGTCTTTATTTTAAAGTCTAAATTGTCTGATATAAGTATGGCTACTCTGGCTTTCTTTTGTTGACCATTAGCATGATACATTGTTCTCCATCCCCTTACTTTCAATCTAAAGGTGTCTTTAGGTCTAAAGTGGGTCTCTTGTAAACAGCATATAGATGGATCTTGTTTTCTTATCCATTCTGTTACCCTATGTCTTTTGATTGGAGCATTGAGTCCATTGATGTTTAAAGTGAGTACTGAAATATATGAATTTATTGCCATTATGAGGCTTGTAGAGTTGGAGTTTCTGGTGGTGTCCTCTCGTCCTTTCTACTCTTTGTTTTTGTTTTTTTTTTTTTTGTTTTTGTTTTTTTTTTTTGGTCTTTATTTATTTGGGTTTTTTTTTCTTTCATCTTTTCTCCCATGAGAAAGTCCCCCTTAAAACTTCTTACAGTGATGGTTTAGTGGTCACAAACTGCTTTAAATTTTTTTGTTCTTGTTGTTTGGGAAACATTTTATCTCTCCTTCTATTTTGAATGACAGCCTTGTCGGTTAAAGAATTCTTGGCGGCATATTTTTCTGATTCAGCACATTGAATATATCCTGCCACTCCTTTATGGCCTGCCAAATTTCTGTGGATAGGTCTGCTGCAAACCTGATCTATCTTCCTTTGTAGGTTGACATTTTTTTCACTTGCTGCTTTCATGATTCTCTCCTTGCCTGAGTATTTTGTGAATTTGACTATGATATGCCTTGTTGATGGTCGGTTTTTGTTGCATCTAATGGGAGTCCTGTGTGCTTCCTGGATTTTGATGTCTGTGTCTTTCCCCAGGTTAGGAAAGTCTTCTGCTATGATTTGCTCACATAACTCTTCTACCCCTATTTCTCTCTCTTCCTCTTTTGGGACCCTTATGATTCTGATGTTCCTTTTTAATGAGTTACTGTTTTCTCTAATTCTTAAATCGTGCTCTTTTGCCTTCATCTCCCTCTTTTTCTTCTGCTTCATCATTCTCCATAAGTTTGTCTTCTCTATCGCTAATTCTCTTTTCTGCCTCATCCATTGTTGCCTCCGTGGCTTCCATTGGAGATTGCAGCTCATTTATCGCATTTTTTATTTCATCCTGACTAGCTTTTACTTCTTTTATCTCCGCAGAAATGGATTCTAATCTATTTTTGACTCCAGCTAGTATTCTTATTAATGTGATTTTAAATTCTGGTCCAGACATCTTGCTTGTATCAGTGTTGGTTAAGTCCCTGGCTATTGTTTCTTTCTGCTCTTTCTTTTGTGGTGAATTCCTTTATTTTGTCATTTTTAAGGGAGAAAAGGAATTAGTGAGGCAAAAAATTAAAATCAAAAAAATTAAAATTAAAAAAATATTAAAAATAAAAAATTAAACACACACACACACAAAATTGAATAAATGATGCTATATCCTAGTTGTGTTTTGTTCTGGGTGTTGAAAGGGGCTTCATAGATTAGAGAAAAAAGGGGAAAAAGAAAAAAAAAAGGAAATCATTTGAAAAATTTGAAGAAGTCAATACACTGAAGTAGACCGAAATGGAATGATGGAAGTAAAATAGAATTTGAAAAAATTTACACAAAAGTAAAAAATATAATAGAAAAAAATTAAAGAAAAATATTTTAAATAAAAATTGAAAATAAAAATGAATTTTTTCTCTTTTTATATTCAAGAAAAAGAAACAAAAAAGAGAAAAAAGGAAGAAATAAAAAAGAAAAAAGAAAAAAAAAGAAAGAATATTGAATAGAAGGACAGGTGAACAGACTGAAATTAATTCGTTTTCCCTTAGAAGTCAAACTATGAAGCACTTTATAGCCCATAAACTAAGAAGGTAGAGAGACTTGTGTTCCTGAAGAGCGAGGTTGGCCTAGTTGGGCGGAGCCTGGTGTAACAGCTCCATTCTCCACTAGATGACGCTACTTAGCTTACTGGGGAGGATCGTTGTGGCGCTTGTAGGTTTGTATGTGCATGCGCGGGAGCAGTGAAAATGGTGTCACCCAGCTACCCAGTGTCTAGCATCAGAAGTCCTTTTTCTTCGATCAGCAACCGCGCACCAGTCCTTTGTCTTTGGCTTCCATCCACTCCTTGCTTTTAGCCTGTCTGTAACCAAGCCCCTGGCAGAATCTCCCTGCTGAGTTTTATCTCAGAATCGGCTGTTTTTCCCTGACCCCTTATTTCTGAGGAATGTAGCTTTGACCCATTCTTCCCCTCTGTGGGATGGTCTCACTGAGCACTGGTCAGGCACCTGCCACATCCAGGAATGTTCATGGGACCATGCTGCTTCTGACACCCAGAGACTGAGGCTGGGTGCCAGATCTCCCCCCAGAAGTTCAAGCAACTGTGCAGCAGCAGCATTTTAAGGATTATGGCAAATCACAACATGCATCTAGCACCAGGCTTCACCCCCAGCAACCTTGTTCCAGCACCAGTGAATGTGGTTGTTCTCCCAGGTCCACTGAGGCCTTTGTGTTTGGGGGACCCACAGAGCCTCTACCAGGTGTCCTCTCAGAAGGGGAACCGGCACTAGACCTCCGGACTTCACTCAGCTCCTGGGGATTCGCCCTTCCTACCAGAGCACCGCCAGGTATTGAGCTGCGGATTTTCAGACTTTGTGTTCCCCCCATTTATAGAGTCTTAATGGAATTTTAACCTTCTCCTTTCTCAGTTCTCCCCTTTTGTTCAGTCACTGAGGCTGTTTCCCCTTTTCCAATTTCTCTCCAGCTGCTTTTGGGGGGGTGCTTTTCCTGTATTCTACACCCCCCCGTCACCATCCCCTGTCTACATGCAAAAGCTGCTCCCTGCCCTCTGTGGTTTTTTTCTCCCCCAGTTCACCTCCCCGCACCACGTACCTACTGAATCAGGTTGTGCAGATTGTTGTGCTAATCCTCAGATCAGTTTTCTAGGTGTTCAGGGTGGTTTAATGTCGGTCTGCTGTATTTCATGGATGCAAGACACAAAAAAAACTTCCATGCTGTTCTGCCATCTTGGTTCCTCCTTCACAGACACATTTTAAGTTAAATATTCTTATCTCCATTTTGTGAATAAATAAAATTGGGGCTTATATAAGTGCAATACCTGTCACTAGGCTACACCGCTACCCTCAAAGGAAAACTAGAGGGTTTTCTGGGAAGGGTTTTCAGCTTCTCTGGGAAGAAGGACTAACACATCACTCTATTCTTTAAGAGTAAGGCTAATTTTTATTTTTTGTTGCTGACATTTGGAGAATGGGAATTGTGGAGAGGAAGGAGAAAAGAGAATTCTGAGAGTTAAAGCAACATTTTCTCCCTTGTACCTCTTTAGGTAGTCTGTTAACTAATTGAATGGAAAAGCCATACCAGATTCATCTTTTAATTCCTATTTGTTGAAGGATTTAAGAAGCGTCTGCTTACTAAATATTTTTGGGAAGAACACTTACTGAAGGATTCTGAACAAGTTGCATATGTGTAATCAACCTCTTGAGCCATCTGTCTGCATTCTCTTGGCTCTTATCCATCCCGAGCACACCTTTGTCTTCTGTTGCAAATTCCTGAAGCTCTCTGTCTCAGGGCTTTCCCCTGCCACAGGCATGGCCCCGTGCAAAGCAGCCCTAGAATACTAGAGGCTTAAGATCTTCTAGAGCAATGGCAGATGGGAGTTGTTGGAAAAATACCCCAACAGGTGGGACAGCTCTGAAGAAATCTAGTGTCACTTAGGGATCCCTGGTTTGATTGACATCCAGGTGTCCATATTTGCAAACCTTCTCATTAACAGATTCCGTTTGACTTCCATTCCTTTCCTGTCTCAATTCTTCACAGCCTAACTGTGCTTCTTGGAATTACTTTCCAAATAGACTCCTTGAACTATAATTCTAGTTTTGGGGCTTGCTTCTAGGGGAACCTGAACTAAGACATCTTCCTCAAAGTTTTAAAGTAAGCCATACAAAAGACTGTATGCAATAGTAGGCAATAATAGCTAGCATTTATTCACAAGCATTTAATATTATGCAAAACCTAGGCCATTTAAGTTTTATAAGCCTATCAGGTAGATACTACTAAATATTGTCATTTTATAGATAGTGAGGCACCAAGAGATTAAGAAATTTGCTTAAAATCACAGATATTAGTGATTAGTGTTACCAATTTGTTTTTTGGTTTTAGAAAGGGTCTTTCCCTCATCATGACCAAATATAATTGGTTTCCTATTAGAATACTTGCTAACGATCTCACTTGGGAGTCTTGAGTATTGATACTTAGGGATACTCTTTTGCTGAAATGATGCAGCTAGTATTCAGTGCATGTGATTATAACATTTATAATAAAAGTCACTTACATGTAGGAATGCGGCCAAATGTCTGGCAAACTGTGAATAACTAAGTTTTGTCAGCTTGGTTTCCCGCAAGACACAATGGGACATGAGTTATTACAAACGATTCCCTCAGTCTTTACTTTCTAGAGACTTTTTAGTTCTAGAAGTACCAGTTCTCTTCCCCTTCTTTCCCTCCTGTTTCTCATTCTTCCCTCATTTGCTTCTCCCTCCACTCTTACTCTTCCTGCTCCTCTGTTATTTGCTTCAGGTTTTTAATGGCCCCAAAGAACTTATTTTTTTTTAAATTTGAAACATCAAGATTTTGATTGTTAAAATCTGACAATTAATTGTACAACCAAGGAAAGAGTTAGACAGCTATTAATCATCATTGATTCCGTTTACAAAAGGGCTGCTGTACACAGTGGTTTCATTGAATGATGTGCCTGAAATGGTTTTTCTTTTATTTTGCTAAAGTAAGGAGAAAGGGAAGGCATCATTAGCTACAAGAAAATCATATAAGCACAAAATGATCAACTAGTGGATGGTAGACAGACACTGCACATTGAAAATATTACATTTTTGGAGCCAGCAGGAGAGATGTTTTTGTAAATGCCAGAAAGTCAAATTTGAATATAAACCAAATAAGCATAAAGATTGTAGGGTTGAAGTTAAGAGAAAGAGTGTGACAGCACTCTTAAAATAAGGAATATCTATTCCTAGAAATAAATGCTTTAAAATTAGGGTGGGTACAATACTAAGTGAATAATTATTGTTGAAAATAGTAGCTACTTAAGTATTATAAATATTATTTAAACACAGAAGCTATGAAGAAGTTAATGTATTCCTAGATTTAAAATTGGTCGATTTAAGAATTAAAATGTAACCCATCACAAAATTTTAGGAACCAAGAACCCTGCTCTTCAGTCTGGACTATTGCATCTAAGTATCTAAGCATTATGAGAAATATTTCTTCATTGTTTATTCAACAACCATTCTTATGTTAATGAAATTGTGAGATATTTTTTATGAAATGACATTTTCTGAGGAATTTCTCATCACATGAAGGAAAATTATGTAACTGTTTACTGCAACTCAGGGTTAATTTGCAGCTACATGAGTATTTTTGTGTTTTGGTTTATATGTATATTTTGGAAGAATGTTTCTTATTACTTGTATATACAGCTTTTTGTAGCTCTAATATATATTCTTGTTACCAAAATCTTATTTTCAGGTTTCACAATATAGACACTGATATGACATATTTGGGGTTTGTAATGGATCCACATTCATCTTTGTGGTATTTCAGCCCTCTTAGTTTAATTTCTTTGGAGATGGAGTTGAGTGGCTTAAAAAGCGTCTTCTAATTACAAAAGAGGAAGTAGCCTCCCACATGGTCAAGTAGTTGGTGTCCTAGAAACCTTGACTGGGAGATTGATTCTTGGATTCCTACTTGAGGTTCACCTTAGAAGGGGATAATATATATTTATATTTTCATACACATAGACATATTATATATTTTTACAATATATATGTTATATACACATTAAGGATCATACTGTATACTGCATGTTTAGAGAAATATAGTCTGTACTTTTTTATTCAGAGGTGTACTTTATGGAGTCCACCATATTTTCAGTTTTTATAGTATCACAAATGGTTTTCCAACAGGTCTATTTCTCTGTGCCTTTCTCCTTCTTTGAGTTTTTTCTCTTCTCAGAGAATCTTCCTTTGTGACCCTTAGCATTTTTTTACATGATATTATATTTCTTTGTGAACCTGTTCATCAATGTTTCTGCATAAGACATTTGCCCTTATATATTCCAAAGATATTAGCAGTTTCTTGTAAACATTAACACTCAATTAATGTATTTCCAAATAATGAAAAAGCAAAAGACTTGCTGAATGGGTTACATGGTTCAGAGTAGACAGAGTTGGGTCCCAGTCCTTGCTCTGCCACTCAGTGCCTGTTGACTGATGACAAGTCCCTGCATTTCTCTGGGCTAGACCTTCCTCATTTATAAAATAAAGTTCTGGAACTAAATCCCCTCCAAGGCCCTTTTCAGCTCTAACTTCCTATGAATTTATGATACAGGGAGGCAGAATAATGAAAGTGCAGGGAGGGAGAGTAGTTATTACTGTAAGCATTCTGGCACCCTGATAAACAAACCTTGCCTATTGTTAGATTTCTCTGGAACAGACTCCATTTTTGCTGAGATAGCAACCATCGTGACATACGAAATTATTTTCACTGATTTATTTATTGCTTTGTTTTACTTATTTTAAGAACTTCTTTTTGTTGTATGTTCATTATTTTAAATATGGAGAAAAAAGGGAGCAAAGGAAAAAATAAATTATTCATAATTTTATCATTAGATATAACTAATATTTTGGAGAATTTCATCTTTATGGTATGCTTCTACAGTTCTTTATAAAGTCAAGATCATACTCTATACAACCATGTATATATATAATATTCATTTATTTTTTAATCAGTACAAATAAATATGGTATATGTAGATATGTTTGGTACAGTATCTTATTTATTCATTTAAACATATCTCAATTTACCAATCTCAGACATCTTTGAAAACCTTATTTTAATAGCCATTGTAGTGCATTGGGATGGCTAGAATTTTTGTCTGTCGGCATCTTTTAACTTCCTTTTCCCTCCTTTTGCTAATATAGACTTTCTTATGAGGAGTCCATTCCAAGTAGTTCATATGATAAGTCTGAGCATATGACCAAACCATGGCCAATCAGAACGCTACATTTCTGGCCACAGTAGTGTAGGGAAAAGAAAATGAACCAAGACAACTGGGATGAATATTTCTCTAGGCTTTTGATGAATGCACTGAAAGAAAGCTACAATAATTTCATTGGAATTAGTGCCATAAGATTGATATAGGCCAATTTGCTAATACCACCATTGTCAGAGAATAAAGTCCACACAGGAAACAGCAGAGCTGAGAGACAGCATAAAGTTAGGAACATTTTTGTTTTTTATTTTATTTATTTATTTTTACTTTTGAGAGATAGAGACAGAGCACGAGCGAGGAGGGGCAGAGAGAGAGGGAGACACAGAATCTGAAGCAGGCTTCAGGCTCTGAGCAGTCAGCACAGAGCCTGTCACGGGGCTTGAACCCACAAACCGTGAGATCATGACCCTAGCCGAAGTTGGATGCTTAACTGGCTGAGCCACCCAGGTGCCCCAAAGTCAGGAAGATTTTTAAGTATAACCTCTGATTCTCTGTTTCAGTAAATGCCTAAAGCCAGTATGGGTTTGAACTTCCGACTTATGCAAGTTCATGGAATCCTCTGTTACTGCCTTTCTTGAGTTCAGTTTTCATGTCTTACAAAAGATGTTGTTTTCACTAATGCATTTAGATATATATTATATGGAATTTAACTTTTTTTTTCTATTTGCAATAAACAATATAATCATTTTGTAAATTAGTTTTTGCTCATATATCTGAAGGAGGAGATAGGATAATATAGGGTAGTTTCCTAAAAGATAAATTTAAGAAATGAAGGGTCTCCCTTTTTCAGACTATGTTATCAAAACATGGCACAGAAAACTTGAGAGTTGGACATCAATAAATAATCTTTACATATATATGTCAGGGCCTGTTGAGTGCAACATAAAGCATCTCAATTTTTGTCCTCTGTTATCTTTTTAAATTAATTTGAAGCAATAAACCTTCCATTTTCCCTGGATTGGGCAGCCCCATGAGAGTTATGCTTATTTGGCCATCATACAAAGCCATCCAGTCAGTAATTAAAATGTCCAGACCTATGTAATGGTCAAAACATCATTCCCTGCCATGCTTGCTTGGTATGGACAAGGAAGCATCAAAGTCAATGAAGGACACATGAATGGCTTCTTTTCTTTTTCTCCACCTTGATATTTAACTCTTCTTCCCACTCCCATCTTTCAAACTAAGCATTCTGAACAGCACTTGCCCCCTCCTCCAGGATAAGGTAGGAGTAGGAAGAAGGAATAAAAGGGATCCAGAGAGTTCTTATGTCACTGCTCCTTACTGAGCTGATGGTAAGTTCTCTGGGCCTGGGAATTTAAATACTCTCTTGTGAGCTGTTGTGGGTTTTTTGGACCCTCGCCAATACCAATAGCACCACCACTGCTGAACATTTCTGCTCTGTAGTTTCATTGGCAATGCCAACATTCTGTCACTACTGGTTTCTTATTCCTTCCACAGTCCCTAGTTATCTGCTGATACGGTCTGTTCTGCTAAAAAGAGTGTTTCTGTAACATATATTGGGTAATACATGATTGATAAATAGCAGAATGTTATCATTGTAATGCAGAAGTTTCAGGGGATCTTATGTGACTTTGTTTTCTGGTATGTTAATATCCAGTATCTGCAGTTGAATGTAAAATATACTAATAAAGTTAATCCAGCAAGCTACATAAATATGCAGTCCTGGACATGATGCCCCTTATCTCACATTCTCCCCCTTGGTCCAGCTTGTCCATATGCTCTGCCTTCAAGGTGCTTATTGCATTATTATCTCTATTCTGTGTTCATTTTGTCCTTTGCTGTATAACTTAGTTGGCTCAACCATTCTTACATGACCTTCCATTGAGCTGTATTTATTTTTAAGACAAAAATCCTTCACTTATTATAGTTTCTATTTATTCAGATTTAAAACTTCTTTTGGCATGTTATAATATCTAACTCTTTTGGAATCTGGTGTGTGTGTGTGTGTGTGTGTGTGTGTGTGTGTGTATTTTTAGGGTTTTTAAAAAAATAATAAAGTTATAAAGTTGCCTAGGTTTTGAGTGATCTACCTAAAATATTGTAATCCCATAAACTCAGGTTATTTTTACAAGTTTTTCATGATCACCTCTATCATAGTTTGAAAATGCCTAGAGTTTGGCCTCTTTATTATGAAACTTGTGGTTTCAAGGGTCTTTCAGATGACCCTTCTGGGCAGGACCCACAATGAGTTCATGTGGATTCACTTCCCTCCTCCTGAAGGGGGATGATATCCTTTTTTCCACAAAACTTTAGGAGAAATTTTAGAAGTGTGAGTAGTCACAGATTTTGAAAGCTCTATTCTGCTTAGCCGTCAGAGTAGCCAGTAATCTCTTATCTTCCTTATAATCTTCCAGTTGGGTGGCAGACACAAGTCCGTATATTTTCCAAAGGGAACACATATTAAGCCCCTGAGTCACATCTCTATGGCTTCTCTCTCTCTCTCTCTCTCTCTCTCTCTCTCTCTCTCTCTCCCTCTCTCTCCCTTTTCTTGGTGTTGGGAGGTGGCACAACTATTAGGAAATAGGGCACATGCTCCTTGGGGCATATACCTCCCAACAAAGTTATCTCCACAGAATCTTCCCCAACATTGCTTTCTTTTGCCTTTTGATCTGACTGTTAAATTCTTGATGCGGCATGAGACCTCTAATCCTTTCTTGGCCATGTTCTTTGTTACTTCTAGACCACTTTGGAATTTGCTGGTCATTGTGTAATCTGGAACTTCCATTTTAAGTTCCTGTTACATCTATCCCTATCTATATCTTCACATATCTATAACTATTTTGAACCATATTGCAGAACAAGCTGGTAAATTAGTGCATTTCATTTAACGAAGAAATATGTAAAGCCTGAATTTCCTTCCATTTTAGAGTTGCTTGTATTTTTAAGATAGAGCGATCTAATTTAAACAGCCAGACTTTTAATTTACTTGAGAAAGTGTTATTGCTCTGAAAACAAATGGAGATACCTTAAATGGCTCCATGAATTATAAACACGTGGCACAGTATTGTAGAGTGGCTATAAAAGGATGCATCCCATCCTTTAGAGTGTATACACTTCTTGATCACTTTGGTCAGAATAAATGTTTCTAGAAATCATGGACCGTCTTTCTAAATATTTACCATGTGATGGTTTTTTTACATTTTTCTTCTTGCTGGGGCATTCTTCTCCTTGGAATCTATGGCTTCAGCTCATTATTCTTGGTTTCTGAAGGAGCAAATGCTGAAGAGAACCATCCATATCAGCATCTGAAGCTTGCATTTGTTCTGAATCAATCTCTTGAAATATAAGTAACACCAGTAGACAGAAACACTCTACCTGATTTAAAGTTTCCTTATTCACTTATTAAAGGATAATTTTAAAAAAGCACAGCTGGGGGGGAGCCTGGGTGGCTCGGTCAGTTGGGCATCTCACTTCTGCTCAGGTCATGAGCTGTTTGTGGGTTCAGGCCCTGCGTCAGGCTCTGTGCTGACAGCTCAGAGCCTGGATCCTGCTTCGGATTCTGTGTCTCCCTCTCTCTCTGCCCCTCCCCTGCTTACATTCTGTCTCTCTCAAAAATAAATAAACATTAAAAAAAATTTAAAAAATTAAAAAAAGCACAACTCCTATTGATATAAAATGTACACATGTCAGAGAATTTATCTGACTCATTGATAAATGAGGAAATCAGTGGTTCAAAAGATAATTCAGATTCCTACATTTATAGTCAGATAAGAAATACTATAAGAAATTTACAAATAGTTACAAACTGGCAAACCTTTGAATACCTATAGAGCCATAATCAATTGTATTCTACCAGATATAACTTGCATATATATGGATGAGAATTATTAATATCAGTTTATTATAAATTAACATGTGTCTGTATAGAGCAGTAAAATAGCCAAGTTTGAAGAGAAACAAAGATGAAGATAATCCAGATGAATGAGCTAGCCAGGCAACCACTAAATTTTAGTCTTTTACAATTTTTCCTTAGGAAAGTGTATCTCAGATCCTTTTAGGCACCACTTCATATATTTGGTGGGAATACTAACTGCTTTATATCCTACATATACACCATTAGTCAAAGCTTTACAGTAAATCGCTACCTCTGTTGAAGATCATCTGAACTGGCTCCACGTTGCTTTGTCAGTATGACTGAGTTCTAATTGTCCTCTTGTTAATGTCCCCTATCGAAGTGAGGGTCCTTGGAGGCCAATGACTATTCTTTGTATGCATCACCTAGCCTGATCCTGGGTTCGTGTCATGTGCTTAATGTCAAATGAAGGCATCAATGGTTTGAGACAATTATTCTAAGGTCCCTTCGTTAACATAAAGAAAAATCATTTATTTCTTCTCCCCCAGAAAAAATTTACTCAAATGTAAGTATTAAAAAAAAAGACCTCAAAATATATCATGCTTATTTATAGGATAAGTAAATATTCAGTTCATTTTTATTTTCATGAACATTTTTGCTTAGGAAAATGCTGGTTGGAAACAATTGTGCATACTTCCAGTTATTTGTCATATTTCTTCTAGGGTTCAAAGTATTCTTTGTCCTTACCTTAGAGCATCTGGCATTTCTGCTCCAAGGAGTGGCTCTGGTAATGAGAGAATATGTTTTGTTCACTCTTGGTGCTGCCAGTAATGTTCTCAAATTAAAAATTAATTTTTAAACAGTAGGCTTCTGTGACCATGACACTGTTATTAAAATCTCTTTTTTGGCACAATATCCAGCTTTCTTTAGTCATTGTTGATGCTTTTGTTTTTAAAAAGCTATATTTTATGTTACATTGGTAACTTTTCCTCAAAATTAATATTTAATTCAAAATATATTGGAAAATAAAATAGAAATGCATTAACATTACATAAGCCTGAAGTTAGTAGGGTCTTAAACTTTTATTTAGCTTGTTAAAACAGGGTACTTTTTTTTATTCTCTGGAAACACCAATGAAAAAAAATGTGTTAAGGATGAATAGATTAGGACATTCTACAATATTTGGATCCAATGGTAAAACAATAATTTAAAAAGATACATAATATTCTTATATTTCCATAGTCAAAATAGACTCAATGTCTTAGAAATTGGCATTTATATTATTTTCATACATGATTATAATTTTTGCTTTAGAAATGTTAAGATTTTGAAAGGGAGGAAAATATTAGAATTGTTTCTGAGTTACCTCAAAGGTATTCCATATTGAGATTTTCTCTTTCATTTTTAGTTTTTGAATAGTAACACTTGGCTATTAAAAAGCAATAGTAAGAACACTTAGTTGTAGATGGTAAGTCTTTTTAATAATAAAGTCAGATTGTCGGGGGCATTTGTTGCTGCTATTTTGAATTAATTTGACTCTTTTAGTCTCCAAATGGATTCATTCATTTCCCTTTGGAAAAAAGAGAACCTCCAATCTTAAGTATGCTTTTTCCAGAGAAAAATTGCTAGACAGTTCAGTTCGAGTCAGTTCACTAAGTATCTCTTGATAGTATATTATGTGTCAGACCTTAGTTTTAATTATAGGGCTATAAAAATGAATGACACTTTCAATAGCTTTATTCAAGGATATAGGATACTAAGGAATTACTTCAAGATTTTCTTGAATTTATGGGAATTTTGAGTATGTGGACCCTTGGACTGAAGGTTAAACAATAAACAAGGTGGAAAAGTGTGTGCATGTACATTTACTTTCTAGTTTATCCTAACTGCAAAAATTAAATGGTGGCAATGAGATATGCTTGGTGAGATGGAAGTGTGTTTCTAGCAAAAAGTTGTAGGTTCCATCTGTCTTGTTTTGTTTTGTTTTTTTCCCCTTATCTGGAGCCCATTTTACTGGGGATGTAAATGTTAAATTAATTATTTGACAAGAGAAGTGTAGGGTGCTGTGAGGATATAAGGAGGGGCTCTTAATTTAGATGTAGAGCAGATTTCTTGGAAATGTGTAATATTTCCAAAGATAAGTATGAACTAGTCATAAGGGAAGAATGTGGGAGGAAAGGTTTAGCAGAGATAGCACAGAGGTAAAGGAAACATGTGGTATTGGAAAAACTGTTAGAAGTTTGGTGTTTTTGAAATATGGCTTGCACCTAGAGAAATTGGCCTGACATGAGGTTGGAAAGATACATGGGATCTTCATATGCATGCATACATACATATATATACACATATGGGCATATATGTCTATATATCATTTACAAATTAACTTCTTATTTTAGAACAGTTTTACATTTACAGAATTATTGCAAAGAGAAGATAGTGCTCCCCTATATCCCACGTCTGATTTCCCCTATTATTTATATCTTACATTAGCATTGTAGGTTTGTTACAATTAATGAACCAATATTGATACATTATTACTAACTAAAATCCATACTTTATTCAGTTTCTTTGGTTTTTACCTAATGCTTGTTTTCTGTTCCAGGATTCCATCTAGGACACATTGCACTTAATTGTCATGCCTCCTTAGGTTCCCCTTAGCTGTGAGAGTTTCTCTTGTTTTTAATGAACTTGATGGTCTTGAGGATTATTTGTGAGGTACTTTGTAGGATGTACTGCAAGTAGTATTTGTGTGATGTTTTTCTCATGGTTAGATTGGGGCAATGTGTTTTGGGGAGAAATACCACCAAAGCACATTGCCTTTCTTATCATCTTGCATCAAGAGGACATACTTCCAATATAAGTTATCACTGTGGGTGTTAACCTTGCTCACCTGGATTGGTATAATTTTTGTTTGGTTTCTCCACTATAAAGTTACTCTTCTTTTGTTCTTCCCTTTCATGCTATACTCTTTGGAAGAAGGAGCATCTACATTCGTTATTTGGAATATTTTGAATGGGATATCTGTCAATTCTCCACCGTTTATTTATACAAGCATTTATTCCAATCAGTATGAATATTTGTATATTTACTTTAACTTCAGGTTAAAATTCAGCACCATGTTGGGGCGCCTGGGTGGCTCAGTTGGTTGAGCGTCCGACTTCGGCTCAGGTCATGATCTCACGGTTCATGGGTTCGAGTCCCATGTCGGGCTCTGTGCTGACAACTCAGAGCCTGGAGCCTGCTTCAGATTCTGTGTCTTTTTCTCTCTCTCTGCCCCTCCCCTGCTCACACTCTGTCAATCTCTCTCTCTAAAAATCAACTTTAAAAAGAATTTAACATTCAGCACCATGTTATTTACTTTGGTGTTCAAATTATTACACTCTGGGATATTAGGAACTCCTTCAATTTTCTCCTGTGTCCCTTTGAAATGCCCTCAGCATTGTGGTCTTTATTTATTTACTTTTTATTTACCTTATTTATTTTACTTCTTTCTGGTACTATAGATACGCTAGGTTTATCTTGTACACTTTCTGCCTCAGTCTTGGAATCAGTCATTTCTCCAAGGAGCAGCATTATTGGATAATGCTTATACAACCAAGATTGGAAAAAAATAAAAACAAAACCAAAAACAAACAAATAAAAAAACAAACCAAGCTCTGCGCACTAGGTATACTCATTGCTACTGGGGGTGTGTTTTCTTTCAGGGGACAGAAAAAGGAAATATATGCATGCATATTAGCCTGAGTTACACATCCCCATGTGTATTTCTATATATAACCAACTATGACTATATTTAAACTAAACATGAATTCACATTGATGTTTCCAATTATATTCCATTACCATTACCATTATTCTAGTCTATCCTTGCTTTTCTGTAAACTTTTACTTCAATGCTGAGCAACTTGGATCCCACCATCCACCATCCATTTACTTAATTGTTCAATTCAGTGTATATGTATAGTGTTTTCAGTTGTAAACACATACCCTTGTGGGGGTGGTAAGGAACATTACCAGATAATGTTTAGAGTAAATTCCCAGTCTGATAATTCTAAAATTTGTATGTCCTATCTGAGTCTGGTCCTGATACTTTCTTAGTCCATACTGTGTTTTAACTTGCCTTTCAGACTGCCATATCTATCTATCTATCTATCTATCTATCTTCTATCTATCCATCCATCCTCTATCCATTGATAATCTATATCTTTAGATAGGTGTAAAATACCTATCTAAATAAAAAAATATATATCTTTAAATATATAAATATATTTTTATATATTTATATAAAATATATAATATATAATTTTATATAAATATATATTTATATTATAAATATTTTATATATTTATATAAAAATATATATTATACCTATCTATATAAAAATATATATCTTTAAATATATAAATATGTATCTTTTCTGTTGAGATTCGGACATGTTATTGGGTAGGAAGAACTGGGATAAACAGGCTTCAGCTTGAGGTTTTATGTTAATAAGGTTAAGAGTTGAGTTGTGTTTAATGTTTGCTGTGGCTGAAAGTCCTAGAGGTTTCAGATTTCTCTAGTGGCCTTGTTTGTGTCTACTATCTTGATTTTGAGCTTCTCAAAATACTCATCAGAGAGATCCTGTGCCTTGTAGTTCTTTCAGCTGTAAATAGTTCTTTCACTGTTATTATACTAAAGCTGTATTGGTGTGACTGTAAATTATGGAGAAGGGGGAACATTCTAAAATCTTCTCTGTCCCCCACCTCCCCAGTAATCAAGACAGAAAGGTTAGATAGGATTCTAGTGAGAAGAATACCCTTCCCCCAGCGTCCTGGGGGAAATACCCAGAGAGTACAATACAGGGGTATTGTAACTCTCTGGGTTCAATACTGCATGTCTTCCTAAAGAAAACCTAAATTCCCCTGAGCTGTATCTTTAAGTTCAACAGATTTGATATTTTTGCAACGTTATATGAACAGCACCAGTGGCTTTGTGTGAGTGTGTGAATACACACTTGAAAATGCTTGTAGATGGGAGGAGAAGCAAGGAAAATGGGAAGAACATTGGGAAATACATTTAAGTTACATTTAGCAGGAGTCCCTGGTGGTTCCCCCTCCCATTAAACAAACATCTTTAATCTACATTTTAAAGTGAAGGGGAAGACCTCCAGAATGTTCTCTAGATATATATTTCAGTACACAGAGACTTCTAATGACTGTATCCCTTATCTATTCTGAGAATTCAAGCTCCAATTTCAGTTTGATATATAGATTAAAATGTCTAAATATCGATGTTCTCCCCTCATTATTTCCTGTATGGACTTCTCAAATGAAATTTTCACAGGGCGTCTGGGTGGCTCAGTTGGTTAAGTGTCCAGCTTTGTCTCAGTTTATGATCTCACAGTTCATGGGTTTGAACCCTGCATCAGGCTCTGTGCTGAATGCTTGCCTGGAGCCTGCTTCAGATTTTATGTCTCCTTCTCTTTCTGCCCCTCCTCCGCTCATGCTCTGTCTCACTCTGTCTCTCAAAAATAAATAAATGTAAAAAAAATGTAAGTACAATTTTCACAATTGCATTAAATAATAAATAATAAATAAATTCTTAAAGCTTTGTGTTACTGCTATAGCATTTAAAATAGACACAGACACACTTAAAAAAAAGTGCTCTGGTCAAGAGTACAATACAGATCCAGAGTAAATAAAAAAGATTTATTTTTAATCCATGAAGCTTATAAATAATTTCTTTCTGGACATAAAGAAATTAGTTGCAGAGAGTATTAAACACACACACACACACACAGACACACACACACAGACACACACACACACACACACACACACACACACACACACACACACACACAGGTAAATGGCAGCACGTTTGCTGCGAATGTTGGTGAATGAATCCCTGTCTTCTGCTTCCAGAAGCAATGCTCTCTTCCTAGTAACCCTCTTTCTAAATAACTCCCACAGTATTTTTATGTAATATATGTGTATGTAGGTTTGAGAAAGAGCGTGCTTGTGTCAGTGCATATGCAATTTAAAAGCAGACATTTATCCAGCCATTATGACATGCTTTGTGGGTTTTTTAGTGCATTGCATAGATTTACTTATTTTTACAGTAATCCTAGCAATATCACTACCATTACCATTCCATTTTTATAGATTAGACATCTGAAGTAAGTAACTTCCTTAACATTACTTAGAAAGAAATAATTCCACTGTAGTTAAATCCAGCATTTAAATCTAGTTAGCTCTAGAATCCATGTTCTTAACCTCTTCTCTGTGTGGCTCACCATGCTGGGGTCACTGCATGATTTTATTATTATCTATATGAGCAACAGCACAAAATAAATATAACATTTTATGTTTCCCATCCATTAATGTTTTCCATAGCGAAGTAAGTATTTTAAGACAGAATGACAGAAGATCGCTTTGCTTCCTTTCCAAAATAGTTTTGTATAGACTGTTTTAGTTTCAGTTTCTCAAAGCTATGAAATAATATCAGAATAAGGCATCAACATACTAATATTCAGTTCAATTAATAGATGTATTAGCACTCTAATATTATATTATATTATACATATAATTGTATGTGCTATTATTTGTTGAGAGAGAACATACAGGAATCAAAGGATCTGCTTAGCAACAGGAACAGGGTTTGATTTGAGTAACACATTGCCATGCTTTGTTCACCTGTGCAACATCTACATGGCTTCCCATAGTTTGTTAATTCATCACTCAAACTGCAATCAAAAAACTAAGCTCCAAAGTAGTCAACAATTATTCACAATGGATAGAATGTGAGAAGAAACCATATTTCTTAATTCCAGGATGTCAGTGTGTCTTCTGGGATAAATGGTATTTTGAATACTTTCCTTCCTGTACACAGATTGGGTTTGTTATCAGTTATATTGATGGGTTGTCCTCAGATGGTTGAAGACTGGGGCTGCAGGGATGATTGAAATTTGTAGGCGGGGAGACAACTGCAGTCCCTGGAGGTGTTAGAAGTCTGCAGTGTTTGGGAGGTCTGGTGCTGCCATTTATATTTCTTTTCCCTGGAACTCTTTCTTCGTAACAGATTTTGAACTAAAAATAAAGAAAATCTCCCATACTCTCTTAGAAGTTTGTTTTTTCAAAGAGATCTTGAAATCTCCTTTGAGAAAATTTCTAATGAATTTTACACTCTTTTGTCCTTTTATCATTTCTACCAATCTGCCTCCATTTTCCCTTTAAAATAAGAATATTAAGTTCAACATTGCCTTCTATTTTGACAATTAGCTTGTTTGTTTTCTATCTACCAATTCTCTAGCAACTTTGAGGTTTTGGAGCCAGTGTTCATTAACTGTATGGTATGATTTAATTTTTATTTCTATTTGATATTTAGTGAAAACTCAAATATAACCACTCCATATATCACTGTGTGTGAGGGTGTGTGTGTGTGTGTGGTGTAAGGCACACATAGTTGAGCTTCTCTGTTGGTAAATATAAGCTAATGAGCTTATAATTATGAAATGCTTATATGTATTTTGCCAGAGACAAGTTAAGATGCTTTTTTTCACTGGAAGTGCATACCTCCAAAACATTTTTCAAATATATATTCTTTGTCAATCTTTAGCACAATTCGTACTGAATAACACTTTACTGAAGTGTGGAATTATAAATGCTTTTTCAGAAGAAGGATAGATCCAAGTTAAAACTGTATCTGAAAACTTATCTGCCTATATGCAAAGCTAATTTAATTTGAAAATATACATTTTATCAGAGATTTATTGTGATGACATATGATTATGTGTTTTAAACATAATCCAAGCTCAGATCTTTATACCCAGATATTGTGCAGTTGGAAATTAGTATTGACAAAGGAGTTAGAGGGGGAAAAAAAACAACATGCTAAAGTAATATGCCCTACTTTAGGGTTTAAATGAATAAATTTTATATTTCTTTGGGGATTTGAAAGTTAATAGAAATTTTTTGAATGCTAGGCTAATATCTTTTGAAATAAGAAAAATCAATCTCTATAACTGTTTCTGAAGAGGCTACATTCTGAAGAGGCTTTGGACATAATTTCCTGGACAAAATATTTTTAGAGACAGAAGATTATTTTACCATCCAGAGGAAATCACAGAATTTTAAGTTGGAAAGGATCTTGGAAGTCACCTAGTAAACCTTCAGTCGTTCCGATAAAAGAATACTGAAAAGACATTTGGTCTCTACTGTTCAGAATTCTGGTTCTCCAATTTCTCTCCTGTTTAGGGCTCGCCACCATTTCCTCTCCTCCTTCAATTCTATGAGTTGCTATGTCTTATTCTAGAAGTTCGTTCTTCTGCTGAAATTTGCTGGAATTGGTTTTGTTGTTTGGGACCAACCAACTCGATAGTGAAAGAGCTGCCATCATTACAATCATGGCTGCCACCACCACCATCATGATCACTATCATCATCATGGATTCTATATTGCTTTGAAAATTATACACATTTTACATCACTCTCTAAAATTTCCTGATTTTTATCTTTTAAAATTATTGGTTTTAGTATCTTCCCCTTGCAAAATCCAGACAAATGATCTATTCCTCCAAATGTTTCAGTGCTCCAACAAGATAATTGTTACCCTTAGGAGTAAGGATACTGTCATTCAGCAAGCATAGGCGTGGCCACAGAGAAGTATTTGATTTAATTCCTATTTCAGTTGAGACGTATGATTTAAATATTAGTAAAATTTATCTTGGATTTGAGTAGCTAAAACATGGGTTTTTGTGTTTTATATGGTTTTCTTAACTAGAAAACACATAGCTATTTAAGCTGAATGTTGTTTAAGGTACTCATCAGTAAAATTCATTAAGTAATTCATTCTGGCAATGTGCTTGAAATCTAACTTAGATGAACGATGGCTTCAGTATTTATTATTATTGCTGGATTGTGTCATCTTCAGAAATACCACATGCTGGCTTACACCTGAGGAAGGATGGTCTTAATTCATATACATCAACAATTTTAATACAGTAACCTTTTTGGTATCCACCAAGACATGTAAGAAATAGTTAAGCTTGCCTGGCAGGCACATTCAACCTTGCAAGCCTGACTGAGCTCAGCTGGGTTCCAATGGAGTGATTCAAAGCAGGAGATGAAAAACAGAAAAAAAAAAAAAAAAAAGATTTAGTTAGAAATGACATGATCATGAACATTTGGGTACTGCTGAGTATGAACAATCCTTTGATCAGTTTTGTTCTTTATTTCCCAAAGAAAGGGCACCTGGGGCACCTGTCTAACTGTGAATATTTTACCCATCTGGAAGGAGTTGTGAACAGCTTTGTCATTATAGCTCTGGTTCTGTTTGGTTTTGTTTTTTCCCTAACAAGTTCAGTGATATGTTAGTAAAGCAAGTCTAATTGACCACACAAATGCAGTTATCAGTACACTCAGTTTTGTCTTTTAATTTTAATGTTGATGAGGTCATACAGCAAAAAGATAGATATTTGTTGGTATCTTTCATTTTCTCAGTGAGCAAAACACCATTTATGATTTATTTTATGTTTTTTAAAAATGTTTATTTGTTTTAAGAGAAGGAGAGAGAGAAAGAGAGGGAGAGGAAGGGAAAATCCCAAGCAGGTTGTGTGCTGTCAGTGTAAAGCCCTATGCGGGGCTTGACCTCATGAACTGTGAGATCATGAACTGAGCTGAAACCAAGAGTCAGACGCTTAACCAACTGAGCCACCCAGGTGCCCCTATTTTACGTTTTTGTTAAATGTTTTCAACAGGCCCAAAAGAAGGGATTTGATCATTGTCTTTAAAGAAGTTGTTCTCCCAGGTAGGTATATATGCATATACATTATATAGATACACACACACACACACAATTGATAGAGAAGATGACAAAAGATGTAGCAAATGCTAACAATTAATGTATCTGTGCAAAGGGTATACAGTAGATTTCTGTATTCTTGTGATGTTTCTGAAAACTTAAAATTGTATTTAACTTTTTATTTTAAACAACGTATTTCAGATGTGTGCCAAACAGAAGCCTTAATTCTTATATTTTTTATTAAATCATCCTGAATTCAAGAGTTTCAAAACAACGGAACTCTTTAATGAAGACACATTGAGAATAGTTTGCAGAATCATGGCCCTTTGTCTCTAACATTTTAATGTGAATTTCCTAGGAACAAGGATATTCTCTTATGTAACCACTGTACAGTTATCCAGTGCAAATCATTGAACATTGATACTTTGTCCTATGAATCATATTCTGATTTTGTCCCAGTACTGTCTTTTATGGGACTGTTTTTTTTGTTTGTTTGTTTTTAATTCGAGGAAGGGATTTTGGATCACGTATTTAGCTGTCATGTCTCTAGTCTCCTTCAATCTGGAAAAGTTCCTGAGTCTCTATTTGCCTTTCATGACATCGGCAGTTCTGAAGAATCCAGGCCAGTTATTTTAGAGAATGTTTATCTGTTTGGGTTCGTCTGATGTTTCCTCATGATTTGATTCAGGTTATACATTCCTGGCCGAAAAATAACAAAAGTGATGAGCCCTTCCCCAGATAACAGATCTGGTGGGAATACTATCTAATACTTGGTTTTATTTTTATTGTTTTCTATTGTGATGAATAAATTCCCCCCCTCCCCCAAACCCAGTGGAATTTTAAAAAATAAACACAGAGGTGAGACGGCTGGAACTGGATTTTTAATGGTGCCTCATAGGAAGTACTCTCAGTGGAAAAGATATTTTCAGCTTGGATTCTGATTGGTGAATCATTTCTCTGCAGAGAGTATTCAAAGTACCTCTCCACCCCAGGTGCATTTATTTTCCTTTTTCCTAGCAGTGAGACAACAATGATCAAATGATGCCAAAAGGCTTAAAATCAAGATGGCAGACCAGTGTGGTTAGAGTGGAAAGAGCTCATAAGGAGAGGTCCACATGGTGTCCAAGACAGAGCCCTCAGTGAGGCAAACTTTTCCCATAGTGACAAGTAGTTAGCAGCAGGCATGCTTGTCGGGCAGAAATCCACCGATGCTCAAAATCTGAATGGTGAACAGAGAAACGTGGATAGCACTTTGATTCAACCTGCACTGTTTTGACTAGAGGCTGGGTGCTCCTGACTTGGGTGTGGTGTTTCCCAACCTCCGGCATCTGAAGCAGGACGGATCTGACCTAGGAGTCCAACTCAACACTGACACTTAACACCAGCTCTTTCTTTAGCTCTAACTCGAACACTAATTCAATCAAACTTGAATTGCCTCTTACTCTTGCCCCTTGTTACTCCTTTGATGAAAAGATTACAAGTCAGTCCATAATTCTTGATCTCCCTTGAGTTCTGCATACTGCTCAATATCTATAGTTTGTGGTAAATAGTTCTGTAGTGTGCCAATCTTTTATGTCATCTCCCCCAAATCTCTAGACAAAGAATGGGCTGAAATTAGATATCTGAAATGAGATGAATTCTCTAGTGCTTACAATATACGAAATAGGGTCACCAGAAATCTCTGAGTAATGTCTCATTTCTGCTGAGTTGTGTTATATGTTGCAGTTAAATGTGAATGACACGAGAACAACAACAAATCCTCTCTGTGGTTCAAGCGCTTAAAATAAACTGGACAGAAATTAGTATTATTCGACACACGCAAGACCAAAAGAGTTAAAGGACAGGCTCTTTCTATTACTAGCAGGCTGTCAAGCTTGTTGGGGCTGAGGCATCGCACTTTACTATTGCTATTGCTATGGTTATCTTCTTCAGTCTCCTACTGTCAAAGAGGCATTAGACTAAGACATAGAAAGAGTATTTACAAATGTAAATGACTTTACAGGAAATGGAAGCTTATGCTAACTTGAAATCTACTTCTACAGAAAGTTGACGATATTTATGACAGTGGGATTATTTATTATCGAAATGAGGGTCATCATATCGATTTCAGGGCACAGGCTATAGGTAAAGTTTCAAATGATTTTGGATAACAGTGAATCTGTGGCCCACATGACGAAATTTTGTATAATGCTGGAACTTGGGAAATGGTATGCCTCCTTTTAGGATACCATCAGAAAAAAGTCTTATTACACTCACCCTTGCTTTTAATGCCTTCAACATTTCATGCCGATGACTTTAGAGGGAACAGGATAAGAGGGCTGTTTACTCATTGTTGATGGCATACACTGCTCTGATGATCAGGCATTAGACTTGGAATAAGAAAAGTGGTGTTCTTACTTGTTTTTTGCTAGCTGGGTGAACCAGAGGAAGGCATTTAAGAACACCAAAGGTCTCTTCTAAAATTCCTCGTCTATAACCCAAGGAAGTTTGGCCAGGAACATAGGCTCTGATGTAACATGTTTCAGGGAAGAACTTTGTAAAGCAATTGTGCGTGTCCTTTTCCTCAGATTATCTTGTTGAGAAATTGATCATGGAGTAACAGTGGAGGAGTGATTTTCCCAATGAAGGATCGTCATCTGGGCTGCCTGATTTCTTCAATTCAGTAAGTTTGCCACAAATTCTGCCATATGCATACACTACCAATAATAATAATGATTAATAATAATAATGATAATAATAAATAATAACACATATAAAAGACAAATATTGCAACCTACAAATTAAAAGTAGAGCAATTGGTCCTAAAAAGACACTTTCTATTTAATCCTACAATTGTGAGGCGATTTTGTCCTTTCCATCTATTATATTCTGCAAGGCTAATATGTTTAAAAAGGTACACTGCCTGAGAATACTAAGTGATATTTATATCAGTTCTGAGCACTTTCCTGCCATTAGGGGGAGGTAATTACGCACATCAAGTCAGTGGTGATGGTGACAAAACTTGGGCTCATTTCAAAAAATTGCATCAAAGGCTCATTTTGGTTTCTTATGAAGCCATATTTTTCATGTTGGGCTGTTCAATCAGGAAAAAAACATTATAAATAGTGTGGACTTGCTTTATCATCTGCACATTGGTCCAATAATGGAAGTCTTAAGTGCTACAGATGTGAGAAATGTGGCCCAGCCAAAAAGGGCAAGGAGGACACATAAAAAAAGGAAAGTGAAAATAGTGTAAATGATTAATAAATGAGCCTGGGTGACTTTGAATCAGAATCACTGACATTAGAGCTTCACTCTCTGTTCCTATTTCGTGGTATTGCTGCCCATTCTCACCACACTTTCTCTACTTTCCTCTTCCATGAATTCCTTGAAATTAACGAAGACAGCCTGGCATAAAGATTCATCCCAAATAGAAATCTAATACTAAAAAAGAAAAATTGGCATATCTTACTTTTGTATTCATTTCTTAGAGTGGCTGTAACAAAGTACCACAAACAGCATGATTTCAACAACAGAAATCTATTATCTTATAGTTCTGGTGACTAAAAGCCCAAGATCAGGTGTCCACAGGATTGGTTCCTTCTGAGGACTCTGAGTGAGAATCTGTTTTGTGCTTCTTGCCTAGCTCCCGGTGGTCTGCTGATAATCTTTGGCTTTCTTTGGCTTCTGCTGCATCATCCCTATCTATGTCTTCATCTTCACATGACAGTCCCACTGTGTGCCTGTCTGGGTCCAAATTTTGCCTTCCTATAAGGACTTCACTCATGTCCATGATCCATCCTACTCCACTCTGACCTCATCCTAACTCAACTAATTACATCTGTGCAAAGATCCTATTTCCATACAAGGTCACATTCTGAGATACTGGGGTTTAGGACTAGAATATATACTCTCTAGGAGGTGGGACACAATTCAACCCAGACAATTATATATTAGAAAATGATTACAAATTTGGCCACCTGTTTTGCTGTGTCTCTTCTCCAAGATGCAGTGACTCTTTACATTGCTGTTTAATTTTGTTATCCAAGATTTTGTTTTGCCTTATCATTATTATTAATCTCTATTATCTGGTACAGTGGCTGATACATAGTATACCTGTGAAATTGGGCTGAGATAGTTTATGCGATTGAAGTATATTTTTCTTTTTCTTCTATTTTTCACTCTATTTCAAAGACCGTCTCACCTTGTCCCTGGTCTGTTGATCCTTTGCCTCCCTTCCATGAGTCTTATTTTCATGTTGGTAAATGAAAACCTGTAGTTTTGTCAGAACCAGCATCTAAATATTCAAAAGTCTGGGCAGTTTTTTAAAAGCATACAAAATGCTTCCCATTTTATGACATAATCTCCATTTCCCTAAACATTTATAAATCAAGACAAAATATTCCCCTCTGACATAAATAATTCCATGACCACATTGATCATAGTAAATAGACTCATACTTTAGTTTAAAGGATTTTAAGTCTGTAATAGATTTTTCTTTTAACCTTGTGATTTAGAGCAAGAAATTTTGTAGACTATTAGGTCTTAATAGATTCTTGTTGTCAATCACTCATTTAGTGTGAAATAGCACGGAAATAATTGCAACCCTCATCTGGTTGTAAGGACCAGTAATTTATATGACTCTCAATTTGAAATCAATATACTATTGATGTTTTGCAATGTAATGGTTTGTAGAGATCCTAAACTGGGAGGTTAAATGTAAAATCCATTGATAGGACAATGAACTGAAGCCACTCTTTATTTAGTGAGGTGGTCAAAGCAATAAATGAGAATTCACTCTTTAAAAAA
This sequence comes from Panthera onca, assembly GCF_046562875.1. Taxonomy (NCBI): domain Eukaryota; kingdom Metazoa; phylum Chordata; class Mammalia; order Carnivora; family Felidae; genus Panthera; species Panthera onca. Next base: position 29,839,231 of record NC_138342.1, on the reverse strand, counting down.
AAATTTTCTTGATATTGTGGTCAATAATGTTCTCCAATTATATAATTTCAAATGGTCAAGGCAGTGTCAGAGATACTTTTGAATGAAATGAGGCGGCTCTGTTTGTTTTCCAAGTGACTGTACTGCCTACAGCCAGTCTGTGGTGATTTAGACTTAGCTTGTCTTAGCAGGAAACCAATGAGCCCATGAACATCTTGACGTGGGGACACACAGCATGGGTGCACGCCTGGTCTGTCAGATCACTCGTGAGGCCAATACTGCTAGTACCACTTTTCATTCCGGCAGTAGTTTTATCTAAGAAATCTGGAAAGAAGAGGATTTCAACAAATATACTAAAAGAAATTGAGTGCTGCTATTCATGCTCGTAGAAAGAGGGTATATGAAACCCAGGGATTTTTTTTATAATTCCTGGTTGTTTCATATTTCATTTATATGTCAACTCCTTACTAAGAGTCCTCTGTGGTTATACTATAGATGTAATAACTCTTTCCTCCTTAGTACCCTGGACACCTGATACCTGTGTAAATAAACAAGTCTAAAACAAAACAAAAAAAATGAACTAAGCTATTTGTGAAATTTCACCAGAAATGTGTAATCTTAGGATTTACCCTAAGCCCTAATCCATTTCTGATTTTGGAGCTTATACTCCATTTGTCTGACATTTATTCATTATTGGTGTGTTTTCTTTGTTCCACATATAGTTCATAGTATTTTTAATTCTGTAGAAGAGACAGGTTCTTGTTATTTATACATGATCCTCAATTTCCTCATCTTTATGATGGGAATCAGTCTTTCATACCCCCATGGAGTTGTTTGAGGGTAAAACCGAAAAATGTACAAAAAGTGCCCAATGTCTATCAGTTAATAGGTGTTTACTACATGGTTGCCAAATCCAACTACCATTTTCTGGGCACTGAAGATAAAAGATGTTTTCACTAAGTGAAGTGAAGTGAAATTAAAAATCTATGAATTATTTTATTTTCTGAACAACCCTTTATATGTCTCCCATTTACTTGGGAAAATTTTTCTTAACATATATAAAGGACAGTGATTCCAGTGCATTACTATAAAAATAGTAATGATTTATAATTACACGAATAATTTTCTTCAGGACTTTAATGGAACTGAAATCTAGAAAACAAGCTGAATTCATTCCTCTTCTCTGGTTTCCTAGTTTATTAAAACAGGAATTACGAATTTATTCCTGATTCATCAAAGAATTGTTTGAAATACTTTTAGTTTTTTCTTCCCAAATTTATAATTTATGTTATACTGTAACATATTTGGAGGGAATTAACAAATAGGCAATATAATCCGGAGTTACTATCATTCATATTTAATGTTCTCTTCTGCCATATAGTATTATCAACAAAATCAAAAACATTAAACCTGAAAGAGACTTAAGAAATCCTATAGATTTCCAACCTCATTAAAGAGGTAGTAACTCAGGCTCAAGAGATAAACTTACTTTTACAAGGTTACAAATGACAAATTCATGTCTGGAAGCCATTCTTAAGTTCAGGTGCATTATTTTTCCTCCCATGTTTTCTAAATACTGTTGTAATTTTCAAATATGAAGAATAGTTTAAATAAAGTTCTACTAAAATCATCTAAACCCTACCACTTCAAGCAAATTATAGACTTTGACTTATATTTTTATTGAAAAAAATTTTTTAATGTTCATTTGTTTTTGAGAGAGAGAGAAAGAGAGCACAATCAGGGGAGGGGCAGAGAGAGAGAGGGAGACAAAGAATCTGAAGCAGGATCCAGGCTCTGATCTGTCAGCACAGAGCCCTATGTGGGGCTTGAACTCACGAACCGTGAGAGCATGACTTGAGCCGAAGTTGGACGCTTAACCCACTGAGCCACCCAGCCGCCCCTCAACTTATATTTTTCATATTAACACACAAAAAATTCATTGGCTTCTTGCTAACCTTGAAGAAAGAAAAGAAATCATGAAGTACTGTCCTTGTCCCTAAAAAGTTAGAGCCAAGATAGGCATGTAAACAAGTAATGGTATTTGTGGGAGATAATGGCTGTGTAAAAGGCAATTACAACATACTTTGAAAGGAACGGAAGTTATACATGAAATAATAATGGAAAACGTAAGAACCATCCTGTAAAGTTCTCAAATAGAATGAATTTGGGCTTAGTCAGTCTCTTAATATGGGTTATATTAGTTGGAAATGCATTAAGGAGAAAGGAGCTATGTAGGGGCTTTCAGAAATTTTAATTGTGACTCATGGTAATAAATGCATTTTATATTGCGATCCAAGAACACAAAGACGTTTCATACACATTTCACCCTTGTTAAGTACAATACACTCTGATTTATTCCATTCCATTCCATTCCATTCCATTCCATTCCATTCCATTCCATTCCATTCCATTCCATTCCAATGGCTTGATGGTGAGCAATAACACTGATTTCACAACTTGCAGTTTGAGATACACTGAACTAACATGTATTGAACATCTGTTACATATCCATCCTTTGGCTAGGCGTTTCACACATGCTACCTCGCTTAATTTTCTCAAGGATTTGGGAAGGTAAATATTAGCACATCTTTTTAGAAATGAGTAAGCTGAGTTACCTCCTGAGGATGTTCCATGGCAGAACCGAAATCCAAAGCTAGCATGTCTGACTGCAGGATCTGCCTCCTGGCCCTTTGAGCGTTCTTGCAAAGCGTGCTCATACCTCATTCACCTGCACTTTAGGAGAAGGTCAAGAACATTGGAGGCAAGGAAAACTGGCATGAAGGCTCAAAAACATGCAAAAGCATGGGAAGTGGAGACCAAGCTTGACGTGAATTCTTTGCACTCAGACCATTTGGGCTGTCCACAGACCCATGAGTTTTCCTGGGGCTCTTCTTGTTTTTATCAGTGCTAAAGACTTCTTTTTTTCTGTTTACCTTTGTTCTTTTCACTTTTTCTACAAGGCCATCTTTGCTTTCTACTCCAGTGATTACAAGATTTCAGCATTGGTAAGATTAACCTCCAGCTAACTGCATCCCCTGTCCCCACTAACTCCGCTCAAGAAGAAAAAGTCAGGCACATGTACTTAGGGGCCAGGCAAATCTGAGTCCAAATCTGAACCTTGAAATATACTGGTTGTGTGATCTTCATCACATCATTCAATCTTTCTGAACTCTAATTTCCTTACAAATGTACCAGCCTTCAGAATTACTCTTGAAAATTGAAATTTGAACACAAGCAGGCTGGCACATGGTGAACACTCTTTCTGGGGCTGTGTGGGAGGAGAGTTCCCTTGTCCAGGCACTGAATAGGCCTGGGATGCCTCCTGAGAACCTCTACATCTCACTATGAAGATGCTCCCCAGGTTTGTGGGGACATCCCTACACAGATATCCTCTCCTTTCCTGGTGGCCATTTATTTGTGGGGACACAAACAAGGGTCAGAGATAGACCTAGTTTTCAGCTCTGCTGGCAAGGTGTCACCTAATTACAAATTCCATGAAGAGAGAAACTGTATCAACCTTTACCCTTTCTTGTCACCAGTCTGGTGGTTAGTGGAGCTCAGTCATTATTTTTAGAATGAATGAAAGAATGCTTAGAATTACTTTCTCCCTGAACTTCTCAATGTCTGAGACTCAGAACAACCCTCCTTAATTAATAATAGCTAATGTTCTGGCGCCTGGGTGGCTCAGTTGGCTAAGCGTCCGACTTCGGCTCAAGTCATGATGCCACGGTTCATGGGTTCTAGCCGTGCTGTGCTGACAGCTCAGAGCCTGGAATCTGCTTCACATTCTGTGTCTCCTTCTCTCTCTGCCTCTCCCCAGCTCATGCTCTGTCTCTCTCTGTCTCTCAAATATAAATAAACATTAAAAAAAATAGCTAACGTTTCTTGAGCTCTCACTCTGGTCCAGGCAGATGCATTATGTCATTTATTCCTGAACACAACCCTGTTAAGCAAGTGCTATCATTATTTCCATTTGACAGACAAGGAAAGTAGAGGTGTTAAGCAACTTGCCTTTGATCACATAGCTAAGACTTGTCCAAGATTAGTTTTTATCTTTGGCCGTCTGGCTTTAGTGACCACACTTTAATCACTAAAGTGTACCATTGTCTTTAGAGAGATCCTGTGAAACTATGTTATACCAGAGGCAGGTGTATAAGCCCAGTAGGACTCAGTAGCAATTCCATTCCTGTTACTTTATCTGAGGCTCACAGACACACACTGGAGTGTAAGCTGCTAGGATAGGGGAAAAGCACATCATGGTGTGGAGTGTTGAAGGGGAAGTGAGTTTTAATAATCTTGTCCAAGTGTAAGTCAAAGAAGTCTGGATCACCAGAAGCAATCACAAAATGGCAGCATATCCTTTGGAGGCTCTTGTGAAAGAACTGGATTGTGTCTAATCTCATTAGCTGGAAAAATATTTTTTTTTAAAGAACAGAATTTAAATGATAAAGATGTGTATATAATGAAGACCTGGGAAGAAACTCTAAGAAACAGAAGCAAATGAGAATGAGGCAAACAGAGAAAGTGGCTTTCTAATTTGTCAGTCAGGTATTTTAAAAGTTGACAATTAACTAGTAAGTTCTTCCCTTTCATATTGCCCAAAATTATAGTTTGTAAAACCACTTATAATTACAGAAATCATTCTTTGTATGATCACTATGGGTTGGTAGTTATTAACACTATGTGATACTTTTCTCCACTGATTTATCCAACTATCCGTTGTGATATGTATTATCACCATTGAAAAGATGAGGACACTGAGGCTTATTGAAGTGAAGCAACTTGTCCAATGAAAGTCATTTAGGTACACATGGAATTAGGATATTAATGGATGGGGCTGGGCCATATGAGAGTGTCAATATTTGACCTCTTTCAATTTATGGGAAAAAAACACTGTTTCATATGTTTCCACCTTATAAATATGAATTCAAAGTCCCTGATATTAATCACTACGTTATACAACCTCACATGAAGGAAAAGAACATGGGATTTCAGAATCATTGGAAAAAATGTCAAATTTATTTTAATTTTTCTGATTCTTCTATGTTTATCTCTTCCTATTCTCTTGAGAAATTTGACCTAGATGCTGGCAAAATGTTGGAAATTCCTGGAAAATCTAACTCTAAAATTGGTCTTTATTCTTGTGATCTCTGCAGTCATTTTACACAAGATGCCTATTGACTGGAGTATAATGTATTTTTCCTTTTGTGGTAAAATGCTGCAATTATGAGCAATTTTTTGCATGTGAAAGTTTGTAAGATAGTTATTTTTCCAATGTGTTTCCTTATGACCAGCTTCTATGCTTGCATACTACAATCTACATGACTTTAAAAGTCAGAAAGACCTTGAAAATTTATGACTCATAATTATAGTAACTTACAGTGACACTGTGATTTGTCACTTTCAAAGTGATCTAGATTTTTAACGATTAAATAATTTTTATTCTAGATTATACTCACTAACTTTTTCTTCCCTCACAAAACTTTCCAGGAAGTGTTGTGCATTTCTTAATTTATCCTTATATAACCAGCAGCCCTTAAAATTGATCTTAAAAGCTGTTTCCATTGTATACCACACGATTTCTGCATAAAAATAAATTTTTAAGAAGGCAGAACAGATAGTGTAATTATTTAAAATATGTTGGTTAAACTAGGCTTTCAAAGAGCTCATCTTTGCCAAAAAACACAAGGAAAAAGTGGATAGGGTTCTAGAAAATATAATTTTTATAGCATATAAATAAATGATTCCACTAGGTGGCACTGTTGATTTATCTACTTGTGTGTTTGGGACACAAATTTTTATCCTCCTGAAAGCAGGAAGAGTAGGTGAGGGTTTTTTTTTTTTTTTTTTTTTTTTTTTTTTTTTTTTTTTTTAATCTAATGAAAATTCCTGCATAGGAAAAAGCTGATTTGGGCAATTCTGTACTTGAAAAATGGGTGCTTCTCGCCATTAAAAACCTTATAAATAAGCCTCTACCAAATAGGTTAGTTCTTTTGGCATACAAACAAGAAGGTTGATGACATATGTAACTTCCATCTGGATTCAATAGGTTTAGAAGCAAATTGTTTTTATCTCATCTATCTCTCACTATTCAAGGATTGTCTTAAATAGGACGTATGTCACTGACACATCTTTCTCTTTCTTATATGCTTTCTTTGGTAATCAGAGACTCTGGCATGCCCAAGCAATCCAGACATTCAATGGCTCTGCAATCCATGTTGTGAGACGTAATTTACCATGGACCCCAAGTGTGTCTGCACATCTTTTTCTGGGTAGTCCAAGAATGTAAGGCCTTGACTACCTGGGCCATCTCTCAGGGTTGTGTTTGCAGGCAGCAACCTTGAGGGGTGTGGTCATATCTCCCTCTGGAAAAGAGGAGGCTTGCTTTCATTTACTATAAAAGTGATGATTCTCCGAAGCTCAGTGTTCCTCTTCTGTAATGCAGGCATTCATCTCAGCTCCTTGGCATTCCCCCCATGGGATCTGGAGGACATATGGGATTAATGCAAACAAACATGAAGCTCTGGCTACTGCTTTTGCCATCAGTATTAAAGTCTTTTGTCTCTGATCCAGGAGTCTCATTTTTTTTTTTTTTTCTGCCAGCACCCACGAAACAGTAAATCCCAGATCCTACAGTTTCTGACAGCACATCCTGTTGTTCTCCATCTTCCTTAGAGCACAATAGATTTTGATTCAGAATCAAATCTGATTCAGATCTGAATTAAATCTGATTCACATGACTAACAACTCATCTGGTGGAGTCCAGCTTTCTAATCTAATATATGAAGACTTTCTGCAACTTCTCTGAGTAGTAAATTTCCTGTTCTTTGTTTTAACTCTTCAGTGGCAAGGATTCACTATGCATGAAGTAGCTTATTTCCATTTAGAATAGCTCTATTAAAAAGTTACTCTTTGTTCTGAGCCTAAATCTTTTACTCTGTGCCTCTTTCTCCCAATAGAACTAGCTCTGTCTTTGAAAGCTATTCAGATATTTGTGGTCCCTTTCTATGTGAGAACACTTCAATTGTTTCTCTTGTCCTGGCTAACTGATTCCTGTTATTTTGACTGTTTTTGGTATGTGTTGGTTCTGAATTCTCTTATTATTGTGGTTGTTCTCCATTTGTTGTGTAAAAATGTGTCAATTTTTCTTTAAGACAAAGTCCTCAAAAGTAGCAAAAGTACACATTGTAGATATGATCCTATTCTACTTGACCCCAAGCATCTCTCTTTATCCTTTTTTCTCCCAACCAAAGGAAGTAAGTAGATGACTTATCTAATTCATCTTTGAATCATGGGTGTGAAGCCTAATACCTAACACTTGGTGGGTTCTTGGTATGTTCATTAATATTTCTTGAAAGAATTAATGAATCAATGACTTGTGTAGATTGGGCAATCATCACTGCCACCATTCTGGCTTCCAGTTTTTTTAAGGTTATTTATTTATTTTGATAGAGACACACACAGAGAGAGAGAGAGAGAGAGAGAGAGAGAGAGAGAGAGAGAGAATGAATGGGGGGAGCAGATAGAGGGGAGAGGGAGAGGGAGAGAGAGAGAGAGAGAGAGAGAGAGAGAGAAAGAATCCCAAGCAGGCTCTGCGCTAACAGTGCAGAGTCTGGCTTCTAGTTTTGTGTCCTGGGATTTGTATTTTATGAAATTCATTACTTTATTGAGTTATATCAAGGAGGTGGAAAGTAAAAAAGAAAACTCATATCTTGCCTCTGCTACTTACTAGATGTGTGACATTGAGCAAGTTATCATTCACTCTGCTTCAATCTCCTCATTTGGAAAATGGCAAATAGAGGACATCTCCCTCATGGGGTTTTGAGAAGATTAAAGCAATTAATATAAGTCATGTAAAATGTGCAGACATGTGCACCCATTGAGTGGGTACTGTGTAAGTCTTGACTACCTAATCATAAGTTGCCATAGAAACAAATAGTATCTCACATACCTACACATACTTCTAAGTGTGCGAGAAACAATGTGAAGGGTCGTATGTACATGTCCAAACAAAGGTAAACCCAGCTGGGTAAGCCTTCACAGAGGAGCTGCCATTTTAGAAGTGCTGATAGAGGGGAAAAGATTTCCAGAGACCTAACTGAATATAGGTCCTGAGTAGGATTTTTTTTTCTTTTTTACTGCTATTATTAGCATAATATAGGAAATGTACACTGTCAAAAAATATTAAAAGAAAAGGCAAAAATATCACCGCTCACAGATGGAAAACTATCATTTGTATAACACTTCACAGTTTATAAAACAGCTTTACCCACATCATCTCATTTGATTCTCAAAACAAATGAAAACAAAAGAACTAATCAATACTCTTTACAAGGTAAGCTCTATTCTTCTTCTCTTTTATGAGAAATAATAGAGTTTGATGTGATTGTTTGAGAAGCAATGATATTCCTATTAGCCAGATAGATAGATTAATAGTGCAGTAAAAACCAATCTCCATTTACAACAGTAAAGTCACTAGACAATAGAATGTGCCAGACTTCCACACACAGAAGCCCAACAAAGATGGAAAAGAAACCTAAAAACACTTGAATAAATATGAGAGCAATTCTGATTCCTGCACAGGAAGAATGAAGTAAAGGCTAAAAGTGTCATTTTTTTCCCCTAAACAAATTTATACACTTACTGCAATGCCAATAAAAACACAGTACCTGTGTTTGTACATCTGTGTTAGCTCCACATTGTGAAATGGCAACACTTTTCTGGAATCATTCCATCAACAGATATTGAGAACCTGTTATTGCCAAGCATTGCACTAGATACTGGAAAGTAGCTACAAGAAGGCAAGACTCTTATTCTCAAAGAACTCATATTTAGCAGAGGAAGACAAAAGGTAACAAGTGAGCAAAAAATTAGGTAATATCAGGTATTGATCAATACTATGTAGATGATAAAATAGTCTATTATGGAAGAGAGTAATTGAAGGGGACTTGCTTTATCTGGTCTTTCTATGGAAGTGATATTTGACTTGAGACATGATAAAAAGGGAGAAGAATTCTAGAGTTCACAGAAAGGAAAGGTTTTAAGAAAATGTAATCACAAATATAAACACTAGGAAATAGAAATAATCTTGAAGTGTTTAAGGAAATACAACTTTTAAATACAAATTGAGTGATTATAAACAATGGTAGAGCAGAGGCAGATGATGCTGAAGAGAGAGTTAAGTTATTAATACCTTTTAGACCTAATAAATAATTGGTTTAAAGCAAATTTTTGTTTTTTGAAGTTTAGGTGTAATGTGATTTGGTTCACTCTGATTTCTATGTGAAGGTTGTAGTTTGGGAAGTGGTGAGTGGTAGTTAATGAGGGGTGTTGGACCAGTTGCAAGTTAATTGTAGTGTCTCAGGAGGATGGAGGAGATGATTGGGGGTTTAGGAATTGGAACAGTGAGGAGATTAGGGTTACATATGGAGGAAAAGCTGACCAGACTTACACGTGGCAAGGTAAGAGATGAGATGGAAAGTGAAGACTCGAGGAAGCTGCAGGTTTTGTTCTGCATAATTGTAGAGAACAGGGTACCATTTCTCAGAGAAATCTTCTGGCAGTGGATTCAGAGAGGAAAATACAGACTGATCTTGAATAAAGCCAAGTAGCAATGTTATAGTGACAGCTGGATATACCAGTAGAGAGTTCAGAGGAGACATCTGGTCTGGAGACATCCGTTTCAGGGCTATGAGGGTATTAATGGTATTGGAAATAGCGGAAACATATGAGTTTCCCCAGGGAGAGAGCGTAACTAGAGAAGACAAAAAGTGTATGTGATCAAGTCCTGTACTACTTGGTATTACAATTGTTCAACATGGAGAACCAGTAAAAGAGAACAAGAAGATAGAGCCTATGAAGGAAGATGTGGCCAGTATGACTAAGGTATACCAGAAACCCAGCTGAATGCTCAACCCAACCAAATGCTGCTAAGGGTTATGTACAATGAGGGTAAGAATTAACCATGGAAACTGATATAAGATCTGATATATGATAACCTGATGTATGATTAAGTTCTTTGTGACTGAGCATCTTAATTTTGAATGAAATATACTAACAAGTTACATTGAGTTCCGTAATCTGTAATTGTTTTGTACTTAACTTACCTTCAATATCGATTCCTAAGTATTTTGTAATCACCAAAGTTTCCAATTTTTCAATTTATGATGAACAAAATCTCACATTTGTCATTCCTCATCTCTAATTTGCCTTTGATTTAAAATGTGCTGTTATTGGATCATAAAGAATAAATAACCTAAATATATTTTCAGTTCAAATTAAAACAGATCCTTGCCAAGCTATTTATGCTTTAGGACATTTCATCATATGCCTTTTTTTTTTCTTTCTCACCTGCTTCCTTTTCCTATTTTTCATTCTAGTTAAGGAGCTTTCTGGTAACATTTTTTTCATTGAATGTTTTCTTCTAGTTTCCACTTTCTGAAAGCATTGGGGAAACCAAACACATGCACATATATATACACACACCACTAAAGAAGCGTTTTGACCACACTGGAAATATTTTAAACCGTATCTGCAAGGTCAGTAAATGGAAATGGTACTTTTGTAAGAGAAAAAATTTTAAATATAGGCAGGTCCTTCAGAAAAAAAATAATGAAATAAGTCATTTAAGCCACTTTTACCCCCCAATTATCTAGTTGGGGAATAAGTGTTCTCTAGTTCAATTATCCTTCACAATCCAGGTAAGGTTGTTAATAGATATTTAGAATCTCCAAGATAATCAAGGTCCAAAAATAATGTGAAGGTTTAGAAACTGATGAGTCACCTGGACTATACACTGATGAACAATTTTCACATCTCTTAGCTGAGTTAATGTGCTGTCCAGGGCTCTCCAAGGTTCTCTTCAACATAGAGTTCTTTTCTGTGGCTTCTTTCACACCTATTTTACATTGATCTTTCCATGGCTTTTAAAAATAATGTATCCTTTTATTGCTTGATTCCATTCTTTTAATGGAAAGCAGAGAGAAGTCACACTTTTTCCAACCATATTCTTTTTCATCATAAATCCCCACTAACTTTTTGGCAATGTCAGGGCAGAAAAAAATACCATGTTCTAGTTGTGAACCATAGGAGAGTGACTTGTGAACTTCTGTTAGTTTTTAATCTCTACCACCTACCCTATAAAATAGGAATAATAGTGATACCTGTTCAGTATTCCTTAAGTTTTTGGTTAGACTCAACTGATACAGAGAATATGAAAGTGCTGCATATAAGGGAGAATGGTATAAATGTTAATCATGTACAACACTTTAGAATCTTAGCCTCATGGACAAAAAGGCTTAAAACAAAGTACATACTGACTTCATCAAGTTAGTTTCTACAATGATATCATAGTCACTTTCTTTATTTGTCTCATGCATTCAAAATGTATTTGAGTAAAAATGCAAAGTGATGTCTTGTTAGAGATCCCTAACTCTCTAGGTCACTAGTATCAAACTTTAAGATGAACAATTTACTGAAGTCTTCATTAAAAGTGGTTTCTTAAATCCAACGTGCAAAGATTTTCAATTTAAGAATTCCAGATGGAGTCAAGGAAAGTGCATTTTAAAAATGCATTTTTAATCACCACCAGGTGATTCATTTTAAAAAAAAATGTAAATGTTTATTTATTTTTGAGAGAGAAAGAGAGAGAGAGAGAGAGAGAGAGAGAGAGAGAGAGAGAGACAGAGCATGAGTGGAGGAGGGGCAGAGAGAGAGAGGCACAGAATGTGAAGCAGGCTCCAGTTTCTGAGTTCTCAGCACAGAGCCTGATGCGGGGCTTGAACCCACAAGCCATGAAATCATGACCTGAGCCAAAGTCAGATGCTTAGTCAACTGAGCCACCCAGATACCCTGAGACCCACAGGTGATTCTAATGTAAGACATCTGGCGTCTCCCTTTGACCACATGTTGCTTTACAGTCTTGGTCTATGTAAATCTGTCAGTGTTGTCCCAGATGTCCATGAGCTCTGGACTCAATAGGCTAGAATTTAGAACTTCGTTTGGTTCTTTTCCAACTGAATGACATAGACAGACTGCTGAACCTCTTTGAGCTTCTGTGTCTGTATTAGTTTCCTAGGGCCACTAGAACAAATTATTACAAACCGAGTGATTTAAAACAACAGAAACTTATTCTCTCATTGTTCTTGAGGCTGCAAGTCTGCAGTCAAAGTCTTTGCAGGGCCATGATCCCTCTGAAGACTCTCTGGAGAAATCCTCCCTTGCCTCTTCCAGTTTCTGGTGGGTTGGGGCCATTCTTGGCATTCTTTGGCTGGTAACTGCACCACTCCAATCTGCTTCCATTTTCACATGGTGTTCTCTGTTCCTCTGTGTGTCTTCTCCTCTTCTACAAATTCAGTGATCAGATTTAATGCCCACCCTAATTCAGTATGACCTCATCTTAATTTAATTACAACTGCAAAGACTCTATCTCCAAAAATGGTTATATTGTGAGTTTCTGGGGAGACACGAATATTGAAGAGACACTATTGAACTCACTACGGTGTCCTGACATTAAGAAAACTCATTATGATAACCTTTGGAAGCAACTAGTTAACGCATAGTAGTTAATGCTCAGTAAATAATAGTTTCTCTTCTTTCTTTGTAGTATGGCTTAAATACTGGGTCTTAAACACAAGTCTGAAGACTAGGGCTAACTACACTAGATTCGCCTTGGGAACATTTGAAAACTACAAATTCTGGGCTGTTTGCTGTAGGTCATTGTTATTCAGTAAGTCTGGGATGAGACCAAAAAGCTGTAGTTTTAAAAGTTTATTCAGGGGGTTGTGATGTACACTCTTACTTTGAAACAACACTCTTTGATGAAGAATTTATTCATTTATACAACTGGAACTCAAGGATACCTTATTTACAGAAAATTTGCATAAAATGTAAAAATTTATACTTCTTATAGCAAACATTTATTTATAAATGATGATGCTAAAATTAACCCAGAATTTCAAAGAGACCTTAAAGGCCTTAACTAGGTGTTTTTGATAGTAAAAGTTCACCTTTCTGATTCCAGTTTCAAATCTCATGGAAAATTTTCGTCTGAGTTTAAATGGATGTAAATAGTATTAGAAGATAATTATAATAAGGACCAAGCATTATAAGATGTACTCTCCCAAACCATTATCTTCTTCTTCATGTTCTGGCTATTTTGCAGTTGACCTTATGAAGCTTCTCATTTATTTCTTCCACATCCCTTGTAATGAAGTCATTTCTCATTAATGTTGATTGTCTTTGAGTTTCAATAGTTTACAATTTACCTTTCTCTAGGAATTCTTCATTTGCTTTGTGTTACACAAATTTTCTTCTTACAAGAGGATACTGAGCACAGTGGTTTCCTCACAGCTTAGTGGGACCATTGGCAACAGGAGTCTTCAGCTTTACAGGCAGGGAAAATCATAGTGACAGTGAAATTACTGTGAATGAAATCCACTTTGCTGATTATAATACTCATCCACTCCTGGGGTGCCCCGCTCTCCTGTCACCATCCGTTGTCACACCTACTTTGAAAGGAATGTAAAATGGTTATGTCAAAAGGCAAAATTAGTCTCATAATAATTCGCATCTTTAAAATACTCAGAACTTAAAAAAGACTATTCAGCTACCTTTTCTGTCACTATTGTGTATTAGCTTTGGCAACTGGATCTGATGCATTAGAACAGGATGTGAATATCTGCTCTTTAGCAAGACAATACACATTTCACTGGAAGATTTGACTAGATTCTTTATGCTGAACTCAGGGAGATAAGCTAACTTCCCCTGAGTTGCCAAGGGCAACTTGATTGCACATGAAATTAGGAGCTACTCTGAGAAAATAATGTCTAGACACATTCTTATATTTCATTTCAGGGAAATATTCACCTAATATCTGTTATCTCCTACTGTCAAAACATTGCTGATGAATACTGCCTATCCTTTGAATCACATCTCTGAGCTCTATGAAGGAGTGCGCATAATAGAAGTGATAATATTTCCATGTAGCAAGAAACCTCATTTCGGCATAGAATTGTCAAGTAGCACTAATACATTTGACTTCTTATATATATATTTTTAATATTTGAAATTGTTGACACATGTTCGGGTTATGCCTCCACTTATTTCCTCAGAAATGTCATTCCGTTGAAGATTTCCTTCTCTGCCTCTCCCACCTACTTCTGTTATATATTCAATTCTTCGAGTTATAATTGTGACCTTTTTTTCATAGTAGGTGGTAATTTATGTCACTTATTATATTCTCAATACTTAACTATGAAGAATCATTGTTGCAATATGAATATTCATGTATATAAATGTGACTGTGAGTTTGACTGTGAAGGTCAAAATGAAATAAGATACCAGAGATGGAGATGGTGAGCCTCCCAGGCAGGCATTTTTATGTAGCTATACCCTGGCAGTTACCATGCCTCAACTTGTGGCATGGAGGTCTAGAGTCACTTATACTCAGAGTGAGTCAGAAACTATAGATGACTCATTAAAACAAAACTCACAAGATACAGAGGTGTAACCCCCATATCTCATGATAACTAGCTGACAAGAAATGCTAGTACTTACACTAGCTTTTCAGGGTATAATCCAAATCCATCTATTGGAAAGTCTACACCAGAAATCGGGTTATACTCCGGAAATGGGTAAGTGAGCCTGGACTAGAGCAAGGGAGAAGATTGGAGATTGATGACACATCCAGCTCCACCTGGGATATTCTTACCAACCACATGAAGATGGTTAGGAGAGTACCTTTCATGTGAGCAGACTGGAAACACACTGACAATGGTCTTTTTATGGCTCCTTTTCTTTGGACTTTGGACAGACCATCCTTTTAATCCTAATAATTTATTTCTTGGATACAGGATAGAGTTTGACTAGGAGTCAGGAGGTCTTGACTAGATTTCCAGATCCTGTCTTCCTATATTGGGTCTTAGAGACATTCTGTTTTTGTGTGTTTCGTTTTTGTTTTTGTTGTTGTTGCTGTTGTTGTTTTAAAAATGGTATTTGTAGACAGTGGTTCCCATGTGTTACATGCTAGCTGCTACCAATTTAATAATTTTAGCTTATTTCCAAGTTCTAGTGACATGTGATGGAAGCCCCCTTTGTGCCTATTTAATCTCATGTGACTATCACATGTAGCTTTCTCATACCTAGTCTATGAGAAGTAGAACCTTATAATTACCAATGGGCTAAAGAGGGTGAGGCCTTGCCTCCTAACCTACACATTGCCCAGGACCTGCATGTGTAGAATGCCTATTGCAATGAGATAGGAACTGTTGATTTAAACCTTGATAGCAGCATGACATCACGAATACAGCAGTTGTGGCAGAAGATAGCTGAAAGAAGTAGGAGTGGAAAACTCTGCCTCAATGTCTGGGGCAAAGGGGGATACAGAGAAATTTTGAAGTTCTATGGTTAAAAAATAAAGTAATTGTGTTTAAACCACATTCCCAAATTCTTTCCAGTAAAGTTGATGATTAAGGGGGCAGGGGGTGAAACCCTTAAGAAATGAGGAAAAACTCCAGACAAATTATGGGAAATGTTATAGGGAGATGTAAGAAGATGCCGCTTCCTTTTGTGATGTGAAATCTAGAGTCTCATAGGCAACTACTTGCAGGGATGCTGGATAGGTCCAGATAGCTGACCAGGGGGCATCAGCCTGTTTTTGGAGTTTTCTAGAATCGTTTTACCTTAAAAAGCATGATTTTCTTTCTTTCTTTCTTTCTTTCTTTCTTTCTTTCTTTCTTTCTTTCTTTCTTTCTTTCTTTCAGGAAAGCAAAAGAGGCTAGCACTTCTAAACAACTTTAACTAAATATCACAGGATAATATGAAGACATTAAATACTGGGATAATTAGAAACATAAGCAATTAATCTACAAAAAAGAGGTTTGCACTCTCAAACTAACTGGCTCCATCTTTTTCGCCATGGAACGCCAACAAAGCGTCAGGTGATTTCTGTGTCTCTTACCTTTCTGCTCTTATCCACTGTCATCTTTAACCAGTAGCAGAGAGGAGCACCATCCCAGCTATATACTAGGAAAGGATAGAAAAGAGAGACTAATCTGTAGAAAATGCCAAACCTTTCAACAGTTACCTACAGCTTGCCCCCCCCCCCCCCCATTTAATTTTCCAGCATGAAAGGCAACTTCTTCAGATGATTATTTAAAATGAACCTACCTTTTGGGTCAGCCTTCAAATTTGCAAATAGATACCTGTATAGGCTATCATATCCAAACTACAGATCTGTGGTCTATAGACTGATGGAGTAGTTATGACATTCATGTGAGGAAGAATTACATCTAAACTTTTCTTCAGAGGGTATCATTAAGGGGCTACATAAACAGTGTTCGCCTAGGAAACAAGAAATACATACTTCAAATTATAAAGTTCATTAACATGGTATATAAGGTGTAACAAACATGAAGTGTTGGTTAAAATGTAACGAAACTATTCAAAATGGGGTGCTGAGCTACTAAGAAACAAGGGAGAAACAAGCTAAAAATGAGGAAAATGAAAAGGAGAGCAGGAGACATGAACTGAAGGTCAGGCTGCCCTGTGAGAATTTGAGGGGCTTGGTAACAAGGAATTTGGATTTGTGTGCCTGGTGGGGACAGCAAAAGGGACTCTGGTCAGGAGATGATTTGGATCTGATTGTGTTGAGTTTGCCTATACTGCTGTTTTTTGTTTGTTTGTTTGTTTGTTTTGTTTTGTTACTGCGTATTTCTGTCCAATACTGTTCAATACATTTAAAATATATGTTGACTAAGATAGATGTCTGATAGAAGAAAATTTAAAAGAAAGAATAAATGAAGGGGGGAATAAATGAAAGTAAATTTGTGTATATACTTATCTATATTAGAAAAATATAGTGTTTAAAGTACTTTTTGAGTACTTATACTATAAATTATCCTTTTATTTTCGGCTGGAAATTTAGTTTTCAATTAATAAGATCTTCAAACTATCATTCAGTTTTTTCAATCTAAAAAACGACATTTGAAGAACATGATTTATAACTTATTCAATTAATATATATTTAATTGCTTCAGGCACTTCAAAATATGAAACACTCAATCTTTATAAGAAATCACTTAGGGCTCAAATTCTAGCTCACAAAATATTTTCAAAGAGGATGAAAGAAACAATGAATCACTTTTGGCCATTCCAATGAAAAATTCAGAATTAGAAACAAGGAACAAACATACTGAAAATCTCTATTACTTCACTCATCTCTGATTTTGTTTTTGACCTTGTGAAAGTTCCATCTGTGTTTTAGTTCTTTGCTTTTCAAAATGGAGTTTTTATTTTTTTCGTGGCAGTTTTTCAAAGAGGAGCTATCTAATGCATAGTCTCAAATGGTTTGTGGAATGAAGCAAAATATGAATTATTAAATAACATGTTTATAGCCTGGAATAAAAGTATTATGGGCATAAGAAAAAAATCTTTCTGTTCTGTTTTTCATCCTGGAGATGAAATTTTCTGTTCTGTGATTCCATTTTCCTCCTGACCCTAAGAATTATAAGAAGATTTCATCAAGATGAAAACTTTATGATTATCTGCTCAAATAAGGGAGGACCAGGGTGAATGTATGAGATACACCACAGGAAATATTAATAATTCCTTTCTATTTTTTTGCCTCTCCTTTATGGGCCCAATTAAAATGTTACTTAAATTTTATTGGAACAGTTGTTTATACTTTTGTTGAATGAGGATTTTAAGCTACACAAGTAGGCACTGAGAAATACATTGATTATTCCAGCCACTCTTAAACCAATAAACATGTTGAGACTTTTCACAATAATCTAAAAGGAATGTCTGTATTGGACCCTGTTTCACCTAACAATCAACATCATAGGAAAAAGCAACTAAGATATTAAATTATTCAGTAATTATGTTATTTATTTTGGAAAACAATTTTTTTCTTTTGCCCAAGGAATTAGCTATATCTATCAATCTATTGATCTATCTATATATCTATGTCTACAACTACATCTAGCCCTTTACTTTATAATCTTAGATTTTAAATGTATTGGAGTCTCTGCCTTATTCACATAAAAAGGCAATTTCTTGAACATTACGCAGTTCTAGGTTTAGAGGAGGAGTTTTAGAGGAGGAGTTACAAAACTTTCCTCATTTCTCTTTCCTCTGGATTATACCTTCTTCACGTGCTCTGGAAATCATCACAGGAATTTCCAGCTGCATTCTCGGAGCACTTTGGATGGACTGGAATCCCAGTGACTGGATGTGTCTTGGGATTCTTCACTTTCTGGGGAGAAGAGTCCATAGTGGCTTTCAAAAAAAAAATTTTTTTTATTCCTTTTACTCTGATTCACTAAAATGAGTTTCTCATGACAAATATTATAGAAAGTAAAATGTTATCTTAATAAAATTTTAAATAAAAAAGAAATTTCTTTTACAGCTTATGATTCTAGTTACCTCTGAATCAACTGTTATAGACCTTCTCTTGCCTTCCCTTTGATGTTAGAGGCCCCTAAGATATTTGTCCTCAGTTATTCTCTAGGTAGTCCTTAACACTTTGAGTGAAGGTCAGAGAAGGTTTCCTAACCTTCAGTTAGTAATTTCTCATTAAGTTAGATTTTTTCTTCAAGAAAGGCACTAATGGAGTGTGAATAATTTTTCTTTTGGTTTCACATATAATTTTGAACAAAACTGTCTTGATGGGTGAGAAGTTTTGGCTGTTCAGACCCCTTAAATTTTATAAGTATTTTTACTCTAAATACAGAGAACAAACTGATGGTTGCCAAAGGGAAGGGAGTTGGGGGCTGCACAAAATGGGTGAAGGAGAGTGGGAGATAAAGGTCTCCAGTTATGGAATGAATAAATCATGGAGATAAAAGGCACAGCATGAAGAATATAGTCAATGATATTGTGATAATGTTGTGTGGTGACAGATGGTAGTTACACTTGTGAGCACAGCATAACCTATAGAGACGTTGAATCACTATGTTGCACACCTGAAACTAATGTAACATTGTGTGGCAACCATACTCAAATGAAAAAAATTGTTTTATGTTTCTCTGACTTATTTCACTTGGCATAATACATTATAGCTCCATCTATGTTGTTGTAAATGGCAAGATTCCGTTATTTTTGATGGCTGAATAATATTCCAGTGTGTGTGTGTGTGTGTGTGTGTGTGTGTGTGTATACACACACACCACATTTTCTTTATCCATTTATCAGAATATGGAAATTTGGGCTCTTTCCGTAATTTGAATTTTGTTGATAATGCTGCTATAAAGTAAGTTTGATTTCCTTTTATTGGATTATAGAAGTGTGGAATTTGCTCACTTTGTTGTAAGTCTTCTCAGTGCTATAAGAGAGCCTTTTGCCTACATATGTTTGTTATATACCTGTAAGCTCTTACCTCTAGTTTCTTCTACTGAGAAGAATCTTTAAAAAAAAATTTTATTTTGGAAAATTTTCAACATATCTATTAATAGAAAGGTAAGTTAAATCTTTCTATATACCCATCTTCCAGCTTCAACTATTATCAGCATTTTGATAGTCATGTTTCATTGACCACTCCTCCCAGTTTTTAATTTTCTTAACCTCAAGTATTCTTTTTATTTTATTATTTATTTTAAGAGAGAAAGAGAGAACATGTGAGGGAGTGGGGGAGGGCAGGGGAGGGAGAGAGAGAGAATCCTAGGCAGGCTTTGCACTACCAGGGCAGAGCCTGATGTGGGGCTTGAACTCATGAACCAGGAAATCTCATCCTGAGCTGAAGTTGTACACTTAACTGACTGAGCCACCCAGGTGCCCCAAGCTCAAATGTTTTACAAAAAAATCACACATATCATGTCATTTCTCCTGTAAGTTCATCAGCATGTGCATCTAACTAAGAGCTTTAAAACACACACACACACACATACACACACACACACGCACACACACACACACAGACACACACAGATATTTCATTATTATCCAAAGTTAAAACCAATCTTTAAAATTCTTTAATAACCATCCTCACTTATATGAGCCTAATTATCTCAATGATGACCTTTTATTAGAGTTCATTTACTAATTTCAGGATCCAAATGAAGTCCAGATATTTTGAGCTTTTTAATTTTTTTTTTTTTTATGTCACTGATTCATTGGAGAAATCAAGTTGTTGGTCCTTATATCTTGTCCTAAATTTGGATTGTTGCTTCCAATGATGTCATTTATCTTACCCTACTATCACCCACATAATCTGCATACTGGTAGTTAGATCGGGAGGTTTAATTAGATTTAGATTCATTTTGTGAGGAGGTCAAGAATGTTTCATAGAACATCAAATCAGAAGCCACATGATCTGTGGCTGTCTCACGTTTAGTGATGCTTCTGTTGATTAGTGGGTTGAGATAATACCAGTGTGATCCTTCTTTCATAAAATTTCTCATCAAATTTTATTCAGTGTTTGTAGTAGACCATTGTCGAGCTCTATTATTTCATTAGGTGGTATAAGATGGTAATTTTATAATTCTATCATACGTTTTGTATTTATTAGGTAGAATGCTTTTTCAAAAGAGAATTTTTACACAACTGTTTTCTTTATCTTTAAATACAATTTGCACAGAAAAAAGTATAAATGATTGATTTGTTCTCTTTATTATTGAGTTTTCAAAATAATGAGTTCATGTTCTGGTAACTTTCATTGGAGACCCACCTGTTGTGTAGTTATGTGTGTTTAGGGGAGAGTGGTATTTTGAATTCATGAATAATATGTTTGATGCATTTCATTAAAAAAATTCAGTACTATTTCAACATTTTCTGCAGGGCAGTTCTGCTGGCAATGAATTCTCTTAGTTTTTGCCTGAAAAAACCCTTTATTTCTCCTTCACTTTTGCAGGTAATTTTGCAGATAATTTTCTCTTTTTGTTTGCAGACTAAATACGACATTCTTGGGTGTAGTTTTGTTGATACTTATTCTGCTTGCTGTTTTCTGACCTTCCTGGATCTGGGATTTGATGTATGTCATTAATTTTTGGAAAGTTCTTGACTGTTACACTTGAAATGTATTTTAATATTCTTTTCTTTATTTATCCTCCTCTGAGATTCCAATTATGAGTATTTGCTACCTTATAAAATTCCCCATAATTCTTGGATGATCTGCGATTTTTTTATGAATTTTCCTCTTTTTTTTTTTTTTGCATCTCTGTTTGGGGGGTTTCTAGTGACATATCTTCAAGCTCACTAAATTTTTCCTTGGCCATGTCCAGGGTACTGATGAGCCTATCAAAAGCATTCTTGGGGCACTGAGTGGCTCAGTCAGTTAAGTGTCCAACTTCAGCTCAGGTAATGATCTCATGGTTCATGGGTTGGAACCCCACTTTGGACTCTGTGCTAACAGCTTGGAGCCTGGAGTCTGCTTCTGATTCTGTGTCTCCTCTCTCTTCCCCTCTCCTGCTCGTGCTCTATCTGTCTCTCTTTCAGAAATAAATAAATATTTAAAAAGTTAAAAAAAATTCTTAATTTTTGTTGCAAGAATTAAAAAAATAATAAGTTTATTTATTTTGAGAGAGCATGAGCAGGGTAGGGGCAGAGAGAGAAGGAGAGAGAGAGAATCCCAAGCAGGCTCTACACTGTCACCAGAGAGCCCAAAGCAGGGCTTGAACTCATGACCTGTGAGATCATGACCTGAGCTGAAATCAGGAGTCAGATGCTTAACCAACTGAGACACCCAGGATCTCAAAGAATTTTAATTTATAGTATTTCCTTATGATTCATTTTTAGATTTATTGTCTCTATATTTAGATTACTTGTGTATTCTTGCGTGTTGTCTACTTTTACCATTAATCCATAACATGTGCATCATAGTTATATTAAATTCCCTGTCTGATAAATCCAACATCTGTGGCATATTGGTTCTGATGCTTACTTTGTCTATTCATATTATATATTTATTTGTCCTTTATTGTGCCTTATAATTTTTGTTGAAAGCTGGACATGTTGTATCAGGTGATAGGAACTGATAGGTCTTTAGTGTGAGGATTAATGTTAACCTGGTTAGCAACTGGGTTATGTTTAATATTTTCTGTGGCTAAGGTATCCGAGGTTTCAATTTCCTCTAGTATCATGGTATATGCAGTTCCTCATAACCTTGAACTTCCCTATTTACTCCTCCTGAGAGGGAGTTTGTGTTGCTCAGCTCTTCCAGATGTAATCCACTACTATTTCACCGGAGTGCTGTTTGTGTGCTGGTAGGATGATAGGAAGAGGAAGAATTCTGTAATCTTATTTAGACACATGTCTTTCCCTGAACACGTGTCTTTGTGCTGTGATCTTTATAAGTGTTTCTCCGGTAACTTATTTTTCCTTCTGTTTTCCCTTGTTTCCTTCTTGTTTTCCCTTCTGTTCCTTTATTCTCTTCCTTAGCTCACTCTTATTCCCAATCAATTTTCTTGGATGCTTGACCCCTGTTTATTGTTTTTTTTTCCTGTTTACATAGACAGGAAGGCTAGAAGGGAGTGAAGTGGGAGGAATGCCCTTCCCAGGTGGGATGAAGTTCTGGTAAAGTCTTTTCCCATAGAAAGTAGGTCTTTATTATGGAGAAGGCTTGGGGCATATTTCATAATGTTTACTCTTCCCCTCTCCATCCAGAACCAGGAGGGGACTTTACTTAGGTCTTCACCCTAAGAACCTGGGGGATTTCCCAAAGGTCATGTCCATTTAATGTCCTTCCTAAGACTGTGGCATGCAAGAACTTCTCATGCTCATACTAGTCCACACTCAGTTTCCAGCAATTTGTCAAAACTACCATTTAAGTCTTCCTACCAGTTCACACTCCTGAGGTTTTTGTATGGGTAAGAAGATCTTGGCTGTGACTGTCTGGATTAATCTGTTTCTATAGATTTCAGGGTTGAAGCTTGCTCTGAAACCTCAGTTCTCTGATAGGTCCAAGAAAGTCATTGATTTTCACTTTGTACAATTTTTTCTTGTTATAAGAATGGAAGTGATGACTTCCAAGTTCCTTGTGTGTCAGAGACCAAACTGGAAGTCAAATTCAGTATTCTTGTTGAATCCTCAAATTATTCCATCCCAGAATCATGAGAGACCCAGAAAATTGAATTGTTTATCATTTAGATATAAGCCAATTTGTATTTTATTGATTCTTTCCTTTCTGGTAAAAGATATCCTAAGCTCATCTTGTACATTTTCCTTGCCAAACATAGAATGAGCAATTTTTCCAAGGAGTCTTAGAAATAATCATTAAAAAGCAAAACAGGGGTGCCTGGGTGTCTTAGTCTATTAAGGTTCGGACTCTTGATTTCAACTCAGGTCATGATCTCACAGTTCATGAGGTTGAGCCCAGCATGACACTCTGCACCAGCAGCATGGAGCCTGCTTGGGATTCTCTTTCTCTCTCTGCCCTTCCCCCACTCATTCTCTCTCTCTCTCTCTCTCTCTCTCTTTCTCAAAGGTAAGGCATATATGAGTTCACAGGCATATATGAGTTCCTGGTTTGATTTTCTAACAGCCCTTGTGATCAACAGTTTCCCTTGCCTCCTCGAATCTGTATGTCTTAGTGCCCCTAAGATAAGATCTCCATGGGGCTTACCAACACCACTCCAAGGCTTTCTGCTCATAGACTAATAAAAGCCCCAGGTCCTGCCTTTCTCTCTCTGCATTTTGCCTTATTCTCACTGTGTGGCCCCTGAGAGTGTACATGTGCTTCCTGTAAGACTGGTGAGTAATAAACTTCCCTATTTCAATTTCTTTTGTGGCCTATTGTTGACTTGTGGCTCACCACCTGGCATCCTGTGTTTCGTTTAACAAATGTTTATTTGACAGATTTATATCAGGCTTTATGATAATCTTCCAAGTAATTTGAATATATACGTATTTATAAAACATAATCTATTGATGGGTGTTGAGAAGTTAGTATTTCTTCAATAATTCAATATTTATTGAGTATCTATTCTGTGCCAGGCAGTATTATAGGTGCCTGAAGGTATATCTGTGAACGAAATAAGACTTTTGTAGTCATGGCCCTTCATAGTAGGAAGGGAAGGCAATAAACTCTAAATAAACACAATAAACTCTAATGAACAAGTAAAATACATAGAGAACTATAAATTGCTAGGTAATGAAAAAAGAGAAAAAGCAGAGAAGAATAAGAGGGACCAGGAATATGTTCATGTGTATGGTGAATTGCAATTTTGAAGAGTGGTCAAGGCAGTCTTATTGACAATTGCATCAAACTTAAAATGGGTGAGGGGATCAGCCATGCTAATATCAGAGGAAGAGTGTTCTAGACATATTCCATTGCCACGTATCCAACCAACTACTGTATGTCCAATTAAACAATAATGATAACATTTCTCTACCCTTGGATTTAGGTATAAGTGAGACATTGCATTAGAGATATTTATAATCTCTTAGAGATCTGAAGCACTAAGTTGAGAAATTTTGGCTATAAAGAGGTTGGTATTCTTGGTTTAGAACATAAAGAAATCCTATTCTGTCTAAAAAGAAAAATAATTATATTATATAAAAATACTTCTCTAATATTTAAGGAACACTTTAGAATACTTCCCAAATAATAATCTTTTGCTGGATGTGTCTATCATGAATTGAAAGTGGTATTATGCCTTAGACTATCAGTTTCTGACATTTCCATTGCAGTCACATTTAATTAAAGAAAATATTCTTGTTAAATAAAATTCTTTCATGTACATAAAGAGAACTATGAAAGATCACTAATTGTGATCTCCAATGTGAGAAAATAATTAAGATTTAATTATTAAACTAAAAATGAGGTGTGTGTATGTGTGTGTGTGGGTGTGTGTGTATAAAGTCTCTTGGCATAACCTTGGAAAAGGTGAGATTCTGGGAAACCAGAAGGATGAGACAGTCTAAAGGAGCTTCATGAATAAAAAATATTTCTGAACTGGAAACAATAAGACAAAATCATCAAGAGTACATCATAGTTAACATTTTTTTCCCATGTATTTTCCCACTTGGACATTTTAACATATCTTTTGAAGTTGCATATGTTAATTTACAATGTTTGAAATTGGAATTTTAATGAGTCTAATCATAATACTTCTTCATACATAAAAGTCAAAAGACTTTAATATACATTACCTTGTTAATTAGCCACAATTCTAAGTTTTAGATAGGAGAGAACTTATTATCCAAACAAAAATCAAAGAGGTTAAAAGGTTGATTCTAACTTATAATATCGCTAAAATTAGAAACTATATCTTACTGCCCTTCATCCAGGGAAGTCTTTCATAAATCACTTCTTATATAAAAAGGACCTTTATCAAAAACAGCAGCCTGGATCACTGGTGTTTGTAAAACAGACAACTCTGGTTTGGGAGATTATGGGACAATAATATGGAAGGAAATAGAGATTGACTGAAACAGGGAAAGAGATAGCTCAAATTGTCCATTTAAAAGCTGATTTTAAACTAGGAATTCTTCCTACTGATGGCTTCAAAAGAATCAAAGCAATAACAAAACAGTAATTTTTCTGCAGCCTGTGATTTTCCAATGATGAGAAAAGATGAGCTGCTATCAAGGATCCACCCTACAAGACAGCTGAACATGGCCACAAATTCTTTCAGATTTCTCCTACTGAGTGATGAAGTCTATTTTCCTTTCTTTGCAATTGGGGTGCACTCTGTGATTGCTTGACCTTTAGGAAATAATGGAAATAATGTTGGGTCATTTTCTGGGCCCAAGCCTTAAAAAACTGGAAGCCGTCCTGTTCGTTGCCCAACCACCTTGCTGGAAAGACCATGGGCAGAAGCCTTGAGATAACAGAGAAAAGGAAAGAGACCTGATGAGTCCAGCTTTCCAGCCATCCCAGAAGCACTGACTTTGCAGACTCACCCAGGTAATTTAGTGACCCAGTGGATGCCAAATGGAACTGTAGAATCACCCAGACAAGCCTCACCAACTCCTGATTTATAAAACAATGAAATGTAATAAAATGGTTCTCATTTCAGTCACTGCATTTTGGAGTGGGTTGTAGTGCAGCCCTGGACAATGGCAACACCCCCTTCCCTTACCTGATCTCTTCTGGGCTATGGGACTCTTTCAGATATTTCTACATAAGGTGCTCATAAAATCTAACAAGGGAGAAAAGTTCTCCCTAAGAGATGAACATAATGTTTGCAAGTATGCTCATGCCATTATGTAATCTTCCTTCTTTACTCATTCATTGACTTGGAGCTTTAAATCTCACTTCTATAAAATGGGTTCCCTTGCCATTTATCAGTCTATGTACCCAGGGCATCCCTCCCTACTCCCTTTCCCATCTTTTCTCAAAGTAAATGATATCATCAGAACCTGTAAACCTAACTTTTATTGTCAATCTCTGTGGCTCTCTTTTACTGAAAAGTTAAGCCTGTAAGGTCCCTCTACAGATGAACAGAATAAGAAGAGTCTCTGCGTTGTGCAGGTGCTAACTGTTCCTAATCTTACTTTGCTCCTTATTCTCTACAACTAGCTATAAACAATCTATGCAACCAGTTGAAATCTCCATTTTCATTAAGAGAGTGACCTCTGGAACAAGGGCACTGCCTCCAAAAAGCTAGCTACTCTCAGATGCATGCATCATGACTGGGAGAACAGAAATAAGTGAAGCATTAAGTGGCAAATCATCCTTATTTTGTGTGTAAATTCCTATGTTTTGGTAGTAGCTGAGCATTGTGTTTCGATTTGAAGTCTGACACTGAACTCAGAGGGAATGAATTCTAGGGTCAGCTATTGATATCTTCCATGAGTACAAAAGGAGGAATTTGCTATTGTTGGTATTTTTTTTTCCATAGGTGAGAAAGACTTCAAGGGAAACACAGATATGTAGAAAAGAGGCAAAGACAAGTAATAAATTTGGGTTGAATTGACCAGAGCTTCAGTACTGAGGCCTTAGTGATACATTGGAACATGACCAAGCGTCCTTTAGAGTCAACAAGAAGTATAATTCTAATTATATATGTTGTTAAAAGCTAGTCTTCTCTTCAGGAAGCTTCTCTTGGATTACTCAGTATTAGGGTGAGTGGATTTTTTATAACAGCAATAACTTTGTGTTAGTTTTTAAACAAATACCTTCGCTAATATTATCTCATTATGCATTTTATCACAACTCTGTGATTAGGCCAACCAGGATTGGTATGTTTTTTTTTTTTTTTTTTTTCTATCAAAGAGGGAATAAATGTAAAATAGTTAAAGATCTTGCCCAATATCATACATCAGGTGGGGAACCATGATTTCCTGATGTTGGACTACTTGTTTTTCTTTGCCCCACAGTGAAATCCTCAATCTTGATTTTTTTTCAGGACACCCAAAAAAACTGTGCTAGTTGATACATTGCTCTAAAGTATGCATTATCTATTTACAGTGAAACAGAAGACTGAAAATAAAATACTCATCTTTTATTAAAATTTTCTAGCATGTCTGATGTGACAAGAAGTAGAAAAACTTTAAAAGGAAAAAATCTGTTAGGTCTTCAAAGATTTCAAAATAAATTGCTACAAACAACTGAAAATACAAAATAGAAAGTATAATGTCTATAAAAGTATATACATATATATGTGTGTATACACACACACACACACACACACACACACACATATATATATATATAGAAAGAGAGAGAGAGAGAGAGAGAGAGAGAGGAAACCAGCCTTCACTTGCACTGAGACCTGATCAATAGTTGAAAAACATTTGTTGAAAAACTAATGCTACAACTGTCAAAATGAAGCACAATTCACCTTTATCAAGAAAATCTGAATGTCAGCTTCTAAATGACACAAGTTTAAATATAAAATTAAGTGGATATTTCCCCACAGAAATAATGTCCCAAAGACAGTATTTTCTAATGGAACGTTAATATAATTCTTCTTTCTACTTTGCTTCTGTTCTTTACTCTAAAGTTCATGGATCTCTACAGTCACATACTGAGTAACAGTCCCAATTCCAGACTTTAGCCAATGAAAATTAATAAGGGAGTAATATTATTTTCCAAGTTTCAAAATTCAGTACTATGGGAAGATAACTATTGTTTTTTTTTTAAGTTTTATCTTTTGCTTCTTATCTCTGCCCTGTTTTAAGAGCCTTGTTTTCTGGTATCTTACCTTACTCTGGTCTGATGATTCCTCCCCAGGAATCAGCACCCTACTCCAGTTTAATAACAAATTGCTGATTTGTGACTAGACGGTTATGGTGATATTTATTGTTAACAATCATGGATTCCATCATGAAGCTGGTCAACAACTTATGCTTATATTTTATAGAAATAAGTGTTTTTTAAAGAATATAAAATGTCAGGAATTCAATTTTCCTTAAGAATAAATGAGATTGATTGTTATCTCTCTCTCTCTTTTTTTTTAATGTTTACTTTGAGATAGAGAGAGAACACTAGCAAGGGAGGGCCAGAAAGAGAGGAAGAGAGAGAGTCCCAAGCAAGCTTGGTCCTGTCAGTGCGGAGCTGGACACAGGGCTTGAACTCACAAACTGTGAGATCATGATCTGAGTTGAAATCAAGAGTCAGACATTTAACCAATGGAGCCACTTAGGTGTCCTGAAAAAGGCAATATTTAAAATAAATAATTGAAAAAAATATTTCAATGAAATAACAAAAGAAATGGTAGATATTTTATCTTGATGAAGAAAATAGACAATAGAAAATAGACAATTCTCTGTTCTGGGTTAATTAGATATTCATGTCAGTGAAAGTATCTTAAGAAATCCGCAAGTGTGTGGGGCACCTGGGTGGCTCAGTTAGTTAAGTGTCTCACTTCAGCTCAGGTCACGATCTTGTGGTCAATGGGTTTGAGCCTGTGTCAGGCTCCATGCTGACAGCTCAGAGCTTGGAGCCTGCTTCAGATTCTGTCTCTCTCTCTATGCCCTTCCCCCACTCACCCTCTGTCTCTCTCTCTCTTTCTCTCAAAAATAAATAAACAATAAAAATTTTTAAAACAGAGGTCTGAAAGTGTATATTACTAAAACATTATTCATTTTTCTCAAAAATATCTATGTAGGCCAGTTAGACACTTGCCTCATCCTCTAATAAAAATCATGAGATGATCTTTTTTTTTTAAAATGTTTTATTTACTTTTAAGACAGACAGAGACAGAGTGTGAGCATGGGAGGGTCAGAGAGAGGAAGACACAGAATCTGAAGCAGGCTCCAGGCTCTGAGCTGTCAGCATAGAGCCCGACTTGGGGCTCAAACTCACAAACCGTGAGATCATGACCAGAGCCAAAGTCGGACTCAGAGCTCAACCGACTGAGCCACCCAGGCACCCCTGATCTATTGATCTTGTTACACTTCTTGTTTAAGAAGTGTAATTAAAAACAAAAATATTCTCCCAACTCAGAAAACTTTTGCACATAGTAGAGAACGAAAACCATTTTATTATTGAAAAGCATTCAACCAAAATGTAATGCACATCAGAGGTAATCCACTAAATGATTGCAAAGACAAAAAGAAATCTCATTCTTTACAGTGTCAAGCAGATAGAGTCCATTACATACATGTTTTCAAGATAAACAGTAACTGGTTCTCACATAAGAGAATTTTACATCACCATTTGTCACACATAATGCATCTGAAGTTTACCTGGTAAGTGAGATAATCATCTCTATTCACTAATTGTCTTTATCTGGAGAAAAAAATACACTCTTGTATCTTTATGGCAGGAGGTAATTTTACAACTTGGAGCAAGGACCCACAGAAGTTACATTCCTACCCTCCAAGGACATTGGGACATAGGTATATATCTCATTTAATTTTTACATTTCAAAAAGATAATTCCAAGGTCCTTGAGAAAGACTTAGGTCAGAAAGCTCACAAAATGGGGGTGCCTGGGTGGCTTAGGTGGTTAAAATTTCCAACTAAGGCTCAGGTCATGATCTCACGGGGTTTGTGGGTTCCAGCCACTTGGGGCTCTGTGCTGACAGCTCAGAGACTGGAGCCTGCTTTGGATTCTGTGTCTTCCTCTCTTTCTGTCCCTCCCCTACTTGTGTGCACCCTCTCTTTCCCTCTCTCTCTCAAAAATGAATAAGCTTAAAAGAAAAAAGCTCACAAATGCCGATCTAGTTGTCTTCAGAAAGATTTATGTATGTTTTAAGGAGAGGAGTAATTACATACCAGTTTTGTAAGGCAAATACTTTAAGAAATGGAAAGGGGATGAGATCTTTTCCCTTAGTTTCAGAAGGGAGAATTAAACTTTTATTTTTAATTTGTACTTGTCCTTACAGTGTCTAGCCTCTCTGATACAGATATAAGATTCTTTACAGCATTTTCATCACAAAAAAGTCTGGCACTTTTAAGCAATTGGATTTCTTTCCGTTTTAGAGGTAGAAGGATATTAATAGTGTCATAAGGTTATTTTTTCAGACTATGAGGAGATCATCAGTGTACTGATTTTAGTTATTGAAATCAGTATATTGATTTTCGTTTTTAAAAAAGTTGTTATATAACAAAGAAGAAGAAAAGTAAGAAAAACAAAACAAAACATATAATCTCTTTCAATTTCACACAATGTGAAGCTTGCCATGAACTGGAATCAACACCCAAGATTTCAGACAATTGCTACCTCTTCTTTTCATTTTTGATGCAATTTCGGGTCTTTTAAAGTCAATTTTCAAATTGATAGATTTTTAGGTTTACTCTCTAAAGCTCCCACACCAGATTATTTGGCACTTTGTGGCTTGGTTGGTTAGGTTAAATGCATGGAAATCAGTACTCCAATTTCTACTTGATTCTTTTTGTGTACTTCTGGCTTAGGGGTCTACTTTTAACTAGCTCTGTTTTCTTCCCCTCTCTTTACCTCTCCCTTTCTCTCCCTTTCCTTCTCTCTCTCTCTCACCTTTCGCTCCCTCTTTGTGTGTGTGATTTCCACCTTCAAATTGGCTAAAATGTCAAAACACTGTCTACTTTCATTCTATTCACCTTACAGGCATTCAAATCCCCCTAAAACAAATTCCTGAGATAAATAATCAACTCATGGGTTAACTATAATTTATTTACAATTTAATGAATTTTTCAAGCAACAATTGTATTTTTTCATTGCAGCAATGGTATACATAATTTATATCTTGTTTCTAAGCCTAACAAATGTGTTTTCTAGAGATAAGAGGTCTATTTCCACGATGTTTGTTCTCTGCATAGCCAAACTTTTTGAAAAGGTTTATGAACATTACTTATGATACATTTGTTAATCATTTCCCCCTTTTAATTGTGGATTTAGACTCAATTTTACATGCTGAAATTTCAGTTCCTGTTTTGTTACTTTGGTAATTTAATGTGATCAGATTTGACATCCAATAACTCATTAACCTAATGTAAAATTAATCTTCCTCTCCTACAAACACATATGTATATTAACACCACATATTGGCAATTTAAAATAAGTTAAATACAAAATTTCACTGTCAATGGGAACTGAAACAAAATACAGGTTAACTTGATTTTATGACTTTTTGGAATCTTGCCCCTGAGAATATCATATTTTTTATTTAGGTTCTATTTCTCTAGTTATTTATAAACCTCAGAAACAAAGGTGGAAAGTTTTCTTTAAATTCAATAGAGGTTAATCGTCAAG
Organism: Panthera onca; assembly: GCF_046562875.1. Classification (NCBI taxonomy): domain Eukaryota; kingdom Metazoa; phylum Chordata; class Mammalia; order Carnivora; family Felidae; genus Panthera; species Panthera onca. Next base: position 29,807,697 of record NC_138342.1, on the reverse strand, counting down.
AGGTTGTGCAAATTTAAATGAAATTTCCCATGAGGCACTGAAACTTGATAATAGTGATCATTCCATATTTGTTTTTTATCAAATTTTAGAGTTGATACAAAATAACCCTATCGGAAAGTAAGTTTTTGGAAAGTAAAAATATCAGAGGAACTCTATTAGAATTTTTCAATGTTTAGTATTTTTATAGATACATGTATCCTCAATATATTTCTATTAATTGTTTATATTATTTCTTAAGCTAATGTAACAAGGGGAGTCTACTATTAATATTTATTATAATAATTAAAATTGGGCACTTGTCAAGAGCTTACATGCATTATCTTATAAACCTTCACAATGACCCCATAAAAGGTAAGCCCTTATTATTTCTACTTTTATAGATGAGGAAATTGAGACTTAGAAAGGTTAGGTGGCTTACATAAGGCTGGGCACCAGTAAGTACTGGGGTGTGAATGCTAACCCAGGTCTTCTGCATAAATGCCGCTGTTCTTAACCAGTATGCTAACTGCCTCTTTTAGAAACTGCCTAGCTCCAGGGGCACCTGAGTGGCTCAGTCAGTTAAGCAATGGACTTGACTTTGGCTCAGTTCATGATCTCACTTAGGCTCTGTACCAAACATGGAGCCTGCTTAAGATTCTCTCCCTCCCTCTCCTTTGGCCCCTACCCAATTTGTGTGTGCATGTGCTGTCTCTCTCTCTCTTTCTCTCTCTTGCTCTCTTAAAAATAAAAAAATAAATACATTTAGGGAAAAAATGCCTAGCTCATAATGTAAAGTTAATAAGGTGAGAGATTATATTGGAAACCTATGGAGCATTAGCTGATATTATATTTCCCTTCCTAATTCTTCCTCCATATCCTCCAGAGACCCACCTGTTATATCTTCTCTTCCTTTTTGTATTTCAGGACAAATTCCTGACTCTGGTTATTTGCCAGTTCTGACTTGCACTCTGTGCTTCAAAGTGTTATGTTATTTCATTCTTATAACCATTTAGTGTGTGCTCTTATTTTCCTTTTACAAAGAACTATAGGGAGACTCAAATTGGTTAAATAAATTGACTAAGATGTTTGGGCTCTTTATGATGATTTTCCTTGATGACACTGTGATGGTTAGTTTTATGTATTAAGTTGGAGTGTGTTTTTGGATGAGATCAATTAACATTGACATCAACGAACTTTGAGTAAAGTAGATTGCTCTCCATAATAAGGGTGGGCCTCATCTAATCAGCTGAAGGACAGCCTAACTAGAATGTAAAGACTGACCTCCTCAAACAAGGGGAAAATTTTCAATAGATTACCTTCAGGCCTTCGAGCTCTATCTGCACCATTGGCTTCTGTGGGTGTCCAGGCTGCTGGTCCACACTGCAGATTTGAAATTTGTTGGTCTCGAGAATTACGTTAGCCAATTCATTATAATAAATCTTTCTATGTAAATACACATCCTATGTTTGTGTTTCTCTGGGGAGTCCTGACTAATACACACACAGTTCTTGACATGCATAATTAATGTCCTTGGTAATAATAGGCAGCGAGTCATATTCCACACACTACTGACTCCATCTGGGGAGTTTCATCAGGAATTGATTTGGATCTTTGGTTAAAAAAGGAAATAAGTAATAATAGATATTTAGAGGAAAATATTACTTGCAAAAGAATTATTATGCAGTTATAAATATAAATGAATTATCTTATACCAGAAACATCCTTCATGATATTTAAAAAATCATTATTTTGAAGAGGTAGGAATTACAGTATACTAGATTTTTAAAAATGATTTGAATTAGGTACTAGGTAACTGACCATTAAAGCATTCTGTAGTGGTTAGATGTTTATCTCACTCTATCAGATTTCACCCAAAGTGCCTTGGCCTTTTACTCTAAAAAAATCAAAGACATTAATTAAGTATTATTATTAAATGTTATATATTTATTGGGAAGTTTACCAAAATAATGAATATAAGCATATAATAGGGCACTTACATGCTTTTTTTAAATGAAAATAGAGTGATAGTTTCCAGAATTTCTTTTCTTAAGTTTGGCATGCACAATAACCAGGGCATGTATCCATCTGGCTTTTATTAAGGAAAATTTTATAAATTATAAAAGAGGCAGCACATTTGTTAAGTGCATAGCTCAAAAACAAACAAGGGATAGAGATTAGACTTGAAAAAAAAAATATATATAATATGAACTTAGAAAAATTGAATAGCACAAAAACTGGATTCAAATATTTTGAACCTAAGGAGCTTTGGAGAGGACTCACTTAAAAAAAAAAGGTGGAGCCAAGTAAAACATCTAATTTGTAATCACAATGATATATAGTATATTGAAATTTGAAAAGGGGAAATCTAAGATAAGAAAATACTCTATTCATGTAAAAAGTATTATGAAAAAAACTTTAAAACAGGTAATTATCTTTTAATTAGATTTTATAGAAAAAACCCTATTTATTTGGAGAATAATATTTGTAAGATATTGGATAAGGATTCAGAAGAACCAATATACTGCTATCTGGAATTTGAATAAAAGAGAACAGAAAAAGGTGATGGAGAGATAATCATCAAATAAACACTTTAAAAAGTTTCCTAATCTAAGGAGAGACTTGAAGCTTCAAATCAAAAGAGGTCAGAGAGTACCAGGCTAATTTAGTGAAAATAGACACCCTGCATAACCAGCAGAAAAGATGAGTTGCTTTCAAAGGGTATAATGAGGTTCATGTTAGATTTTTTTCTTCTGATCACTAAGGGTCAGAAATCAATAGAGCAACATCAGCAGCTTTGAAGGTAAAAAAGATTAAGGCCTAAGAATTCTATACCCAGTGAAGCCATCATTTATTTGCAAGGGCAGGAGAAAGATACTCTCTGACATGCAAGGGCATAAAAATTATACCACCTAAGTAGTCTTCCTGAAAAAATTACTTGAAGATATATCCAGCTAGTGGAAACATGCATCAAAATAAATTTTTCAAGAAGGGAAGTACAAGTCTAAAAAATTGTGATGTGAAACAAGAAAATAGTAACATAGAAATAATGATTGTTAATATAATAAAACGAGAATTTTATAAAGAGATCTCTAAAAGAGGAAATTTGAAGAAAAACACTATTTATTTGTAACAAAATAAGTAATTTCAATAAAAATACAAAAGAAGCAGTAAGAGTGTGGAAATTTTCAATTTATAATAGAAGTTAGTAATTTATAATTAATTACTTGATACTGATTTTTCAAAATAATGAAGCATGTGTTTCCAAGACTAAATGCAATTAGCCTCATCTGCGCAAGTTGTTAAGCATATATATCTCCAAAACTCATCTCAGACCTTCAGAAACAGAATTTAGGTGTGGGGCCTGGGAATCAAACTATTTAGAAAGCTTGCCACAATAATTTTTGTTCAACTGGCATGTAAAAGTGTGTGTGTGTGTGTGTGTGTGTGTGTGTGTGTGTGTGTATATTAGTTTAGCACAGCTCCCAGTTGTTCTGGGAGATAGCCATCAAATATCCCTTAAGGAACTAAGGATCTGTACTCTACTCCGGAACCAATTTTTATTCTTACCTTTTCTTTGGGCAATTGATAAGGGTAGGGGAAAAAACAAAAACAAAACAAACAAACAAAAAACCCAAACCTGTGATTGTCTATTGCATTTAAAAGTTTCCAGAAGAGGGGCAGCTAGGTGGCTCAGTTGGTTGAGAGTCAGACTCTTGATATGGGCTCAGGTCATGATCCCAGAGTCCTGGGATGGAGCCCTACCTGGGGCTCCCTAATGAGCATGAAGTCTGTTTAAGATTCTCTTTCATTCTCTCTCTCTCTCTCTCTCTGCCCTTCCCCTCCCCCATTTGTGCTCTTTCTCACTCTCAAGGAAAAAACCAAAAAACAAAAACCCCCAAAAAACAGAAGATAACAAAACGTGGGCAAGTACAGTGTCTTCGAAAATTCTATGAAAATTGTCTAATTGCTTTCTGTTTCCTTTTAAAATCTTACTGAGAGGAGAGACGGCCTTTTAAGGCCTTAAATTAGGTCAGCAAACAACCTTGGAATGGACATCACCATTGATCTCGTGATGGAGAATAAAATGCAGTAAGAAATTTGTGATTTGTGGTCACAATGGTCAATCTTTTCTGCTCCAGGAGAAATAATACAAGGGATCAGGGCATCTTCTCCTTTGGAGATTGTCCTCTGGTTGTAATCTCAGGGATTGGTTATGAGTTATGGGTAAAAAGAATTCTAGGTTTGGCCCATGATCAAGTGAACACTGGGGTTTACCTTTGCAAAGAGTTGATGACAGGAAATAAATGTTTTTTTCCGGGAACAAATCGTCAGTGCATTATTGAAATATATGGAGTTGCTGTAACAAATAGAACCAAAAAGTCCTGAAAGGCTCAAAGCTCTAGAAGCTTATTTCTCACACAAATGACAACCCAAGAAGGTTGCTCTTTTTTGGTGGGCAACTCCATTAGGTGATACAAACACCAGAATTCTTTCTATCTTATGGCTGGCTCTGCCATCCCGTAGGGCTTCATCTAGAACATGCAACTGGCAGGATGGAAGAATGGGGATGTCTCCATTAGAAGAACTAAGGAAGCGGTTAGAACTAAGCATGCAGAATTTCTTAAAACATATTTCCTGAAATATAATTCTTGGCTAGATAGCCTCCAATAGATAGCTGTCTCTGACATAGGATAAAAAACTTAGACTGTCCATTTTTCAATATCCTGTAACTTCTATTTTACTACACCAAAAAGAGTCCAAGTTGATCCTAGTTCTCTGAAATTAGTCACCCCAATAGATGTAGACTAAAAATTTATGAAATTAATAAGAAAAATAAAAGAATGAATTCTTTAACTGAAAAATAAAGAACCCAAATAGACAAAAGAAGAAATAAAAATGGAAATAAACAATTATTCAATTTCACCAAAAGCACAAAATACAATTGAATTTTCTTTCACAAATGATATAATGTTCAAGTTAGTATTTTCCAATGTCAATTAAGTTGTATTATCCATTCTTACTCATTGCTGGCAGAGTTTTTTAAAAGAAAGTAGCCTTTTTTTTTTCTTTTGCTTAGAAATAATGAAAAATGTGTATTTGCAGTCATAAAATCATGTGTACCCTTTGACTCAGTAAATTCACTTCTAGCCTCCTACCCTAAGGAAATCAAGAGAGTTGTGGATCATGATTTATGAATAAGGACATTCATTGCAACATTATTTATAATAATGAAATCTTGGTGGAATATTCCACTATAGTAGAAAGAACTTAAATGAATCATGTTACAGCCATATGGTAGGCTGTCACTCACTTATTTAATAATATATTTCAAAGAAGTTAAATATGGAAAAATGCTCACAGTATAACATTAGCTGGAAAAGGTAAACTATAAAACTATATATATATATACATATATATATGTATATATGTATATATATATGTTATATATATGTATATATATATGTTATATATATATATGTATATATATATGTTATATATATATATATGTATATATATATGTTATATATATATATGTATATATATAACACTAACTATATATATACACACACATATACAGACTATCAGTTTGGTCCATAGAAAAGTAAAAACAAATTAATCTGAATTAAAACAATACACATTGGAAAAAATGCCTAATAAGATATGCTAAAATATTAATACCAGTATTTATTTTTTTTGTTTTTAATATGAACAAATAATCTTTTCTTTTATGCATTTCTATATTACCCAGAATCTCTAGAGCTAACATATATCATCTTATTCTTTAAAAAATTCTGTTCAAGAATAAAATATAACATTTTATGGAGTCATAGAAAATAGTTTAAAAAGACTTTAGATGTTCTGTATTCTGAACTTCTACTCAATGCAATAATCCTTTCCATACTAAATTAAATCATTGCTGACTAGTGCTAGTCACCAAAAATGGTTTCTTTCAAGCTTGATAATCATTTCTGTATATAAGAGAGAGAGCTGTTAGGAAACCAGTAGACATAACCAGGGCTCTACTATTCACTTTATTTTTAAGTATTTCAAGTGTCTCTCTCTCTCTCTCTCTCTCTCTCTCTATATATATATATATATATATATATATATGTATATATATATGTATATACATATATGTATATATAGTTCATTTTTTATAAATAATTATATTTTTGCCTCACCACAGAAATACTTGAGTGAAAATTAAATATTTAACATTTTCATTAGCAGTTTGGGTACTTGTAAATGAATCTGAGGTCTCTGTCTCTCTTTTTCTCCCTCTCTCAATTTCCCGTCTTGTTAAGTGAAAACTATAGTACCTATATGATAAGGGCATCTCCTCCTCACTTTTGGAGATGCTGACTTTTTAAAAAAGCCATTTCACAAGAATTTCACAAGATTCTTTTAGATAACACTATTCTATTTGTTTTGAAAACGTGCCTCTAAAGTAATCTGTTATAAAGTATGCAGTTTTCCAAAAGCCATAGTTAGTTGCCTAGCAACAGTGCTGGTTATGTCATATAATGAAAGTAATATGATAAAATGCCAGTTTTCAGGTATTAATTTTTAAACACTTTTCTAACTAAAAGAATATATTTTATGGGTGGAAACTTTTGAGAGATGGGTCTTGTAAAAACAAAATACGAGAGGGTAAATGCCATCCTAATTGAGCATCATTTTCTTAATGACACAATATTAAAATTCAGGCTCAACTGTAAGGATTTGAGAACTCTTTACTGGGCTCTCAGCTCTGACTTGTCCTCCCTGAAGCACTCACTGTATTAAGATCCTGCAGTAAAAGGATAAAATTGCACGTCTGTGAAGGGAACTTAATGGCATTATGCCATTTACTGAACACACAGAGTGCCTTAAATGCAACAGCAAATATCTAACTTTGTAAAAGTTCTTTAGTTTTTTTAAATGTCGAAACTGTTAGAGCAGGAAAATTTTAAAAGCTAAATTTAAATCCTAGCATGAAAATCAGAACAATCACCACTTGTTTTTTTTTTTTTTTCTTTTAACTCCTTGCTATTTTTCTTTCAGTTTCAAAAAGTTTCTTGAAAAATTCCATGCTCCCTGATTTGTTTTTTTCTTTTTATTTGCTTAAACGTTTTCTTGATGTCCACTAATACTAGAGATCACCCAGATCTCCCATTTCCTCTCTGCTTCCTTTCCAAAAGTCCACCTCCCTTTTCAACTTGCCACCAAACTCAGCTTATGTCTTCCATTGTCTTTTGGTGCCCAAGTGTATGTGGCAGGGTCGTGGGCGTGGTGAGGATGTTGGTAGGGCATGCGGGGAGAGTTCATAAACCAGGGGAAACCCTCTCACAGGAAAATGCATTGAGCCAGTAATTGAAGATACAGCCTTCCTGTCAAGTTTGTTTGGGGTTTAGAAGGTTTAGAATTGAAAACTAGAATTTTTCAGAATTTTCAGAATTTTTCATTTTTAGCTAATTCCTTTCACACTTAGATTCTGTTTGATGTTTTAAGCCTACATACTATAATCTGTACAGCCTGTCTATATCAAAGTATCTCAACTGGCCTACCCACTACTCTTCCATAATATCTCATCTTTAAATCCTTCCCATATGACCCTCTTATTATATCTATGATTTATATCCCTTCTGAGGGTATGTAGACTATTGATATCCATTTTCACATTAATATGGCATTTTTAAAAGAATTCATTGATTTACTGTAGAGATTGTTAACTGAGTGTGTGTGTCTGTGTGTGTGTGTGTGTATGTGCCAGGGATGGAGTTGCAAGAAAAGTGACTGTATGTGAAGGCAAAATTTAAGGAGATATTAGGTTATTAGGAAGTCAGGTATCACTGGTATATGTTCTCTATTCCTCTATGTAACAACATGATGCTTTTTCCCTTTTTTTTTTTATTATGGTAAGATACACCTAACATCAAACATACCATTTTAATTTTTTTTTCCATTTTGCCCTTCTTAGTGTCTCCCCATGGCTAATAAAGCAAGCAGGCTTAAACAGTGCAGTATAATTGATACATAGGGAAAGAGGGCATCCTCTAGTCCTTAAGCTTGTTTTGTCCACTGACATGCCCATGGTTTCAACTTCCTGCCTTTACTTTAGGACCCTGTCTTTAGCTATGCCAACCTTCAGGGAAGAATAACTTCTTAAGTTTCCATATCAATGACACCCTAAGTGTGACAACATTCAGAGGCAGTGCTTTATGGAGGGGGAGCACTTGGGGGGGTATGATGATAATGCTCCAAGATTACAGTAGAAGAGACGAAAAGTGTTAATGTGGGGATCACAGTAAAGCATTTTGTATTATACTGTTTTAAGGTCAATTTGCTCTTGCAAATGAGCTTTCAACATCCCTGTCTTTGTCAGAGCTACGTTTGGCCAATATGTTTTTCAAAAGTAAATACTCAAACATTAACCATTTTTTTAAAATTAATTAGTTTATTTATTTTAAAGTTTATTTTTGAGAGAGAGAGAGAGTATGAGTGGGGTAAGGGCAGAGAGAGAGAGAGGGAGACACAGAATCTGAAGCAGGCTTCAGGTTCTGAGCTGTCAGCACAGAGCCTGTCGCGGGGCTTGAACCCACAAACTGTGAGATCATGACCTGAGCCGAAGTCAGTCACTTAACTGACTGAGCCACTCAGGCACTCCAAACATTAACCATTTTTAAGTACACAGTTCAGTGATCTTAAATACATTCAGAATATGGTGCAGCCGTCACCACCACTCATCTCCAGGAATCTTCATCTTGTAAAACTGAAACTCTGTCCCCATTAAAGAACATCTCATTCTCCCTTCCCTGCTCAGCTTCAGGCAACCACCATTCTACTTGCTGTATTTATAATTTTGACTAACCTAAGTTTTAAAATATTATTTCTATTCCTTGTTTTTGTTCCTCATATTTTCTTTTACCCTTTGCCACTTTCCACCATCCATCCTTTGACCACTTTAGGATAATACTTACTGTCTCAAGGAATGAAAGCATGGATTTTTTTTTTTTAAGGGTGGGAGTGGAAAGAGTGGGAAACAAAGAATTTTAGGCAAAGATAATGTATTTTGGGAAAAATACATCTAAAGATGACTTTAGAGCAGAACTTCCTGTCCCTGAGATTTGTAAAGGTTTCTGGTTTGGGAGTTACAAAAGAGTCGGAGGTGAAACAAGAACTTGGCAAATCCTATAGGATTTTTGGATGGAAGAACAGAGTAGAATCCCCGAGAGTCTATGATTTTGTGATACATTTAGGAAGACAGGATTTTAGACACCTTCAAAGAATTCCCAGAAAAGTACAGAAGCAGCAAAATGAGTCTCAAGCACACAAGAATGACAAGAATGTTGTAGAACATAGTGCATATGGGTAGACAACTGAGTAAGATATTTTGTATACAGCAAATAAACTCCATTTGTTTAAGAACATCAGGGAAGCGGGAGTTGGAAAGGACTATATCCAACACTTTAAATTTTTTACCCAAACAGAAAAAAGTTACCTATTTATCAGATTGATTAAAAAGCTATACAACCTAAAAAGGTACAATTGTGAGAAAATGGACAGGTCGCCACAGAGAAAGATTTAACTTATTGGCAGATTGCATTGAATAAATATAATAAATTTGATTGATCAGTTCAACCATCTCCATCCCATACCTTGACATTACAGAAAGGCTCCAGATTTTGGAAAAAGCTTTAAGGAAGATGAAGATCCCCCAAAATAATGAGATTAATTTCAGCCAAATGGTAAAGTGGGGCTTTGTGTTAGGAGTTAAATTCAGAGATAAATACAAAATTATACTTATTGTCCACCTGTGTTTAATACAGAGAATTGTAAGTGTTATAGTAAGTACACTTACATAGATCCACCTTCTCAAACTTTACTTCTTGGTTTATACTGGAGCTTCAGGGATGCTTAGGGTCAGTTCTGATCGTTCTGTTTTCAGTAGTTTACTGTAGAGTAGTTTCTTCGCAATTGGAGTCTATCCATCATCCACCTACATCTTCCCAGGAGAGTTTTATTGCATCAAGCAAGCATTCACTCTGAACTGTCACACTAACCGCAGTCTTGTAACTCATCTTGTGTCACTAATTGTCAAAAATAGGTCTTGGGTGGCTGCGAAGCTCTGTGAAAGCAATTATGCCATTTGGAGCTGCTAGAAACCAAAGAATTTAAAAAATCTGGGGGAGAGATTTTTAAATCAGAATCAGGAGACCTTTGTCGGAATTTTCCCCCACCCAAAGGATCTGAGGTAATATTTAAGTGTAGTTGGAGAGAGACAGCAATTTGTAAAAGTTTTGCAAACTCCCTTTACTTAGTTCACGGTCCATGGTTATTAGTACTATTTCTTAATGTTTATTTATTTTTGAGAGAGAGAGAGAGAGAGAGACAGAGTGTGAGCAGGGGTGGGGTAGAGAGAGAGGGAGACACAGAATCTGAAGAAGGCTCCAGGCTCTGAGCTGTCAGCACAGAGCCTGATGCGGGGCTTGAACTCACGAGCTGTGAGATCATGACCCGAGCTGAAGTCGGACACCCAGCTGACTGAGCCACCCAGGTGCCCCTATTAATACTATTTCTAATGTATCCATAATGCATTTGGGAAGATTGCTAATTCATTCCATAAATATTTATTTTGAACCTCCTCCATGTAAGACACTATTCTAAGGGTTGAAAATATAAGAATGATGAGAGTATACAAAGTCCTTGCTGCCATAAGTCTTATAAAGTAGTGTGGAGAAAACAGTGTGGAGAAAAGAACTGTTAAGGGACAATGGTGTTTAGTGTTATATACTATGTTATGATATATTGTATACAACACTGTTATATTGTTTTATATACATATATAGTGTCATGCTATCTTATATATAACACTGTTATAGTGTTTTATATACATATATAGAGTCATATATATATATGTATATATATATATGTATGTATATATATATATATATACATACATATATATATATACATATATATATGGAGAAGGACAAAGTAAAAGCAAATGGTAGAGTGTTCTCTTTATAGGGTGGTCGGGAAAAGTATCTGAGAGTTTATATTTTATTGATATTTGTAGGAAATTGGGGCCCAAGCCACATAAATATCCTGGGAAGGCATTCTGGGAGGAAAAAATAGTAAGTGTAAAATCCCAGACATTGCAACATGTCCAAGTATACTGACGGCATGGCAATAACCTGAACCAGAGACACTGGAGTTAAATTGTGGGGAAGGAGAGACGTAGACAATGAATTCATGGTAATAAAGGGTACTAGTCCATGTAGGACTTTTAAAATTTTTTGGCTTTTTCATGAGTGAGATTGTAAGCCCTGGAAAGTTTCAAGCAAGGGAAGAATATGATCTGACTTAAATTTTGACAATATTTGTGGCCTAAAGGAGGCAAGGATGGAATCAAGGAGACTAGTTAGGAAGGTACATGTAACAAAGTAGGGAAGGGTTGATGTTGTCCTGGGCCAGGGTGGTAGCACTGAAAGTGGTGAGAGGTGTCCTTAACAGCAACTATTTTAACTTTTTTTTTAAACGTTTATTTATTTCTGAGAGACAGAGACAGAGAGTGAGGAAGACATAGAATCCAAAGCAGGCTCCAGGCTCTGAGTTGTCAGCACAGGACCCCACACGGGTCTTGAACTCACAAACCGTGAGATCATGACCTGAGCCAAAGTCAGAAGGTCAATGGATTGAGCCACCCAGGCACTCCTCAGCAACTATTTAAAGTAAAGTGAACAGAATTTACCGATATAATGGAGATTAGATGTGATAAAGAGAGGAGAATTTTACCTAGACAAGTAGATACATGAAGTTGCCATTTACTGGGATAGCGAAGACTGAGCAGATTGTAGCAAAGGTTGAATTGTTTTGTGCACAAAATAAATTTAAGAATTAACAATTATGCATATTATATGTTAAGGAGAAGAAAAGAAGGGAGCAGACTTCAGGAGACAGACCTTGACTGAAGATACAAATTTGAATATTTCAAAGCATTGAATTGGTAGTTAAATGCAAGGGACTAAATAAAGTATGATAACCTGAGAATCTAGTATAGATAAAGAAGATGTCTAATGTCTAATTCCTGATCTAATACATAGAAATCAGAACAAGGATGAGGGCAAAAGAAAGGAAAATAAGAAGCAGCAGCCAGTGAAATGAATAAAAAAATGTTGAAGGAGAATGGTATCCCAGATATCAATAGAGAAAAAGGCGATGTAAAATATTGGGGTGATTAAATATAGATGCTAAATTAAGGGAGAAGTGGATTAAAAACCGAACACTGAATTTAACCAACAGAGATGTCATGGGTGGCCTTGATAACAGCAATTCTAGGAGGTGGAGATAAATATCTTAATTGGTGTGGTTTCAAGAAAAAAATGAGAAGAATGGAACTGGATAGGTTGTACTATGAAAGAGAACAGAAGATTGAAGTAGGTGAAGGAGAGTGAAGGATAAAGGAAATTACTTTTTTAGGTGTGAAGTAATTTGTATGTGCATATTTAATTAACATATTATGATATATACTAAATATAATTTATAATATGTGTATTTTTATACTTATTTATATATATTTACATTTAATGGTATGTGTATTTATAATATGTGTATAATTTATAATAGGTGTGTGTATGTGTGTGTGTGTGTGTATACATTTTTAATGAGTTTCTTAGGTGGAAGGGGAAAAGTATGATTCATGATCCATGAGTGACATTGAATAGGGCAGGAATATGGATGATTTGGTAAGTTGGTTAGGTAGGAGAATGAAAGTTCCAACAAAGAGGGAAGGAAGAGTAAGTCTGGGCACAGATGTAAGCAGGCTGGTGGGTTTGGTGGTGGGAAGATGTGGCAACTCCCGATCAATAGTTTCATTTGTTCGTAAAATAAGAAAAAGATCATCAGGTGAAATTTAGAAAGAAGGAAATGGCTTTGGATGTAGAGAATAGAGAGAGTATCAGAGAGTCACCACAATAGGTAGGAGAATGTAATGACCAGAGAAGTGCGTAGTATTTGGGCTAGCACTGAGACTTAGAATTCATTTGCTATTTCACAATGTAAAATTTGATTTCACAAATACAACAAAATATAATGTAACATGATGTTTAAAAAACTTTTTAAATTTTTTTATCTTTTTTAATTTTATTTTTTAAATTTACATCCAAATTAGTTAGCATATAGTGCAACAATGATTTCAGGAGTAGATTCCTCAAGCCCCTTACCCATTTAGCCTATCCCACCTCCCACAACCCCTCCAGCAACCCTCAGTTTGTTCTCTATGTTTAAGAGTCTCTTATGTTTGGTCCCCTCCTGTTTTTATATTATTTTTGCTTCCCTTGCCTTATGTTCATCTGTTCTGTGTCTTAAAGTCCTCATATGAGTGAAGCTATATGATATTTGTCTTTTTCTGACTAATTTTGCTTAGCTTAATACCCTCCAGTTCCATCCACGTAGTTGCAAATGGCATGATTTCATTATTTTTGATTGCCGAGTAATACTCCATTGTATATATGTATACCACATCTTCTTTATCCATTCATCCATCGATGGACATTTGGGCTCTATCCATACTTTGGCTATCATTGATAGTGCTGCTATAAACATGGGGGTGCATGTGTCCCTTCTAAACAGCATACCTGTATCCCTTGGATAAATACCTAGTAGTGCAATTGCTGGGTCGTAGGTTAGTTTTATTTTTAAGTTTTTGAGGAACCTCCATACTGTTTTCCAGACTGGCTGCACTAGCTTGCATTGCCACCAAAAATGCAAAAAAGATCCTCTTTGCATCCTCACCAACATCTGCTGTTGCCTGAGTTGTTAATGTTAGCCATTCTGACAGGTGTAAGGTAGTATCTCATTGTGGTTTTGATTTGTATTTCCCTGATGATGAGTGATGTTGAGCATTTTTTCATGTGTCAGTTGGCCATCTGGATGTCTTCTTTGGAGAAGTGTCAATTCATTTCTCTTGCCCATTTCTTCACTGGATTATTTGTTTTTTTGGGTGTTGAGTTTGATAAGTTCATTACAGATTTTGGATACTAACCCTTTGTCTGATAAGTCATTTGCAAATATCTTCTCCCATTCCTTCTGTTGCCTTTTAGTTTTGCTGATGGTTTTCTTCACTGTGCAGAAGCTTTTTATTTTGATGAGGCCCCAGTAGTTCATTTTTGCTTTTGTTTCCCATGCCTCAGGAGATGTGTTGAGTAAGAAGTTGCTGTGGCTAAGATCAAAGAGGTTTTTGCCTGTTTTCTCCTCGAGGATTTTGATGGCTTCCTGTCTTGTATTCAGGTCTTTCACCCACTTTGAGTTTATTTTTGTGTATGGTGTAAGAAAGTGGTCCACTTTCTTACAGGTTCATTCTTCTGCATGTCGCTGTCCAGTTTTTCCAGCACCACTTGCTGAAGAGACTATTTATTCCATTGGATATTCTTTCTTGCTTTGTCAAAGATTAGTTGGCCATATGTTTGTAAGTCCATTTCTGGGTTCTCTATTCTGTTCCATTGATCTGAGTGTCTGTTTTTGTGCCAGGACCATACTGTCTTGACAATTACAGCTTTGTAGTAAAGCTTGAAGTTGGGATTGTGATGCCTCCTGCTTTTTCTTTTTCAAGGTTGCTTTGGCTATTTGGGGTCTTTTCTGGTTCCATACAAATTCTAGGATTATTTGTTGTAGTTCTGTGAAGAATGCTGGTGTTATTTTGATAGGGATTGCATTGAATATGTAGATTGCTTTGAGTAGTATCTACATTTTAATATTTAGTCTTCCTATCCAGGAGCATGGAATCTTTTTCCATTTTTTTGTGTCTTCTTCAATTTCTTTCATAACCTTTCTATAGTTTTCAGCATATAGATTTTTCACCTCTTTGGTTAGATTTATTCCTAGGTATTTTATGGTATTAGGTGTAATTGTAAATGGGATTGATTCCTTGATTTCTCTTTCTGTTGCTTCATTGCTGGTGTATAAGAATGCAACTGATTTCTGTGCATTGATTTTATATCCTGCAACTTTGCTGAATTCAGGAATCAGTTCTAAAAGTTTTTTTGTGGAATCTTCAGGGTTTTCCATATAGAGAATCATGTCATCTGTGAAGAGTAAAAGTTTGATCTCCTCCTTGCCTATTTGGATGCCTTTTATTTCTTTGTGTTGTCTGATCGCAGAGGCTAAGACTTTCAATACTATGTTGAATAACATTGTCAAGGGTGGACATCCCTGTCTTGTTCCTGACATTAGGGGGAAAGTTCTCAGTTTTTCCCCATTAAGGATGATACTAATGTTGGGTCTTTCATATATGGCTTTCATGATCTTCAGATATGATCCTTCTATCCCTACTTTCTTGAGGGTTTTTATCAAGAAAGAATGCTGTATTTTGTCAAATGCTTTCTCTGCATCTTTTGAGAAGATCATGTGGTTCTTGCCCTTTCTTTTATTGATGTGATGAATCACATTGATTGTTTTGGGGATATTCAACCAGCCCTGCATCCCAGGTATAAATCCCACTTGGTCGTGGTGAATAATTTTTTTAATGTAGTGTTGGATCCAGTTGGCTAATATCTTGTTGAGGATTTTTGCATCCATGTTCATCAGGGAAATTGGTCTATAGTTCTCCTTTTTAGTGGGGTCTCTGTCTGGTTTTGGAATCAAGGTAATGCTGACTTCGTAGAAAGAGTTTGGAAGTTTTCCTTCCATTTCTATTTTTTGGAATAGTTTCAAGAGAATAGGTGTTAACTCTTCCTTAAATGTTTGGTAGATTTCCCCTGGAAAGCCATCTGGCCCTGGACTCTGGTTGTTTGAGAGATTTTTTATTACTAATTTGATTTCCTTACTGTTTATGGGTCTGTTCAAATTTTCTATTTCTTCCTGCTTCAGTTTTGGTAGTGTATATGTTTCTAGGAATTTGTCCATTCTTCCAGATTGCCCATTTTATTGGTATATAATTGCTCATAATATTCTCTTATTATTGTTTTTATTTCTGTTATGTTGGTTGTGATCTCTCCTCTTTCATTCTTGATTTTATTTATTTGGTCCTTTCCTTTTTATTTTTGGTCAGACTGGTTAGTGATTTATCAATTTTGTTAATTCTTTCAAAGAACCAGCTTCTGGCTTCATTGATGTGTTCTACTGTTTTTTTTTTTTTTTTGTTTTTTTGTTTTTTTTTGGTTTTGATAGCATTAATTTCTGCTCTAATCTTTATTGTTTCCTGTCTTATGCTGGTTTTGGGTTTTATTTACTCTTCTTTTTCCAGCTCTTTAAGGTATAAAGATAGGTTGTGTATCTGAGATCTTTCTGCCTTCTTTAGGAAGGCCTGGATTGCTATATACTTTCCTCTTATGACTGCCTTTGCTGCATCCCAGAGGTTTTGGATTGTGGTGTTATCATTTTCATTGGCTTCATGAACTTGTTAATTTCCTCTTTAACTTCTTGGTTAGCCCATTCAATCTTTAGTAGGATGTTCTTTAGTCTCTAAGTATTTGTTACCTTTACAAATTTTTTCTTGGGTTGGTTTTGAGTTTCATAGCCTTGTGGTCTGAAAATATGCATGGTATGATCTCGATCCTTTCGTACTTGTTGAGGGCTGATTTGTGTCCCAGCATGTGGTCTATTCTGGAGAATGTTCCATGTGCACTGGAGAAGAATGTATATTTCACTGCTTTAGGATGAAATGTTCTGAATATATCTGTTAAGTCCATCTGGTCCAGTCTGTCATTCAAAGCCACTGTTTCCTTGCTGATATTTTGCTTAGACGATCTGTCTGTTGCTGTGAGTGGGGTGTTGAAGTCTCCTACTATTATGGTATTACTATCCATGAGTTTCTTTATGTTTGTGATTAACTGATTTATATATCTGAGTGCCTCCACATTTGGCACATAAATGTTTACAATTGTTAGGTCTTCTTGGTGGATAGACCCCTTAATTATGATATAATGGCCTTCTTCATCTCTTGTTACAGTCTTTATTTTGAAATCTAGATTGTCTGATATAAGTATGGCTATTCCGGCTTTGTTTTGTTTACCATTAGCATGATAGATGGTTCTCCATCCCCTTACTTTCAAACTGAAGGTGTCTTTAGGTTTAAAGTGGGTCCCTTGTAAACAGCATATAGATGCATCATGTTTTCTTATCCATTCTGTTACTCTATGTCTTTTGATTGGAGCATTGACTCCATTGACGTTTAGAGTGAATACTGAAAGATATGAATTTATTGCCATTATGATGCTTGTAGAGTTGGAGTTCCTGGTGGTGTTCTCTGGTCCTTTCTAGTCTTTGTTTTTGTTTTTGTTTTTGTTTGTGGTTTTTTTTGGTCTTTATTTATTTGTTTTTGTTTTTTGTTTTTTTCATCTTTTCTTCCAGTTGAGAGCCCCCTTAAAATTTCTTGCAGTCTGGTTTAGTGGTCACAAACTGCTTTAATTTTTGCTTGTCTGGGAAACTTTTTATCTCTCCTTCTCTTTTGAATGACAGCTTTGCTGGATAAAGAATTCTTGGCTGCATATTTTTCTGATTCAGCACATTGAATATATCCAGCCACTCCTTTATGGCCTGCCAAATTTCTGTGGATAGGTCTGCTGCAAACCTGATCTATCTTCCTTTGTAGGTTAAGGATTTTTTTCCCTTGCTGCTTTCAGATTCTCTCCTTTCCTGAGTATTTTGTGAATTTGACTATGATATGCCTTGTTGATGGTTGGTTTTTGTTTCCTCTAATGGAAGTCCTATGTGTTTCCTGGATTTTGAGGTCTGTGTCTTTCCCAAATTTAGGTATTTTTCTGCTATCATTTGCTCACATAACCTTTTTATCCCTATTTCGCTCTCTTTCTCTTCTGGGACCCCTAGGATTCTGATGTTGTTCCTTTTTAATGAGTCACTGTTTTCTCTAATTCTTAAATCGTGCTCTTTTGCCTTAATCTCCCTCTTTTTCTGCTTCATCATTCTCCATAAGTTTGTCCTCTATATTGCTGATTCTCTTTTCTGCCTCATCCATCATTGCCTCTGTGGCTTCCATTCGAGATTGCAGCTCATTTATATCATTTTTTTTTTAAATTTTTTTTTCAACGTTTTTTATTTATTTTTGGGACAGAGAGAGACAGAGCATGAACGGGGGAGGGGCAGAGAGAGAGGGAGACACAGAATCGGAAACAGGCTCCAGGCTCCGAGCCATCAGCCCAGAGCCCGACGCGGGGCTCGAACTCACGGACCGCGAGATCGTGACCTGGCTGAAGTCGGACGCTTAACCGACTGCGCCACCCAGGCGCCCCTATATCATTTTTTATTTCATCCTGACTAGCTTTTACTTCTTTTATCTCCGCAGAAATGGATTCTAATCTATTTTTGACTCCAGCCAGTATTCTTATTATCGTGATTCTAAATTTTGGTCCAGACATCTTGCTTGTATCAGTGTTGGTTAAGTCCCTGGCTATTGTTTCTTCCTGCTCTTTCTTTTGTGGTGAATTCTTTCATTTTGTCATTTTGAAGGGAGAAAAGGAATTAATGAGGTAAAAAATTAAAATTAAAAAAGTATTAAAAATAAAAAATTAAATACACACACACACACACACACACACAAAATCTAATAAATTATGCTATATCCTAGTTGTGTTTTGTTTTGGGTGTTGAAAGGGGCTTGATAGATTAGAGAAAAAAGGGGAAAGGAAAAAAAAAAGGAAATCATTTGAAAAATTTGAAGAAATGAACACACTGAAGTAGACTGTAATGAAATGATTGAAGTAAAATAGAATTTGAAAAAATTTACACAAAAGTAAAAAATATAATAGAAAAAAATTAAAGAAAAATATTTTAAATAAAAATTGAAAATAAAAATGAGTTTTTTCTATTCTGTATTAAAGAGAAATGAAAGAAATGAAAAAGAGAAAAAAGGAAAAAAGAAAAAAAAAGAAAATTGAATAGATGGACAGGTGAACAGGCTGAAATTAATTTGTTTTCCCCTAGAAGTCAAACTATGAAGCACTTTATAGCCCATAAACTAAGAAGGCAGAGAGACTGGTGTTCCTGAAGAGCGAGGTTGGCCTCGTTGGGCACAGCCTGGTGTAATGGCTCCATTCTCCACTTGATGGTGCTGCTTAGCTTACTGGGGTGGAATGTGTGGTGCTTGTAGGTGCTTATATGCATGCGCGGGAGCAGTGAAAATGGTGTCACTCAGCTACCCATTCTCTCGTATCAGAACTCTGTTCTCCCCGATCAGCAATCGCGCACCCGTCCTTTGTCTTCCGCTTCTGTCCACTCCCTGCTTTTAGCTGTCTGTGACCAGCCCCGGGTATAACATCCCACTGAGTTTTATCTCAGAATCGGCTGTTTTTCCTGACCCCTTATTTCTGAGGGATGAGGCTTTGACCTGTTCTGCCCCTCTGCAGGAGGGTCTTGCAGAGCACTGGTCAGGTGCCAGACCACCCAGGAATATTCATGGGACCGTGCTGCTGCTGACACCCAGAGACTGCAGCTGGGTGCCAGCCCACCCTCTCCTCCCCCAAAAGTTCACGCGATTGTGTAGCAGCAGCTTTTCAGGGTTTATGGCAAATCACAACACACATCTGGCACCAGGCTTCACCCCCAGCGACCTTGTTCCAGCACCAGCAAATGTGGTTGTTCTCCTGGGTCCACTGAGGCCTTGCCTTTGGGGGACCCACACAGCTCCTTCCAGGCATCCTTCCAGCAGGGGAACCGCCTCTCCCTGCCTGAAGAACCCAGACTCCACTCTGCTTCTGGGGATTTGCCCTTCCCACCAGAGCACTGCCAGGTATCGAGCTGCAGAGTTTCAGCTTCCCCTATTTATACTCTTAATGGAATTTAAACCCCCTCCTTTCTCCTTTCTCCCTTTTTAGTTCAGTCCTTGCGGCTGTTTCCACTTTTCCACTTTTTCTCCAGCTGCTTTGGGGGAGGGGTGCTTTTGCCATATTCTCTCTTCCTAATTCCCATCTCCATCTTCTCTCTGCACGCTAAAATAGCTCCCTGCCATCTGCGGGATTCTCTCTCCCCCAGTTCATCTCTCCACGCTGCGTACCTGCTGAATTCTGTGGTTCAGGTTGTGCAGATTGTTGTGTTAATCCTCAGATCAGTTTCTAGGTGTGCAGGATGGTTTAGTGCTGGTCTGGCTGTATTTCATGGATGCAAGACACACAAAAAAACTTCCATGTTGTTCTG
Organism: Panthera onca; assembly: GCF_046562875.1. NCBI lineage: Eukaryota > Metazoa > Chordata > Mammalia > Carnivora > Felidae > Panthera > Panthera onca. The sequence continues at coordinate 29,787,588 of NC_138342.1, read as the reverse complement.
CCATCTTGGCTCCTCCATGTTTACAAATTTTTTAAGTTTAGTTTTCCTTTGAGCTGTGGTTCGTTGCTCAGTTCCAACAGTGAGTAAGCAGAGAGGTAGACCGAACCAGCCAAACCAGTATGTCTGAGGGTGTTAGGCAAGGAATTCATATGTATTATTATTTGGGATAGTCTAAATTATTGTGAAAATGGATTCAAATTGTAATGGTTCAACATAAAATAGATGTATTTCTTACACACATTATCAGGTTGGTGGGTATCTTTTCCTTAGGTGATTTAGGAACTCACATTGCCTTTTTGTGGTTTTGCTATGCCCTATAGATTTTTAATTTTTTTAATGTTTATTTATTATTGAGAGCCAGCGAGAGACACAGCATGAGCATGGGAGGGGCAGAGAGAGGGAGAGACACAGAAATGGAAGCAAGCTCCAATCTCTGAACTGTTAGCACAGATCTCAACGTGGGGCTCAATCTCACAAACCAGAAGATCATGATCTGAGCCATAGTCTGACACTTGACCAACTGAGCCACTCAGGTGCCCCATTATGCCCTAAAGCTTTAACTTAAAAGCTTTTCTAGAAGGCCTAGAAAAGAAGTCCGATTTTTAGAAAGCATACTGGCAGTAGCACACATCACATCCACTCACATTCTATTGGGAAAAATTAATCTTATGACTATACCTGCTTCCAGCATGCCTGGGTATGGTAATTACTGGCTGGATACTGTCTTTTTAGCTATCTATTTCTCTAGAAGAGTAGAATTAATTTTTGGTTGACCTCTAGTTGTCTCTGCCATATTGGGTATAATGATGGGTATGGAATTTAACCAGACATGGATAGAAGTGGAATGTGAAAGGTTATTGAACAACACTACATGGATTGGAGGACCTGATGCTGGTGGAAGAATTGTTGAACTTGAACTACTTAGTAGAGATATTGACCCAGAAAGATAGAAGGGGGTGGTCCATAAGTAGGATACTTGAAAGGGTAAAGAAAATTGACCAGCTGGCTACCAATTTGGATGACTCTCAAAGTGGGTGTTGAGCAAACTTAGAATAACTCAACATTCATTTCTGTTGAGAAATGAACTCTAATATCTAATTCAGATATTGAATTCTTCCACTGAAAATGTATTCTAGAACAAATTTCTCATTTTCTATGTATTTTAATTTTGTCTTATAAAATAAAAATACTAAAACATCCTACTGGGTTATTAGAAAATTAAGTAAGAGAGTATAGATGATAAGAACTATCAAATTTGTGCTCTCTTTCTAGCTGAATTTCAGAATACTGCTGACTCCCATGAATTTGGAATACTTAGAAGCAGGAGGGTATAATCAGAGTTGCTTCTGACTTGTCAGGTATCCTTCCTGAAAGAACACAAAATTGCTTTTCAAAAAATATGTCAGAATATTAACATAGCAAATGGGGAGTATAGGTTGGGGTAGGATAAAATTATGCTGTTCTATAATGTTACAGTGAAGAATTATATCCCACTTTTTTTTAAATTTTTTTTTTAATGTTTTTATTTATTTTTGAGACAGAGAGAGACAGAGCATGAGCAGGGGAGGGGCAGAGAGAGAGGGAGACACAGAATCTGAAGCAGGCTCCAGGCTCCGAGCTGTCAGCACAGAGCCCAACGCGGGGCTTGAACTCACACACTGCAAGATCATGACCTGAGCCGAAGTCGGATGCTCAACCGACTGAGCCACCCAGGCGCCCCTATGTCCCACTTTCTTAGAAAGAGTAATTCACTCTTGAATTCTGCATTTTCTCCTCAGGTCTACCATACCAATGATATATTCGAATGAAGGTTAAAATATGTGTTATAATAAAATGTCTTTTCCTATTTGTCATAAAATAAGACTGGTAAGCTTGTTGTAAATGAAAATGAATATTTTCCAAGTCATGATATATAGTGGAGAAGATACAAATCTAAATTAGGGCCACAATAAGAGATAAAACTACCAATAAGTAATTGTGTCTTCTCCACTGAGAAGAAGAAAGAAAATAAATGAAAAATATTTGAAATTTCCCTTTCACTTTCCTTATTCTCCATTAGCCCCATGAGGAATTTTGTACACTCTGATAATTTAAAAAAAAAAAAAAAAAAAAAAAAAAAAAGCAAAACCGAAAAACAAAGACACCTGGAGAAGTTTGAAAGATTGAGAGGCTATCAGGACTTTCACTACAGAAGAGAGAATTTATGGCACAAGATAACAAAAATTTCAGAAGAGAAATGAAGGGAGAAACATTTGAGAGTTTATGAGGACTTGACTGGGTTTTGAAAAGAGACTTTTGTGGAGTTTTAAAAGATGTGAGAGATTTTGAGAATATATAAATGTTGGTAGCCTGCTGTCTTGGTCTGGACTAATATAACAAAGTACTACAGACCAGGTGGCTAATATAGAAATTTATTTATCACTGTTCTGAAGCTGGAAGTGTGAGATCAGGATGTCACATGGTTGAATTCTGCTGAGAGCCTTTGAGTTTCGGACTGCCTACTTCTCATTGTTCCCCCCAAATGGGCAGAGATGGGATGCAAGCTGTCTTGTGATTCTCATAAAGGTACTAATCCCATTCATGAGGGCTCCACCTTCACAACCTTATCTAATCCTAATTACCTCCCCAAAGCCCCACCTCCTTATAATATTATATTGGGGACAGGGTTTCAACAGATGAATTTGAGGAGGACACATTCCATCCATAGTGCCTGCATACTGAAGTAGTGATATGGGGTGCCTGGGTGGCTCAGTCACTTAAGCGTCAGACTCTTGATTTTGGCATAGGTCATGATCTTGCTGTTGTGAGATTGAATCCCATGCTGGGCTTCATGCTGGGCATGGAATCTACTTAAGATTGCCTCTTTCTGTCTCCTTCTACCCCTTCCCGCTCATGGGCACATGCTCTCTCTCTCTCTCAAAAAAATCAACAAATGAAGACAATAAAAAGTAGTGATGTAATGATAGTAGAAAGTGAAAAATGTAGCAGTGGAAATTGAGAATGGAAGGCAGAGAGTGATATTTAAGAGAGAGAGTTGGCCTGGAGGTCCATGATTTGGGTCTGATTTGATGGGGAAGAGGGAATACCCTCCTTCCTCTTTCCAAAATGCCCTCCTCATCCAACCTTTCCCACTGTTCTCCTTCATGCTGTTTTTTGTCTTCAGATATAAGCTCAGTCATTACTTCCTTATGAAGTCATTCCTAGATGGCATAGTCTTACATGCTGTCACAGAATCCCATTGATGTCCTTGTCTTGACTAGCCATTATCCTTATTTCATTAAAATATATCTCTCCCATTAGACTGTAAGCTACCTGAGAAGAGAGGCTGGTTTCATTCTGCTCATTACCTCACACACTGCTTGGTAGATAGAGCATGTTCAGTAAAAATTTAGTCAAAATATTACTCCAGGACGTCTTGGTGTGTTCCTGGTAAGAACTTAGTGTACCCCCTACTTGGATAATGTTGTCACTCACTGGGGTAGGGCACAGACAGCTGGAAGAAAGCACTTGGGTTCACTATTTTTGGTGTTGAGTTTACAATGTGTATGGGTCATGCCAGTGGAGATGTTGAGGCAGTTTGTGGGTATTATGGAGGTTGAACATTACATGCCAAGAAAAAGTTTTTAAAATTCATTCATTTGGAGCAAGATCTAGGAAAAAAAAACAAAAAAACAAAAACAAAAACAAAAACAAACCCCGAAAAGCAATGTGTAGCTAGAGAAATAGGATGAAAATCAGAAGAAGATATTTTCACAGAAGCAAAACTGACAAGGGAGCAGAAAACTTAGCCGACATTCTTTCCTTCATGGAAGGAGCTGGAGAGTAGACTGTGGATGTTGCAGCCTCTTAATGCCCAGTCTGTTACTTAGCTGCATACCAGCATTAATGCTTAATCAGAGGTTCTAACACATGGAGAAATTGCTTCTCCTGTTTTTATTCATATTTATGAGAATCTGTACCTTATAATTTTGCCAGATATGAAATAGCCAGAGGCCTTAGTGACCAATCATTTAAATGTATATTTGAGCCAAATGAAACCTTGAGAAATCCAGACTCTACAAAATGTTACCTTAGAATATTTTTGCATGTATTATGGAAAGAAATGGTTTTAGGCTAATTTGTATGACTTACCAGTGTAATACAATGCAATTTATTAGGTGGAAAGCCAGTGATTTTTTTTTCTCTATCAGAAACCTATAAACGACAGAGTGGTGAATCTAGATAATACATTTTTTAAAACGATGTAACTAACCTTTGTGTTTTTTTTTTGTTAGAGTATTGAAAACTGTACCTCTCTTTTTTTTAATTGAGATACAATTAGCATGTAACATTGCTTAATTGTAAGTTGTTCTTTCTCTTCTTAAACTAAAAAAAATATTTCTTTGTGATTGTCCAAGCAAAATTTTATTTCTCATGCAACATTTTAGACATTAATCAGAGACTAAGCTAGCTCTGGCCAGGAAGGGCTATGCTTTAGAAACTAACATTTACACAGCACTTTTCATTTGAAAAGCCATTGAAGAACATAAATTAATCTTTACAACACTGCTGAGAAGTCATTAATGACAGGAAGGGTGATCATTACTCCCATATTACAGATGAGTAAAACTACACTGCAAATTTAGACCAAATTAAAATTATTACTCATGTGGCAAATCATTTATGACTATCCCCATCTGATATTTCATGCTTCAAGTTTTTTAATGCATAATCATCTCTTGGATGAATAACTGCATTGCTCTCAGGTCCTTAACAGAAAAAATACTAAAGTAATAAGACAAGGAGCATGGAGTTTGGTCAGTACACGATGGAATATCCTTACCCTCTACTGGATTCACAGTGGGCGAGAACACTTACACATCACTGACATACTTCATCACTTCCCATACAGACATCATATTCAATTAACCAGAGAGCTCTCTGGCAACAGACTTGACATGCTTACCTAGGGAATGTCACAACCTCACCCCAAATCAATATTCAAGTTATGATGGACTGACAGCTTCACAGATGAATGAGTGTCCCTGGATTTTTACCTACTTTTGCTGCAGAACAGAGAAAAATGCTCAAAGCATGAACAAACAAACTTAATTAAGCTTAAGGGATATGGTTGAGTAATATAAATCTGGAGCAAACAAAGTCATGGAGCATTAAAAGAAGAGCTTAATGAAATTCTGATCAACAGGAAATAAAATGAAGAGCTGCTTCAAATGATTCAATAAAGTTGGTTCTTGGTGATTTAGGAAGGCAAATATTCACTTATAAGCAGTTACTTTTGAGAGGTAATTTTCTAGACTCCTTAGACTGATGCATATCTTGAGAATTTCTATACTTTCTAATATATTTGACAAATTGCTGACAGCTTTTCCCTTTCTTCTTTGATCTACAAAATGATTCATAACGGACTCCAGAAATGGAAAGAAAAAAACATTTTAAAACTTTAGAGGAAAAGCAAAAGAACTAGGGTTATCAGAAAACACAAGTGCCAGCCTCAGATGTTTTGACAGATGCCATTTTCTGAGACATCTTTGCTTACTTGGAAAGGTATTTCTTTGGATAGAGTTGGGTTCATCTAACTCATCTTCTTTCTGATCCATTGTTTAATCCTCTGACTTTTCCTTTAGACTTTAATCTTCTTGGGAATGTCACATTAGCCACTTCTTCGGGTTAAGATAGCTATGAACTAAATTAAGTGGCAAAGGTTAAGACATCCATGAACTAATTTAAATTACAAATGATATCATTAATTTATAACTTAGTGCGAGTTGACACATGAGTCAGTGGGGAAAACCCTTCTGAACAGGGCACTGGTAAGGAAATTTTATTGGGAGAGAGAGTAGGATGGTGAACTATGACACAGAGGTCCAGAGACTGACATCTTTTTTCTGTTCAGATATTGTGCTATCTCTAATTTTAGATTACAGAGTTGACACTGTGTGTGTGGGGAAATGGGAAGGGAGAGAGAGGAAGAGAGAGAGGGGAGTAGAATGAGAAGCATAAAGATCCGTTTCTACAGCTGAACACGATTCTAGCCATAAGAAAAAAATATATAAATAATAAAAAATAAAATTGTGTTTACATTCACCTACAGATATACACTTGTCCTCCTTTGGATGACTTACTTTTTAGAAGGGAAATAAAGGACAGACATTGTATAAAAACAAAAACTGGAAAAACCCAGAAACAGCTAGACGTCTAGCAGTTCCCCTAATATAATTCAAAGTCAGGAAGTTAAAAAAAAAAAAAAAAAGAAGAAGAAGAAAAATAAGGCAATGAGATGTCTAAACAATGATACAGAGATTCATGCTGACTGATATGCATTCATCCACAAACACTCTCTTATTTTTCACTCAACTCTAGATAGGCCTATGAAGTTTGGTTAAAATTTTCAAAGCTGGTACCAATTATATATAGAAATTTGAAGGGAAAAGCATAACAGGGATTCTGATTTTAAGGATATTTTAATGATGATTCTATGTTACCAACAAAAGCTTAAGCCCTTCCTTCACATATTGTTTTCTATTATTCTTTCCTGTTCTTAATTTTATGTATTTATTGATTCAGCAAATATTGTGTGCATATAATGAATATACCAGGCATAACTCTGAGTACTGAGGTTACAAATATTTTGTTATATAGGGGCAGGGCAATTCACAGGTTATAATTTAGGTAGACTTATATTTTGAAAGATTAGAATAAATATTTTTGCTATTTTACATTTTTATTTATTACAAGTTTTGAATATTTGGATAGGTTACTCAGTATTTTCATACTTAGATTTTTCTTTCACAAAATAAGGAAATAAGAGGAAATTCTTACACACCTAGTCAGTGCTTGGCATGTAATAGGCATGTGGCATAGATTAGTGTCATTTACTATCAAAGATAAAAATTTCAGCCATTCTGAAATGTACCTACTTAGACCCAGTCTAACCCCAAAGATCTTGTGTACCTAATTTTTATTTTTATTATTTTTTGCCTATCCCCAGTTTATTTCTGTGCCCTTTCCTCCTTGAGAAGAGTTTCAAACATTAGGCATTCTGAAACTCCAAGATAATAGGAAATTCAGGTAGCAGTTGTGTTTCAGGGTGTCTTGACATCTTAACAATCCAATCTATTTTCTACCAGCTGATGAATTCACTGTATAGCTTCTCAAATTCTCTATTTTTTGTTATCTTTAGGAAGAACCTGTGCATCTGAAATTTCTGGCTCTCATGCAAATGTTAGCTGTTTATTTCAATTCTGATCTTTTCCTGTTTACTTGGAAGAGAGCAGCAACAAACACATCAACTTCTGCCATAAAAATATTGATTTGTATTCTTTATGATGCATATTGTTACTTCTAGAACCATTACGTTCACTCACTAATTCTCAGAAGCGAATTTTCCTACCTTTTTAGGAACACAGCGAGTCATCCACAATGTCACCCAGAGCTGCAATCGTAATTATGGCTAAAAAATTCATGCCTTCAAACCAGTTAGATATGTTTGAAGATAAACATAGACATAAACGTGGCACAGTATTAGCGTGATGCCCTGTCCCCTGAGCGCTGCCAAACATCTGTGTTGGAGAGAAACAAGCAAATGCACAAGCAGGCCCGGGTCTCTCCATCTCTGCACGTGTGTTCCAAGATGACACAGCAGGGTGTGTGCGAACAAATAATGAGAGGACATTGCGATCAGCACGAGTCATTACCCAAGTCTCATGGGGTTCCTGGTGGTAGTTTCATTGTCAATTTGTGCCTCACTAGCTCTGTGGTCTTGAACAGAAAACAAACTTCAATCAGAGTTAGAGATAATAATATTAGTTTATTTCTAGGTACTTGATGGAAACTTCTCAGGGTATCTCTAGTTCCAGTTTCTTGAAATAGTGAAGATTGATATCAATCCCATTCATAGCAGAACCCACTTCTCTGTTCATTCTAGCTGCTCAGCATAACGTCTCCAGATATTCTTCCCCCATTGGCTCCGTTTTGCATATCACAGGCTTGAGTCACACAAAGCTCTGGACTTAGGTTCTCCACCTATAAGTGCTGATTGTGTGATGGGGAGAATACATGTATTCACCGAATCACACTCCTGGGATGGGGTTGAATCAATGTGAACATAATTCCCTTCATGGTGAATTAAAGTAAAGATTTATTCGTTCACATTTATTACATGATAAACTGTGCTAAGCGCTGGGATATAATGAGGAGCAGACATCAACAAGATGAGTGCCTGGTGCAGCTGGGGATCTTGTGGGGAAGAAAATGTTAACTATATAATAAAAAAACACATCTTTGTGTAAGAAATGAGAGGTAGTTGTACTAGCTAACAGCAGAGGAGAGGGAAGAGCAGTTTATGTGGGGGAACTGGAGAGAGATTGCATGACTACAGTGCACAGCTTGAAGGAGGAATCTAGCTCTAAATGAGTCTGGCGGAAGAATTAGGAACCCAACTACGTACGATATTTTGTCATGACAGAAATGGGAAACCATGAAGGAAACAGCTCTGTGGCTGGAGGGTGTAAAGAACAGAACTGATTCAAAGGAGTCAGTGTAGATAAAGATGAACAAGTGTGTAGTAAGTAAATTGGCCTTACCCGAAGAGAGGTCTGGGCCTTTGTCCCTGGCTCCTGGCAGGCAACCTCTAATCCCTTACAATTTGCTGTGCAATAGAACTGTCTTGTTATTCATAGTGAGCTCCATGGATGATATCTGATAGCTTATGCTAATGATGTAAGGACCCTATGATGGGCTCCTTGGGCCACATAATATCAGCCTGACCTCCAGAGAGGAGTGAGGAGTGTCAGCTGCATGGACAATCAATCAATCATGCCTGATAAGAAGCTTCCTGGATTGTTAATACTCTGCAGATTGTCACACACTGATACTGAGAGGGTAACACATTCTGTGGGCAATGAATGTCTGTCCCCTGTGTGTCTCTTCCTTTGGCTGATTTTCCATATCCTTTTCCTTGACAGAAACGTAACTATGAGTACAATAGGTTGCCTTGAGTTCTGTGAATTTTCCTAATGAATTATCAAACCTGAGGATGATTTTGAGAAATTCTGATGGTTGGTTGTATGTGTTAATGTGGTTGGGTCAGGGCACACAGATATTTAGTCAAACATTATCCTAGATGTTTCTGTGAAGATGTTTCTTGGAGGAGACTAACATTGAAACCAGAGGATTTTGAGTAAAGATGATACCCTCCATTATGTGGGTGAGCTTCATCCAATCACTTGAAGGTCTTAATAGAACCAAGACTGACCTCCCCTGAGTTATAAGGAGTTCTCTCAACAGATTTCCCTGGGACTCCAGCTGCAACTCTCCCCTAGCTACCTGGCCTATCCTAAGATTTAGGACTTACCATGCCTCCACAGTTGCATGAATCAATTCCTTAAAACAAATATCTTTCTCTCATCTCTCTCTCTCTCTCTCTCTCTCTCTCTCTCTCTCTCTCTCTCTCTCTCTCCACACACACACACACACACACACACACACACACACATCCTATTGGTCCTGTTTCTCTAGAAAATTCTCACTCATATACTTTCTAAACTTGCAGTTGGCATCAGAAGTGAGCATAATCTGTGTGGACTCTACCCTCTAATTTTGTAGTTGGACCCTAACATCTTGCAGGAGGCATCGGGAGTTTTGGGCAGACTTGACAGTCTGGATGACTTAACTTTGTGGCTTGGCTAACTCTGGGTGACACGAGGAAACCTAGATTCCTATAGTCTTGGAAAACATGTAGTTTTCAAATAACTGGAAGGAAATAGATGGGTTTAAGAGCTATTTGTTAACTAAAATCCATGGAAATTAGTGAGGGTGCTGAAGAAGAATAAGATTTGAGGTTGACTAGGTCAGGGAGTATACACATGTTCTCTTAGGATCATTAAAGGAGTTTACAGTTTGCAAGGAATAAAATCTTTGCAGATAAGCAGAGTTTAAAAATTGTGTTGGCCCATATGAATCTTGAAAACAAACCAAAAAAAAAAACAAAAAACAAAAAACAATCCTATTGATGGAGAGATGACTTTAACATCAAGAACTTATGGGAGAACAAAGTACAGCCAACAGCAAAACCCCTCATCATCCCTTTATTGTTTTATTCACACCCATTTTTCCCAGAAAGCTAGAGAACAAGATCACTTTAGCTGATTCAGGATGAGCCAATCATCACGAGAACAGACTTTCCAATTTTAGGCAGTTCCAAACAATGCTGGCTAGAGCAAAACCACCAAGAGTAAGCAATGGGTCTGTAAAATTTGTGAGTCATTCGAAAGAACAAACACTGACATTTGCATTTTCTTTGGGAATGCCCACAGCAGAGATGTTTAAAGAGTTTAAAGATGGTGGATAGTGAGGGGAGGAATGATAGAGATAAAGAATTTGGGAGGTTCAAGTAAAACATTCTCTGAGGGCATGGGGACCATCCCCTACCCTTCTTCTCTATTCCAGTTGCCCAAGCAAGGAGGCTTTTTGAAGTGTGGCTCGCAGACCAGGGGTGCATACTCTGATTCTCCCCCGCAACAGCGCCTGTCCCTCTATACTAGAATAGAGTTGCTTAAATCCTCCTCAAAGCATTTTCTGGCAATAATTGAGATAAGTGGAAAAGTGATAGTCTCTTCCTCTTGGGCACAAGCAGGTTCTGGTAACATCATGTTTATGGATTGCGTGTCATGAAACATCTTTTTTTTTGTGGAACATTCTTTTTTATGTTTATTTATTTATTTTGGGAAGGAGAGACAGAAACAGAGAGAGAGAGAGAGAGAGAGAGAGAGAGAGAGAAAGTAGGGGAGGGCAGAGAGAGAAAGGGAAAGAAAGAATCTTAAGTTGGCTCAGAGACCAACCTGGGGCTCAGTCTCACAAACTGTGAGATCATGACCTGGGCCGAAATTAAGAGCTGGACACTTAACTGACTGAGCCACCCAGGTGACCCATGAGACATTCTATATAAGAAATAACATGAGAAGTTATTCAAATCCTACTCTCTCTATAACTTTTGAATACGAAGTGACACATTGTGTGGGCCAAGAAAGAATTGGGTTACAACATTCATTACGATTGCTTTTGTCATGTTTCAATTTAGGCAAGCTTTTATTTATTTATTTTTTAAGTTTATTTATTTACTTATTTTGAGAGAGAGAGAGAGACAGAGAGAGCGAGAGCGAGAGAACGAGCAGTATGAATGGGAGAGGGGCCAAGAGAGAAAGAGAGAGAGAATCCCAAGCAGACTCTGTGCTGGCAGAGGACAGAGCCTGATGCAGGGCTGGATCTCACAAACTGTGAGAGTTCTGATTCTACTATAATTGACAAGAAGCTATTGCCTTCTTGAACTGGTATACTCACTCATTTTGCAGATAAAGGAGGAGAGGAGTCAAGAGATTCCAGATGAGGGCAAAATAGCTCTATGTTAATAATAATGTGAAAAGGGTTCTGAAGTGAGAGTCGAGAGACTGAATTCTAATCTTTCTTGTTTATATCATCCAACAATGGCACTAGTGACCAGGGAGATGATTGAAACTACAGAAAATTCCATAGCTTGACCCCCAGGCTCAGGCCATGACACAAGCCTGTCTGATTGCTTTTCCAGGGAACCTAGACATTTTTCATATAACCATCTCTCTACTTTATTTCGTTCTAAAAAATTGCTGAAAAGAACAATTACAGTGAGTAAATTGAGTCCAAGTAATTATATGTATATAGTCCTTGTCCTAAATAACTTTAATGATGAGAAGAGATTTTATGTAGGTTGGATTTGAGAAATATTTCTGAAGCACACATTCTAATCATGGATGTACAAGTAAATTTGTTACGGCAGAGGTTGAATACATAGAGCCTTTTAACTGTGTCCAAATTCAGTTATAATATATTACACGTTTTATTATTTTAAAATTGTGGCTTCTGGGTGGCTCAAGTCAGTTAAGCATCTGACTTCAGCTAAGGTCATGATCTCGTGGTCTGTGAGTTCGAGCCCCGCGTTGGGCTCTGTACTGACAGCTCAGATCCTGGAGCCTGCTTCAGATTCTGTGTCTCCCTAACTCTCTGCCCCTCCCCAGCTCGTGCTCTCTCTTTCTCTCTCAAAAAAAAAACCAAACATTAAAAAAAATAGAATAAAATTTTTTGTCAGTTGAATATTACATGAGTTATACTGTTTACACCGCTTAATGTTTATTTCCAAAGTTTCACAAGCACATGTAATAAATTGATACCCTGTCTTTGTACAACTATATTTACTGCATGTTCCATTAATGCAGTGTACATATTCCTGGGCTTATTGTGGAAAATGATGGAGCCTCAGGTGTCTACGGTAAATACCAAATTATGTTTAGAGTTATCTTTATCCTTATTTTTAAGGTAGACTTCTCATGAGAAAATATTATAATGACCCACCTGTTTCTTTAAACTTAGCATGTTTCATGTAAAAATAAGGGATCAATTGTCATTTCAGCAGGGAGATTAGTGTTGTTTGATCATTTTAAGGATATATCTCTTCTTAAACCATTTTGGGATTCTGGTAACTTAACAGCTTAAAAGTATTATATGCTTTTCAGAAATGGAAGTATATTTACCCTGGAGACCTTAGGGACATTTAATGGAGAACATTTTGAACTCGTTTAAGCTTTTTAGAATTCAAAATGTACCTATATAAGTCAATTATTTAAAATGTTCTATGGCTAGCTAGCTCTTATCCAATAGGAGAATGTTAAGGTGGCATTGTCAGTTAAACTAAAGATTTAAATTGACCACTGTGAATTTGTCAGGTTTGGGGGAAATGTGACTGCATGATAGTAATTATGACTCTAAGGTCTTCTAAAGATAGTAAGCAGTTTCTCTTTCTCTTTCAGTATGCACCATCATCTCTGTCTGCACAAGCTGGCCACTACTGGTATCAGGGGATTGACTTGTTATATGAAACTAGAACTTTATGAAACTGGGACTTGGAATATTAGCGTAGTGATATTCATCAAGCAGAATAGGGGACTACCTCAAAGGAATGGGTTAGGTTCAGACACTGAAGGCATTAGCAAATACATTCAGTAATTCTGCCCTTCCCTTCCTTTTGAAAAGTATTTAGCCAATTGACAAGAAGTTAATGAACATTAGTTACTGTTATTCATAGATCTTAATTTCTAGAATGTTGCCAATATCATAAACTGCTCATACGTATTCTGTGGGGTAGTTGTAAGGTTAGCAATAACTTAATATCTCTAGTAGATGAGAAAACGAGCCCAGAGAGCTTGGGAATTTACCTGAATGAAGTTCATATTGCCAGTCAGTGGAACAAGAGATTAGAACCAGTTTTTCTTTTCTTTTCTTTTTTTTTAAATGTTTATTTAATTTATTTTTTAAATTTATATCTAAGTTAGTTAGCATATAGTGCAACAGTGATTTCAGGAGTAGATTCCTTAATGCCCCTTACCCATTTAGCCCATCCCCTCTCCCACAACCCCTCCAGTAACCCTCTGTTTGTTCTCCATATTTAAGAGTGTCTTATGTTTTGGTCTCCCTCCCTATTTTTATATTATTTTTGCTTCCCTTCCCTTATGTTCATCTGTTTTGTATCTTAAAGTCCTCCTATGAGTGAAGTTATATGATATTTGTCTTTCTCTGACTGAGTAATTTTACTTAGCATAATACCCTCCAGTTCCATCCATGTAGTAATGAATGGCAAAATTTCATTATTTTTGATTGCCGAGTAATACTCCACAGGCTTTCTGACTTATTTCAGAACTATTTTCTTATTATCACTAATACTGATTTTTAAAAAACATTAATTCTTGAGCTAAGTCTCTACTCTTATTGTGAAAAGCTGTCTCAACTCCATACTTTCCAACTTGTCTATGTATAACAATGATAATGTCAAAAGTGCCAATGATATCTTGAAGTCCTACTGTGTCTCAACTCAGTAATGAGCAAGTTCAGGTAGAGAGAGGCAGGGAAAAGCTCCATGATCCCTAAGGTCATTGGTCACAAAGACAGGACTAGAGTGGGTTTTGTTGACCTTGCCACCATGGTAAAGGCTCAGTTAAAACTGAGCCTAAACGGTGTCAGTACTATGGGAAAGAAAGTGTAGAATTGGGAAGTATGTCATTCCTGAGTGGGTTCAGTGAAGCTTTGGCCCCAAGGATTTTCAAGTTAGGGAGCATGATGGTTGCCTTTTCTGAGGAGCCACCTTCTGTTTTGCTCAACTCAGTTTTGCTGTTATTATATAGGTGTCCTATCCCTTAAAAAAAAAAAAAAAAAGAGGCACCTGACCCAAGACATGCATAATTAAAGACAATGATGATGATTCCATTTCTCTCTGCTAGTGATTGGATTAGCGGTGGCTGTGTGACCCACTTCTAGCCAACAAGATAGAAGGGCAAATTTTCTGGGAAAAATTACCATATGTAGTAAAAGAGAAATATAAAGATAAAGCTATCTGACTCTTTTCATCTTGGCTTTAAACTTACACGTGTAATGTTTGGAAATACAATAGTCTTCTTTGATCATGAGAGAAAATCAGGAGACTCTTGAAGAAGTTTAACTAGTGCCCTAATATTGTTGAGCTGCTGAATGGGTTCTGAAATTTCTATGTCTAATGACATTTTTTTAATGAGAAAAATAATTACGTTTGCATAAGCCACCTTTAGGCAGGCAATGTGTTACTTATAGTTAAAAGCTGCCATAATGGACCCTGGTTCCCATTAGTCTCCATTTGCCCTCGGGTCCAGTCTCTGCCCTTATCTGTCTTGCTGTGTGCCCTAGAAGGCTGACTCCTGTGGACTACATCACCTGAACCTCTTTGCCCTGTGGTTTCTAGCTGGCATCAGCTAACAGAAGACTCCTATAGATCAGAGTGTTTTTCCCTATCTCTGGGTTTCTGTTCAGTGTAATTTTGACCATGCTGTGCTCCTTAAGATGGTCACTTCTGTCTGGTAGCCTTTATTTTATGGCTACAGCGCTCAACAAGGCTTACTGACTCTATTTTCTTCTCTTTCTCTTTCAGGCAGAAGGGGATGATATCAGCTTCTTGCTATTGCTTCCTCCTGTGGGTCTCAACATCTTGTGGGTTTCTTTAGCCTCACCCATACCTCAATAGGTAGTTTCTTCATTAAAAATTCTCAGCTGAGACTGTTAACTCTTTCCAGTTGGGACGCTGGATGATACATATGCTTTCTAAAGTCTTTTAAAAATGAATCTGAACAGAGATATGACATTTATTTTTATTTTCATTTATTTTCTTTTTTTAACATGAAATTTATTGTCAAATTGGTTTCCATACAACACCCAGTGCTCCTTCCAACAGGTGCCCTCCTCAATGCCCATCAAACACCCACCCCACCCTCCCACTCCCCATCAACCCTCAGTTTGTTCTCAGTTTTTAAGAGTCTCTTATGGTTTGGCTCTCTCCCTCTCTTTTTTTTTTTCCCCTTCCCCTCCCCCATTTTCTTCTGTTAAGTTTTTCAGGATCCACATAAGAGTGAAAACATATGGTATGTCTTCCTCTGTATGGCATTTATTTTTAAAAGCAGAATAATTCTAGACCAACATAAGTTGTTTATAATCAGGGTGGAAGTCTTACCCTGTGTATTTATTTGGTAGGACTGCTGACAGAACACCACACACTGGGTGGCTTAAACACCATTAATTTGTTGTCTCACAGCTGTGGAGGCTAAAAGTCCAAGATGGAGGTATCAGCAGGGTTCATTCCTTCTAGGAACTGTGTGGGAGAATCTTTTCCATGCCTTGCCTCGCTTCTGGTGATTTTGCTGGCAATCTGTGGTGTTCCTTTGCTTGTGGATGACATCATCCTGACCTCTGCCTGCATCTTCCATGACATTCTCCTGGTGTTATGTGCCTGTGTCCAAATTTGTACCTTCATTAAGAAGCCAGTCATATTGAATTAAAGACCCAGCATGCTCCAATATGACCTCACCTAAATTAATTACATCTGCATGGCCCTATTTTAAAGTAAGATCACATTCTGATGCACTGGGGGGTTAAGTTTTCAACATAATGAATTTCAGAAGAACACAGTTTGATCCATATCACCTTGCACAAAGAAACCAGTATAGGCTAGTTCTGCCATAGAGCAGAAAAAAATGATTTCAGAATACTTGTCAAACATTTGCTATGATTGATGGTACTCTGGATCAGGGATATAAACTCTCCACATAAACTCTCCAGTTGGAGTAGTAGATATACCATCATCTTAGAAATGGTGATATAACTTTAACCTTATTCATCAAGAGACATTCTAATTTATCGACCCATTTAAAATTTAAACATTTATTGAATGTTTTAAGGCATTGTTCAAAAACTTTACACCTTTAATTGAATATGATATTTACAACAATTTTATAAGTTACTATTATAAACATCATAATTTTTCAGATAAGTACTTAAGGTTTTGAATCAAGTCACTTCACCAAAGTTTCTCAGCTTCACTAAGCCAGATTGGTGAAGCTGTAATGAATACCTAAGACCTCAAACTCCATAGTGAGCCTCCCAAACTGCTATACTTTTATTTGACCACAGCAAGAGAAAGTGATAGCTAACAGTGTTGGGTCATCTTGGCTTTCCAATGTTTTGTTTGTTGTTTGAATTGTGAAACTGGAAATCTTATTTGCACATCAGTGCCAATAGTTCATTAAGTGTTGGGCTGTCCTAGGCCTGATGTCTTGTGCTGTCAACTCCTGTTTCCAATATTTAAGTCTGAACTTCACCAGTGCCTGTGTCTCTGCTCATTTTCTTTAAATTTTTACAAGAGCTAATATACAGGAGAGTTACTCTGAAACAGATTTAGCTGAAGAAATACTCCTATACACCCTAAATATAATTTTAATGTGTTTCTTTAAAAAAACATTTTATACGATGAATATGAAGAAAATATTCTTCAAAACCACTCACAGCTGGCCAAGTAAGAAATTCTAAACTTCTATAGAAGCAGACTACATAGGAATGGGAAACTGAAGAGAAGCTGATAGTAATTGCAGCTTGCAAAAGGAATTAGCAAATTTGAGGGGCCCCTGGGTGGGTCAGTAGATTAATCATCTGGCTCTAGATTTTGGCTCAGGTCATGATCTTACAGTTAGTGAGTTCAAGCCCTGCATCAGTCTCAGTGCTGGCAGTGTGGAGCCTGCTTGGGATTCTCTCTCTCTCTCTCTCTCTCTCTCTCTCTCTCTCTCTCTCTCTCCCCCTCTCCAGCTTGCTCTTTCTCTCACTCTCTTAAAGTAAATAAATAAACTTAAAAAAAAAGTAATTAGGATATTTGATCTTTGGCAGTGCCTCCAAAAAAGAAAACATTGGGAAGAATCTGCTTCCCTTTCATTTGCTGGGAAATAAGCCACAGAAAAGGGGGATGCACTGTAAAGTGGACCAAATTGGAGAATTGAAAGATGAGCATAGCTCCAGCAATCAGGCAGTTCAACCTAAATTGTTTTTCTTTTCCCATATTATTTACTAATGGATGTAATTCCTTACATTTAGTCAGAGAAAAATTGCCTTATTGAACCAGATAAACTTCTCGGGTAAATCTAGTTATCTCTAAGGATGATTAGATACCTATGGCCAGAGTGGGTTTTGCTACTGTGTTACCATTTATAATGTAATTTAAAAGCTTTGATTACATTTCAAGCCAAAATCCTCTTCTTTTATCCCCTTGTAATTGGGCTTCAGAGACTTGAGATTAAAATTGGTCTCTATATAAAGTCATAAAGGGAAAATTTAGGGATGTAGAATAAAACAAAGTGTTGGATTCTCGGTATTAATGGAGATTCAGGAAGATGAGTGTCCATGATGTGCCAGCAAATCTCTTTCACATATTTGAATTTCCTTAATTCCCTCAGCAATGATTTGTGATGTGTATTCTTACATTTATTAGCTTTATGAGGATGCTAACATTCAGAGACATTAAGCTGTCCAAGGTCTCATGGGTAGTAAACAGAAGAGATGGGAAAGTGTATATACCTATTTTATCTATCTATATCTGTATCATCTATATCTATATCTATTTATAATATATCATCTATATCTATATATATCATCTATATATCTGTATCTATCTATATCTATATCTATATCTATCTATATATCATCTCTATCTATACCTGTATTTATATCTATATATCTATATATATCATCTGTATCTATATCTATAGCTATATCATCAATTTATCTATCTCTCTTAGTTTTAATCTTAAACTCTTATAGGATAGTACATTACTTATGTATAAAGTTAAATTCCTTACCAGATATTTTAAAACACAATATTGCAGGAAGCGTGCTTTCTAGTAATTGCATGAACGAATTTACATAAGTATATTTCATTCCTTCTCTCTTTCTCCTTTCCCTTCCTTCTATTTTCCTTCCAGTACACTTATTATGTACTACAATGAACCAGATCATGTTTCAGTTTAACGGGATGTGGGTTCATGATCTATATTTCTTAGGGGTGACTCAGGAGATAACAGGCATTAGAGAGCAGAGACCTGGGACTATATGGTAAGTGAGCTAGGGAATCGTATCCTCACAGCCCAGTGAGAGAGTGTGAACCTGGTAGGAGAAAAGAAAAGTTTGAGAATGGCTCCCAGTATAGGCACCTCTAAATAGAGCAACATGGCCTGTCCTTTTTTTCATATGGAAATTTTATTACCCTGATTTTGGCTAACAGAGCAAATTTAAGGCTTAAATATAAAGTGACATTAACATCTTTATACTTCTTGGTCAGGTAGTTCTGTGTTTAGAAGTCAGACTGGAAATGCAGAGATTGAATGTGGAAATGTGGTTGCTGGGTGGTCCTTTGCATCACATTTCAGAGTCAGTTTTAACACATCAAAAAAAAAAAGTTTATTTATTTATTTTGAGAGAGAGCAAGCACAAGCAGAAGGAGGGGCAGAGAGAGAGAGAGAGAGAGAGAGAGAGAATTGAAGCAGGCTCTGACCTGAGCTTAAATCAAGAGTCAGAAGCATAGCTGACTCTACAACCCAGGCACCTGAGACTTAACACATTTTTTACATACTACCTATATGCCTGTGGATGTTAATCCAGTTTCCTGGATTTTTATATGTTTGTGATATTACTTAATTATGATTCTTTAAAATGTTGATTCATTTTCCATAAACTAAATATAAATTAAAATATAACCTTTTCCCAACTCAGGGGTAGGCGCTGGAATTAGAGGAGAGAAGAATACAGTAAAGGTCTCTGTTTTCTGAACTCTATTCAAAATGTGGTTAGAGTATGATTGTTGTATTTTTACGTTTTCTATTTGGCTTTAACCAATAAGCATATAGATGAGTATTATCAAAATACACAAATCAATGTATTTAATGGAAGTCAACATGTTTTCTGTCTCCTAGAATTTGAGAATTCAATTATTTCATTGATGTCATATGTTACACGATGACATATAATTAAAAAAAAAGTACACAAGGATCTACCATTCAGATTTAAGTATTGCACCAAAGAGTTCTTTGGGGAAAGTCCCAGAACACCACTTAAAAAATCTTGAGAGGAGTCTGAGATGAGTTGATTGCCATCTTGAGACAAGGCAGTACTGAACTTTGTCAGGATTCAAGCTCGTCCAATTACCTTTCTACTCTTCACTTTCAGAACTTGATTTTGCATTCAACACAGTCTCTTGGCATTTGAAGCTCCGTCAAACTAAACAGCTCTGTTTTAGACACATGTTTTGAAAAGCCTCACAGGCTCTCAGTTTGCACATACAGTATATCTTTTAAATACTATAACCCTGAAGCAGCACTGAGATATTATTTTCATAAAAGCGAACTCGAAACCAGTGAACCTTACATATTTGCTGTCTTCACAGGAAAAAGAAATGCACTCTTTGACTTATTTCCACACTGTCACAGAGTTCTGCCATTTTGAGATTGTAAGCACATTTTTTTTCAAATAATTCAGAGCCAAGATATGGGTTTGTTTCATTTCTTACTAAACCTAGGAGACTTTTCAACCATAAAGTAAATGTTTTCTCAAAAAAATGAAACTCTGTGACCCACATTTACCTATTATTTGGAGCCCAGAATTACAATGAATATTATTGGCAGCATATAAATTCAAAGACTGGTAACAGCACAGAGCCTACTACTGCTTGTGCTTAAAACAGACTGTGGACAATAGGGGAAAATCATTTTTGTGATTTTACTTTTGTTATGCCATGATCCTATTTACATTTGTATCTTGATATTAAGTGCTTTAGAAGATAGTATCATATCTTGTATATTAAATAAAGTTTCTTCTCAGACACATTATAACACAATATTTATAAAAGGTATGTTATGTACTGGTTAATCCAACCAATTAATATAAGTACATTTTCTTTCTTTCTTATTTTACCCCCTCCTTCTTCCTTCACTCTCTTTATCCTTCCTTGACTCCCTCTTCACTTCCCTCTCTCTTTTCATCTAACACGTTTATCATGAACCACAATGAACCACATCATGTTCCAGCTCCATGGAACACAAGTCCATTGATCTATAATAATGCTTGCAGGATGATCCTTGACCCATTCCAGAGGCCCTAGGGCTTCAGAGATCAGAGACCTGGGACTATATAAATTTTTCAAAGTTTAGAAATCTCATTTTTGTTCCCTACCCATTTCCATGATTGATATATATGAACAATTCCCTTCTAGAGAGGTAAATGTCTCTTAGCCTTTTCTATTCTCTGGACTTAGGGCTGTATATACGACCTGAATTCTATAGATGCTGCTTGGAATTTTGAATCTAAAGACTTTCAGATTACATTAGAAATTTGATTAAAGGGAGAACATTATAAGGGGCAAGATTGTGGGAATGGAGGGGTTTGGTGATTAGATTTTGCACATTCCATTTTAGCCCAGTTAATACCACATGTTTCTAGTTCACAGTCAACAGAGATGACTACTTTACCAGGCTTAGCAGTAATTCACAATGTCAGCTCATGAATAAAATTACAGGCATTGGTTAATAACAAATAACATTGTCTAGAAGAAAAAGACTAACAGAGAAGGGAGGCAAAGAGAAAGAACATCCTGAAATGTGGCCTTTTCCATGGTCTCCTCACCATAGTCTTATGAAGATATTCACAAAAGATAGGTAAATTGTCTGAGTTCATTTAGTTCATAGGTAAGCAGACTGGTATTCATAACTTTAAAATTTTAGAAATCTATCTCCAAGTCTATATTCACTCAACTGTATTATAGTGCCTCTCACACTGATACAGTCTTCCCGTTTGCTCCACACTGAGGCATACATTTACGTAATTATGTGTTTATTCAGTCTTTTGATAGTTACTGAGTGTCTACTATGTGTCATGCGTAGATTTATATCAAGAAATGCAAGTAAATGAGGCAATGTCATGTAGTTAAATAACTATTGGAATCAGTCAGACTTGGATTGAATTATTGTTATCATAGAGACTCAAGTTACTTGTGGCAATAGTCAGGCATCAACAGAATGTAATAATGTCAAAAGTAGCATATTTGTGGTGCCATATGAAAGTGAGAAGAAATGAATGCTTTAGAATTCACTGGAGGGAAACCTTACTGTGTGTGTGTAAGTGTATGTGTGTATCTCTGTGCACATGTGTGTGCATGTGTTTAAATTTAGTTATTTTACCTCTATGTACATAAATCTATCTAGTACAATCAGTCTAAGAAAGACACTCAGGTCTTTTAAAGTCCACTTGGAAATATTAAGTTGTATAGATCATTTCTACAATTTTGCTGTATTTAAAATAACACTGCTGAAGCGCCTGGGTGGCTCAGTCGATTAAGCCATCTGAGTTCGGCTCAGGTCATCATCTCACAGTTCGTGGATTTGAGCCCTGCATCGGGCTCTGTGCTAACAGTTCAGAGCCTGGAGCCTGCTTCAGATTCTGTTTCCCTCCACCACTTGCAGTCTGCCTCTCTTTCTCACAAAAATAAATAAAAATTAAAAAAATTAACATAACATTGCTAAAAATTTAATAGCATTGAATAATCTTGCTCCTACACCATGTCTTTAGCTTTACTTTTTAGCATGGAGTACACATTTAAAAAATATGTATAAATGGAGTACATATATTCCTAATTTATTAAACAAAATATCTTGAACAGGACTCCAGGACTCCCCTTTAAAAGATGTTAGTGTCAGAGGCATCTGAGGGGCTCAGTCAGCTAAGTGTCTGATTCCTGATTTCAGCTCAGGTGATGAGCTCCCGATTCATGAGATCGAGATGCCCCCCCCCCCCCCCCATTTGGGCTGTTTGCTGACTGCACAGAGCCTGCTTGAGATTCTCTCTCTCCCTCTCTCTCTGCCCCTCCCTCACTCACATTCTTAATAAATAAATAAATAAATAAATAAATAAATAAATAAATAAATAAAAGATGTTGACATCAATGCTTTATATCTGTCTGTTGAATAACTGGAAGAGGAAGAAGAGAAATAAATTTAACTGGAAACATTTCACTGGCTTATCCCATCCCAGCCTCTCTTGGCTTCTCGTTCTGTGTATAGCACTTCACAAATCTAAGTGCTGTACTGAGTGTGTTTTCCTTTCAGAGGTTGCAAACTGGCAGTTGGAGGGTCCCAGATGGTCCACAGATGTATTTTGTTTGACTCAGACAGTGTTGGCCTACACAGTATTTATATTTTATTCTTAATTAGGACTGGGAGATTTTATTTCATATTTGAATAATTGACTTTTCTTGAAAAAAATAAAATTTTATACCAGCGAATCTTTTTTAAACATCCTGATTATTGGCTGCAGTTTACCACAGTATCCACCATTTCCTATCGCGTCCTAATACTGAGGCTAAATGTCATTTGCTATTTAGCAGAGCACTAGTGCTATTGTTTTCCTTATTGTTGAGTGAGAAGGAAAATTAAATATTTTTTATAGTCCTGTCTCTATCATCTATGAGGCCAACATTGCATATTTACATTACCTTCCTTCCTCTAACATTATATGGTTTTGGGACTCTTACATCATTGAATTTGAACCCAGTATAGAGAAAAGAGTCAAGCAGAATTGGAGCCTGATAGAATTGGGTTCAAATCCAGTTTGCCATTTACCAGTGACATAAAGGTATGCGAATTAAATGAAGTGATTTAGGTACTTTGAAATATCTAAAAAAAATACTAAAAATATCCCTTAACCAATCCAGGATTCAGCCAGTCTGAAATCCATTCCGACATCTCATTTTCAGAAAACACCCAATGGAATGATGTCTGGTACTAATCCAACATTTGACAAGTACACATTTCCAGCAAGTGTTAGACTTCCAATTCTGAGGAATCAATAGGTTAATTAAGCCTTGGCTTTATGAGTGTCTCCCCCTATGTATGTATGCTGAAACACCCTAGATCAGAATTACACATGTGGAAACATGGCAGAAAAAGTGAGTCCCACAGGGAGAGTACATAGCAGTCATCTTATTATTCCCTTCCTCCTTTTTTCAGAGTAACATTTCCATTCACTCATGGCACACTTCCTTTTGAGATTAGATATGGCCTCATGATCCTTGTCACGATGGCATACTGGTGCCATCACCATTGAGTGAGCTAAGCTGCTCTGTGAGATGAAACAATCAGGCAGCACAGGATCTATGCATGATGAACCAGGGATGCATCCTTAACCATGCTTCACTTTTTGGGAAGTTTTCCCATTACTGGTGGTGCGTGGTAACTCAAAGACTATAATACTGATTGGGAGGACGGAAAATGGGGAAATACTGGTTTAAAAATGTGTTAAAAGTTTCCAAAGTTTTAGCCGTATAATGAACCCCCAGAGATTCACAACATTGTCACAGTAAAGGAACAGACCTTATTCATATGTGAACAGTCTCTTCCAGATGACTTCAGTGATTTGTTTTCTCTGTCAAGAATTCCTGGGGCACCTGGGTGCCTCAGTTGTTTAAGTATCTGACTCCTAATATCGGCTCAGGTCATGATCTCATGTTCATGACATGGAGCCCCACGTTGAGCTCTGCGCTGACAGCATGGAGCCTGCTTGGGATTCTCTCTCCCTCTCTCTCTGCCCCTTCTCTGCTCACTTTCTCTCTCTCTCAAAATAAATAAACTTAAACAACAAAAAAATTCCCTTGACATTAATTATAATCTAATGCAGCCTAGTTAAAATGATAGGATCAGTTGAACAATTGTTAATAAGAGAGTTTTACTTATTCACTCATAATTCATAACTACTGGGGCTCACTACTCTTTGTTATAGCACTGAATCTGGGAGATGAGAAAAGATCAACTAGTGTAAAAGAAAGACCTAGGATAGGCTAGAATTTCAAAATAGTATGACTAGTCATAAGCAAATTATTTTGCTAAAGATTTGACTTTGTTACTTCTCTAATAGCAACAATGTGCTAGACTGGAAGAGGTGTAATGTAATAGGTAATATATTTGAAGCACATTTATTTTAAGAAGGTTATAGAAAGACATTCAAGGATTAATAAAATTTAAAATATTAGTGTTTTATCATAAAGCTATTATCTTATTTTAAAGTAATTTTAAAGTTTGGCGAATTTATTTATTTAAAAAAAATTTTTTTTAATGTTTATTTTTGACAGACAGAAAGAGACAGAGCATGAGGGGGGAGGGGCAGAGGAGACACAGAACCTGAAACAGGTTCCAGGCTCTGAGCTGTCAGCCCGGAACCTGACGTGGGGCTCAAACTCATGGACCATGAGATCATGACCTGAGCCAAAGTCAGACCCTCAACCGACTGAGCCACCCAGGCACCCCAGAATGTATCTTTTTATTATAAGAACTGACCTATTTATTTTAGTTTTATGCATGTAGTTTTATAAATTGTATGAAGGAGAAAGCGGTGATCCCTTTATATAAATTCAGGTTACAAAGGATGTATGCTAGAATCTTTTTGTTCTCCCCTTAACCAGATGGGCATGTGTCACTTAACATTTCCATTTTTTAGTATCTTTACTTGAGAATCAGGAATGATAGATATCCATTTGTATTTATGTGTTACTTTTAAGTAAAAAAAAAAAAAATAAAAAAAAAAGCAAATTGTATATGACTCTTTCTCTTCCCTGAGAATTACCATAGAGCTGGGGTCAGTCAAGAGTGAACCCAGGGCTCAGTATTGTCGATTTGCTCAATCCCTTTTTTGTCTCTGTCTCTCCCTCCACCACTCAGCTTTGTTCCTTTCATGTGGTGAGGAAGAGGGTCATCAGCCTCATGACACTGGGGAGACGGACAGTTTTTGACAATAACAATAGTTGGGAGTTTCACACTTGACTGGTTGCCTCAGCCTGGATCACATCATCATTCCTGGGTATTGTGATTGGGTAGGCCTGGGTCCCATGCTTACACATGTGATTCAAGAGATGGGTTGCATTTGTTATCAGAAGATGAATAAAAAAGGTGAAAATAAAGGGTAGCCTAAAACAATTACTACCACAGTAATCTAAGGTAAAAGGCCTACATCGTTTGGTTTAGGCCTCATACCTGGCCCTTATTCTAACTCCTTCATATTTTAAAGAAGGATTATTACTATTTGCTGTAAAATATTAAACAGGACAAATTTGGGCAACTTCCAGTTTGTCCTTCCAGCTTCTGCTGTGGTGTCGTCCAGTGCTTGTGTGGAATGCATGTGTTTTGAAGAGAGAACTCATTTCAATGTGTGGTTACATGTGAAAAACCAAAGAAAACAAAACTGAGATACCTCCCTCTCTTTTCCTGACTTCTTTCCAGATGTAATATAACCAATACCTCCTGTTCAGGACTGCATGTAATATACTCCCTAATGAAATGAATTCAGACACAAACAGATAGTCAGCTAACTCCTTGTCTGGGTGGTAGTAGGGGGGTATTTGATCTGGTGTTCCTGCCTTTTTGCCACTGCACCAGCCAATTGTGCTGTGGTCCATGCTTGGCTTGACTGATGCAGGAATGCTGCCAATTAATGGGCACAGTGGTAAACGTGGAAAATCATAGCTTCAGTACTCATGACATATGTGCAAGAAATAGGGACCAAGCTGTTTTGCCATGGAGAATAGTCCGAACTCTCTTGCTGAAGTTATTTTTGCCACATATGGTGTGGTGTAGATCAACAACTATTTATTGTATTCTTGGTAACAATTTCTTTTCAAATTTTGCAATAATCTTTTCAGCAATAATGAGTTAAATAGAAATAAAAATATTTTTGATGAAATATAAAGGCAGTGAATATAGCAACGCACAACTTACACAACACAAGGAATGTTAAACATGGAACTTGCATAAAATATGTTGCTCTTTACCATCTATACCATGGGGATCATAGGGATGTTGCTGACCATGTGCAATTCAAAAGAAACAAATATAATGAGGAAGCAATAGTTCTGAGTTCAAAAGTTAAAGAAGACAGTGCCCAAAGAAGATTTAATCCCATAAATTGTTTTTACATCAGTATGGAAAACATGGCCTTTTATTTTGATCAGAAACTGTTCTTCTAAGTTAAATTTGGTAATTCCCAAGTTTCTTATACACATATAACAAGTTGGGTTGATATGTATGAATATATTTGCTACATTACTAGAAGAATTTAGTTTCTCAAAAAACTAAATACTATCCATTTTATATCAGTGTCATTACATGATTGGAACAAAATATCAGTTAATTAAACACAATGATTTAATTTTCTATCCAATCAAAGAAAAGATATTCGGATTTCATTCTATTGAAGATGAAGCCTCCATTACTATTTCAAATACTATTGTAAGTTCTGTTACTTTTTTTTTTTTTTTTTGCTTTAACAGTGATATTAAAAATCCTTTTTTTTTTTTTTTTTTTTTTTTTTTTTTTTGCTTGAAGAAGTTATGGCAAAGATCAGTGTCTTTAGTGAATTAAGAATTCTATGGAGCATAAGTGTACTTTGCATTGATTGAGCTGTACATATAATTCATAATTGTCTCCAAACAAGCTGTGATATACTACCAATCAAAATAGATCGTGTGGTTGTCAAAACTGACAAATATTAGAGTACTACACATACAGAGTAACAGAAATGCACATTTTTTGAAACATGGATGATGTTGAAACAAAATAATATATCTGCATGAAAGCATGTGCTTTCTTTGCTGCTTATCACCAATTAGATTTTAAAGATGTTTGACTATTAGAGGAACTTTTAAGTGGAACTTAGAAGATTTTATACCTTCAGTGTCCTGCAATGATACTGAACATTTTAATATGTCTTTTAAATTTGATTTGCATTTTGGTTAAAATCAGTTGAAGGTCTTTAATCATTCAATGAGTCAGGCACTGTGCAATTGTTAAAACAAAGCTTGCAAATAAAAAGACATTGAAGAATATTGTTAAAATATCAAGGTAGAAACCAAAAATTAATTGGTAACTGAAATTATGTATGAGATTTATTTTTGTAATTCCATAAATGTACTTTGGATATCTTAACCTATGGGAAATATCTTTGATGGAAGTCTTATTTTTAATTGCATACATTTCTTTCTTCACCATTATGGAATAAAATTGGAAATGCCTATGATTTTGCATATCTAATTTTGATAAACTCATCAAATAAATTATTTTTTATCTTTTATAATATATTAGTCAAAGAAAGGTACTTTTATTTTTTAAGTTTACTTATTTATTTTGAGAGAGAGAGGGAGAGAAAATCTCAAGCAGGCTCTGCACTGTCAGTGTAGAGCCCAACACAGGACTCGGGCCCATGAACCATGAGATCATAACTTGAGATGGAATCAAGAGACAGTCTCTTAACCAACTGAGCCACTCAAATACTCCAAAGAAAGTTATTTTTAATGGAGACAAATAATATTAACTGTGGGTATTTTAGGGGTAAAATATTTATACATTTTAATATAAAAATTGAATTTAGAGTATTTTCCATTGAGTATATTGGCTTTCCATGGAAAGATTTATCAGAAGAGGAGTTGTGGCTGCTCATATATTTTTTTTTTCAGAGAAATTGCTGCAAGGAGAGTAGTTGTCTTATATCCTCCAGCTGCCACCTGAAGATCTGCTGTGGCATTCATGATGAAGTATATTTCTTCTGAGATCAGCCCAGCTGCAATGGATTGAATTGTATCCCCAAATTCATATATTGAAGCACTAATCTCCAATGTGACTGTATTTCAAGATAGGAGCTCTAAGGAGGAGTTAAATGAGGTCAAAAGGATGGTGTCCTTAGAAGTAGTGTCCTTAAGGACGCCTGGGTGGCTCAGTTGGTTGAGCATCTGACTTTGGCTTGGGCCATGATCTAGTGGTTTGTGAGTTTGAGCCCCACATCAGGCTCTGTGCTGACAGACTGGAGCCTGCTTCGGATTCTGTGTCTCCCTCTCTCTCTGCACACCCCCCCCCCCCACCCACCCACTGACTTGCACTCTGTTTGTGTGTCTCTCTCTCCATCTCAAAAATAAACATTAAAAATTATAAAAAAAGAAGTAGTGTCCTTAGAAGAGACACCAGGGAACTTGCTTTCTCTCTCTCCTTCTGCCATTTGAGAACACAGCAAGATGGTGGCCATGTGCAAGCGGAAAAGAGAGCTCTTACCAGGAATCAAATTGGCCAGCATATTGGTCTTGGACTTCTCAGCCTCCAGAACTATGAGAAATAAATGTGTATTGTTTAAACTGACGAGTATGTGGTACTCGGTTATAGAAGTCTGAGCAGAATGGGGTGCCTGGGTGGCTCGGTCAGTTAAGTGTCCAACTCCATTTCAGCTCAGGTCATGATCCAATGGTTTGTGGGTTCCAGCCCCAAATTGGTCTCTTTGTTGAGAACTGTGTGGAACCTACTTGGGATTCTCTCTGTCCTGCTCTCTTTGCCCCTCCCCTGTTAGCTCACTGTCTCTCTCTCTCTCTCTCTCTCTCTCTCTCTCTCAATCAAAAAATAAATAAAAACATTAAAAAATAAAGAAGTCTGAGCAGACTAAGACATCAGCCAATAACCGAGCATGATGGAGGCGCTGGTTCTGGGTCCTTTCTATACAAAGAGTAATTTTTGCTTATAGACGCCATAGCAGCCTAGCCTGAATTTTCCCAGCCCTCAGCTCTTTCTATAGTATCTTCCTGATATCACAGATGTCAGACCAGCATTGTGGTCTTGAGACTTTTCCTACCAAGTCTTGGTCTTTCTTTCCTTTATCCTCCATAATTTTTCAGGTATAATATAAATTCATATTGGGATCTTCTAGAAGGAACTGAACTAACACAGAAGCCAACTGAAATTTGATGACAATTTCAAAATCTTAACCTAAGTTTCAATTTTGAAGTAGATTTAAGATAATTTTATGAAAATGAAAATATATTAAGACCATATTGAAAAAAATTCATTTAAAAATATAGTATTAAAGAGACAAAGCTAAGAAAATAATTAAACTTCATGATTATGTGCCAAGTATAATTATTCTGTTGTTTTTAAATTTTAATGTTATATGATGAGATGTTAATATACCATTTATTTTGATGTCTTTGTCTTTATATTTGCTGACATTTTATTCTTTGGAAATAACTATTTCTGAAGATAATTTTTAAGCAGAGCTATTACATAAGCCTACCAACATAACACATTTTCAGTCAAAAAATAAATATTTCAAAAAATATGTAACTGTAATTATTTTAGTACTCTGAGGACCTCAAAGTATCCCAGTTTAGATAATAAATAGTATAATCATATTACCCTCAATGTACTAATCATGATCACATTGACCATTTACATAAAAGGGCTATGAAAATTTTAAAGTGATGTATCAGGATAATTTGGGTTATTCTGTGACAACAAATAACTAATATTGTAGTGGCTTTAAGCAATAAGAAATGACCTATTTCCTATTTCAGAATAATTTCTTCCTATCCTTACTTTCCTCCTCAATTCCATTTCTCTCCTACCTTCTTCATACATTAATAGAGCATCTATTCTGTTCGTTGTTTTGTATTCTGAGCTGCAGAATTATAGAGTCAGCAATTTACAAGGAACTTCTCACAACAAATTTCCAAAAAAAAAAAAAAATTAAAAAGCTTCTAAAGGAGTATTTGATTAAGTATCAAATGACATTGAAGATAAATAATCATATATTGATTCAAAAGTACTTATTGACAAACTACCATATGCCAGACATTATTGTGGCAGTAGGATAGAGAAGAGGTAAAATAGGGAAAAAAAAATTCCTCATTGAATTTACATTCTAGTCAAGAGAAATCAATACTAAACAGAAAAAAAAAAAATCTTTCAGTTTTCAGATGTAATAATTGTCATATGTAAAGGAAAGAAAGCTTCACTCAAACGTGACATTTAAGCACAAACTTTATGGAGCTAAAGGACCATATTATTTATATATATACATATATATATAGAGATACATATAAATATACATATATGTATCTATATATATGTATATATAGATATATATATGTATCTCTATATATATGTATCTCTCTATATATATTTGTAATGACATTCAAAACCGTTACTGGCTCAATTTAGACTATGGGACTGCCAGGGTTTGCTGATGGATGGGACTGTCAAAGAATTAAGTTCCCATTTATTGACTTAGGGATGGACTATGGGAAGGGCAGGTGTAGGGAGGTGAGGAGATCAGAGATTTAGACATCTAAGGATTGATGTTAGCAGCTGAATTTATGTGCTTGAAATTCAGGAATAAGTCTCTGGCTCTAGATATAAATATTGAAGTCATTAGCATATAGATGATATTTAAAGTTAAGGGGCTAGATGAGATCACCTAGAGAATAAGTATAGGAAAAAAAATGGAAGTATTTGTGAAGTGGGCCCAAGTTCACATCAACATACAGGGGTTGGGGCAATTAGAAAATACCTAATTTTCTGAGAAGTGAAGGAAGAGCATGAGAAAGGAAAAATCAAAAGGGAACAATGTCCAAGAAGCCAAGGATGCGTTTCAAGGATGAATAATGAAATTTGTCAAATGCTGCTTCTAGGTTAACTAGGATAACTGAAAATGGAACATTGGAATCAGCAACTTAGAAAAATTGCTGACCTTGGTTTTTATAGTGTCAGTGGAACACTGGAGGACAGTGGTTTTGTATGCAAGGGTTCAAACAGGTGCAATAAAATTAAAAATCAGTGACCACAGACAAGCATTGGATGGGACAAAGAAAGGAGTCAGTAGCTGGAGGGTAATGGGGAGAGAACCATGATTTAGTTTTCAATGTGAAGAAGAAAAGCATGTTTGCTTCTGGAATTAATTCATTGAAGAGGGAGAAATTGAAAGAGACGGTGAGAGTTGGGTAGAATGGAGTCTGTGGAAGCAGGAATCTGTGCTTCAGGAAGTATAGAGAAACTGCAACATCTTCCACGAACTGAGATATGTGGGTTTCCTAAACGTGAAAGAAGTTTGTCAGAAGGCTACTTTCCTTGCTTTGATTTACATCTATTTCCTTTTGTGCATACATCTGTAGCCAGACAGAGCAACTGAAGAGAGCTCCACCATGAAAAATCCTGATCACAAACAGAGACAGGGATCTTCTTTTGCCTTTTTTCCCCCCTTCCTCACTCCTCAGGCTTCTGTTAAATCGAGGGGCTGATATTTATCTTTCTTTATTTCCTTGTTCCTAAGTGGAAAACTACATAATGAAGTTTAATATATGATCTAAGAACAGTGCTATACAAGTGATTCATTATGTATTTATTATTTTTATATTCTTTCTCTATCTTCATAACCTTAAATATTTTAGAGTGTGTAGTTTAGATCCTGCTTTTTTTATGCAGGCTCCTATGTCCAATATGATAGATTAGCAAGAGACTTAGGTTTAGAATGTCTTTTTGTGCTCTTCTGTTCTCACGTTTAGCTGTACAAACTTCACCAAATCACTCAGTCAACACTAAACCACGGATTCTTCATGTGTACAGTGGGGATAACATTTCTTTATTCATAACATTAATGTAAAGATGTATTAGTTAATTCAAAAATAAATATTCACTTAAGGATTTTTTTCTAGGTATATTTACATGTAATTGAATTCTTTTTTTTGTTTTATTGTTTTGAGTTTATTTATTTATTCTGAGGAGAGAGAGAGAGAGAGCGCGAGAACACAAGTAGGGGAGAGACTGAGAGGAGAGAGAGAATCCCAAGCAGGCTCCACACCATCAGCACAGAGCCCGATGTGGGGCTTGAACTCACAAACTGTGAGATCATGACCTGAGCCCAGGTCAAGAGTCAGAGGCTCAACTGGCTGCACCACCCAAGCACCACTACACTAATTGAATTCTCAAAATGTTCCTATTATTGATGAGGTCACAGTAATTAGGGAGATCGTGCCGACATTATCATGAACACTTCACAATTGAAGCCTGACGTCCAGTGTACTCATGCCTCTGAGTTATTCTTTGGTATTCAAAATATCATTATGGTGAGGTTAATAATAACCTATATGAAACTAAAAGTAGGACCTTTATAAGGAAACAATCAATTCTGTTTCTTACAGAATTCATTGTGATTTTTCTCCCCAGCATTGTTCTTATGACTCGTGGTAGGAATTGAAGTGGGCATCAGTTTAGGATTGATTTTTAATATGTAAAAATTAATCACAGATAATGCCATCACCGATGAAATACTCCCGTGGTATTTTCTCATGCCCAGGTATTAACTGAAAGATAATGTAATCAGTTTAACTTTATTATATTTGATGGAGAAAACGTGGTGATGCATATATCATGCCTAAAAGTCCACAGTAATTTTGCTATAGTGATAGAAGCCTGCTTGAGAATAAATTCTGTATTAGAATAGGACAGAGCTGAGAGAATTGCAGGGGAAAGGAAGAGGAGGAGTCCTAATCAAATACTTGAAACTGACTCTACTTCTGGACTTTTCAGCAATGTGGATAAACCAGTGTATTAGAGCAGTTTGAGTTGTGTGTTCCATAACTTGAAATGGAAAGGATCTTACTTGATTCAGTTTAGCAGTCAGCAGTGAAGGAAAATCAGGCTCACTTTTCCTGGCTTATTCTCTTTGAACATAAGCCACTTGCAAACTTCTAAATGAAATTGCAGTTCCTATTTGCTCTACAGCATATCAAAGAATTTTCTTTGCAGGTACACTGCATATGCATTCTCATTATAAGCCTGATTTCTCATGCAAGTAGGAAAAACTAATTTATATTAAGTTATAGGCCAGGCTGATAAGACTTTTTGTATAAAATGTTTTATCATAGACAGACCATGTATGTTTACATCATATAGTAAGCTGCAGATTGAATGACGGAAGAGTAGAAATCAAGGAACATGATTTTAAAAGCTCATGCTTTATCATCTGTTTCTGGTAACTTAAAAAGATCACTAAAGAAACATTTTTATTATGATCTGATAAAGAATAAATATTTGTACTCATCTCCTAATGTGTACAAGGTTGGATGTTAAGTAATCTCCAGGATTCAAAAGAAGAGATTGTGGGGATATCTTCTCCCAAAGAACTTAAAATCTAGTCAGGGAGATGAGACAGTTATGAAACACAAGTGAGAGATCAAAGACCACATCTAATTAGCTGTTGAATTATGCCTTAACCTCAAACTCAGAGCAGAAATGCATCATTAAAGACTGAAGAGATCAGAGAAAGCCTGCCTGATTTTTATTGGGTTATGTCTAAGGATGTTTTCATATAAAAGTATTAGTATGACACTCAATATCTTAATGACTAAAGACCCTCATGGCCTGTAAGCAAGACTCCATCACTTAAAAGTGTTTTTGCAGTTGTACTTATACTTACATTTAAAAGTTTCCTTCATTAATTAATTATTCCCTGTGCATGTGTTTTGTAGAATGTGGATATAATGTAGCACATATTCATAGACACTAACATTGTGTTCAATAAAGTGATGAACCAATTGAGTTCAATATTAAATTGAGATTTAATGTGTTGTAAGAAAAGCATATTACACAAGTAAATTGGCTTCTGCAAAGGCCTATTGTTGGAGGGAAAATGGTTGAAAACTTGAAATAAAAAAATACAAAAAAAACTTCAGATTGTTTCCCAGACCTCCAAGTTAGTAGTGTTGTGGATTGGTCTGGTTTTTCTCTGAGTTTCAGTGTTCTTACATGTGAAATGGGGATAGTAACAACATCTTTGCCACCATATTTCTGGTGGTAATTGAGTTTCCATATAAAATATAGAATATGAAATTACTTGCAGACTTTATGTTTGTCCTAGGAAGTTTCTAGATTTCTATTTTAATAGCTGGGGTTAAAATTTACAAAACTTTCTGCATAAAGGTAGACATAGTAGAATCAAAATCTGCAAGAAACTTGGTCACTGATGACTAACTTTTGTCTAAACTTTTAACCACCCAGTGGAACACCTCAGCCAAATCTGTAAAACAAAGTGTTCTTTTGGGGCACCTGGGTGGCTCAGTTGGTTAAACATTCAACTCTTGATTTTGGCTCAGGTAATGCATGATCTATCTCGATGATGGACCCCGGCATCAGGCTCTGGACTGATAGCATGGAGCCTGCTTAGGATTCTGCCTTGCTCCCTCTCCCTGCCCATTTCCCCCTCTCAAAATAAACTTTATTTCCCTCTCATAAATAAACTTTAAAAAAGTGTTTTTTTCTAATACTATATATATATGCTATATATATACATATATATATGTATATATATAGCATATATATATGTGTGTGTATCTATATACACATGTGTGTATATAGATACACACACATATATATATATATATAATATATATATATGTATATATATATATATGTATATATATATATATTATATATATATAGTAGTTTAGGGAAAATCTCTACACAAAGCAGCTTCTAAGATATCAGCAAATGTTGAAAGTTCAACTGGTTGGAGCTCTGAAGATTATTCAGGAAAAACCTCACAAATAACAAGAGGAAGAAGTCGATCTCTGTATGTAAGAAAACATACAATTGTTTCCTATTTTTATAGTCACTTTTGTTTAATACTTTTAAGCAATGCAACCCAATTCCTAGAAATACCACAAAAGGTGATATAAGAACAAAACAGGAATATAGCTCTCAATTGGATATTTCATTCTCAAACTGAATAATTTTGATATGTGTACAATTTTGACAACTGGGTTTAGAAGGAGAAACTAAAAGCCATTTTCTTCCTATAAAGCAAATGTTTATAAACCCAGAATTTGAAGCATTCATTAAAACATGAAATAAGATTTTGAAAGCCTGATAACACGAAGCAACCAAGTTCAATAAGAGCATAACTGTGCTAAAGAGGTGTAGATAATGCCTGTCTCACCTACAATATCTGCTTATTGTTGTGAAATCTAAATCTAAGAGCCAAATAGTGCTCCCACAAAATTATGATACGTGATAATTTTAGTCTACTCTGATTTGCTTACAGACTCTTCTCGTATCCATATGTACAAGAAAAACAGAAGGCAGCATGGAGATGATAGCAATTTTTTTTATTATTCACACACCATGAACTATTGCTCTTTTTACAGTAAAATATGTTTGTAAAGGAAAATTGATTTTGGGGGTGAGGAAGATATTTACTGTAATATTTTACTTAAACCACAAAGAACAGTGAGTGATGGACAAATCACTGAGAACTATTCTGGGAAATTTAAATGACTACTTCACCTGTTGTGTTATTGTCTACTTCATTTTCCATCGCTTTATATTAGTCATTTTTTAAAAACATTGTTCATATGTGCAAATAGGATGGGCTTATCACAATGACGAAGGATCACACAATCTGGGTAACATTGAAATATGTTCATGTTAGTACACAAAGAAGAATTCCAGACACATTTCCATCACAGTAGCAACTAGGAAAACATGTATATCTTTTTTTTTCCTGTTAAACAAATATCTTTGTATTGTTTTTGTCATGCCAAAGTAGAGCAGGATCTGCATGTAATGTTGACCAGAATCTTCCAAATAGTGAAATATTTCCCTGAAGAAAGGTTATTTTATTAAGAAAGAATTTCTATCTTAAGTTGAACTGAATTTTTTCTAAGCATATAATGTTTCTTCCACCTGCATAATTAATCATTGGTGCTTATAATGTTTATTACTGATATTGCACTCAAGTTTGGGGAAGGATGGATGGAATATGTTACAAACAATCCTGGAGTGCAGAATGAGATGTGAGAATTGTCACTCTGGCTCATTGGTTTTTGGAGAGGTGAGGAAACACACAACCATTTTGTTGGTAAGAAAACATCTAACCCTCTAAGAGACATACCTGATACTCATCTTCAATACTCATGCTATAATCATTAGTTGAGGGTCTTCTGTGTGTCTGTGACTTTGTAAATTATGTAAACAATACAAAATAAGAATAAGGGGTAGAGGGGCCAAGAAAAGACAATAGCAAGGAAATCATCAGGTTGCAGGTGTGTGTAATGATATAAATAAAGCCGGCCTTTTTTTTTTAATCGTATAGAGTTTTCCATGATTGTTATAGCCTGTAGCTCCCCCATACTGCACAGTTTAACATTTGTACTGTTTATATTGTTTGCCATAATTTCACTTTGAAGCATGGTCACCTCATGGTGCACACACCTTAAAAATCACATTCTCATTTCTTCTCTAAGCTCGTTACACTTAAACTTAGCACAGTGCTCAGCACTGTTGTTTGTTTGGTTAAATGTCACACTCACCCCCATCAATGTAAATATAGTAAGCCGAAAACAAGCCCATACCCTTTGCAGTTAACAGAATATAAAGGTCCTCTGTTTGACAGGTGTTACCAAGATGCTTCAGTCCAGAAGAAGCCTTTACCAGGATATGACTGAGTCTTACACTAGAATAGAACAGAGATCAAAGAAGAAATAGGACTGGATCATTTAGAACAAAGAATTTCTCAGTATTCTTTGGATCTAGACAAAAGGAAATCTCAAGCAACAGTTTTAAAAAAATACATTGTGTTGGTATAAGATGTGATGCAGTGGTAACTTGATAATTTCCAAATAAGAGGGGCACAAATCTGTTCTGATTGCAAGTTGGGAGCTCAATGCCAAATGTGCACAGCACTTTACTTAAGATCGACACTAACACTCATTGTCTTTGTCAAAGATGGAGTGTTTACCTTTGAAGTGAAGGAGTTAGCTGTTTTTTTTTAATGCTTTTTACAGTTTCTTTATTTTGAGAGAGAGAGAGAGAGAGAGAGAGAGAGCGCAAGTCAGGGAGGGGCAGGGAGAGAGGCACACAGAGAATCCCAAGCAGGCTCTGCACTGCCAGCACAGAGCCTAATGTGGGGCTTGATCTCACCAATCCTGAGATCATGACCTGATCTGAAATCAAGAGTCAGATGCTTAATGGACTGAGGCACCCAGGTGCCCCAGAATCTTAGCTATTTTGTAAAGCCTGATTCTGCAAGGATAGGGAGGGTGGGGAGAGGATGAAAACAAAAGTGGCCGCAGGTGAGGGAGAGCGGAGGGCTCTCCAGTGACCAGACCTGCACAGCTTATCAGGCCTGTGGTCCAGGCCCAGCTGAAGGCCTTCTTTTTGCCACATCTGTGAGATCTAATCCAGGGGGAGAAGTGAGGTGGTTTGTGGTCACACTTCAGTCCCTTGTGTTCAGATGGTGACCTCAGGGCTGGGGCTGAGGCTGAGGGGAACACCTGGCCCCCAGGGAACTAGCAAGGAAGCAGCAGAGCCAGCTGCCAGAACACTCCCTCTCCTGAAAGACATTCATGAGTGACCCTGTCAGACTCTTCCTCCTGAGTCACTGTGGCTTACTTGTCAAAAATTGTCAGGGCTGGGCTGGTGACACTTTCTCTGGAGCCCAGAATGAGGAGTGCTCAAAGAAAGCAGTGCTGAGATAACCTGTAGGTGCTGCACCTTCTTCCATAAAGAGGAGCTCACTGCCCAGGGGTGAAGAAGGACTGCGTGTCCTTAGAGAACCAGGGTGCTGGGAGCCTCGCACACAGGGAGGGAGGTGGTGGGTCTCACCCACTGCCGGCATCACCTTGCCGGTACCTCCATCAGGGATGGCTACAAGCTGCAGGCGCTTGTAGAAGTGTCCTAGGGTGCTTTAAAACAAGAAACAAAAACAAAACCAAAAACATACAGGGTTTAAACCAGACCTACCAAACCCAACATGGGACTATCTCTAGGCTTGTACCTTGCTCATAAGCCAAGGGGTAGGACACGGTCTTTTCTGGGTTTTAGAGATATGTATTACCAGAGCAGTTCATAATGTGCTGAATCTCGTGTTGAACTCTTCATGCAAGTATAACAAATTATGTCAGTAAGCATTCTTTATCATTTTTGTTTTGTCTTAAAGAGCACATACTGTATGACTTAAACATTCTTTGTTGTTTTCGATATAGTACCAGTGAATACATAAATGTTTTGGGCTCTTTGAATTCAAAGCTAAAAATTTCCTACTTATTAAAATTTAGTCCGTCACTGTTAAGAGCTAACATTTCTCATTTCAGAAGTTTGTACATCTAATATAATACAATTAATATAATATAATATAATAAATATAATTAATATAATATAATATATGCAATTAATGGGTTTTCAAAATCTGAGTAAATGCACTAAAATTTCATTGGTAAAATCAAAAGTGTATTTTCTTAAGCGTGTGAAAAAAAGTTGCGGAAAACTTGTCATCTCATTTGGTTTTTGTGTCATTCACTCTTTGAAATTGTGTTCCTAATTAAATTTTCGATGAAAATCAGCAACTGTCCAGTTTCTGTAGGCATTTGGATGTCTTACCGAAAACACAGATTAGTTTGCTATAAAAGAATGGTTTGATTCACTAACAAAGTGAGGATTACGTTTTAAAAAGATATGCTTAGATAACAATGTCTATTATTCACATAACATGTGTATTTTTAAAGATTCAGCTCAGATCACTTATTTTCATTTACTACTCTTCTCTTTTTAAGCTTTTATCATTTTATAAATTTATAATTTTGATCCTTTCTGCATTCTTCTCTAATGAAAAGGATAATTTTTGTTGCTGAATGCATGCCCGTGTCTTATTTTGTATTTTTCGAGATCCCCATTTGCCACTAGAGATCCTTATAGCTTGAGGGAAACTAAACCCCTTCCTGCTTGCAGGGGTAGGAGCACATGACCTAGGATGAACCCTATTGGTGCATTTCAAAGTCTGGCCAATGTGATTAGTTCATGGAGTATATAATGCTGAGTCTAATTGGAGTAAAGCTCAGAATTTGCTGAAAATTTGGGGAAAAAATACTCTCCCACATTTGCAGAATACAGATGAATGCAGCCAAGTAGCTGGAGAAAGCATTTTGAGACAATGAGGGGAATTCTACCCATTGAAGTAAAAGTAGGACACCCAGTAGAGACAAGGGAAAAAAAAAAAAAAGTGTGGCCTGGACCAGTTACACCATTGTGTAACCTTAAGCCTTAGGACATGTATTTGAATTGGGGTTGCTCTTATTGAAACTCAGAGAATCCAAAGAGAAATATCAGTACTATATTTTTTAATTCATGGATGAAATGCATTTAAAGATCTATTTTAATTGGAACAGAATGCACGTGTCTGCTTTGCAGTAATTGTGTGATTCCCTAAGCCCTGGAGCTACCTGTCTAAGACTAGAAATTAGCTTTCTTGATTTCCAGTACAAATCCATTTTAACTACCTCAGCATTCCCCAATGTCCCTCAAAACACCTCTACTAGTTAATAGGTTCTCCATAGAAATATTCCTTTGTGCTTGAATAGATTTGAAACTTTATTCTATAATTGCAACATATTCAAAGGAGTTTCCTTTTTCCATGTACCTTAGAGCCTTCACCCCCAAATAAATTCATGGGAGAGGGATTTAAGTTCAACATGTCCCAGTCTTATGTGAATATCACATTTTCAAGACACTCTTACTAATGTCTTCTAGATCAAGGCTTTGGTAACCCTAGTGTTACATTATTCTGAAAACTTTACTATCTTTTATGAAATAGGCAATTTACAGTGCAAATTCCTGTCTTAATAATTTTATTCTCCGTGATTTTGCTGTTTCCAGGGATGTTGTTTGCAATATGATCTGAATCTAGTGATGAGATATGTTATAATAGGGTTCTATTTGTATTTATATAAATATTTTTTTAAGTTTAAAAAAAAATGCTTCTCTATTTTGTGAGAGAGAGAGTGTGCACATGAGTTAGGAAGGGGCAGAGAGAGAGGGAGTGATAGAATTCCAAGCAGGCTCCGCTTTGTCAGTGCAGAGACTGAAGCAGGGCTGGATCCCACCAATCTTGAGATCATGATCGAAGTCAAAATCAAGAGTTAGATGCTTAACCAACTGAGCCACCCAGGTGCTCCTGTATTTTTATATTTTAAAATATACTTTATTGAATTTATTCTTAATATGTTCACTCTTTGCTAGGCAAATATTAGAGGTGTTTGTACAAAGATAGCATTGGTGGGGCGCCTGGGTGGCTTGGTCGGTTAAGCGTCCGACTTCGGCTCAGGTCATGACCTCATGGTCCGTGAGTTCGAGCCCCGCGTCGGGCTCTGTGCTGACAGCTCAGAGCCTGGAGCCTGTTTCAGGTTCTGTTTCTCCCTCTCTCTCTGCCCCTGCCCTGTTCATGCTCTGTCTCTCTCTGTCTCAAAAATAAATAAACGTTAAAAAAAGAAAATTAAAAAAAAAGATAGCATTGGAAAAAAGAATACAGTTGTTAGAAGTGTTAAGGTATTATTGTTGTCATTTGCTGGTGGATTGGGCACCAGAGGAAGCAGAATGATCATAGCAAGGCACAAGACATGGAGAGAGGATTCACCATCTGTGCATCATTGAATCAACAATGAGAAGAGTCATGCTAGAAATATGTGGAGGTGGTTTTAAGGTGGAACAAATAATTTTAAGCCACAACGATTTTTACCATATTCTTTGTAAATGTCACATTTAGTTTGGAAATGAAGGAAAGGAAATGGACTTTTGGTGATTTTTTTTTAGTCAATTAGTCTTCATCAATGGCTTATTTTATGTTCCATCCTGTGTAGGGTATAAGTATGCTGATTTTACTGTGGTCTTGAGAAATTTGAATTATATTGGCAAAAGAAGATTGATAGCCACAAAACTATTAGAGACTAATATCTAGTCTGTAAGGGCTATTAACATATAAGAAACAGAAAAAAAAAATTCTATGGACTTGTCCAGTTGGGAGGTCTCACCAGAAGACTGTGTGGAATGAGGAGTGAAAAATGAATAGCATCTGAAGAGATGGAGGAAATGATCAGAACCTAAAGGGGAAAATTTTTCCAGATATTCCGAAATACTGTGGATATCCTTAATTCATTTGATAATTCATTTATGTATATCAACCATTAAGGGCACATATATGATGTATATTATTTCTTCACTTATAAGCAGTTACCATTGACTCATGTCAGGCAAATTTCAATGTAAATTGGCTTGCTTAAACTCTTTTAAAATTAATATGTTCGTTTGGGTTCCCTGGGTGGCTCAGTTAAGTGTCCGACTTCGGCTTAGGTCATGATCTCATAGTTCGTGACTTCGAGCCCCATGTCAGTCTCTGCCCTGACAGTGCGGAGCCTGTTTTGGATTCTCTTTCTCTCTCTCTCTCTCTCTCTCTCTCTCTCTCTCTCTCTGCCCCTCCCCCACTCACTCTATCTCTCAGAAATAAATTAATGAACATTTAAAAATTTAATATGCCCATTTATTGTTTAGGCTTTGCTCATCTACCTTATGATTAATTCCAAGTCTTAAAATAAAAGAGAAAAAATAATTCTAAAGCCAAGAAGAGAGCTCTCTTCTAATCATTGTTTGGAGTATCAAGCAATGATCATAATTAATAAGGCAAAATTCATGGACCATTTTTAAAAATATGGAACTCTCAGCCAGTTTACTCAAGATTAGAGTTCCTTCATTCAACAAATATATTTGGAATATATTTGGAAAAAAAAAAAAAAAATATATATATATATATATATATATATATATATATATATATATATGCCAGAGACTTAAGCAAGCAAAAAGAGCCTGGCTTGCTAACAGAGAGGAAGAGTAAAAATTGCCACTGCAGCCCTGGTACACTAACTTGAACTTTTCTTGAGACTGGAATGTGTTTGACATTTCAAATGTGTTTGAGATACAGACAAATCCTGTCCTGTATCTCTCTGGACCTGTGCTTTTGTGTGCCATAGAATCATACCTGAAAGAGTTGATATGGTTTTATGTTGTTTAGTATCTTTCAGTAACTAAGGGGAACACATTCAAGCTGGTCATCCAAAAGGCAACAGGATTTCCTCTCACTTAGTCATGCACAGTAAACATTGGTCTCAGCTTCCTGAAGAGCTGGCTCCACTCTATTAGAGCATGCTTCTGCAATGGGAAATACAGATGAAAGAAATTCCTGGGCATGGAGGTTATGCTTGGTTGGGTGGCCTTAGTGAATCCTTGAAGTGGGAATTATGGTAGGAAAAACAAAACAAAACAATTACATTAAAAAAAGAAAAAAAAAGATTAATCCCTCAAAGAGCCAGGGGAAAGCTTTGGACATAATGAAAACTGTACAGTAGAACAAGTGTCATGTTTAAGCAACTAGTTTTATTCAAGTGTCAGAAGGTCATGTGACAATATGATCAGAGAGATGGTAATGAGAAGAGAGAGGCACAATTATGAGAGTCTCATAAAAGAAATGTAGAATTTGGTAAACACTGTGATTCGCTTTTCAACTTTCACCCCTCCCCCTTATTGAATAGGTACTTGAGAAACAGTTGAAGGAATTGATCCAGACAGTAGGTCAATGAAGGTACTTTCAAGCCCTTGACAATCATTATTTCAAGAATTCTTGTCAAAGTCAATGAATGAATCACATTCCTGGAGATTGCAAGGACTGATTTTGCAAGGGCATGATGTCCTAATGAAACAATGAAAAGCAAAGAGATATTTGTGGGAAACCTGAAAAAAAAATTCTTTTTCTTAAGTGTTAGTCACAAGGAAAG
The DNA here is from genome assembly GCF_046562875.1 of Panthera onca. Classification (NCBI taxonomy): domain Eukaryota; kingdom Metazoa; phylum Chordata; class Mammalia; order Carnivora; family Felidae; genus Panthera; species Panthera onca. Next base: position 29,744,729 of record NC_138342.1, on the reverse strand, counting down.
ATAGTCTCTATTCATCTGGAATCACTTTGCCATATGCAAGACCTGTCACTTTTTCTGCTGTCTTTTGGTAGCTTCCAAATGAAGCTCCATAGAAAAAAGGTAAAGCCAAGGGAACTGCCAACAAAAGAAACCAGAGCTGTTGGAGTCAGTCATTTTTGAGGGCCACCCTAACCTGTGATCCCAAGGATTTCTTCCTACCTAAGAATAGTGGAGATGATTTTTTTTCATTATTTTTAGCTGGAAGCATCTTAACTGATAACAAAGCCTGTATAAGAAGATCTTGCCTCTTTCTCTAAAGCTTAATGCTAGTACTCAAAGGCTAAAGAGGCAACTGATTTAGTCTAGATAGTGTTACTCACAAAAGTCCTAATTTCAGGAAATATGTTATTTAAACTGGAATAAAAAAATTGTCAGAGTAGTGCATCCCTTTGAGGCTGTCATTAACACATTATCTATTTTCTCTTTTTTACCTAGAGAAGTGATTGTCAAATTTTAACATATATACAAATCAACTAAATCAGCTAAGGTGAGACTTGAAGTTCTGCATTTCCAACAAGCTCTGGGTGATGTTGGTTTAATTGGTCCATGGCTCAAACTTTGAGTAGCAAGAACCAAGTAGACTTCAGACTTTTGCAGATAGTAAGATCAATAAAAATTGGTAATTATTGTACTCTGAACATGTATTGTATTATACTCAAAAAGACCTGATGCATATATCTACATAAAATTCAAGTCTAAATAGGTCTCTATATTATGCATTCATCACCTCACATACCTATACATATATATGTATATATGTGTACATATATATATGTGTGTGTGTATATATGTATATATATGTGTGTATATGTGTGTGTATATGTGTGTGTATATATATATATGTACACATGTACATATATATACACACACGTATGTGTATATATATATATATATATATATATATATATATATATATATAAATCTCATTTCACAAATTTCTAATGTATAACAGGAAGGATAGAGTGCTGGAGGGGAAAGTTCTTGATTAAATTTTCTTTTCCCACTTAATTCAATTTTACCAAAATGACTGACAATGCAAATATGGGAAAAACCATTACATACAAACTGGGCAAAATAAGCAATCTCAAGATACTCACACAGTTTATATGAAGAAACAATGTGTATAATGTAGTTATTCAAATAGCTTAATCTATTTTTCTTGGATAGTTTTAACTGGGCTCTTATCCAAATGCTTTCATTGCCCTAATTAGTTGTCAGTGTGGTCTGGATTTTCTTTAATTATTTGTATTGTTCTTTTTCTTAAATTTCTTGAACAAAATGGCCCTTTTCAATTGTGTGTTAAAAGTAAAATCCTATTAAAATGGAGAAATTTTATAAAGACGCAAATTTTGTGATATGTTCTGAATAATATTCTACTGTTTTTTTCCCCTCTATATGGGAAGGAAGAGGTATATTTTGAATGGCAGATCATTATACTGTAATCACATTTTAGGAAATGCAAGGAGGAATGCTTTTCTTTTTTGCTGCCTTCACCCATTTGTGCAAATGTATAACCTGTAGGTATATTATAAACATTTATTTCAAAATACTTAAGTATTGGAATACTAAGTTATATTGGAATAATTAGTTATACTGGAATCTAGTTATATTAGGAATAATTAGCAGCCATAACACTTTAAACAAATATGTCTTAATATAATAGAAATGTATTCTCACTCATGTTCCCCAGTGAATGTCCTTCTGGCAGGGCAAAAGCTCCCCTCTAATGTATGTTTTCAGGTTCTTAGAGTTTTTCAATCTTTGGCTTTTTTTTGTTTTTTTCTACAAGGCCTTGGAATTTTCTGAATTCATCTAGTAAAAGATAAAAATGAGAGTAACATCTACCAAATTGTTAAAAGTCATGGTCTAGAAGCAATATATCACTTCTCCTAAATTTCACTGTTGGGAATTAGTCACACGCACTATACGGGAGTTTGGAAATGTAGTCCACAGCTGTGCCGATGTGTCCCCGAACTCAACACTATGGAAGGGGAAGCACACGTTTTGTAGACAGATAGCCAGCCATCTTGGCTGTAGTTTTATTTGTTCCTTACATACTCTGGACTAGGGGAGTCACTGGAAAGGTGGGTGAGACATCCAGCATTACTATGTAATGAGGGAAGCAAGAATGCAAAAAAAAAAAAAAAAAAAATGTAGTGCTGTGTGGGAAGGGTGGGTCTCTTTGATCACACAGGAGTTCCAAAATGTGAGGTGACCTGAATCTGTGGAAGCTGGTGGCACAACTGGTAAAACAATTCACCCAAGGCAGAACAAAGGAGAAAGAAGTTTATTGAATACACCACTAGGGAGCAGTGGACAGGACATCAAAGGAGAGAACAGTCTGCCACAAACCAGTGGGTGGGGATGGATTATTTATTTATTTATTTATTTGGGAGGGTATATTTAAATTGGAAAGGTGAGGAGGTAGGGGGACTTATGGACTTTTCCCTTTTTTGGTAACTGTGGCTGGTTTTAAGCAGCCCATTGGGCAATGCCTGGATGGCTCAGTTGGTTGAGTGTCAACTCTTGATTTCAGCTCAGGTCATGATCTCATGATTTCATGGGATTGAACCCCACATTGGCCTTTGTGCTGGCAGTGTGGGGCCTGCTTGGGATTCTCTCTCTCCTCTCTCTCTGTCCTTTCCCCACTCATGCTTTCTCTCTCTCTCTCTCTCTCTCTCTCTCTCTCAACATAAATAATTAATTAATTAATTAATAATTAATTAATTAATTAATAATTAATTAAAAAAATTGGTAGCACATTGGTTACTTAGGGCCTATGGTTATTTCAAGGTGAGTCACTTAATGAGCCTGTTTGTATTCAGCCAGGGGTTTGGGGTCACTGTGGGCACTTCCACCTTACTCAGGTTTCCATTTTTCAAGTCTATTGCCCAGAAGTGGCCTCTAAAGTAAGTGCTAGGAGTTGAAAACACAAGAAAGCATGTTTAACCAAAAATATTGTTTTTTCCAGTAATTTATTTTGGTGACATTAGAAGAGAAATTGAATGGATTTAGGAGAAAGAAGATTCAGGAGGAAGTTGCCATTACTCATTAAGTCTTGACAAGAGCTTAAATTTAGATATAACGGTGTGAAAGAAGAGAAGATTCAAGAGACATTTATTCAACAAAATTAAAGAAATTTTGTACCCTAAAAGGAGAAGCTACAATAGGTGTGATTTAATGAAGACCTTAAGAAACTGGATGGATGATGACATTGATTGTTATAGGAAATGAAAATTTCACAATAGATTTTGAGTGGGTGAATGTTAATCAGTTCATTTAGAAACACACACTAAAGAAATGTGAAACATGCAATAAAGATATACCAAAGCTACACTTCGGTTGTTATAGCACGGGAGGAGGATCAGAGATTGAGATAAAGAGAAAACATTCAACAGTACACAAACGGTAACTAAAGCCAAAAAGAAGATGAAATTGTAAGAAAGAATACGCATAAACAGAAGAGGCAATGACTCGGGGTGCCTGGGTGGATCGATAGATTAAGCATCCAACTCTTGATTTCTGCTCAGATCATGATCTCTTGGTTTCAGCTCAGGCCATGGACTGAGCCCTGTGTCAGGCTCTGAGCTGAGCTTAGAGCCCACTTAAGATTTTTTTTCTCTCTGTCTTCTTCTGCCCCTCCCCCCTTGTGCTCTTGCTTTCTCTCAGAGGGGGAAAAAAGAGGCAAAGAGCCAATGACTAAAGACAAAAACTGAAATTTAGGCTGCAAATGAAAATGACATTGAATCAGAGAAATTAGATTTACTGTAAGATTTTTGCTCATTAAAAGAAGATAGATCAAATGGCTCAGTCTTTAGCGAGTCTTTAGCAAAATAAGTACAGTTGAATGAGTTTTCAATGGTCTTTAGTGTTTCGTTGGTCATAGATATTGTGATGGTTAATTTTGTGTGTCAACTTGACTGGTTAAGCATTATTTTTGAGTGGGTCTGTGGGAGTGTTTCTGGAAGAGATTAGCCTTTGAATTAGTGGATTCTCCTCAGTGTGAATGGACATCATCCCATCCATTTAAGGCCTGAACAGAACAAAAAGGCAGAGGAAGGCCGAATTCTTTCTTGCTGCCAATTTGAGTTGGACATCAGTTTCCTCCTGCCTTTGAACTAAAACCATTGCCTTCTACTTCTCAGGCCTCTGGTCATGAACTGATGTATATCATTGGCTTTCCTGGGTCTCCAGCTTGCAGATGGGAGGCTGTCGGACTTCACAGCCTCCATAATCACATAAATCAGTTCCTCATAATACATCACTTTATAAATATAAATAAAATAATGTGTAATAAATATATTTCAAAATAACATATAATAAATAACCTATTGGATCTGTTTCTTTGGAAGATCCTAATGCAGACATATTTAATAATCGGTGAAAGTCCTATCTCCTCTCTTAAAATAGGTACATATGATCGAGAAGCCCTGCAAAAGACTCTGTGCTGAAGGGGTGGACCCTGCTTGGGAGTCTCTCTCTGCCCCTGCCCAACTTGTGTGCCTGTGCAAGCATGTGCGCTCTCTCTCTCTTTCTCTCTGTCTCTCTCTCTCTCAAAGCAAATAAATAATTTTAAAAAGAGAAAGAAAACTCAAGGACATAATGAGTTTAGATTTTTAAAAAATCCATTCACTTCAATTTTATCTTTTATAGGGAAACCCTGAAGTATTATAAGATAAATAAAAATGCATTTTGTGTTGGTGTTTCAGAGCCAGATAGGTCATCTGCTACTTTTTCTAAAATGACATTGTCTTTTAATTCTGCTTTTAATTTTATGATTTCTTTTTTTCTTAATTTTTTACATTTATGTATTATTTATGTATTATTAGGAGACAAAGAGATACAGAGCATCAGCATGGGAGGGGCAGAGAGAGGGGGAGACACAGAATCTGAAGCAGGGTCCAGGCTCTGAGCTTCCAGCATAGGGCCTGATGCGGGGCTCGAACTCACAAACCACCAGATCATGACCTGAGCTGAAGTCTGATGCCTAAACGACTGAGCCACCCAGGTGCCCATAATTTTATGATTATTTCCAATGAATTTGGAAAGTGATATTAGAATAGATTATTTGTTAATGCTCATTAAAAGAAAAAAAAACTTAGCTGAAAAAAAATGATGTCAACAATGCCCAATATAGACAGAGATAGTATCTATTAATTACTGAGTCAGCTAGAGGGAAGATAAAAGAGATTGATGTAAGTCAGGCGGAGAGTATTTTTTGCAATGTGTTTTCCAATGTTTTGTCCATTCTGATTGCAGAGGATCAAAGTAACTGATATTTTTCAATTTTCTAGAGGGATATATATTCCTTTGATTAATTTTTACCTTTTAATTTGTATCACTCCTGCATTGTTACAGATTATAAGGTATAAATTAATATATTACATTTTGATCTTAAAAGCCAGGTTGGGGTGCCTGGGTGGCTCAGTCAGTTGAGCATAGGACTTCAGCTCCAGTCATGATCTCACAGTTCTTGGGTTCAAGCCCTGTGTCAGGCTCTGTGCTGACAGCTCAGAGCCTGGAGCCTGCTTTATATTCTGTGTTTCCCTCTCTCTCTGCCCCTCCCCCTTGAGCTCTCTCTCTCTCTCTCAAAAATAAGCATTTAAAAAGATTTTAAAAAGAAGCCAGGTTAATTCATTTTTATATGATATCGTAAATTGTATTAAATTCATAATTTAAAATAACTACTTCCGATTCTTGGTCATTTTTCACATCTCCATGAATAGTTAAGTTTTAGTTGTCGGGCTTTTTTGTCAGTTGCTTTGTTCTGTTATTTATTTATTTATTTATGCAATAATTTTCCTATCTGAGTTAGTAATCACTGTGCACTAACTTCCGGGTGGCAGGCACTAGGACACTGAAATAGATAATTGGTCATAACACTCTGTGAAGAGTTTATTATTCCATCATTAAATTCCAATGCAGGATCTCATTTCTGTTCCCACAACTAGTACAATAAATAGGCTCCCGATGTCAATGGCCATTTCCATAGACATTATTTTACTTAGCTCATTTTAATTAAATACTAATCATATACTAGGCACCACATTAGGAGCTGAGAAATAACTAGACAAGGGTACATATACTAAGTTCTAGAAGAAATATAGACACTTACCCCCTCACAGTATAGCACAAACTCAGATTCAGTACCCCTTCATTTGACTAATGGTTATTAAATACCTTTTACTTGAAGTGCCTGACTTCTCCATAAGCCCACTCCCAGTCAACATTCTCTAGCTTCCTTGATCTAAGCAGACTGGACTCCCTTTGTAGATGTTATCATGTACCTGGAGAATAATAACTTTGTAAAACAATATTTAATATTTTTAGAGCCGTTGTAAATTCCAGCAAAATTGAGAAGGTGTGGAGATACCCCACATACTCCCTGTCCTCACATGTGCATTCTCCTTCACCACCAGTGTAGTACGTTTGTTACCAAGGATGAATCTACACTGATACATCAGAGGTACCCAAAGTCCATAGTTTACCTTAGGGTTCACTCTTGGGTTTAGACAAATGCATAATGACATATATTCATCGTTATGATATCATACAGGATATTTTCACTACCTTAATACTCTTATGTGCTCTGCCTATTCATCCCTCCCTCATCCCTTCACTCCTAGCAAATCTTTTCATTATCACCAAAGTTTTGCCTTTTCTAGAATGTCATATAGTTGGAATCCTATAGTACACACTATTTTTGGTTTGGCTTCTGGCATTGAGTAATAGGTATTTTAGTTTCTTCCAAGTTTTTTTCATGGCTTGATAACTCACTTTTTAGTGCTGATGAATAATATTCTATCCTCTGAAAACACCAAAGTTTACTTATCCATTCACCTACTGAGGGACATCTTGGTTGCTTCCAAGTTTTGACAATCATAAATAAAGCTGCTGTAAATATTCATGTGCAGGTTTTTGTGTAGACATAGATTTTCAACTCCTTTGAGTAAATACCAAGAAGCATACTTACTGGGTACCATGATAAAGATATGTCTAGTTTTATAGAAAACTGCCAAACTATTTCCCAAAGTGGCTGAATCATTTTGTGTTCCCACCAGCAATGAATGAGAGTTCCTATTGCTCCATACCCTCACCAGGATTGGGTGTTGTCAGTGTTCCAGATTCTGGCCATTCTGATTCGGTACCTACTGGTATCTCGTTGTTTTAATGACAAAGATATGGGCACTTTTTGATATACGCTTTTTTTTCCCCCATCTATATATCTTCTTTAGTGAGGTGTCTGTTAAGGTCTGTGGACTATTTTTTTAAGTGGGCTTTCTGTTTTTTATAGTTGAGTTTTAAGAATTCTTTGTTTAGGGACTCCTGGGTGGCTCAGTCTGTTAAGCGTCCAACTTCAGCTCAAGTTGATCTCGTGGTTCATGAGTTTGAGCCCCATGTCGGGCTCTGTGCTGACAGCTGAGAGCCTGGAACCTGCTTCGGATTCTGTCTCCCTCTCTCTGCCCCTACCCTGATCGCACTCTGTCTCCCTCTGTCTCTCTATCTCAAAGATAAATGAACATTTAAAAAAATTAAAAAAAAAAGTTCTTTGTTTATTCTGGATAACGGTCCTTTATAAGAGATTTCTTTTGAAATATTTTCTCCCAATCTGTGGTTTATCTTCTAATTCTCTTGACATTGTATTTTTCACAGAGCATAAGTTTTTAGTATTAATGAAGTCCAACTTATCGATTTTTTTCTTTCATGGATCATGTCTTTGATGTTATGTCCAAAAAGGCATAAACATATCCAAAATCACATATGCTTCTCCTATATTATCTTCTAGGAGGTTTATAATTTTATGTTTTAACATTTGGATTCAATATCTTTTGAGTTAATTTTTGTGAAGAGTGTAGGTCTGGGTCTAAATTCATGTTTTTTTGTTTGTTTGTTTGTTTGTTTTGCATGTAGATGTCTACTGTTTTCAGCACCATTCATTGAAGACACTATCTGTACTTCACTCTATTGACTTTGCTTCTTTGTCAGAGATATGTTGACGATATTTGTGTGGGTCTATTTCTATACTCTCTAATCTGTTCCATTTATCTTTCTATTACTTTGTTAATACCACACATCTTAATTACTGTAGCCTCTGTAGTAAGTCTTGATGTCAGGTACTATCTATCATCCTACTTTGTTCTTCTCCCTAAATATTATCTAGTCTATTTTGTGTATTGGACTCCATATAAACTTTAGAATCAGTTTTTTTTTTCTTAATATATATAAAATAACTTGCAGGGATATTGATTGACACAGCATTGAATCTCTAGGTCAAGCTGGAAACAACTGAGATCATTACAGTATTGAGACTTCCTATCCATGAATATGGACTATCTCCCTTTTATTTAGTTCTTTGATTTCTTTTATTAGTTTTTTTTTTTCTAGTTTGTTAGGTTAATACCTAAGTATTTCATTTTTTATGGAATGATATTGTGTTTTAAATTTCAAATTCTACTTGTTTATTTTGGTTTATAGGAAAGCAATGGACTTTTGCATACTAACTTTATACCTTGCAGTCTTGTTATAATTGCTTATTAGTGCCAAGAGATTTTTTTTGTTATTTCATATTTTCTATGTAGATGATCATGTCATATGTGAACAAAGACATTTTTATATCTTCCTCCCAAAGATATATGCCTTTAAAATTTTTTTAATGTTTATTTATTATTGAGACAGAGACAGAGCGTGAACAGGGGAGGGGCAGAGAGAGAGGGAGACACAGAATCTGAAACAGGCTCCAGGCCCTGAGGTGTCAGCACAGAGCCCGATACGGGGCTTGAACCCACGAACTGCGAGATGATGACCTGAGCCATAGTTGGACTCTCAACTGACTGAGCCACCCAGGCGCCCTGCCTTTTTAAATTTCCTTTTCTTTCCTTCCTGCATTAGCAAGGACTTCCAGTACAATGTTGAAAAGAGTGATGAGGAAGTACATTTGTGACATTTACCTGGTCTTCATAGAAACACTTTGAGTTTCTCAGTATTAAGTATGATATTATCTGTGGATTTTTTTTAGGTATTCTATATCAAGTGAAGGAAGTTCCCCACTATTCCTAGTCTACTGAGAATGAGTTTTTATCATGAATGGGTATTGGGGAAACAATCACTTTTTTCCCCCAAATTTTTATTTAAATTCTAGTTAACATATAGTGTAATATCGGTTTCAAGAATAGAATTTAGTGATTTATCGCTTACATATAACATTCAGTGCTCATCATAACAAGTGCCCTCCTTAATACCCATAACCCATTTAGCCCACCCACCACCTCCCTCCATCACCTCTCAATTTGTTCTCTTTAAGAGTCTCTTGTGGTTTGCCTGCCTTTCTTTCTCCCATATGTTCATGTGTTTTGTTTCTTAGATTCCTCATGTAGATAAAATCATATGGTATTTGTCTTTCTTTGACTTATTTTTCTTAGCATAATACACTGTAGCTCCATCCACATCATTGCAAATGGCAAGATTTCATTCTTTTTGAAGTAATATTGGATGAAATAATGAAGGCTGAGTAAAATTCCATCATATCTATATATATGATGGACATTTGGGCTCTTTCCATAGTTTAGCTATTGTTGATAATGCTGCTATAAACACTGGGGTACATGTACTCCTTTGAATTTTTATTTTTGTATTCATTGGGCAAATACTTAGTAGTGCAATTGCTGAATTGTAGGGTAGTTCTCTTTTTTATCTTTTTTGAGGAACCTCCATACTGTTTTCCAGAGTGGCTGTATCAGTTTTCATTACCACTGACACTGTAAGAGGGTTCCTCTTTCTCCATATCCTTGTCAACACCTGTTGTATATTGTGTTGTTAATTTTAGTCATTCTTAACAGGTGTGAGGTGGTATCTCATCATAGTTTTGATTTATATTTCCATGATGATCAGTGATGTTGAACATCTTTTCGTGCATCTGTTGGCCATCTTAATGTCTTCCTTGGAAAAATGTTTATTCATGTCTCTGCACATTTCTTAACTGGATTATTTGTTTTGTAGGTATTGAGTTTGATAAATTCTTTATAGATTTTGGATACTAACCCTTTATCAGCTATACCATTTGCAAATATCTTCTCCAACTCTGAAAATCATAGAACACTTATGAAAAAATTGAAGAGGACACAAAGAAATGGGAAAAAAGCTCATGCTCATAGATTAGAGAACAAACATTATTAAAATGTCGATACAATCCAAAGCATTCTACACATTTATTGTAATCCCTATCAAAATACCATCAGCACTTTTCACAAAGGAAGAACAATCAATCCTAAAATTTGTATAGAACCACAAAAGACCCTGAATAGCCAAAGAATCCTGAAAAAGAAAAGCAAAATTGGAGGCATTACCGATTCTGGACTTCAAGGTATATTAAAAAGTTGTAGTCATCAAGACAGTATTGTTTTGTCACAAAAACAGAAACATTGATCAGTGGAACAAAATAGGAATCCCATAAATGGACCCACAACTGTATGGTCAACTCCTCTTCGACAAAGCAGGAAAGAATATTGAATGCCAAAATGACAGTCTCTTCAACAAATAATGTTGGGAAAACTGTATAGCAACATGCAGAAAAATAAAACTGGATAACTTTCTTGCACCATATACAAAAATAAATTCAAAATGGATGAGAAGCCTAAATGTAAGATCAGAAACTATCAAAATTTTAGAGGAGAACACAGGCAGCTACTTCCTTGATCTTGGTCGGAGCCACTTCTTACTAGACTATTGCTGGAGGCAAGGAAAACAAAAGCAAAAATGAGCTATTGGGACTTCATTAAGATAAAAAGCTTCTTGGGGCACCTGATTGGCTCAGTTGGTTAAGTGTTTGACTTGGGCTTGGGTCATGATCTCGTGGTTCATGGGTTCGAGCCTGCATCCAGCTCTCTTGCTGTCAGCATGGAGCCACTTGAGATCCTCTGTCTTCCTCTCTCTCTACCCTTCCCCCACTCACTCACTCACTGTTTAATAAATACACATTAAAAAAACAAGCTTCTGCATGGTGAAGGAAACAATCACAAACTAAAAGGCAGCCTACAGAATGGGAGAAAGCAATCACTTTGAATAGAAGAATGGCACCAGGGCCATCTGAAAATTCCAAAAGATTTTTTTCTATGTAAATGGATTGGTGACAATTCCTTGCCCACAGAGAGCATACTAAACATATTAAACAATAGCATTAGAACATAAGTAATGAGATTTTTAAGTCTTTGAAACTTTAAAAGATAATTTCAAAGGTTTAAGGGAAAGACAGAAATATACTACCAGTGTGAGATGAAGTCTTTTCTCTTTCCTTCTCCCTCTCTTTTTCTATTCTTATCCTAAACCTTTTCCCCAATATGCAATACTTATTTAGAGGAAGGCTACTAAGGGAACTATCAAAGACAAGAACAGAATGTGACCATGTGACTTTATGTATGAAGATGGAAGAGGCTAAAAGTTCTCAGTTTTCCGTAGCATTTCCTTTTAGGATTTTGTTGTTGTGATGATGGTTGCTGGTAATGACTATCTAAGTGTCCATTCCATTCTCCTTTTGCTGCAGAAGCTGGAAAATTAAAATTATCTGCATTAACAGCTAGGATTCTGAATGCAAATTTGAATCAATCAATTATATGCATTCAAGTGAGGTTTGAAAATAGCAAAGGGAGTTATGTTGCTGCTCTTTTGATTATTTTCTCATCACGGAGTGGTGAATATATAGTCTACCTCCCACAGGCCTGCCTGGTGGGGGCAGAAGTTATGTCTGCGGCTCTCTGTGGTTCAAAACCTCACCAGAGTTCCACAGAGGAGCTTGAGAAGTGAGCAAAAGCTCTTAGCTGTAAGCTGACATTGAACTGAACACGTTTCTTCTTAACTACTAGGTGGAAACTATTGCAGTTATAACAGGTGGCTGCACAAAGCATATTTGATTTGCCATAGGGATTCTGCACACTTCCCTCTTCTCTTTCTACCTCAGGAAAACATTGTCCTCTTTTGTGCTACTCCTTCCCTCATACATGTTGTTTCACTTCTTTGGTTTACTAGACTCTGTGCTCCTTGAGGGCATGAGTCAGGATTTTTTATATATTCGTATCCATGGTACTGTGCTGGACATGTCATGGAACTCACAAATAATTTTTGAGTGAGTGAATGAATGAATTAATGAATAACAAGCATGAGAATTTTTTGGATTAGACCATTCTTCAAACTACCTGCAGTTCTGCCTTCAAAAAGACGTATTATGTTTTTCTGTCATTTCTAAGAAAGCCTAAGTCTTCAAATCCTCTAGGGGGGAGGAAATGTATTTAAAAATAGATATTACAGTATACATTACGTAGCCAACCTGGAAAGAAATAAGAAATGTAGTAATTTTCTTCAGCGCATATCTATTAATTTGTTGAGGTTATGGCAAGGTGTGGGTCACTACCAGAAAACAATTGCAGACTTTGGAAATGTAGATTCTTGGTTAGTTTTTAGTACTGGATTTGTACATTTTACCTTCCTGCAGGAATTTTATTTACTTTTTGACTATGTATTTAATGCAGAACTTATTCTTGTGGTCTAAATTCATTTATGTTCCTATTTTCAAAGGTGATTTAAATTCAGAACTAAAGATTGAATAGGGCCAAAGAGTTGCAAATTCATGTGACTCATCACTATTTCTTGTTTATGACATATTCCCCTTCACAGCCTTGTGAACCTGAACTTATACAGGCTATAGCATAAAAGCCAAATTAATATTAAGTGTTTGATCTCTGCATGTCTCATTTTGTGGCTCAAGAAACTGAAGCAGTTAAGCTATATATTCTGCATAGAGACCAGAAAGCATAACACCTTCAAAGGAATATACATGTATATAAAAATGTGTATTCCTATGTGAAAACATTCCATATTCCATGAGAGCAATCCCATCATTATTCAAACGGGAAAATGGCTCAGGACTTAATGATTACTGCTTGAATAAGCAATATAAATTCATTTCATACCTTATTTTTTGGCATCTTTCCTAGAGAACAATAGGAAAACTTAGATTTATGAGTTATATCATGTCTGTTTTATTATTTTTTTCCTACCAAATATGCTATAAGTTTCCCCAGTTCAAACAAGCCTGGACATGAAACTCACATTATTGATAATAAGAAACTGTCTCTGTCTCTCTGCATAATTACAAATCAAAAGAAATCCAGAAACTAATTTGTTCCTAACCAATTTCAGAAGATCTCAGGGACATTGTCACACTTACCCTCCAACACTCTCCTCTTATATATTTGTATATGCTGTTTAAAATGACTGCTCTGAAGTGGGTAGCTCAGTGTTAATCTCCCCTTCATATATCACACGTTTTAAAAAGGATATTTTAGTGATATAGAAAAAGACACAGGTTTTAAAAATCTCTGTGTACAATATTTTAGGTGAGTTCCTGGGGAGAGTTAGGGTCTTAGGCCACAGATGAAATCTTTACAGGTATCTCTCTGCTAACCATTTGCTTTTGGACAAAGCATGCAGATCCTGAGTCCCTTTTCCCTTTTGGTAAAAATATCATGGCCCATTCTGAAAATGGATGGCTGGAGAGCCTGCCTTAAGGGCATTCAACCATGAGGTGAGTTTTCTGTGGGGGGATAGCTGACACCAAGTATGGGTGCCTCTATTTCATCTGAGAATGCATTCATAAATTACTCATGTGAAAAATGACCTGTTTTCTGCCCATATAACTGTTGACAATCTCTTTGTAATTTAACTAGAATATTAATGAAAAAATATCCCAATACGTACATGTTCATTTTGTTACTTAAGGTTGTATTTACTTACATGATGATTGTGTGATTAGGTGACTTTTTCAGTCTTCATAAATCTAGCTCAACAGAAGATTTTTTTCCCTTTCATATGTTCTAAAAAATAACTCTTTATTGTGGGTTCAAGAAATTCAGCTAGGCTTAAGGAGGTATAAATGGATATTAACAGTCTATGTGCTATACAACTTTAGCTCAATAAGCAAAATGCACATGAAAAGGATTGAGGTTAATAAGACTCTGTGGCTTAATAGAGATATAATATAGATATTACACTATCTAAGTGGAACAGAGCTCCTGATTTCCAGTGGAAATTCTTACATCAGTGTACTGCTTTTTAATGATTAGATATTTTGGTAGGTAAAATACTTCTGCCTTCTTTAAAGAAGAAAGGCGACTTGTTTGTAACTAGGAAGTAAAGTTCAAAGTCATAAGATGCCTTCCCTTAACTATGGTAAGAAAGCTTGAACACATTTTTTTGTCTTGAATTAAATGTTTATTGATTTTCTCATTTTAACTCAGATGCCAACTGTGTTTAAAAGTACTTTTTTCCCCCTGCATATGTGGAAGCCTTCAATTCATCCACATTTTATTTGTATATGTACTGAGAATTGGGGTGCATGTTATTGGGCACAAAGCATGGGAATTTTGAGCTAGATGCAATCTTTGTGGTCATTTGACTCAATCTCATCATTTTACAGCTCAAAAAAATTGATGCTGAGATGGAATATGATATATCTTCAAGGTTACAGCGAGGTTCATAGCAAAACTTAAATTTGAACTCAGATCTGTGACATCTCAATCACCCATACTCTTTCTTGTGCTGTGTTCTACCCAAAGTGAAGCAAATATGTCAGTTCATATACATAAGTGAATAATGCTGAGTAAGTAATTTTATTAGAATTTACTCAAAGCTACTCTCCTGGAATTTTTACTACTATCCTTACAGTTTTAGGATATGGACAGAGTTGGATAGTTTAAGATGTGGGCACAGTTGAAACTCATGATTCATTGTCAGAACTGTAAAGTTTGAGAAAAAAAATACATACATAAAAATTGAATCATTGTTTTATGAATGAAAAGTGTCAGAATGAGGAAACAGAAAAAGTATAAAAAGTGTGCTTTGTGCTGAAGGATTTGGGGAACCACTTTGGTTTGCAGGATTATCAAACTTTTACACATAAAATTTAAAAGCAATTAATAATTCATTAAGTCTGTTTTTATATATTCTCAACTTCAAATATTTTTGTGCTTTCTTAGAGGTAGGTAGTCTTCAGAATGTAGCAGTTGAATAGAAAATGACTGAGTCCAAAGTGGGAAGAAAAAAAAAATGGTATTGCATGTTTTTAATAACATGGGACAATATGGTACTTACGGAAAAGTTGCAACATATATGAATCTTAAATATTTCCTGCCTCAGGTTAATCAATGTATTATTTCTGCATTCAAAAATAAACTACCCAGCTCATTCTTTGCCCTCTGGCTTTATTTTGATTTCTACCTTTTTTTCTTTCCCCACAACACTTTTGCTTCAGTACTTTTTGCTCTAAGAGATGCTAATCAAATGTATAGGGTATTTCAAGTGATTAACATTGGAAAAGCAATTAACTGCCTAGAAATAAATGCCACCATCTTTTGTATGCAAAGAAGACAGTGCACCAACTGTGGAATTTAGTCAATGGCAGAAAACTAAGAGATGAGCATAATTCTCCCAACTTAACATGGCCCATAGTTGTCTAATTTAATGTAATATTTCTGTGCCCAACTAATGATTATGGTGATGATGTTGGAAAATAAATTTTCAATTTGTGTGTGTTCTATCTACTAAAGATTGAATGTAGGCTAATGTCACTTATGATTACAGAATCCCTATTTGAATATTTAGTTACTCTGGTTCTGTTTACAGCTCTACCATTGACAGCTGCACATTGAACATCCTGAAACATGTCAGTCTTTAGAAATGCTTGCTGAAGATGATCCACTGATCAGATATGCTAAAAGGGGGCATTTTACACACAAGTATGAACTTCAAATCTTTATCTCATATTGAAATGCACAATGAGTAGACTATATTGAGGATTCTAAGTTTTTAGAGAACTGAATTTATTTGTCACCATATGAATAATTGTCTGACTTTGCCAATGATTATTCCACTTTAAACGTTTCAATCTTTGTTGAGATCTCTACATGAAAAGAAGTTCTAAGAAATAAGTATATGAGTTTATTCATCTTTGAGGATTTATTTTCAATCTACAGACGCAAAGGAACTAACATCAGGCTATTGCTATTAACTTTTTAGAAATACTACCCAAGCAGTAAGATTTCCTAACCTTGCAGGCTAATAAAATGTTTTAATGTATCAGAATCAGCAGAGCATGTGGGCGGATAAGTCACTGAGCTAATTAGTCATCCCTCTCCCAAGCGCTGTGTATGACTTAGTGGAGTGTGTTTAGCATTACAAGTAAATCAACATTGTTGCAGCAGGGAAGCATCATTTCTGAGTCATTTCCATAACTCTGCCACCTTGACTTTCCAATAAAATCTTCCAAGTTTATGATGCTTACAGCTTGTAAAAACAGAATGTAGCAGGAAGGAAAATTGATGCCGCAGATAATCATATGATAACCATAATACACTAACTTTAAGAATCAGAATGGATTCCTGAGTAATGAATATGAAGATGTGAATATGTCAGTTCACATACCTAAATGAACAATGGTGAATATGTCATTTTTATTAGACCTGACCTACAGCTATTTCACTGGTATTTTTGCTTATTTTCTGCCCTTATAGTTTTAGAATGTTGGCACAGTTGAATGGAAAAACAGCAAAATTGATCTACAGCTAGAAGAGGTTGAGGTTGACTTTCAGGCAGGTCCTTCTTTGTAAGGGAGTAACAAAATGAACCTCATGGTTCTCCTTGGAAGAATTCCAAGGAACAGGAAACGTGGTAATAATAAAACAAAAATTTTAAACTTTCTGTATAATTATATTTTTGTGTTTAATTTTCACTTATGCATTTTATAGTCTGTTTTGCAAACATTTCCTCTTTGGTCCCCTGAGTGAGTAAACTCAGACAACTTTAATTTTTTAAATGGAAAACGAGATACAGTGAGCCAAAGTCTATTGATAGAGATTATCTTCTTGAAAGTGGCAAAACCCATATACCCAATACATAAATAAAATGAAAAAGGGATTGAAAGATTCCAATAAGGAGAGGTGAAAGATGCAGCTCCAATGATTAACACCTTCTGTGTCTCTCCTTCTCAATTCTTTCTGTCCTTCATCTTTTAAATAAGACAAACCTCTCTGATCCCAAAACTCTTTTCCTTGACTCTATTTTCCCCCACCATTCTATTCTTTCTTTCTCTTCAATTCCAACACCTGAAAGGAACAAACAACCATCACTTTCTCACCAACAATTCCCTTTGTAAACATTTGCAATCTGGCTCCTTATTCTCACTATGGAGAAATTGCTCTCTTGTTATTCACCAAAGTTTATCCTTAACTCCAATATTTGGTTCTCTGCAATTCCTCATCCATCCTTGAGCTCTCTGCAGCATTTAGAACTCTTGAACATTTGCTGACTTAAACTCTCTCCCCTCTCTTGAGTTCAATGACAACTGCAGGCACCTGGAATAAAGAGCATTTCTCAGACCCTACTTCTGCCTCCCCCTCTTCCAGGTCTTTAAAAAAGCCTTGTTTAAGTTTCTTTCTTTAGATGTCTTTCTGGTTTGTCAATATCATGTATTCCTATGAGCTCAAATATTACCTTGCTGGGTTATTCCCAATTTCCTTCCTCAACTTCACTTTGCTTTTGAGTGACAGACCCATATTTCCAATTACCTGTTAGACATTTTCATATAAACTCAGTTTAACTAAACCTGGACTTATCTCATTCTTTAAGACCATCTCAATTATTGTGGCACTATGCACCACCCCTAGATCAAAACCAAACAAAGCAAAAATTAAACAAAAATAAGAATGTTGTTGACACAAATAAGTACTTCATTCCAAGCTTGCATTATTTCTTTTTGATTCTCTTTCTACCCTCTCATCTGTTTTTTTTTTTTTTTCTTTCATACCATTTTCACTATTTCTTCCCTATCTCAGTTCTAATACTTAGAACTAATGAACTTCTTTGGTTAGGTTTATTCCTAGGTATTTTATGAGTCTTGGTGCCATTGTGAATGGGATCAGTTTCTTTATTTGTCTTTCTGTTGCTTCATTATTAGTGTATAAAAATGCAACTGATTTCTGTACATTAATTTTGTATCCTGTGACTTTGCTGAATTCATGTATCAGTTCTAGCAGACTTTTGGTGGTCTATCAGGTTTTCCATGTATAATATCATGTCATCTACATAAAGTGAAAGCTTGACTTCATCTTTGCCAATTTTGATGCCTTTGATTTCCTTTTGTGGTCTGATTGCTGATGCTAGAACTTCCAACACTATGTTAAACAATAGCGGTGAGAGGGGACTATCAAAAGATGTAAAAGATCTGTATGCTGAAAACTATAGAAAGCTTATGAAGGAAATTGAAGAAGATACAAAGAAATGGAAAAACTTTCCATGCTCATGGATTGGAAGAATAAATATTGTTAAAATGTCAATACTACCCAAAGCAATCTACACATTCAATGCAATCCCAATCAAAATTGCACCAGCATTCTTCTCAAAGCTAGAACAAGCAATCCTAGATTCGTGTGGAACCACAAAAGACCCCCAAGGAGCCAAAGTAATATTGAAGGAGAAGACCAAAGTGAGAGGCATCACAATCCCAGACTTTAGCCTCTATTATAAAGCTGTAATCATCAAAACTTTATGGCATTGGCACAAAAACAGACACATAGACCAATTGAATAGAAGAGAGACTCCAGAATTGGTCCTGCAAAAGTATGGCCAACTAATCTTTGACAAAGCAGGAAAGAATATCCAATGGAAAAAAGACAGCCTCTTTAACAAATGGTGCTGGGAGAACTGGACACCAACATGCAGAAGGATGAAACTAGACCACTTCCTCACACCATTCACAAAAATAAACTCAAAATGGATAAAAGACCTGAATGTGATACAGGAAACCATCAAAACCCTAGAGGAGAAAGCAGGAAAAAACCTCTCTCACCTCAGCCGCAGCAACTTTGTACTTGACACATCTCCAAAGGCAAGGGAATTAAAAACAAAAATGAATTATTGTAACCTCATGAAGATAAAATCTTCTGCACTGCAAAGGAAACAACCAACAAAACTAAAAGGCAGCTGATGGAATGAGAGAAGATATTTACAAATGACATATCAGACAAAGGGCTAGTATCCAAAATCTATAAAGAACTCACCAAATTCCACACCTGAAAAACGAATAATCCAGTGAAGAAATGGGCAGAAAACATGAATAGACCTTTCTCTAAAGAAGACATCCAGATGCCCAACAGGCACATGAATAGATGCTCAATGTCATTCCTCATCAGGAAAATACAAATCAAAACCACACTGAGATATCAACTCATGCCAGTCAGAATGGCTAAAATGAGCAAACCAGGAGAATATAGATGCTGAGAGGATGTGGAGAAATGGGAACCCTCTTGCACTGTTGGTGGGAATGTAAACTGGTGCAGCTGCTCTGGAAAACAGTGTGGAGGTTCCTCAAAAAATTAAAAATATATCTACCCTATGACCCAGCAATAGCACTGCTAGGAATTTACCCAAGGGATACAGGAGTGCTGATGCATAGGGGCACTTGTACCCCAGTGTTTATAGCAACACTTTCAACAATAGCAAAATTATGGAAAGAGCCTTAATGTCCATCAACTGAGGAATGGATAAAGAAATTGTGGTTTATATACACAATGGAATACTACTTGGCAATGAGAAAGAATGAAATATGGCCTTTTGTAGCAACGTGGAGGGAACTGGAGAGTGCTATGTTAAGCGAAATAAGTCAGACAGAGAAAGACAGATACCATATGTTTTCACTCTTATGTGGATCCTGAGAAACTTAACAGAAGACCATGGGGGAGGGGAAGGAGACAAAAAAAAGTTAGAGAGGGAGGGAGGCAAACCATAAGAGACTCTTAAAAACTGAGAATAAACTGAGGGTTGATGGGGGGTGGGAGGGAGGGGAAAGGGGGTATGGGTATTGAGGAGGGCACTTGTTGGGATGAGCACTGCGTGCTGTCTTTTACAAAAAAAAGCAATGAATTCCTCTGTTGCTTCAGTTTTTAACTATTGAAAGGGATTTGTATTAGCATAGTATATTTTACCACTGTTATGAGATTAAATAACTTGATACACAAAGAACAGTTAAGCCAAAGTCTGGCACAAAGGAATCACTTAATGTCCACTTTTGCCACTGCCATGACTACTGTTACTATTACTACTACAATCAAGGTCACCTACATAATTTGTGGAGCCCATTGAAAAATGAAAGTGTGAGGTCTATTGTTCAACAAGCAGGAAAAAATGTTTAAATCAGGTTGTATTACTTTTTCTGATTCTAACCACATTTCCAAGGTCAGTGTCTGTTCTAGAGAGTGACCAAGTTAGTGTCAAAGAGAAATTCAGCAGACACTGGTTAAAATTTGCAAGACAGGGGTACCTGGGTGGCTCAGTCAGTTAAGAATCTAACTCTTGATTTTGACTCAGGTCATGATCTCACAGATTATGAGATCAATCCTGGCACCAGTCTCTGTGCTGACAGCCTAGCATCAGAATCTACTTGGGATTTTCTCTCTCCCTTGCTCTGTCTCTGAGCCTCTCCCACTTGTGTGTGTGTGCATGCACTTTCTATCTCTCTCAAAATAAATAAATAAACATTTAAAAAAAGAAAAACTTTAGAAGTTGGAAGAAAGGGGCACCTGGGTGGGTCAGTCCATTAAGCATATGACTTCGGGTCAGGTTGCAACCTAGTGCCTTGTTGGTTCAGCTCTGTGTTTGGGCTCTGTGCTGACATCTCAGAGCCTGGAGCTTGCTTTGGATTCTGTGTATCCCTCTCTATCTGACCTTCTCCCACTCATGCTCTCTCTCTGTCTCAAAAATAAACATTAAAAAATAAAAATAATAAAAGTTGCAAGACAGATTTTATTCAGACTACTGCAGTAGGAGAGAGATATTTCAGTATAATCTGGGTTCAACTCCACCAAAATGTAATATAGGAGGTTTTTAAATGCAAGAATGCACTAAATTTAGGAAAAGTACTGAATTGCATTAAAGGGGCTTGGCCAATGTGACTAGGCCATCGTAGTTTGTTAATTGGCAGTTACCTGGGGGAGAAACAAACTTTTTATATCTTTAGAACAGGAGATAGTTTTGCAAATTAGAGAAGGTGCCCACCAAAGTTAGGCTTACTGTCCCAAGGGAACTGGGAAATAGGACAGCCATCTCCCTGGATGTTTGCATTTTATTT
The DNA here is from genome assembly GCF_046562875.1 of Panthera onca. Taxonomy (NCBI): domain Eukaryota; kingdom Metazoa; phylum Chordata; class Mammalia; order Carnivora; family Felidae; genus Panthera; species Panthera onca. The sequence continues at coordinate 29,723,524 of NC_138342.1, read as the reverse complement.
ATTTATTTATTTATTTTGAGAGAGACAGAGATAACACAAGTGGGGTAGGGGCAGAGAGAGGGAGAGAGAGAGAGACAATTCCAAGCAGGCTGTGCCCTGCCAGCACAGAGCCTGAAGCAGGGCTTGAACCCATGAAACTGTGAGATTATGACCTGAGTTGAAAACAGCGTCAGATGCTTAACTGACTGAGTGTCCCTGGATATTTGCATTTTCAAGCAATGGCCCCCAGTTATTCAAGGAGACAATTTTGAGTGGTAGAAGACTTACACCTCAAAGGGACAGTGAAATAATTTATAAGTAACTCCTGTAAGAAAAAATAGAGGTCAGGGGCCTAGGTCTGGTTGGAATAAAGAGTAAATTCCTTTGTCAGCTGTATTAGATTTTTCCAGAGAAACAGAACCAAATGAGATACACACATACATGTAAACACATACTCAATTATATGTGATTTATTATAAGCAATCAGCTCACATGGTTATAAAGGCTGAGAAGTCCCAAGATCTGCAGCCTGCAAGGTGGATGTAGGAGAGCCATAATGTAGTTCCAGTCTGTATCTAAAGACCTGAGAACCAAGAGAATCAATGGTTTAAGTTCTAGCCTACAGCTAACAGACTCAAGACCTGAAAAGAGCCAAAACATTTCAGTTTGAGTTTGAAAGTCAGGGAGAGATCAATGTTCCAGGTCAAGGCAGTCAGTCAGGAGGAATTTCCTCTTATTCCTGGGAGGGTGAGCTTTTTTTCTATTCATGCCTTTAGTTGATTAGATGAGGACACCTTCACATTAGGAAGAGCAATTTTCTTTTTTTTTTTTTTTTTAAGTTTACTTTGTTTTGTTTTGTTTTGAGAGAGAGAGAGACAAAGCATGAGCGAGGGAGGGGTAGAGAGAGAGGGAGATGGAGAATCTGAAGCAGGCTCCAGACTCTGAGCTGTCAGCACAGAGCCTAATGTGGGGCTCGAACTCACAAAGCGTGAGATCATGATCGGAGCTGAAGTCCGACACTGAAAGAACAATTTTCTCTACTCAATCAAAAGTTAATTTCATTCTAAAACAACCTCACCGACAGTAATGCCCCACCAACACCATTGGTATACCGTGGCCCAGTCACGTTGACTTACGAAATTAACCATTACAACATTGTTGGGCTTTCTCAAGTAGACATTTTAAGAGGGTGGAGGTGGTGGCTGTGATTATCCTAGGAACATGGTCTTGGGTCAATAGAAGGTATGCTAGAGTTTGGCCAATTCTCTTAGCATGGGAGGTTGGATGGTGTCCTTTGTGCTAAAAGTTTTATGGTTCTCATCAGTCAACTGGCATTCTTATTATATAATCTCTTTTAGGAGAGTTTCATGAGATTTACTTGGTAATGTTTTAAGCCACTTTAGGATTCTAGGTAATTTTAAATAAGGATTGGTTATGATAAAAATAATAAGATAATTATATTGATTTGTATACCCATTGTAGAATTGTGAGTTTTAAAGTTGAACTGCTTTCTGGGTTTTGAAGAACTATAGATTCAGCTCATGATTTTTATATTCAAATTGCTGCCTCGTGACGTCTTTACTCACACCTTACCACGTACATGATTTTAGGTACTTTGAAAATATGGGCACAATGAACTCAGTAATACAGGACTGTAATTTCAGAAAACATTCTTCTGGCAAAGTAAATAGAGCCAGTTTTATGTCATCTGTAGTTTCTGCTTTAAAAATCAATGTTCTTCAATTTACTATTATTACCTACTGGGATCTTGTTATAGAATTTTACCACTATAATTAAATGAATAATGAGTATAGTAAATATTTAGTGTACACATGCCAGCAGGTACTATGGAAAACAAGTTTTCTCTCATCTTACATGCATACCTCCTAACCAAGAGTCCTTCTTAATTTGAAAGCCCGTTTTTCAAGTGTGAATACTTCTAAATGAATCCTCAGACTTTGGGAAAAATATTTAAGCTGTGTATCTAGTATTTATTTCACCTACTTCATATTCCCTAAAGTATCTATTGTTGAGTTTTCTAAAAATGTCTTGCATGATAGAAAGCAATTAGCCAATACAACCTCCAAGGAAAGTCATCCTCAATATTTTGTTTTATGTTCTCTCTTTCAGATAGTCAAGCTTTTAATATTTTAACCTATACCTATAGGATCAAGATTATTTATATAGCAGCCTATGTTTCTATTTACAGGGGATAATAGTTAGGTCATGGTAAATAGTCTAATTCCAGTATTTCAGACATGTTTTTAAGTTTTTATTTACTTGACTTTATTTAATTATTCAACAAATATTTATTGAGTTCCTATTATGAGCTATAAATATATATATACAGTGTCTTCTGGTAGCAGAGAATATAGCTTCATCCACATAGATCTTTTACTTCAGTAGATGAAGACAGAGAGTAGTCAAATAAGTAAAATCTAGGGTAAGTAATAAGTATTATAAGAAGAAAATAGGAGGACTGATAGAGAAGAGACTTGGTCAGCTTACCATTTTTAATACATGAACAGAGAAAGTTTCACTCCTAGGGTGACATTTTGGAAAAGAATTATGAAAAATGAAGCAGCAATCTTTAAGGAAATCTAGGAGAAGAGGATTCTATTTTGTTCAATATAATTTATTGTCCAACTGGCTTCCATACAACACCCAGTGCTCATCCCAACAAGTGCCCTCCTCAATGCCCATCACCCACTTGCCCTTCTCCCCCACCCCCCATCAAACCTCAGTTTGTTCTCTGTATTTAAGAGTCTCTTATGGTTTGCCTCCTTCCCTCTCTGTTTGTAACATTTTTTCCCCCTTCTCAAGATCCACATATGAGTGAAAACATATGATATCTGTCTTTCTCTGCCTGACTTATTTCACTTAGCATAATACCCTCCAGTTCCATCCACGTTGTTGCAAATGGCCAGATTTCATTCTTTCTCATTGCCAGGTAGTATCCCATTGTATATATAAACCGCATCTTTATCCATTCCTCAGTTGATGGACATTAAGGCTCTTTCCACAATTTGACTATTGTTGAATGTGCTGCTATAAAGATTGGGGTACTTGTGCCCCTATGCATCAGCACTCCTGTATTCCTTAGATAAATCCCTAGCAGTGCTATTGCTGGGTCAAAGGGTAGTTCTATTTTTAATTTTTGAGTAATCTCCACACTGTTTTCCAGAGCGACTGCACCAGTTTGCATTCCCACCAACAATGTAAGAGTGTTCCCGTTTCTCCACATCCTGTCAGCATCTATAGTCTCCTGATTTGTTCATTTTAGCCACTCTGATTGGTATGAGGTGCTATCTCAGTGTGGTTTTGATTTGTATTTCCCTGATGAGGAGTGACGTGGAGCATTATTTCATGTGTCTGTTGGCCATCTGGGTGTCTTCTTTGGAAAAGTGTCTATTCATGTCTTCTGCCCATTTCTTCACTGGATTATCTGTTTTTCTGGTGTGGAGTTTGGTGAGCTCTTTATAGATTTTGGATACTAGCCTTTTATCCAATATGTCATTTGCAAATATCTTCTCTCATTCCGTCAGCTGCCTTTCAGTTTTGTTGATTGTTTCCTTTGCAGTGCAGAAGCTTTTTATCTTGATGAGGTTCCAATAGTTCCTTTTTGCTTTTAATTCTCTTGCCTTTAGAAATGTGTTGGGTAAGAAATTGCTGTGGCTGCAGGTTGCTGAAATTGTTGCGCTGAGGTTGTTGCCTGCTTTCTCCTCTAGGGTTTTGATGGTTTCTTGTCTCACATTCAGGTCTTTCATCCATTTTGAATTCATTTTTGTGTATAGTGTAAGAAAATGGTCTAGTTTCATTCTTCTGCATGTTGTTGTCCAGTTTTCCCGGCATCATTTGCTAAAGAGAATGTCTTTTTTTTTCCACTGGATACTCTTTCCTCCTTTGTCAAAGATTAGTTGGCTTTACATTTGTGGATCCAATTCTGGGTTCTCTATTCTATTCCATTGGTCTATCTGTTTTTGTGCCAATACCATACTGTCCTGATGATTATAGCTTTGTACTAGAGGCTAAAGTCTGGGATTGTTATGCCTAAGAGAAGAGGATTCTAAGCACAGCTTTACAGCACGTGTGAGTGTCCTGAGGCATAAGTAAACTTAGCGTGTTGGAGAAATCGCAAGGAGGCTAGTGTGACTGGAGCAGAGTGAACCATTGCCAAATGGTAAGAAATGAGCTCTTAGTGAGGTAATGGGGGCAAGATCACATAGGGCTTTGTGTAACATTATTAAGATACTGCCTTTAACTTTGAATATAAAGTCATTTAAGTATTTTGTTCAGACCAGTGACATATATGGCTTACATTTTTGAAAAATTCCCCTCATGACTGTGTTTGAGAATAGGCTACAGGAAGGCGATTCTGCAAGTATAAAAATGAATTATATGCTATTGAGATAATGTTGGCTTGGACAAGGGTGCTAACCGCAAAGTTGCTAAATGACTTGATGCTTGTTTTAGTTTGAGGCTAGAACTAATAAGGATGGTGATATCTCAACAGCTGAGAAATAGAAGGGTCACGAATGAGTCCAAGACTTTTGTCCTTGAAAACTGGAAAAATACAGTTGCCATTTTCTAAGAGTAGAAAAGGCAATATCGTATGTCCAACGTGTTCTATATTGGGCATCATAAGTTTGAAATTCTATTATTAATCTGAGTGGAAATGTACACTAGGTCGTTGGTTACATAGGCTGACAAAATCCTACCTGGATGCATACTTTAAGAAGTTGTCAGCATATCAATGGTATTTAGAACAAAAAGTCGCCATGAATCACCAGAGGAGTGGTGTAGTTAGAAAAGAGATCCATGGATTAACAGCTGAGGCCCTCCTACTGTTTACAGGTTGAAGATATAAGTAGAATCTGGCACAGTGGGCTGCAGATAGTAAATTAAAAGATTGTTCTGAGAGCCCAGTGAAGAAATTCTTTCAAGGATGAGCAAATGACCAGTGAAAATTGGCAATGAGATTTAGCAATGTAGAAATTGTTGGTAATTTCAACAAAAGCAGTTTCAGTGGAAAAATGGGGTGAAAGTCTGAACAAAGTTGGTTCAAAAGAAAATGAGAAGAGAGTCATAAGATCTAGTAAGCATGAAAAGTCCTGAGGTGTTGAGGTATGGTATTATTAAAAGGGACTAGTATTATGCTAAGTGAAATAAGTCAGTCAGAGAAAGACAAATACCATATGATTTCACCCATATGTGAAATTTAAGAAAGAAAACAAATGACCAAAGGGGAAAAAAGAGAGACAGAAGCAAATCAAGAAACAGACTCTTGATTACAGAGGACAAACTGATGGTTATCAGAGGGGAGATGGGTGGGGGGGATGGGTCAAACATATGATGGGGATTAAGGAGGGCACTTGTGATGAACACTGGGTCACTAAATTGTACACCTGAAACAAATATTACACTGTGTGTTAACTAAATGGAATTTAAATAAAAAATTAAAAGGGACCAGTGCTGTGGGATCAAGACTTCATGGAAAAATGGGGAAAATGGTAGCATGTGATTTGAATTGACATAGGAAGAGTTTGCATTTATGTTTATACATAGAAAAGAGCATTCCATAGGAAAACTAATATCATTTAGAAAGTTATTCAGATAACAATTTTATCATGATCAGTGTTAGCTGGACAGAATAAAGAAAACAGTCACTGTAGAGAAGTCAGGATATGGGCCTGAAAAGCAATGGAGACTGAATATCTTTACTTCTGGAAAGCTTGAATCTAAAAATTAAGAAGGTATTTTGTGCCTTCAATTTGTTTTATTTTATTATTATTTTTATCTTTTGAGAAAACACTCACAGGGAAGGGGCTGAGGGAGAGGGAGAGAGAGAGAATCCCAAGCTGACAGTGCAGAGCCCAACTCGGGGGTCAATTTCATGATCATGAGACTTAACTGACTGAGCCACCCAGATGCCCCAGATGTACCTTAAATTTAATGTTTTCCTTTCAATATTTATTTTTGAGAGACAGAACATGAGTGGGGGAGGAGCAGAGAGAAAGAGAGACACAGAATCTGAAGCAGGCTCCAGGCTCTGAGCTGTCAGCACAGAGCCCGACAGGGGGCCCGAACCCATGAACTGTGAGATCATGACCTGAGCTGAAGTCAGACGTTTAACTGACTGAGCCACCCAGATGCCCCTTAATGTGCCTTAAATTTAAATGGTTACTTTTCTAAGCAAACATACATGTGTCATCTTGTTTTATATTCTCAACGATATTGTTAGTAAGTGAAAGGTATTATACTCTCATACTGAGGTAAGAAATTTTCCCCAAAGTTAAGAGGCTTGACTTAACCTAACAATTTTTACTTTCACATAATATGCTAATGTCACAGCAGAGATTAGAACACTTAACTTGCCACTCTTAAAAGAAGATACATATTGTAGGAAGAGGACTAGTAAAAACAATAACCAGTCATTTAAAATATGAAAGTGAGCAAATAAATAAATAAATAAATAAATAAATAAATAAAACCTATGCAAGTGTTGGAGGGGGTCATGGAGAGGATGTGACCGCAGGTTGACCTTTGAGCTGGATCTGGGGGGATTGGCAGCTCCCTCCTCCCTCCTCTTAGGAATGTACACTCCGCTTGCCTTCCTCCTGAGCCAAGGTCCTCTGCCTAAGGGCAGGGCCTTGAGTTAGTAACATGTTGTTGGGACCATGTGAATGGTATATGTGACTTGCCCAATTTAGGCCCTCTGTATAAACTTTTAAGATTTTGGCATGTGGGTGCAAGCGGCTCATTTTGCGATCCCGGGGACAAGCGTCCTATGTAAGTTCCCTTGCTTATTAACCCTGCCTACCTACCAATCTGGTCTTTCCCTGCCCTTCATGTTCAGAAGCCCATTTCAGATTTCACCCAGGAGGCTCCTGAGGTTTTGAACCAACAGCAAGAGCTAAGTTGAATAATACAGTAAAATGAATTTATAGTAAAATATAGTTTAGTTTTATGTAGGAAAATTACGTCATAAATAGAAAAATCAAGGGAGATTTGTACCAGATGGTTTCTAGAATCATAGATAGAGCCGAAGCATCTCAGAAAATAACCTAAGATGAAATTAGTTTGAGAACTTTGACAGGGAGCTAATTATTGAATAAACTCTGTATTATCTATTGTAGAAAGGGAATTGCTGTCCTTGTTAAACAGATTTTTTAATTAATAAGGAATTATCACATACACTATATAGGGGACTACCAATTTTCCAAAGAATTAGAAAACAATAGAATGTACTTAACACTAAATTAAATCAACGCAATTTAATCATTTTAATGACTGTAGAGTTTGGGAGAAATACTTTATGGCAGCAGTTTAGAATGTGGCACAAATACAACGTATACAGGGAAAAAAATAGGTTTTGATTAGATTATTTTGGGTGGGGAGTGAATAACACTAAGGTCCAGATCATAGAAATGTATGGACATGGCAAGTGTTTGTTATATAACACAAGAGGATTAGTGATGAATTAATTAAAACCATTCATTGATTCATTCATCTGATATTTATTGACAGCATGCAGAAAGGTTGGCATTGAACGGAATCATGATTGGTAGGAATGATACTAAGAATATTTTCTATCTCAAGAAGTTGATAGTGTAGTTCAGAAGGCAGGAAAATAAGGAAATACGTATGATAAGTGTTTATGTTTGATGGTAAAGAAGCACAGAAAAGAGCTACTCAACTTAGTGTTAGGTTGGAAAAAAATAAAAGAGGAATTTTTAGATAAACTCACATTGCTAAGTTTGAAATCCTGGGTTTTCTTGACATTGTATCTATCATGCACACAAAAGCGTATTTAATTGGAAGAGACACAAGTGCATGCAGTTGAGTAAAGAATTAGAGCTGCTACTCGTTCAGACTACTTAAATGTCTACGAGAGGACAATCCTTTCTGCAAATCTGTTGGTGATAACTGAAAAGTTGTTGGGAACTAGTTTTCACTGAGTTAGTAATGTCAAGAGTAATTCACTTTTTACTTAAAGAAGTAAAGTGTTTACATGCAACTCTGGTCTCTTTATGAAAGGCCTCTAGGAATTGAAGTTACCTGAAAATTGCATAAGAACTCATACAATGATTTCATATGTCAGTAAACAAAGATATGTGGGCAAAAGGATTTAAGCCCTCATTTGTTAATCCATGACCATGACCCATGTATCATCCAAGGTCCAGTCAGGATATAGAAGTTACAACAGTTTTTGTTGTCGTTTTTGTTTTTGATTGGAAGATTTAATAAAAAGCTTTGCTACCAGTTTTGGAGGACTGAAAAGCAGAAAGGAAACAGTAAGTCATTAGAGAGAGTAGCTACTGAAAAATAAGTCCATCCCAAGGCTGGGACAATTAAATTTTCAAATTATTAATACTTCAGAGATAGATGAGGGAATCTGCAGAGCTGAAACTCAGGTGTCTGAAAATCAGAAGTCTAAGGAGGAGTCACTGCTCACTCTGTGAAGCTGACATGTCTGAGAAGGTGTGATGAGGTTGGTTCAGAAGGTGTTGGAAAAGAAACCAGCCACTGCTACTGAAATGAAATATCACTGTCAGGGTGAAAAATTGTGGCCGTGGTGACTGAGTGCAGCAAGAAGAGAACACAGGAACAGGAAACACACAGGAAGGAGTGAGCCTCTTTTTTTCCCTACGTCTTCCAGTGCTTTTCTAGTATCTTCTATCAGCAGAGACTCACAGAAGCCAGCATAACAAAACAGAAATAGGATGGGCAAGTCCCAGCCCCAGCATCACAAACCAGAGTTTGTGCTGAGTGTCATAACAATAACTGGGACAACAGATGTTAGTACTCAGATACCCTAGGGGTCAACATATTTGAACACACTTTTTCATTAGCCCTATGTACATTAAGTTGCAGGATGAAGGTGGAATTTTATGAAGAATTTGCTTTTGCTCCCATAGAATTGAAAGCGAACGGGGTGCCTAAGTGACTCAGTCAGTTAAGTGTCTGATTCTTGGTTTCAGCTCAGGTCATGATCTCAAGGTTTGTGGGATCAAGCCCCGAGTGGGGTTATGTGCTGATTGTGCGGAGCTTGCTTGAGATTCTCTCTGTTCTTCTTCTTCTTCTCTCTCTCTCTCTCTCAAAATAAATAAATAAGCTTAAAATAATCTTTTTAAAAAAGAAAGTGGATTACGCAGTCAATATATTTATAATTTTTAAAGCCTAGTTTGACAAAAGCTGCAAAATATTGTCTAGTGTCTCAGCTTCAGAACACAGAAAACTCAGTAAGTGGATAGTTCTGTCTTGAAGCCATTTAATTCTTATTTGCTGTTTTATTAAGGATTGGTATTTAATTTTGTTTCTTGGCATTCACTGGAAAGTTTTGCCTGAGTTCAGGATAGTAGAACATAAAATACAAAATATATGTCAAAGCAATACATCACTTTTGTATTTCTTTCCTTTTTTACGTGACCAAAATTTACTTTAATTTTGTGGTAGTCTAATTTCAGTCTTATGCTTTTATCATTTTCTCAAACACCAATCAACAATTAGCCACAGGAAGAAAGAGGTGAAAGAATCTGGTCTTCTGATTATCCCTGTAAAAATCTGAAAAGAGCATGAGACTAGGATAGCCATGAGCTAAACTATTGGCACTCTGACAAAAGCTATAGAAATTACTCAACACAGAAATTCACTCAAGGGTGAAATAACATTTAGAAGAAATTATTTATTTTACTTTATTAATGTTGGTGTTAAATTGTTCAATTGGGCATCAAGTCAAAACTGAGTTTTTTGTTTCTTAAGGGGAAAACGTAGGCAGAAAGGTGATCAAGCGAAACAAGAAGAAATAAGATTTTGTAAAATAAGTAGATTTTAATTGCATCAATTGCTAAAGTGCTACTTTTCCCTCAAGTACTCTAAGTCAAATTTTCATGTGAATCATTGCATAACACCAAAGTTACTTATGCCCTGTTTAGACTCTTGCTTCTAACCCTAACTCTTTGGGATAAATTGGGTAAGTCTATATGTTTTATCTGGCTCTCAAAATGATGTACTGGATTTTTCCTTTGAATCCACAACTTTATTTTCTACCATATGTTTTTTAAAAGTATTATGAAGTTATAGAGTTCTGTGAGTTTTCTGAATTACTCTTTGATAGTATTTATTCCTTGGGGATAACTTAACATTATGTTGGAAATTTATACCTAAGATGAACTGTAATATATATTTTCAATATTAAATACTGAAAAAGACATTTATCTTAATTTCCAAGAAAGAGATGCCATTGAATGTCTTTTTGAATAGTTATTTCTTCATCTTTTTCAAGCCAGCCAAATAAATATTAACATGATTATATTTGGATGAAGTTAGTTAAGTTAATAAATATATTAGGCTTGATTTAAAAGTGAGTAGAATATCAAATGCTAAGATTATGATTTCAATTGAATCTCAAATTTTAAAAGTCTCAACAAAATCTTTAGAATTCTTATTTAAAGTAAAGAATAAGCTATGGCTTTCCAAAATGCTTGCACATGTTCATATATATTGAAAAATGTGAGTAATAGTTTACTTCAAGGTCATAAATAATCATGAAAACAATTATGAGTTATTAATTAGTACTAGTTATCATTTTTTGAAACGTTTATTATTTATTATTAAGAGACAGAGCATGAGCATGGGAGGGGCAGAGAGAGAGAAAGTGGGAGACCCAGAATTTGAAGCAGGCTCCAGGCCCTGAGCTGTCAGCACAGAGCCTGATGCGGGCTCGAACTCCCAAACCGGGAGATCATGACCTGAGCTGAAGTTGGATGCTCAACAAACTGAACCACCCAGGCGCCCCTACTAGTTATCGCTTTTAAGAGACTACTCCATTGTCAGTACTGAACTAGACATTATTTCTCTCTTTATTCCATGTGGGAGAGCTGATAACACTGACTCCATCTTTGGTCCTCCATCTTGTTCTCCCCTCTGGCACAAAGAGGCACCACTTTAGACAACTACTCTGTGACCTCACGTCCATGCCTCTTGCTCCATAAAAGTTGAAGATTAAGGTCCAGATTGAGGCAGAGAATAGGGATGGAAATTCATAGTGCTGTGGATCTTTTGTCCCTCCGCCAGTCTGATTGCCCCTGTCAGGAAGTTACCATGAATAAAATCCTGGGTAAATGGTACAGAGTGGCTTGCTTCATTTTTCATTATTACCGTGTCTTCTCAGTCTAGAGGATACATTACTGACCTTCCTCCATATTCAACAAAGATTTTTTGATTAATTTTATGGATTAGGCATTACATGCAACAACTAAGACCTCAAAGATTAATAAGGGAAATCTCCTACTTTCGAGGTGTTAATATAATGTGATAAACATAGGAGATAGAAAGGGTTTTTAACTTTGTCATTTTTTAAAAAAATTATGAACTCATTTAGTACATATCTATTTTGCCAGGCATTGTGCTAAATGATGGTAATTCAAAGATGAATAGATGCAGACCAAATACTTCCTGGAAAGGAACTTGTAGTATGATGTAGGAGGCAAGAATTAATGATATTAATATGTGAATAAATTTAAAGTTGAACTGTTAAAAAATTTATATGGGGGGTTACATGATACTATGAAAGGGTATGTTGGCATTTCTGTGCCTTTCAAAGAGCTTAGGAAAAGACCTTCATTTTAACTGAGATCTAAAGGATGAAGTAGGGTCTATTGAGGGAGAGAGGAGCCAGCATGTTGGCAAAAAGAGAAGCAGGTATTAAGGCTTTGTGGGGATGGAGTGGGAGGGAGTAGATATATTTTAGGAAAGTGAAAGGAAACAAATGAGATAATTTCAGTAGATAAAATACAAACTGTACAGAATCTTTCAGCGCAAGTTAAGGATTTTGATATTTATCTTACTCAACTAGATGTACTAAGTGGTATTGTATTTTTCATTAAGAAAATAAAAATGTTCTGGCTCCAGTGAAAAATCTGAAGAAAAACCAAGATGAGGACAAGTGTGGCTTGGGGGGGACAATTTAGAAAACTATACTTATTAATATTTGCATTCATTTATTTTTTATTTTTTTAAATTTCTTTATTGATTTTGAGGGAGAGAGAGAGAGGGAGAGAGAGAATCCCAAGAACTCTCCGTGTTGTCAGTGTGGAGCTGGACTCAGGGTTCAATCTCACAAACTGTGAGATCATGACCTGAACCGAAACCAAGAATGGGATGCTCAACCCAGATGCCCCGTAAAATCTACATTCAGTTCAATGTGTGTGTAGATTTCTTCAAGCTAATCCATAAAAATGACCTGCTATTCTAGACACTTAGTAATAATATAAAACTTTTAAAAAGAGCTAAATAAGACTAGTTAAGGCAACTGAAGTCTATTTTATCATAGGGGAAGGAAATAGAACAAACTTTTGGATTTGGGGCTTTTTTTTTTACATATGTGTGATTTTTATACTGGACTCCAAGATCAAAACAATGAGACTTTTCTACCTTACAAATATCTGTTAATTTAATTTAATTTAATTTAATTTAATTTAATTTACTTATTAAAAAAAATAATGTTTATTTATTTTTGAGAAAGAGAGACACAGAGTATGAGCAGGGCAGGGGCAGAGAGAGACACAGAATCTGAAGCAGGCTCCTGGCTCTGAGATGTCAGCACAGAGCCCGATATGGGGCTCAAACCCATGAATCATGAGATCATTACCTGAGCCGAAGTCAGGCACTTGACTGACTGAGCTACCTAGGCGCCCCAATATCTGTTTATTTTATAAAGATTTTTCTTACTGTCCATAGGATTAAGTAACATCTATACAGCTACACATCTCAAATCTATAATCCTCATCGATTCTGCCAGGAAAGGGAGGATAACTGGTAATCATTTGAATTCATAATAATGATGGTGATAGCAATAAAAAATAATAGCTAATACTTAAGTCAAAGAAATACTTCTAAGGAGGAGTATCTCAAAAATCAAAACTCTGAGGCAAAACTTTTTTTGTTATTATTTTGACTTAGAATATGAGGAAATCCAAGCTCAGAAAAGTAACCCACATAAAACTATATAGCTAATAAGAAGAAATTGAATTCATGTCCATATCTGTTTGACTCCAGAACCCACATTTCAAAATCATGCTTTCCCTTATTAGAAAGCATGTGGGGGGGGGGGGGTTATTGTAAATGGTGAGCAAAATTATTTTTTACATTGTTACTTCTCAGCCAACTGGTTTATAGAGATATTAAGTACAATATACAAGGGTTATTTGAGGGAGAGAATAAAAACAAGGAAAACAGAATTTTAATGAATACTGGCAGAATCATACAAAATTAGATATTTTAGATTAACATAAAAGTTTCCATTTTCAACTTCCTCTTCCAAATTTCCAAAAAATGTTTAAAACAATGGAGACAAGTCTTTTTAAAAATCTTCCCCTTCTTTTCTTATAAGAGATGAATAGGAATATAATATTCTCCTTTTTGTTTTTCCATCTGTTCTCCTACTTAAAACTTTCTACAGAATATTTTGTTTCTCTGTAAATACATGAAAGGATCTCTCCATCATTTAATTATGCTTTTTAAAAACTTTTCCTGGCATATAGAAAGAAGTAATAAAAATGAAACTGGGTTTGTTCAGATAGTACAGTGATGATTGCAGAATATTTTAATATCTTTCCTAGAGTGCATTCGACACTACAATTTCTCCTCATTATAACCAGAGTTGGAAGGAACTTATAATGGAAATTGAATGCACTATGTGAGTTTATAAAATATAATGTGAAGATAATACGACATGCTTAGCTGTGACTATGAAGGACTACTTCTGCATTCAATGTTTTAAAAAAATTAAAATAATTTAGTTGATGTAGTCTGATTTTAGTAAGTTTTAGCTATTTTTTTCTCTTTCTTTAAAGCTGCCCTCTGTCTATGGTTAGTCTTAAAAGTTAAGTTTTACATAAAGAGTAAAAAAATAAATAAACTGAGTATATTATCCTTTTAACTTTCTACAAACAAAAGTCTACTCAGATTAAAGAATATCAGTCCCATCTGTTTCCTCTTTAATGATAGTTTCCAACCACTGGAAATATCTGAGCTACGTTCAAGGTTTATTTTAAGTTATGAGCTAATGTGCAAGATAACGACACAGCTTATTTAATGCTGCAAAGAGAGTACATTCCTGTCCCTGGAAAATTATATGTACAAGACCTAGCATTTTATTAACATTCTGGTATATCTCCTAAAGATGTTCATGATATGAAGACATAAAATTCTGTTTTTCCTAATCATTCTTTCTTAAAGCACTCTGAAAAGAAAAATAACATGCTAAAATTGTTTTGTTCTTTGTGGCTCTACTCAGGTTTAGGTTAAACCAAAGTCTGCATAATTTCCTTCATGGTTTGACAATTCTCCCTCTGCTTGATGCAAACCCAGTAGAGCTTTTCTGCAAGATAGAGCCTTGATTTGGGGAAAGCAGTTGCAGAAGGCTGCAAAATGGCAATGAAATGAACAACGCTAACCTCGATTTGTTAATTGAGGTCATTGGTTAGCTTCAGAGAATACTGTATACACAATTAAGCGAGCATTTCACACTGTCCTTGCTTGTTTAACTGGTTTTGAGATATTCTGCCAGACAGAAAATTGATAGGCATGGTAAACATGTTCTAGTTGCCTAATTAACTCAGGTAGTACAATTACTGGTGTTCAATATCTATCAACAAAGCAAAGGTGCTTTAAATGTCATATAAACACTAGAAATAAAGCACAAAGGGATTTCGCACAACTCGCCTTCTGCATGAGAGTTGACTTGTTGTTAATCCTGTCTTGTAATGTGGAAAACTTAACTCAGGGAAAGAAAGACAGAAAGGAGAGACCTTTGATTTTCGATTGCCATTTCTGAGAGTTTAGAGAGGCATTTTAGAGGGTGTTTCCCAGCTTTATGAAACCTTATGCTAACTTGAAATACTAAAATATTGATCAAATAATTCCACTGAAATGATACCACCAGAAATTCTCCTCTTCCATGGTCTCTCCTGCCATGCTGTATAGGCTACCAGCAGGCTTCAACAGCCAGGGATACTATCTTGCGGAATGCAATGATGTCTCCACATGGGGGAACACGTTGGCCCTTCAGAGTAAATTCATACTCACAAATTTTCAGAATGAGGTTTTCTTCTATTATTATTTCACCACTTCTTATATAGTCTTCCTATTATGCCTGCCACTCATCCATTTGGTTATTGAACTGGTATTTTGCAAGTGACCACTTTGTTAGCATGGTTGTAGCAGATGCTCGAAATACCTTTGTGTGTTAAATAATTTAATGTTCCAGTGTAACGGATATGCTGTGATGGACAGTCCTGGTTGACTTTTCAGTGTCCTGCCCCACTTCCCTTATTTCTAGGACGACTGCTCTGCATATAGCCCTATGACTCAGGGAAACCTGACTGTACTCTCAGCTCCAGGTGGTGAATGATCTAAGTGAGTCCATTCCCCTTCCAAGAGGTTAGTTCAGTAACAGCCTCCTCATACACTGAGCATTTGAGTCATTATTAAAGGTTTGTTGGATCTTTCGGGAAAGTTATTGAATTTCTAGAACTCTTTTCCTCTGAATCTTGTAAAGAATAAATATCAGCACAGGAAATTCTTTAATCATTTTTCATGTGAAGAAAACAGCCAGAAGGAAACAGAGAGAGGAAGGCACATTCAAGGCAACAGTACTGCAAAGAAACCAGAACCGTCGATTAAGTTGACCCTCAGGAAACCCAAATTAACTCTAGATTTCATCATTTTTATGTCAGTGTGCATTGCTTTTTCTGTTACTTGGAATCATAGTACTTTAGCTGATCAATAAGAGAAAGTCCTATATCAAAAAGACCAACATAATGTCTCTCTGAAGATTCAGAACCATCTTGTTTCATTTATTATTGTTTTCTCCTCTTTCTGCCACAATTTACCATAAAAATATATACTTTCTTTTTTTAACAAAGATAACCTACTTAATAGTATATTATACAAAGGAATTTCTTACATTATCATTCTTGTTACTGATATACAAAACTGAATAGTACTAACATGTTTGTATATATCTTTTGGATATGATATTTTCTTTGAATTCTCTGAGTATATCAACTGAGTATATTCTAAGGACTTCTATTCATGGAACCAGTGCTCTATTTTCTTACTTATTCTACTTAGTTTAGTGCTTCCCTCTTAATAAGAAAATTTATTAAATATCCAATGATCATTGGCTATTTGTTAATGCTTAAGATTAGGACACTAAATGATAATTAAAAATTAAAAAAAAAACTTGACATACTTTCATCAGGTAACCTTTGTTTTTTTGGTTTTTGTTTTTAATTTTCTTCCTTTATCATGAATATCTATCCATATCTTAGCTTCTTCTCCTGTCACTGAATGTTAAATTCCATTCTCTGCTGAAGTACTCCATTCCCAATTTGCTTTGCAACTTATTGAAAATGTTACTCCCCACCGGCCACTCACTGTCCCTTTCTGTCAGTGCTTTGAAACACTGATCATTATTTAAAGTTATATTACACAACCTCATGTACCTTTATGGCCTATCTCTTCCTTTTGCCTAAGGTCCATCTGAGTGCAGATAAGGTCCTGTACCAATCTAATCTGCCTTGCTGTACAATATGGTACCTGGTGCGTAATAGATTCTCATGAAGCAGTCTCTGGTTGAATCAGTTCTGAATCAATAGTGAATCAATACTTAGTTCATTGTGTCCACTCTTAAAGGCAGATTGTTCTTTTAAAAAGCTTTTTGGAGGGGGAATGGAGTAAGAGGAAAAATAGTCTTAACAGAGATTCCAGAGAAGACATTACACTTTCAGACCTCTTAGGTTATTTATTCAAAGTGTGCATGCAGGCAGTTTTAACTATTGCATTAAAAATCACAAGGAAAGTCTCTTGGCATTTTTAAAAATTAATCTCGATGCACATATCTTTGACTTTAGGTCCTGGATGATTGGGAAACTGAAATAATTCCCCGCTAAAAATACTGATCTGTTCAGTGAATCTGTCATTCTGTCAGATAAAGGACTAAGGGACTCTTAACTTAGTCTACAGAATTTTCAAAGCAGTTCCTCTGGAAAAAACATTCAGTTTGCTTAAAGCTACACTTGGTAAATGATGCTCAACAAGGCAAATACTTAAAGTTCATCTAAATTATTCCATATGTTAATAGACAAATCACTAAGACAGAGGAAAGAGCACTCAGATACCATTTGGAAGAAATATGGGAAAGTACACATTCTCTGTATTTGGGAATGTTATTAGTGAAAGAAAGATGGACTGAAAGCCTTTGCTATTGTTCTTTTTTTTTTCCCCCTGCAAATTCAGACATTAAACTTCAACTACTTGCAGCAAATGTTTATTGACTGGCTCCTGTGTGAAAGGTGCTGTTGGATTGAGTTACTGGGGATATGTAATTAATATGGAAATCCTTTTATCAAAGGATGAACTCAATGTAAACAAATGTTTTTAGCACAAATAATAAGGTGGTATGTGTGAACTCATATGGAATAGAGTGAAAAGGAAGGAGCAATTGTTTCTGGTTTGGAGGATATGTGGCTAAGGATATTCTAGGAATGTTGAAGTAAACTGAGTATTTATTGGGGCTTTAGGAACCGTAGGGCATCATGATTCAGATAGGACTGTTCCAACATTGATAGGGTTTTAATGGCCTCAAATATTTGGGGTTGAGTTTGCTCTAAACTATAGGGTTGTAGAAGAGAACAGTTTGCACAAATGTATATATGTGTGGATGTTTGTGTGTTATAGATATAACCACTCTAGTGATATTTATACGAAAGAAGTCTCAATTATATTTTAAAATGGGCTTAAAACTTATAAAGTTTGAATCAAACTGAAGTTTGATTTTTGCAACTATACTTCAGGCTTATGCAACAGGAATCTAAGATGTTGTTTCAATATATGACTCTGTTTTAAAATAATCAACAGGGTTGAAGAAGTCTGTAATTTATATGCTTTTAAATATAGAAATGAGATCATCAATAAGCAATCTAAACTATTTGTGACACATATGTTTCTCCTTCTTGATTATATTTACATTTTCTATACAAGGAAGTTTATAGAATAAAAAAAAAATCAAACCACCAGCAATTACTTTGTACTTGAGATACAGGATGGGAAACAGAATTCATAACCATGACACTACATACAAATGCAGTTGTAAATTTTCCTAGATTGATCTTCATTCCTCTGCCTTCTTTAACCTTGGAACATGTTAGATTTTTACTCCTCTGTGGCTTATAAGGCATAACATTTATTAGTGGAATATTATGCCCAGTAGTCATCATCAATTACTTTGATAGTAAATCTGGATAATAATACTCAGTTTAAAATAAATTAAAAGTTGCTGTTGTTATTTTCTGGGGTCCGGCTTGTCAAGAGTAACAAACTCTCATATACCTAACAAAAACAAACATCTAACCTGAAAATACTCGATTAATCACATCAAAACGAAAATACTAAAATGATACTTTGGCCTCAATTCAATGCCCAGATTAGAGAGAATTTAGTTTTTACAATAAGGCAAAATATTTTCTTTTGTACTAACTGCATATTTATGTATGTCAGTTGCTCATTTCTTATAAAATATTAATATCCCCGTGAGACAAAAGAAAATAGTGCAGGCAATGAATGTGTCAGGACTTGGGTTATATATTGTTATTTTTTGCATCATCTCCTTTATTTTTTATAATTGCTAGATTAGGACTAGGACAAGATTCTAAGTTTTGCCTTCAAGGACTTGAATTCTGAACATATAAGAAAAGAAAAAGGAAACTATGTGTCTGTGTGAGTGAAAATCACTTTGGAACAGAAGAGACTTTTCTGAAAAGGTAATTAATAATTCATGAAAAATAGAATTTTTCTCTCCTCCATAGGCATTTGGTCTCAGAGGTGGAGACTGAGGTATAAGATAAAATGAGCACTAGACTATTTTGTTTATCCATTTTCCTAATGACTACTGAGTTTGAATCTATTTTCACAAATTCACTGGCCATTGGCGTGGCTCTTTGTTATATGTTTATGCAATTTTTTACCCACTATCATTGTTTGGTTTTTTTTTTGATCTTTAGTTATCAATTTATAGCTACCATATTTTATATTATAGATAATTTTCTTTATTTGCATTGCCCTTTTCCCAGTCTATCAGATGCATCTGATTTTCTTTATAAAATATTATAACATAATGTATATCATAGTCAAATATAATTTCTTAACTTCCTTATTTAGAGCTGATATGCTTATCCTTAGCTTATTTTATCCTAGTTGGCTATAAACATTTTATTTATTTGTTTTATTCATTTATTATTTGAGATTATAATTCATTTTATTTCTTTTTTTAATACAGTGTGAAGTAGTGAGGTGTAACATGCTTTTATTCTAGATAGTCAGCTTTAATGACACTATTTATTAAATTAATAGTTATTTTCCTCTCTGAACTGAAATGGAAATTCTTTAATAAAATTAATTCGCATATATATTTGCTTTCATGTCTGGAGTCTCTACTCTGATCTACTGATTTAGTAGATTATTTCTATAACAATCCTCAACTTTTGATTATGGTAACTTTATGCTATATATTAACAGTTGCTAAGGCAAAGTACTTATGATTATTATTTTATTTTTACAGTGTTCTTACCTATATTGAAGCATGTGTTTTCCCCACATTAACTATGTTGATTTCATTCAGTCCCTCCTCTCCCTCTCCATTATAAATATTGAGGATCAAATTTAATTCTATTAAAATTATATTAATTTTGAGAAAGTTATTATTTGTCTTTTTATTCAAGAACACATGAGGTCTTTCTATTTTTAATTTGTATTTTATAATTTTTAGTAATAAATAATATTTGACATAAAAATTCTTTTTTTTTTAAATTAATTTAGACTTTTATATCATTTAGTCATAGACTATTTGAAAAATTCATATCTGTTTTGGAAATCAAAACGCTAAAATCTTTTTTATTATCACCTATGAAATTCGCCCATTTCAGCCATGAGTTTTTCAATTTCGACAACATTAATATTATCAATTCTTGGATATATCATCAAACTACAGTTGATTTTTTTGTCTAGGAGTGGGTGGCTCTTAGGATTTGTGATGTCAACATGAAACTCATTTCTTTATTAACAAAATAAACACACACGCGCACACACACACACACACACACACACACAAAGACAACACACTTTTTTTCCTTTCTGGTAGATTTTAGGTATTGTTTTTTCCTTTAATGCTCTCCCCCTGCCTTAATCTGCTTGAATCTCTGTGATCCCATTTAGTCTGTGATATAAAATTTTAACCAGAGGCAAGGTGATTTTTTTTTCTGTAAAATTTCAGTTTCAGAGTATTGATCTGTTCAAATCTAAGAATGGGACATTCATTCTATTCCAACCTAAAGAATCTGAGCCTTGTGGGTCACGTTGTCTTCTCACCTATCTTTAATTTTGTTCTTGTTATGTAAGTCAAGTACTGCCTGCAAGCTTTCTGTATCTCAAGTTCAGATTTACTTCTGGGGCTTAGAGCTTTCACAGAAAACACAGCAGACTCAAATTTGCACATTTATCTTAATGGTATAACTTCCAAGGAAATAGGCTTTTGAAGGTTGACTTGATGTTAACCACGTGCTCAGAATCATTCTCCTTTGTTTATAACTCATCAAAATGGTTCTCTCTTTACATTTAATGCAAAATCCACACTTCTCCCAAATCCTGTAACGGCCCTGCTTCTCTCTTTGGTTAGCAAGAAAACCACATATGTTGGTAATTCTTCTTTGCCCAAGTAAGAAATAAATATAACTTGTGTATGTTAAATGTGGGTGAATTACGATTAGTTTGAACAAAGCAAATAACCTCAAAAATAGCCCTCTACTCTAAATCCCTTTGGACATTCTTTGAATTCTTAAATTGTATCAAATTCTTGAAGAGTTTTCAGAACCGTATCATCTCAATATGTTTCTTTTTACTTATCCAGAACAAATTTTTGAAATGGACACAGTGAAATTTTAGTGAAGTCATGTATTTCATGCCTTCTTCCCTTTTCTCCTATTGACACATTTACTGCTCACCTGTCTCTACCAGCTCAGTTAGTATTCTCAAACACTACTTGCTTTCCTGAAATCAGCTTCTTTTCCCATAAGCTCAACTCCTCCATGCTCTCCAAAACAAATCTTTGTCCTATGCATTGCCCTAGTAAATCTCGTGAAGATGGCACAAGGTAATTGGACAAACATTCCAACCAGGTCATGTTAAACAAACATGGATAAACACCAGAAATTTCCAATGACTACAAAGGCAATACCTTATGGAAATTAAAGCCAAGCCACTGACCCTTAATATCAAATAAGAAATTCAGACATTTCCCCACCTTGGGTATAATTTAATTTATTTGTGCAAAGATCATTCTTTGTGAGTTTTTTGTTGTTGTATGAAGAAGCCTGTCTAAACCAGCTTAAAACATGTTTGTTTTGTTTAGTACATTTAAATCTTCAAAAGAAAGACACCTACCCATTTTAAAAATGATTATATAAAGGAAAGAAGAGAGGTGAATCATTAATTAAGCTATGAGTCAGCTATAGACGCAGAGACTGCTTTGTAGCATTTTTTGAGGAAAAGCATTCATTCAACTCCTTGTGGGAGTGAGATACAACAGTTGGCTAAGACTGGCCACAAAGGGGGGAAATACAAGCAGCTCATAGCACAGAAATGCAAAGAAGAGAATTGCACTCTCTTTCCTATGTATGGTTGGAATAAAGTGTTATTAATTTCCTCCATTCATTAAGTGGTAAACAGATGCACTAGATTTTGGAGGCAGTAACTGGCTTTCTGTGTCTCCTGGAGCTACATTTATTTTGCTGAGTTGGAGGAAGCCAATCTTTGCGATTGCATTTCCCAATGAAACAAAGTGGTAAATTGGAGCACTGGAATTATTATTAGGAATTATTATTAGGAATTATTATCATTACTAGGAAACCAGTGTTCAGATTCTAGCTCTGCTATTTATAGATTATTTGAGTGTAGATAACTTCTCTAGGCTTTTATTTCCTCAGGCACTGTTGCTGTCGCTTACCTGTTGTTCAAAAGATATGTTAGGTGAAGTACGACAGTAGGGCTACCTGAATACCGGTATCTTATGATTGTTATAACTATTGGTAATAACATATGTGATGAAGACTTGTAGCACAAAATTTATGGTGTATGAAAGGTTCATCTAAAAGCAGGGAACTTAAGGGGCACCTGGGTGGCTCAGTCTGTTAAGCGTCCGACTTCGACTCAGGTCATGATCTTGCGGCCTGTGAGTTCGAGCCCTGCGTCAGGCTCGGTGCTGACAGCTCAGAGCCTGGAGCCTGCTTCGGATTCTGTGTCTCCCCTTCTCCCTGCCCCTCCACTGCCCCCGCTTTCACTTTGTCTCTCAAAGAAATAAAATGAAAACATTAAGAAATTTTAAAGCAGGGAACTTAAAAAAAATACTGCAGTGGACAGATTTGTAGTTTTACCCCATGTTTCTCATCTCCTAATATCCATACCTTCCTACATCCTCTTCATGAAATGTGGGAGGGACCTATGGCTTGCTTCTAATCAGTAGAATACAATAAAGGTGTTAGGATGTCACTTCTGGGATTATGTTATGTTTAACAAGACTTGTTAATTTACAGACTCTCTAGGGACTCTGTCTCCAATGCTGGCTTAAAGAAGTGAATTACCGTGATCTCTCCTGACTCAAGGAAATGAACTCTGTCGATAAACCCGAATGAGTACAGAGTTGGATCCATCCCCAGTTGAGCCTTCAGATAAGCACCTGTCCTGGCCATCACCTTGCTTGCCATATTGTGGGGAACTGGGCAAGCCATGCTCAGACTTTCTATCCACAGAAACTGAGAGAGTCAATGGGTGTCATTTTAAGTCATTAAATTTTTATGCAACATTGAAAACTAATATACGGAGCACTTCTCTATGATGAACTAAAGAATATTTCTTAACAATTTTTTTTAAATGTTTATTTATTTAGCTTAGGTTTATTTATTTTGAGAGAGAGAGAGAGAGAGAGAGAGAGCGCGCGCACAAGAAGGGGAAGGGCAGAGAGAGGGGAAGAAAGAAAGAATCCCAAGTGGGCTCTCCACTGACAGCTGGATGCTGGGCTCACTCTCATGAACTGTGAGATGATGACTCGAGCCAAAATCAAGAGTCAGATGCTTAGCCGACTGAGCCACACAGGGTGCCTCAGGCTCTTGTTTGAGAAGGTAAATAGGATAAATTAATATTGGTAAGGGTATGCTTTGTAGAGTATAGACAATACCAATAAAAGAAAACTCAGCAAAGGGGCTGGGAGTACAAATGAGAGCCACTAGTTCTATTTCATAAGATGGACACCCAAAGGTAGGTCAGGGTTGGCATTCTTCTCCCTTTGATTACAGTTTTAATGACTAGTAAAAGTTATTTAACTGATATAGAGATAACTTCTTCTCCTGACCTAGTTTAGTGACAGAAAGCTACAAGGAGCTATCAGGATTTTAAGTGATTGCATAAATATTCAATTAAATCTAACACACAATAATCAAGCAGCTACTAACATTATAAACCACTACAATGTGTCAGGAGCTTAGAGGTACATATTAAAATATTAGCTTAAATGTCACCTCCTTAGTGAACTCACATTTGGCTACCCATTATAATCCAGTCTCTCTCAAGGACATTAGCCTGTGTTTTATTTTTAGGTATTCAAGAACATTCCAATCATTAACTGCAATTTGACATATTTTTATTACATTTTTATTTTTCTGCCCTTCATGCCCCACAATAAGAATGAAGTCTCCATGAAAGAAGTAGTCTGGTCTGCCAGACTCAAGTAAATCAATGAAGAAATGAGCAACACAGAGATAAATGGGATGTGGAATCTGCCCTAAAGTGAATTACAAATGAACAGGGATAATGGTTTAAAGGCGGGATTAAAGGAAAGATTGATTACAACCAGTGGGGTTAGGAGGAAAAGCACTAGGATTTTCTGACTTTCTGGAAATGCAGTCTACACTTCTCAGATGTCCAAACCCTGCCTATTTACAAAGCTCCAGCACACAGATCACCTTTATACAAAAGTCGTATTAAGCTTTTTCCACTCCTCTCCTCACCTTTCCACTGAAACCAGTCTCATATATTGTTTATTCTACAATATGTATGGAATACCTTCTTTGTCCCAGGCATTGTTTTAGGTGCTGGAGACATACTGATGAGCATGGGGCTGTATTGTAGTGCATGGAGCTAGCTGTTAATAGAACAACCACACAAACATGCCATGACGGACGGTGATGAATATTAAGGAAGATCCTGGGAGTTTACAACCCAATAGGGAGACTTAAATTACACTTAGGTTGGGATATCATGAAAAGCGTTCTTTTCTTTCTTTCTTTCTTTCTTTCTTTCTTTCTTTCTTTTTAATTTTTTAAAAATGTTTTTATCTAGTTTTGAGAGAGAGACAGACAGGCTGAGCGTGAGTGGGGGTGGGGCAGAGAGAGAGAGGAGACACAGAATCCGAAGGAGGCTCCAGGCTCTGAGCTGACAGCAGAGTCTGATGCGGGGCTGGGGCTAGAACTCCTGAACCACAAACTCATGACTTGAGCCAAAATCGGATGCTTAACAGACTGAGGCACCCAGGCGCACCTCATGAAAAGCTTTCTTGAGGAAGTTGAACATTTAAACAAAGATCTGAAGGATGAATTGCAGTTAATTGAGGTTAACGACGGGAACAGGGTTTAGATGGACATTCTGGGCAATGAGATCAGAGGTCTGGATGTAGGTGTGAACTTGAAGAACTAAAAGGAAAGCTTGGATGGGGAGGGGATGAATAGCAGAAATAAATGTATCTGCCCTTTGTCTTGTGCTTTTCGGCTTTCTGTGTCTCAATTAGGATATTTTACCTTATGTGATATTAGAAAGAGACACTTCAATGTTTTGTTCTATATAGACTTTTTTTTTTTTTTTTTTTTTTTTTTTTTTAACATTTGAGCCATTATTGCTGTGTAACGGATTTTAAATCTGGTATGAGGAAATAACTTTTTTTTTCTTTTGGATATGGGGCACAATTTGTTTTTAATGTTTATTTATTTATTTGAGAGAGAAAGAGAGAGCAAGAGAGAGAGAGAGCATGCGCACACAAGTGGGCGAGGGGCAGAAAGAGAGGGAGAAAGAGAATCCCAAGCAGGCTCTGCACTGTCTGCACAGAGCCCAACGCAGGGTTAGATCCCACAAATGTGAGATCATAAACTGAGCCAAAATCAAGAGTCTGACGCTTAAACTACAGAACCACCCAGGCACCCCGGGGCACTAATTCTCTGAGTGCCCTTTACTGATGATTCCATCTTTTATCCTGTTTTGCAATACCTTCTTTGATCTATATAAAACATCTATGTTTATATGTGTTTCCAGAATTTCTGTTCAATTCCACTAGCCGTTATGTACATAACTGTTCTGAAACTATTTCCCATTTATTTAACTGTAGACTGAATCTTGATATTTTGTCAGGCAAATTTTCTCACTTATTTTTCTTCAGAATTGTCTTGCCTGAGATGATCTCCACAAACAGATTTAAGAATAATTTCTCTCTAGTAGTTTTGTTACGTAGCAACCACATTGAGCATCTTCCTCTGGGCCCAGGGAATGTGGAAATGGACTCTATCCTTAGAGCTTTTTGTGACAAAGTAAGCTGTTATTCTATTTAAATGCCAAATAATCAGTTTATGCTGCAGAGAGAAAACATATTCTTTTAAAATACCTGGTGATTTTTCACCAAAAATAGCTTATATGTGAGTTTACAAAGAAACTTCAGTGATTACCAAAAAATATACATTTTAGAAGTCATATCTCTGATTACAATTAAGAGAGTAAGCATTTTAGATCTTTACTTTGCGATATAGATAACAATCAGTATTTCAGATTATAAAGATAATGTTTTTGTGATTCTGATGACACAACTTTGAATATATAGAGAATTAACATACTTATAATACTGAAACTTGCCGTATATAAAAGTAATGTATCACTACATTTCTGTTTACTTTTACAGCTTTCAATTACATTTTGCATTATTCTCCATGAAAGGTCTTTATCCGTGTTTTGCTAGTTTTATTCCTTAGTACTTCATATTATTTTTTGACATTTTATCTAAGAAAATTTTACTGACTATTTCTGACTGATGTGTAGATGTGCAGTTGATTTTTGTAGGTTAATCTTGTTCAGGTAAATTGCTGAACACATTTGTTATTCTAATTAGAATATATATATACACATACATATACATACATACATGTATAAATTAGAATATATATATATACATATATACATACATACATATCTATATACATTACATTGTCTATTACATTAATTTTTTAGTTAACTAGTCTATATTTTATTGCTCTTATTATTTCATTTTCTCTTACATAATTGTCTTCTCTTTGTTTTAATCATTTGTTTTCTCTCTGGTTTTGGATTTACTCAGTGGATCATTTTTCAATTCTCAAATTTGGTGCTATATCATTTTAGTAGTGAGAAGATCCAATTATCAATGAGTTAGATCATACTAATACTGATTATCTCCATAAAGAAAGATTTTGCAGTGGGCAGTTCCAGAAATTTCCACCAGTTTAATAGTTTAATCAAGAACCCAAGTTTCCATACTTTATATACTTTTAATATGTCAAGATGGTTATTTGTGTCTTTCTTGTCTAAATATGTGTTCTCTTTGTCTCCTTTTCCTCTCTCTCCATTTTTCTCTCTTTTTATTTAATAAACCAATTATTGAGAAAAGCAAGTTAAATTTACCCTCTGTGATCATAGATTTGTTATTTTTTTCTTATAATAGTTCCAGTTTGGCGTTGTAAGTTGTATACTTTATTCTTAGGAGTTCATTGATTTGAATTGTTCTATTTTCCCAGTGAAAGCTTTCCGTTTATAAACTTTCTCATTTCATTCTTTATATACCTAATATATACCACATATCTATATCCGTCTATCTATCTATCTAAATTAGGAATTTATATGTATTTACACATATAAAATATATATGTATTTTTTCTCTTTGGTTCATTTTATCAACAGGCCTATAACTCTGCCAGCTTTCTTATATTTAGTATTTGCAACTTTTACCTTTCTTTTGCTTCCAGTTGCAATTCCTTATACTCTTTAATGTCTTTTATAAAGTGTTTAATTGAATTTTGGTTTCTATTCAATTTGTTAATCTTGTAATCCTTTTCACACATTTATATTTGCTTCTTTATCAAATCTGATTGATTTAACCCTTTCACATTTATTATTTTTATTAGTTATTAATAATATATTTGGATTTATTGCTCTATCTTAATTTCATTGGATTGTTGAAATATTTTTAATTCAATTTTTTTTCATCTCCTGATTTGTAAGTGATGCATCCAACTTCTATTGCATTTGTGTACATTTGTTTTGTGTGTGTGTGTGTGTGTGTGTGTGTGTGTGGTTAGCCTTTAAATTTTAACTTTACATTTGACCTAATGAAATCTAAAGCTTATTAATGTTTTTATCCTCTTTCTAAGCAGTATAAAATGTAACACATTCTAACTAATTTACTGATATAATCATGTGACACATATTATTTGAAACAATTTTAATCAATTGACTATAATCATTTGCCAATATACATTGTTAGTTCAACCTTGTTTTTATAACCCTTCTGCTACCAAATTTAATTAAATTACAAATTTAGTATTCATTTGCCTTTTGCATTCCATTTCATTTTTAAGTTCACTCTTTACTAGTTTTTAAAGTATATCCTTGTTTGTCTAAAATGCTATCTTTGTCTAAAAATATATTTATGATCATTCTTTAGCGAGGTATAGATTTCTAGTTTGCTTATTATTTATTTTATTCTTCTTTGCAAGTAATTTTTATTACCTCTCTGGTTACTTTAAATTCACTTTTTTGGGGGGTGCCTGGGTGGCTCAGTCGGTTAGATGTCAGACTTCAGCTGTGGTCATGATCTCACAGTTCATGCGTTTGAGCCCTGCATCGGACTCTGTGCTGACAGCTCAGAGCCTGGAGCCTGCTTCAAATTCTGTGTCTCCTTCTCTCTCTGCTCCTCCAGCTCTCACGCTCTGTTTCTGTCTCAAAAATAAATTTTAAAAAGTTTAAAGAATTTTTTTAAGTTCACTTCTTTAGGGATCTTTTTTTTCTTAAATTTATGTATTTATTTTGAGAGAGAGAGAGAGAAAGAGAGAGAGTAGTGGAGGGAGAGAGAGAGAGAGAAAGATGGAGAGAGAGAGAGAGAGAGAGAGAAGCCTAAGCTGGCTCCATGCCCTGTGCAGAGTCTGACAAGGGGCTGGATCTCACCACCACAAGATCATGAACTGAGTCAAAATCAAAAGTCAGACACTTAACCAACTAAAGCATCCAGGGTCCCCTTTAAGTTCACTTTTTGATGGTCTTTGGTGTTCTGCAGTTCAGAAAACTGCAAATTTTTATTTAGTTTTTGGTTCCTGGGGACCAAACATGTTTGGTCCTGGGGGAAAATTTTTGAGAATTCAAGTCTTCTATCAACTCTGGGCTTTTTTTTTTTTTTTTTTTTTTTTTTTTAACATTCATCTTTGCAAGTGTTGCTTGTATTCTCCCTTTGTGAACTTCTCTGATATGTTAGAACTTCTCATTTTACCCTTCATGCAGCAAATATTTTCCTAATATCTTTTCTGCTTGGCTATGCCTCCTCCTGGGTGATTCTTCATATATATATTCTAACTCACTAATTCTTTCTTTATCATGTCCAATGTGCTCTCGAATCTGTAAAGTTAGTGTTTCATCCCATTAACCGTGTTTTCCTTTATGAAATTTACCTTTTTGTTTTTTTTTTCCTCCAAATCTTCCTGCTGTGTTTTTGTAGAATCTTGCCTTTTGTTATGGCTTCAATTATTCCTTTTATTTCTTTAATTAATTTAAACATACTTATTTGACTTTAATTCTTCATACTCTATATCATTTAGATGATGTATGGAGCAGTTAACAATTCAACATGAATAGATATGTTCAATTCACCTATTTATTTCAAACATTTTTGCTAATAAGATTCAACTCAGGTTTTCTGAAAAAGTTGTCCTAATCTAACAACATTAGCTACCATATTCTGGGTTCCCTTTTGTCATTGAGATTTGTATAGATAACTGTCATAAAACAAATTGGTCTTAGATTGGACAAGTTCATTTTGGTGAATATTAGTAGTTTGTTGGTTGAGGTTGGTTAAAGGCTTTAGAACTTCATCTTCTACCCCTCTAACCAAGCTTAGTATTAGGCACCAAGTTAAAATGAAACAAAGCCTCATATTCAAGTCCACAAAATGAAGACCTATTTGTAAATGCAGGCAGAGACAGTCCTGAAACCTATCCATATCTGAGAGTAGATCTCTTTCTAGGTGCAGGAACACTGATCGGCATTTTTGTTTGTTTGTTTGTTTGTTTGTTTATCCATTTATCCTGAAGGGGGTTGTGCACAGAGAGAGGAAGAGGGAGAGAATCCCAAGCAGGCTCTGTACTGTCAGCACTGTGTCTCACGTGGCGCTTGAGCTCACAACCCATGAGATCATGACCTGAGCTGAAATCCAGTCAAACGCTTAACCAACTGAGCCACCCAGGCGCCCCCTGATCAGCTTTTTGAATGAAAGAGTTACTTTGAAGGTGCCTTGGAATTCCTGTGGCAGTATATGTCAGACCTATAACCAGATTAGGAGGAAGAGAGTGGCCAGATGCAGGCTTTGACTGGCCGGCATAGAAAAGTGGGGTTGCTGGCTTACATGCAAGGGAGGGAAGTTCTCTTACATGTCCCCTAACCAAAAGCATTGTGTTTTAGGTGATGCAAAATTCTAATCAAAGAATGTCTAAACAAGTAGCTGAAGGCATTATATATGCTAATCACACAACTCTAATGTGTTGATCAGACTTACCTTTACACACACAAATCATACCAGGAATTATTTCAAAATTAATGATTTCAAATAAAATATTGTACACACTTGATAATTATCTGTATAACCCCAAAAGAGATGCTGCTGAAAGTTCATTGAGAATTTATATCACCACTTATATGTATTATAACATATAATCTACTATGATCTACTAGATCTACTAACATATGATCTACTAGATATAATTTCTTATGTTTGATAACATTATAATGGAATATAATAAAACACTTAAGTGGGATTGTGAAAGCCAAAATTTAAAACCATTTTTTGTAAATATGTGAGAAAATGATATTGTTATAGGATCCCTGAAAGCTTCTGGGACAAGAAAGGGCAGATTTGTTTCTGGAGCTTTCAGACTTTACACTAGAGAAAGAAACAGGACTTTAATTCTTCCTTCTGAAAACTAAATAACCCTGTCAACACGAACTTTGTTAGTGCTGACAAAGGCTCGGTGAAAGGGAGGGTCAATGAAGCTGCTGGTTTTCCAAAGGCCAACATAGATGATGGTTATCACTGTGCCTGGTCTTGCACAGAGCTGCACTGTCAAAGGATAATGGTGGCTCTGAACCCCTTGAGCTGCGGCATCCCTTAACTTGACCTGAGTGAGTTTCCCTAGGATGGACTTGGATTCTAATGATAAGGCCATATACTTGATTTTTAGAGGGCAACAGTTTGGAGAGCACAGATGATGGGCTTGCATGGCAATGAGGGCTGGGCGATCCTTCCTCACTCTTTGAATGACCTAAGCAGGATATGTTGCATTAGGTCTAATTAAAGCCAGAAGTACAGCAGCAGCCAGAGGTCCCGACTCCAGTGTTCTCTTTCAGCACCAGAGCAATGGCAAATGGAGGATGTTTCTCAGACTGGAATTTGTAAGAGAGTTGGCCATCAGCAGCTCTTGTGGTCTAGGCACCAAGTGAGAGCTGCCACTACTCACTATCAATAGCAGCAACCATCCAAACACATTAACTGCTTGGGATCAACAGAGAAGAGGTGACCTAGGGATGGCAGAAGAGGAAACAATCCTTTTGATTAGAAGCTTCCAAGAAGGTTGTTTCACCATGTGGTGAAGGGAGGCAAATTGTTGCAGGTATCCTTGTCTCCTGGTGGAAACCTCAAATACAACACTATCCTTATCGAAACTGGGTGACTAAGGGTCCATTGGGGGTTACCCTTCATTCGGCCTCCATTTTCAAATAGCTTAAATGCCTCTCCTCCTGACCTCCATGACTCTAATTATTATTATTTGCATTAAAGTTTTATACCAGACTTGATTCTTACGGTATTGGCTGGACCAATTTTTGATGCTCTTTTTTCTGTGCTGCGGCATAGTGTAGCTTCCCTCCTTAAATCTCCTTTTACTGTCCTTTGATGCTCCTTGTGAAAATATTTTTCTTCCTTGGCCATGCCATAAATCTAAATTTATTACTCCCTCTGCTATTGTTTAATGTTTAACACTAATAAAAATGCTACTTAGCATTTACACAAAGGTTCATATTTTTAAAGTGCTTTACAAGGGCTATTACTCAGGTCTTTTTTAATGAGAGTATTTTCAGAGGCAATTTGTATGAATATTCAGGAGATGTTATGAATGTGAAGCTAAAACTCTGCCCCTGTGAAGATTTGGAATTTAGATATGTAATACACAGACATAGGGTAGTGCTGATCTGGCAATCACAAATAAAAAAGAAGTATTTACACTGTATTGAGGTCAGTAAAAATGCTCATATCTGTAACTTTACCTATTTATTTTTCTGGGTAGATGTGTAGGTAGATTATTTTTATAGAGGACAATGTCTATAAAAAAGGGTTTTAAACCACTTGAGTCTCTCCTTATTAACATAACATTTATTAAACTGAGACTTTTTTTTAATTGAAAGCAAACTTAGGTTTGATTTTAAAGCCAGAATTTGCTGCTTAAGGTTTCAGGTTGTATTTGTACTTTAGCTTAGTTCATTATAAGGTGATTTAATTGAAATTATGCTGGCAGAGAAAATGTTCTACTGTTCTATTCAGATATTCCTAGGTAGTCTGAAAGTAAAATTCATTGTCTTACACAATGCACTCAAATTCTTGACAACAAATGGGAAAAAAAAAAACAATGTTTAAGCTGTTAATAATTCAATCTTTGGTTTTGTCTGCATATGTAAATTTACCGACAGTTTTCCAGGATTAGTAACCTTATGCATCACCCATCAGCTATTGTACCACAACAGAATTTCTGTTTAGGGAATAAACATGAGGTAAAATTATGTTTTTGCATTATTCTCTATGGCTGGGATCGAAATGTACTGAAAGTAGGGATGATGTCTCATTATTCTTTCATTCCCCAATGATTACATAGTCATTGGTATACATATTAGGTGCTCAATAAATGCTTGTGGGCTGCTAGTTACTGATCATATGTAGAAGAACATTATTTCAAACCCTACAAATGCCTTGTGAAGGAGAATTCCGCTGGGATCAGTGCGGATTTCATGGATTTATGGGCCATCCACCACTTGGAACAATGCAGCTTTCCATCCTGCTCCACGTTAAACTTGAATTGCATACCATAGCTGCATGACCTTTCTCTAGTCCTATCTGGTATCTTTGCTTGTCCTCACTCTCCTCAGCACTCCAATCACAAAGGTCTTTGTTGTGCTCCTTGACTTGACTCACCATTACATTCCCTTCACAGAGCTGTTTTCTTTCCCACAGACTGTCCCATGCGTGTTCACTTCACTGCTTGTCATCCACATCTTATCTTCAACATTTCCTCCTAAGAGAGGACTTCCTGACCACTCAAATCCCACAGACCTCCATGATGTTACTTCACCATGTAATGGTTAATTTGATGTAACAGCTTGGTTGGGCCTTGGCGTGATTAGCTATTTGGTCAAACATTATTCCGAGTATTTTTGTGAGGGTGTTTTTGAATGAGATTAACATTTAAATCAGTGGACTTTGAGGAAAGCAGATTACTTTTCATAAGGTGGGTGTGACTTGTCCTATCAGTTGAAGGTCTGAATAAAACAAAAGGTTGATCTTTCCCTATTGCAGCAAGAATTCTCCAGTGAATGGCTTTCAGACTTAAACTGAAGGCTTGATGGCCTTTCACCTGGAAATGTAGCATTGGCTATGCTTGGGTCTCCCAGCTGCCAGCCCACTTTGCATATTTTGGACTTATCAGCCTCCATAATTGCATGAGCCAGTTCCTTACAGTAATTCTATCTATCTATCTGTGTATCTATCCATCATCATCTATATATCTACCTATCATTGTCTATCATCTGTCTTTATAACTTATCATCTATCCTATTAGTTTTGTTTCTGTGGAGAACTCTCATTAATAGTGTTTCTTTATTATCCTTTTCTTCCCCATTAGAGGTATGTTCCATGAGAATAGTGGTCTTAATTGTCTTGTTCTTGGCTATATCACCAGGGCCTAGAATGGTCCAAATATGTGTAGTAATAAATTATTTGTTGAATTTTATAATTAATGGTTTGGTCTATAGATGCACATTATAAGGATACTTAAAGAATAAACAATAGGGGCGCCTATGTGACTCAGTCGGTTAAGTGTCCGATTTCGGCTCAGGTCATGATCTCATGGTTCATGAGTTTGAGCCCCACATCGGGCTCTGCACTGACAGCTCAGAGCCTGGAACCTGCTTCGAATTCTATGTCTCCCTCTGTCTCTGCCCCTCGCCCACTCACACTCTGTCTCTTTCTCTCTCTCAAAATAAACATTAAAAACAAAAAGAATAAATAATGGAGTCCTTAACATTATCATGTGTTCTCATTTGTGTTATAAAACCAATTATGTGTGAACATACAAACATGCTCTAATTACAAACAAATCTATTGAATAAAAATATTTATTTTGAAATAGTTGTTCATCTTAATTACCTTGTTACATTATTAATACTAGCCAAACAACTATCACTTATTGCATAACTAAAAGTGTATACTTAATGTGAATTATTAGATTATTATGCTACATTATTTTTATCTAATAATATATTGAATAATACAGAAATACAAATGATTAGGCATTATCATTTTCTTTTACCTTTCTTTCCCTCAGTTTCCTCATACATAAAATGGGAATAGTAATAGTTACAATTACAGACTAATTGTAAAAATGAAATGAGTTAGAACTGTGATTGCCAGATGATACTATGGTTATTGTTGTTACTATAATTGGCATTAGTCTTCAAGTCTTTTGCAAAGTGTATATTATCTTACAGCCAAAGTCATATTTTATTAATTATATTAATAGAAAATTATCTGCTAAGGTGGAAATTATTTTTTATTTGCTGTCTTTTTAAACACAGTTATGATGTTTCAAGGTACCAAAGAAATTTTTGCTTGTTGATATTATTTTGTTTTATTATATCATATTCCTGTGTGTTATGCTGAATAATTGCTATTACTTCTTCCTCTTCACACCCTTCAAATATTTGTAAATGTTTTTCTTCTGATAAGTTATACAAATTTAGCTCTTCCAGTTTTTTTTTTTTTTTTCACTTAAGACTTTGTGTTGATTTCTTTAATCATTTAAATTTCTCTGCTCTGGATGCTTTCCAAATCTCTTAAATTATTTGGAAAAAAAACATGTTGAAACTAGATATAAAAATTTTAAATATATAATCTCAACCAAAGTGATTAAAAACTAATATTTTTGGACATCCAGTGAAAATATGTTTACTACATCTTTTCCTAAGGAACATGTGTTTTGGTCACATTGAATTTTGTTTATTTCTCTAAATATATACAGTCCTGAACTAGTTTATATAGACACACAGAGGCATATATTTACACAAACACACATATGCAGTGGAATTATTTCTATGGTTGGTTTGTCAAAGGTTTCTGATAAAGAATTTCTTTTGGGGGCGCGTGGGTGGCTCAGTCTGTTAAGCGTCTGATTTCGGATCAGGTCATGATCTCACAGTTCATTAGTTTGAGCCCTGCATCGGGCTATGTGCTGACAGCTCAGAGCCTGGAGCTTGCTTCAGATTCTGTGTCTCCATCTCTCTCTGCTCCTCCCCAACTCACTCTCTCTCTCTCAAAAATAAATAAATATTAAAAAAAAACAAACGAATTTCTTTTGATCCTTAATAGGAAGTCACAATTATTTCCAGTTTCTAAACGTGACTCCTGAGGGGTCAAATCATTAGCTTTGAAAAAAATCTCATTTACAACTTTCTTTTGCTTTAACCCAGTGAATTTATTGCTATACAGTCTTCAGAGAAAACAAGAGATCTTGTGTTTGCATCAGGTTTAGGCTCTGTTATCTATATTTGCATGCCCCCTGCCTTAGAACATAGATCTCTCAAAGACATTTCCTTGGGGACTTTAAACATGCAGTGGAGATGCTTAAGTAATAATGAATTCAGTAAAAAACTATCACAGCTTCCTTTCTCCTACATAAATAAACTCTCAAGGAACACTTGCTAACTGGACCTCACTGTTGAAGCAAATCTGTCTGTGATTTCCTTGTGGGCCGCATGAGGTTGAAGAAATGACCATCTGTCTAGGCAGAATGAACATCTGACATGATAGAGTGAACCATGGAGTTATCACACACTCTCACTTTTCGCCAAGAACTTCTCTTTCATGTCTAAAGAGGGTCTTCTTGGAGTTTTTCCCATTTGAAGCAAAGCTATTCGGTGTGTCTACACATCAGTGTTGCATATATGCATCATAGTTTTCCTGTTGAAACCACAGAAGCTGTAATTGTGCCTCCAAAGGCAGGGTATTCACAGACACTCCAAAGCAATAATCAATCAGAATTCAAAAGACATTAAACAAAGTACAGATTCTATGGCATTGACTTCAGATCACCATATATACTGTCCAGGTGTCTCAGAAGTTGGCTTTTTTTTTTTTTAATAATAAAATGAAGATAAGAATGAGCAGTTTCATGTGTTGATGTGAGAATTACATGAGGTAATTGAGAGATGTTCAAGCATGAAACTAGTAATATACTCATTGTTATGACAATGTTTCTGTTTCTCATACATTTTTGATCGTGATAAGTTCATTCGTATTACTATAGGAATGTGTTTTTTTTTTAAGCACTATTTTTACCTTTTAAGTGATCTGACATTTCTTCATTTTCTCACTTATATATATGCATATCATTTCAATTTTTGTTTCATTACTTTTAATTTATCAATCATTTCTATTTTTAACGATTTCTCCACTTCCCCCAGTCTTTGGATATCAGTCTAACACTCCCAGAATTTGTCAAAATAATTACAAGTGTTTAATGAGTCTACAAGACAATTAACTTAAATCTATTTGATAACTGCCATGGAGTTCGGTTGACATGCCTGTGTTTAATTCTTCTGAGTATTATTTCATTTTTGTTAAAGCTTTAGAACTTCAGAGAATTCTTTCACTTACTGGTGGAATAAAATCTCAAAGTTTCAACTTAAAAATGTAAAAATCTGTGTTTAACCATTGTTTTTTTTATTTCTAGTATTTTATTTTATTATTATTTTTATATAGTGTTATATTGGTTCCAGCTGTACAATATAATGATTCAACAATTCTATGCATTACTCAGTGCTCAAGATAAATGTACCCCTAATCTTTTTCTATTACACCAACCTGGCAACCAGATCCCTTTGGCAACCACCAGTTCATTCTCTATATGTGAGAGTTTTTTTTTTTTTTTGGTCTCTATTTTTCTTTGCTCATTTGTTTCCTTTTTAAAATTACAGATATGAGTGAAATCATATGGTATTTGTCTTTCTGTATCTTTGTATTATCTTAAAGCAATACCTTTTTATTTATTTTTCTGGAGGTTACTGTTGTCATATGGAGGAAAAATTACTGTTTTAAGTAGCTTTTTTCTCATTTTTTTTTTTATAAATCAACACTGCCTTATTTCATTTGTACGCATATTGTTGATTTTGTCCATCTTGTATTTAGTATGCATTTGGTGCCTTTGGTGGATCATTGCTCACTCACCAAACACTGGATTTTAATTGACCCCTTTACTGTGTTATCCTTAAATGGATTACCCAACTACAAACTTTTTAAAAAAATGAGTTATTCTTCATCTTCAAAACTCAAATGCTCCTTCTGAAGAGGCACAGTTGCAAAACAGGCAAATTCACAACAAAAGAAGTATTTGCATCTCAGCCCAGGAAATTTCCTATCTTGAACAACCTTACTTTCTACCCACTCTGCTAGAATCAATGAAGTTGGCACACAAATCTAGTTATTCCTTGAAAATTGAGAAATACAGACCATAAAGTCTTACTAACCCAGAGATTAGAATAACTATCGTTTTCTCCCATATTCTGAAATAAATCAACAGATTCTTAGGTTGAAAAATCCTCTGATAATTACAATAGTTGGTCTCTTCTGTTTCTTATCATGCATGTAAAGATTAAGGAAAAAAGAAATCCTTTATATAAATTCCTTTCTTTTTCGGCAAATGAAATCCTGGTGGAAAATGCTCAGAGTTTATAATGAAATGAATGAATGAAGAATTAATTGCCATTAAATAACACCATCATTGTGTCCATTTGCCTCTTAGCTTTGAGTTAAATAATAACAGAGAATTTGTGAGATTGTAGCACTAAACAGACACTGTATTTTATTTAGATAATGACTAAATGGCCATTTGCTTCTGTGATATCATCATGTCTTTAATGTTGAAAAACTGAGAGCAGCCTTGACACAGCTTTACGTTTCTACATTTTTATTGTTGGGAGCTAGTTGAAATCCATTAGTTAAAGCACAACGCCTAAATTTTGTTTTTCATTTGTTTGTTTGGTAATGATTCAGTTAATTGGTATATTGTGACCCACAAAATAGTGTGCCAGTGGCCATGCCCATATCGAATCTAAATGTAAGTCAGTCTACACTTACAGGAAACACCTATCAAGGAAACTTAATGTACACCAACCACAGTCCTCCAACTCCACTATAACTAGCTTACCTTACCCAGAGAGTAGGACCTGCTAGCCATGTAAAGAAATCCCATACCTGATGGCCAATCGTGTCCTGTTTCCATGTTGTTTTCTCTAAGGCTCTACAAAACTCGCTTTTGCCAAAATCCCTTGAGATCGCTTCACTGCTTGTGAGGCACTGCACTCCCCCAATCAATAGACTGTTTTCTCCTGAATAAAGGACACCAGACTCTTTATTAAGTTGTTTTAGTTTTGTTGTGTGACAGTTTGCAACATTGGCAGTCTATAATTAATGATAGGCGAGGGTTGGCTACTCTTCCACAAGCTCACCACCAGGTTGTAACAAAAGTCCTAAACAAATGTGTCTACATAGACACTTAACAAGCAGGCATTAGACTGTACCACTGCTTGTTCTGTGAGTGCAAAGAATTTTCATCTTTTACTCTTCTTAAGTGCTAGAAATTCACCCTATGTGTAAGGTTCCTCTTAAACAAGTACAATAACATTCCAACACAGCATTTTGTCTAGTCACCTAAAGAATTAGATTGATTCTAAATCAATCAAGAATCCCCAGAACCATTGATAGAACAAAGCATGTGCTGTGGTATGTATATAGGTATATAGGTCTGCTATTATAGGTATAGGATGAAGAATCTGATACAAGTTTCATATTCAGTTAGTAGAAATATCTAACATATTTAAGCCATTCACTAAAAAAAAAAAAAAAAAAAGATATATTTTGGGGTACCTGGGTGGCTCAGCCGGTTAAGCATCTGACTCTGATTTTGGCTCAGGTCATGATCCCAGGGTCATAGGAACTAGCCCCACATAGGTTCTGCACTGAATGTGGAGTCTGCTTAAAATTCTCTTTCTCTTTCTCTCTCCCCCTCTGTCCCTCTTCCCCATGCTTTCTTTCTCTCTTTCTCTCCAAAATAAAAGAAAGAAATAACTTTATATAGAAATAAATAACATACATATACATATATATATGTATGTGTGTGTGTGTGTGTGTGTGTATATATATATATATATATATATTTATATATATTTCATCAAGGAAAATCTTTTTAAATATCCATTCTGCTCACAAACTACTAATTTCATCCAAGAAAATCCATTTTTAATGTTTTTTTTTGTTTTTTTTTGTTTTGTTTTTTTTTTTTTTGCTAATGACATATCTGTGCTAGATAAGAAGACTTGAAGTTGTGGAAGCTGACTCTAGAGTGGCTTTTCTGACGGAATGATAGTGGACCACCCTCAGAGTGTGACTTACTGATGAAACACTGAATGTCCCTGGAGTACAGCTTAAACCACTCAATGCCTACATAATATCACACTTTCTATATAGAAGGCATTAAAAAAAAAAAAAAAAGTACAGGGGCGCCTGGGTGGCTCAGTCGGTTAAGCCTCCAACTTCGGCTCAGGTCATGATCTCATGGTCTGTGAGTTCAAGCCCCATGTCCTGCTCTGTGCTGACAGCTCAGAGCCTGGAGCCTGCTTCAGATTCTGTGTCTTCCTTTCTCTCTGACCCTCCTCTGTTCATGTTCTGTCTCTCTCTGTTTCAAAAATCAATAAAAACGTTAAAAAAAATTACAGACATGGTAACATCGGTCTTGCCTGTATAGGATTAGAATGCACCATTCTTGCTTTAACCCAACCAGCCACAATGCTCAGTCCAGAGCAGGTCTTGAGGAAAAGTGATTAAATAGAATATCATGGGGGCAAGAACAAAAGATAAAATGACAAATTAGCTATGAATGATTCATGCTATCAGTTTCGCCACTGGTTTAAATGAGATTTACTCAGTCTCCTTGAACATGCCCTGCCTTAGGTCTGTCATCATCAATTTAGTGTTTTGTTTTGTTTTGTTTTAAGCCAACATGGATATAGATTATTTAATAAGCTAAACATTTTTAACTTTGTTTTGAATATTCAAAAACATTATTTGAGAACTTTTAGCTGCATTACATCTGTATATTAGATGTACTAAGACCAAAGCATTAATTGCCATTTAATAGATATATTTCATTATAAGAAATTATTATAGATTTTTAAAATTCTACTGCATATTTGTATTTTCTTCTCATATAATCTGTATGTATCTTACCTTTCATTTTCATTCCTTTTACATTTTAGGTGATTATACTTCAAATTTTTAATTGTTCTATTATACTTACTGTAGATCAAAAACAACACTGACTTAAAAAATAAACATTGATTTTTCCAAATTTATTTTATTTTGCAAAGTGTTTTTTTTTAATTCCACACAAGTAAAGATATGGATAATTTATATAAACATTCTTGTCTTTGCTTTTTATATACTTTTTTAAATTTGAAAACATTGAATATGACTTAGATTGTAAGATTTTTATGACAGTAAATAAATTATTTTTTATAAGAGTTATATAAGGTGATTTGTGCATGCATAAAATGTTCTGGAAGGAGCCTTACTTTCAGTTTGAGAGTACTATGATAGCATCTTTATTTTACAGAAAAAAATTAGAATATATGAATGTGTTTCAGATTTCTAGAAAGGGGAAGGAGTGAGTATATGTGTGATTGTGTGGGTGTTTATGTATGTAAATAAGCATGAAAATAATTATAACAAAGAAAGAATTTTTTTTAACAGTAGACCATGAAGTTAATTGTACAGAGCTGCCTGGCAATAAAGTGAAGATCAGTTTCAAATGAATTTTTTATATTTTAATCTTGATTTTAAACTTGTTAACTACTAGTGAACAAAGCTCTAACAGTGTTTCTAAAAAGTGTCTTTGTTCGGAAATACACATTAGTTGATATATCCATTTGCTCACTCATTAATTATCCTTTACTTTGACATTTATTTACTATGTTTTAGATAAATGCTGGAGGCAACGAAGGACAGAGCACTTTCTTCCCAAAATGTTTCTGAGAATTGAGACATACACTATGAAAAACTGGAAGTGTTTATACGTTGTATGATCCAATTAAAGTATATTCTCTTCTGCTTGGCTTTCAGTGTATGGTCAGTTTCAATTAATTGCCAATGTTTTAGAATTCAATCTACCCTTGCCCACCATGATACTTTTAGAAATATATTGACTGTTCTCTACAACATCTGGGTTGATTCTAAAGGAATTATGTTTTGATTTTTTTGCTCTTTAGAATTTTAACTCAGTATTCACAAATTTCCACTCTTTGACTAGGTTCACTGTAGCAACATGTAATATAATGAACATGTTAGAAAAAAAAAACAGCACAAATGTCCTTGGAGAGTAGCTAAAACATGTGATCACGTAATAAATATAACTTTTAAAATGAATGTGCCAAAATGACATACAATAATATGGATGAATCTTAGTAATAAAACATTAAGTGAAAAAGTAAATTCAAAAGATCATGTAGAACAAAAGTACACTTTTATAAAATGAAAAGCATTTAAAATATGTATATGTCTATACATATGACTAGTTACACATATATAGTCTCTATATATGTATTATATATTATATTCACATACTTTTTAGTAATGCATATAAATACAATATGAGATTAATGATGCATGTGGAATTCAGGATGATTTTTTTTATTGATTTGGGGAGGGACAGGAGTTGGTTTGTCTAGTTCTTAGTTTTTCTTTTAGGTGAAGGGTCAAGGTTGTGCATTGCATCATTAAAAACAGCTAATTAAGAGGCACTTGGGTGGCATAGTTGGTTAAGTGTCTGACTCTTGTTTGTTTTGGCTCAGGTCATGATCTCATGTAGTTCGTGGGTTTGAGCCCCACATTGGGCTCAGCGATGACAGTGGAGAGCCTGGTTGGGATTCTCTCTCTCTCTCCCTCTTCCTGCCCCTCCCCTGATCTCTCTCTCTCTCCCCCTTTCTCTCAAAATAAATAAACATTAAAAAATTAAAAGAAAACTAATTAATGATGAACTAACTAAATAAAAGTAAGCATTGGTTAATCACCAAAAAGAATGTATAAAAAAATCAAACCATCTAG
This sequence comes from Panthera onca, assembly GCF_046562875.1. Taxonomy (NCBI): domain Eukaryota; kingdom Metazoa; phylum Chordata; class Mammalia; order Carnivora; family Felidae; genus Panthera; species Panthera onca. The sequence continues at coordinate 29,681,688 of NC_138342.1, read as the reverse complement.
AGTTTTCTTAGGTTCTAGGTTTATTATTAGCTCTGTTCCATTGTTTCATTATTCTTTTCCAGGTTCTTCAGTTATGTGTTTAGTGACTCTTTTTTTTTTTTTTTTGGCCTTTCATTCATATAATCTTTTTTATCTTTTTAGATTCCATCTTTATTTCATTTCTTTTGGGCATTTTTACTCTTTCTAAATGTCCCTTGTCATATTTTCAGATAAATATATAGTATTAATTATCTTGCCATTTTGTCTTTAATCATGTGATATTATGTCGGTTTTAATATTTCCGATTTAAACTCAACTGATATTTCAACATTACTGTTTTTGTCTATTTCTTTCCCACGTTGCTGAATTATTCTTTCATTTTGGCAAGTGCTTGCTTAAGAATTTTTTTTCAAGGGTAGGTACTGCACTAAAATTTTTCTCTGCTTTGTGTCCTTCTGTCCTAGTGTTTCTATATACTTAAATGTTCTGATTCCAAATTTCTGTTTTCTCTTTATAACAGCTTTGTGTGAATCTTATCTGCCTTTTTTGTTGTTGTTGTTTATTTAAAAATGTTTCACATTCTCATCCAGCAATAACAGCATTCCTATATGTTTATGGGGAGAGATTTTCATGGTTCACAAAATTTAGTTCATAAAAACCCTTTTTGGGGAGCCAGTGTCATTGGATGTTAATAGATTGAGACCTTACATTTTTAAGAGACATGATTCTGCTTTTGTGATAATCCCTTTTTCTTTTCCTTGTAATGCCCTGATTTTCACCATACACTTTCTTCTTTCCTTCAGCAAGTCTTCCAATAAACATGCCCTTTTCATTCCCACCATCAAAGTAGTGTCTTCCAAGAGACTCTACTGTTATTCAAGTCCTTCTGTTCAATTTCTTCTTAGCATTGCTCTGAGTCACTGGGTCAGAGGCTATTCTCTTTTTTTTTTGGGGGGGGGGTCTTTATGTGCTTTCTGCCATCTCTGGGCTGTCTTTTACATGCAATCTCTACCTGACTCTGCTTAGGTATTGAGTCTGGAGGCAGCTTTGTGAGATTTAGATATTTACTTCTTAACGTGCATATATACTTAACCGTATACTATTCTCCATCCCCCAGTTATGCTTGAGAATAGTTTTATTTGCTCTACTTTTCCATCTCTATGGCTATGGGCAAATGTGTAAAGATATTCAGATTTAGGCAGCTGCTATTATTCTTCAGGAGCCCTGAAGCCCACTATGGTTTTTAAGCTTGAGTCTTTATTGACCCATGCCTCAATGCGAGGCTCTTATTCTCTCCTGTATATTTTGCTGCTCATAGCTGTGCTTGTGGTATATACAGGCTGTCTGTCTCTTTAAACGAAGCACTCTGTGGTTGCTTTCTCTCTGTAGCATTGGTATTCTTCCACTTGCTGTTTTACTGGGAAGGAGATTTTAAACCCTTTTTATTGGAACACAAAACATGACTAGCTACCTGTGTGATGTCAATTCACTTTGGTACATACTATCAAACAATGTAGTAAAAGCTCCCTTTCCCAAGACTGCTTGCTTGAATAAGAATAAGGGACCTTTCCTTTTTGGATGTCTCTGCTCTGAGTCAGAGTACTCAGCTTCGTACGGGAAGCTGGAAAGGATTTCAGACTCCTTTTATGTCCTAAGCGGGGCACATCCTGCAAAATCTTATATATCAGTTCCCTGTCTTAACTCCCCAAGGAACCACGGCAGCCTGAATCATCTTTTGAAGTGCAAATACCATTTGAGAGGGGTAAACATGAAAATAACTTTTTAATATACCTTTATGTAATAATAAAACTATCAGTTCCGTAAGAAGTTGGCAAGGAAGAAAAGGACAAGCAAAGTTTAAAACTCAAAAGTATAGTAGTAAAACTGAACTTAATAATGTTGAGGATGGGCAAAGCCAAGATTAAATAATACAGTGGCTGGCTCTGGGATTTGCTTCTGATGGATGAGATAAGATGGAAATACATATTTGAAAGTTCTATCTTCCTATAAGCTTTGGCTAATGCAAAACATCATGACTTTGTAAAAAAAAGTTACACTCATACTGTCTGAGTGCTTATGTGTGTCGAACAGAAGAGGGAGTGGTCTTCCACAATCACTAATTGACAGATTGATTTAATATTGAGTGACTATTTCAGCAATAATTTTCAGAAGTGGTGGAAGGAAATGCTCTGGAAAACTGTGGCTAAATCCTGAATTGCTGCAAAAGCACTATTGTAGTAAGTGACACTAATTGCAAAATAATGGCCATATACTTTGCAACCAGACTTATGCTGACAAATGAATGTTTTATTATTTTTTAATTTACTACCTTATACATGCAGCTGGCCTGCCAGAACTCCTTGATTTCTTTTGGAAACCAGCCTAGGCATTGTTAGCAGGTTTTTGCCTGATACATGCCAAAATGTGGGTTCTTAATTTAAACTTTTATTATGGCACTATCAACTACCCTTACAAAACTCTGAAGGATCTATGAGGATTTCTTCCAAATCTTGATTTCCAGGAGCTCCTAAGTAAGCTGTAAATATGTGATTTCTCTTGACACTTTGGATGTCACATTTCCAGGGTAAAAGTGGCTTTTTTTTTCAATCTTTAATTCCTATCCTTTTCAAATATTTAAAGAATACAAATTTGTTCCACATAGATTAAGTACTGGGGAAATATTTTTGTTATTAATGTTAATGATTAAAAGTTGAAATGTTAGCTCTGATGAGGTTTATATTGCTAGTGTTATATCTCATTTTATTTAGATTCTGAACACAAAGCATCTCCTTTAATTCATGCTTGTTTGTTATGTTTGATCTGAGGACAAGGCAGTCCCTGTAGAAATTTGTGGGAAAGCAAGTCCTGTGGAGTGGAGTACAGAAAAGAGTGGGATTGAGTGTTTGGTTTCATCTCCTAATAGTAGCCTGTTATTTTCCCATTTGTTAATATTCATGGAATTTTGATAAATATTTTCACTTCTATTTCCAAAGAAATCCTTCAGTGTCACTTTTCCAAAGATCATGTTTTCAACTTGTCCTTCCTGTGCCCTTGCACGTTACTTTTCTGTGAAGATGAAAAAAAGAAAGAAAGAAAGAAAGAAAGAAAGAAAAAAAGCTATCAGTGCCCTTAACAGGTGTATGTAAAATGCCCTTTCTTAGGGATGATTTCCAAAAGGTTTTGATTCCTGTGCATGGTGTGTAGGAAAGAGTATGGCAATTCCAATGGGGCAGAAATAGATTCCATAGAATCTGTAGTCATATAGTCATTTCCTAAAATAGAAGACAGAAGATGGAACTTACCATGCTTCCTTCATCTCAAGCTCTTCAATGCCTTTGTTTAAAGAAATCTTGTGGCGCCTGGTTGGCTCAGTTGATTAAGTGTCTGACTGTTGATTTCAGCTCAGGTCATGATCTCATGTTTGTGAGATTGAGCCTCTGACTCGACAGCATGGAGCCTGCTTCTTGGGATTCTCTCTCTCTCTCTCTCTCTCTCTCTCTCTGCCCCTCCCCTGGTCACGCTTTCTCTCTGTCTCTCTCTGTCTGTCTCTCTCTCCCTCTCAAAATAAATAAATAAATAAGCATTTAAAAAAATAGTAGGGGTGCTCAAACTCTGGGTTCATGAGTTTGAGCCCCACATCAGACTCTGAACTGACAGCGGGGAGCTTGCTTGAGATTCTCTTGTCTCCTCTCTCTCATCCTTCCCCACTTGTGCTCTCTCTGTCTCCTCTCTCTAAAAAATAGATAAAGTTAAAAAATAAAAATAATAAGGAAATCTTTATTGTTAATACTATTATGTTAACGATAGCAGAGTTCATGGCTTTTGAGTATTTATTATGTTGTAGATATTATGCTAATCACTTCATCGGAATTTTTTTCTCATGTAATACCTATGTCATTGAATCTAATACATAGTATTCGGGTGTTACTATTGGCGAAACTGAGTCTCCAATGGACTCAGCTAGTAAGTAAGCTGACTAGTAAATGCTGACATGAGAGTTTAAATTCTTAAGCATTCTTGTCCATGGCAACATAAATAATGTAGTATTATTATTGTCATATTATTCAGATGACTTATTAATTATTGTAAACCTCCATTTTTTTTTTCATTTGAAAAATAAAAATAGCCTCTTAGGGTTGTTTTTCAGTTTTAAGAAAGACCACAAATGTCTGTCTGACACATTGCAGTCTTTAATAAGTATTAATTTCCTTCCCTTGTTTTATTGAGATAAAAGACTATTTCTAGTACCTTATTTGAAAAAAAATCACTAAATAGTTTAAAATTTTCTTTCTTACATAGCATCTTATTTTGTTCCCTATTAAAACACTTCTAATCCATGCCACTTACCGAATGAGAAAACAGCAGCTTAGAAAGTCAGTAACTGTTCTTGGACTAACACCACACTCGTAAGACCTTAGTCTGTGCCTCTTCCCTTTTTCCTAAAGCCTCATGTCTCCAGGAAGTAATATGATTTCAGGAAAACGTAAGTCACTTTTGCTGACTCTCATTTTGTCACCGTGTTTATGGCTGATCCAGTAAATAATACGCAGTTTGAAGTAGGAAGTTCCAAGTACTTGCAGAACCACATAAATCAACTCTAATCACCATGCATTCTTGCAACAAATTTAAGTGCTTAGCAAAGATAATAAATTTAGAACTTTGTATTTTTTATGTGGAAGTGACAACATGGTCAGGACTCTATTTGCTCTCGTGAGGTTGAATGAAATGACATGGAAGGGATCCGAAGGGTAACAGAACGAGAGTCAAACAGAAGTGTAAAATTGCATGTCTTGGTTTTTTCCTCAATTTTATGGGAAAATGGCTGAAACTAAATTACTATGTACATACAAATTTAGGATTTTTATGTCTTCTTGATCAGTTAATCCTTTTTAATTATGAAATATCCTTTTTCATTTTTAGTAATACTTCTTGATTTTACTTTGCTGGCAATTAATACAGCCATAGGAGTTTACTTATGCTTGGTATATGCGTGGTACATTTTTATTATTATTATTTTTTAATGTTTATTTTATTTTTGAGAGCGACAGAGCGCAAGCAGGGGAGGAGCAGAGAGAGAGGGAGACACAGAATCTGAAGCAGACTCCAGACCCTGAACTGACAGCACAGAGTCTGACATGGGGCTTAAACCCACGGATCAGTAGATCATGACCTGAGCTGAAGTTGGACGCTTAACTGACTGCGCCACCCAGATGCCCCTTTTATATTTTTTACTTTTGAACCCTATATTTAAAGGACGTCTTCTCTGTCTTATGAGGACATCAGTTCTATTGGGTTAGAACACCACCCTTATGAATTTATTTAACTTTAATCAACTCTTTAATGGCCCCATCTCCAAATACAGACCCACTGAGGGTTAATTCTTAAACATATACATTTTGAAGGGAGGAGATTCAGACCATAACAATCCCCAGTAGATTTTCTTTCACGTCCAATTGGCCAGGGTTTAGTAATATGCCTAATGCTGATTACTGGCAAGAGAAAAGGGAACTCTATGGTTAGTTTATGCCAAACAAAATTTACCTCTAATACTGGGAAGGTCATTAACTTTCTTGGACTCATATAGGGGTGTACATTTCAGCAAAACTGGAGTTTTACCTGGGTGAAAGAAGTGAGGGTGGTTTTGTAATGACAACAGACCACCACACAGTCTTCAAGGCCTTTGTAACCCTGTTCCTGACTTTCTCTTTAGACTCATATACTTCTACTTCTTGTCTTGCTCCCCACACTCTAGGCAGAAAATTATATATATATTTTTCCTTTTGAGATCATCACCCTCTCTCTAATGCCTTTGTGTTGGTTGTCCTATCTAATTGGAATCTTGTCCTCAATGTGTTTACATAGCTCACTCATTTCTGTGTTTTAGGTCTCAGCTTAAATGACATATCCTTAGGAAGACCTGACTTTTCACACAGCACATATGTTGCTCATATAGCATGCTGTTTTTTTTTTTTTTTAAATATCACATTGTGTTATTTAGACAATATTGTCTTCCATATTAGACCTAAAAGAATTTCATGGCAAGAGTATCCTTATCTGTCGTATTGATTTCTCCAACACGGTTGTTTGACACTCAGTAAATGTTGGTTGGTTTATTGCATAAGAAAGAGAAACAGGAATATTAAAAGGTAATTTTGATATCGAACTTAAGTCTTCAAAAATGGTTCAATCCATTAGCTGAATTAGGGAAGACAAGAAGCGATGATTATTTATAAAGAGTACAAAGTATCACCTTTGGTAAGCTAGTAATATTTGGGTAGAGATATATTTTAATGGCTGAAACATATAAAGTAGCATAAAAGCATATTCTGTGTATATATTGTATTTAAATTTGTTTTACTAAAGTTTTATCAAACTGCTCACTTACTTTCTCTCAGGCAGAATAATAAATTATTTTACTAACTTTGATTTTCTTTTATTCTTATATTGCAGAAACATAGTGCCAAAAACAGCCCATTTTCTATGAATTCCCTGACTTAGACCACATTTTTAAATATAAAATTAAAATCTACGATGTGGCATATACTAGTGAAACTATGAAGAAAAGGTAGCATTTCAGACAAGACTAACTTTTCTTATGCCTAATCAGATTATGTTGTTGTTGGGAGATGTAAGGGCATGACGTTGTATCACAAACACAATAATAAAGCATTTATAATAACATGCTCATACTTAAAATAATTACTTTCTCTTGTGAGGACAAGCAGCTTCCAAACAGTCGCAGTGATAATCTCTGATGAATGGAAAATTTTCTGGACTTAAACTTTAATTTTCAGCTGTTTCATAGAAAAGTTTATTCTTTGCTTTTCTGGGTTGTAAAAGAACCAGGGAAGTTGTCTTTCAATGGTTTCTTCACCAAGGGTTTATAAGGCTCTTACCTATGAGGACCTTCAAAGAATATAACATTAGCTAAGGTTTCAAGCCAGATTTTATGGCTTCCATGATCTTTAACTCTTGTCATAGTAGCTTAAAATGTTGAAAGAAAGAAGTTGAGGTGAAGCAGAGGAGACAGATGGTACATGGGGAGAAAAGAGCACAACGGACAGAACCACTGGAAGAAAGTAAATGGTTGTGAAAAAAAAATGCTGGACAATTTATGTGGTGCGGCATGAACTTTTACTTAACTCTCGGTGTAAGAAGAAAAGTGCAGCCATCGGCCTTATTGCATTGGTGCTGAATATGTCATGCGTGTTCAGACAGCATGTGTTCTGAATGTGTATTTACACATTAACAACTGCATTTTCATTTACGCATTACAAAGACACAATTTTTTCATGATGTTTTCATGATATTTTTGGCCATAATGCAAATAAAAACAATGATAAAAAGGATTTATAGCTGCATCTGGTGGGTTTTCATTATTTTTTTGGTGGCTGGAGAAGAGCCATTTAAAAGTTGCTAAAATTTTTTTCTGTCTCTGGAAGTAAAAATGTTTGTAGCAACATTTCTTTATTTTGGGAAATCCCTAGGCTAAGATAAAATTCCACATGTTTTTGGAAAAATATAAAGAGGTTCCAGATCAAGGTGCTAAGTGTTCTATTATCAATGTAAACCATGTGCATCATTACTGGGACTGCCTCTGTCTTTGCATAATTAGATAATAACTCCCCCTGTGCGTGATTGGGGTTTGTATGTGTGTATGTGAGTGTGTGTTTGTATTTACATCTCAAGCCCGAGTAGAGGAAATTGGAGCAAAACCTGGCTGGAGAGCTTAACGGGCAGGGCTTTCTGTGATGCTGCTGTGGCGTCTAGAGAGAAACAGAGCAGGCAGTTCTAAGTCCATTTGCGTGGAAACTCAGAATATGAATAAGACAGATTTGGGAAATGAACTGTTGATTATTACCATTATCTTGTTTAGGCTGTGGAGGTCCAGCACAGATTTGAATACAACACTGTAAGAGGAGCATGGAGAGGACACTGGTGTGAGATGTCAAAATGCTCCCTGATCTTCTCGGGCAGCAACGTCTTGCTGTGAAAATAAGTAAGTCAACAACAGGTCAGTAGGTTTGAATAGTGGAACATGTCAGAATGCCTCATGAATTCCCAGATTCCCTCATGGATTTCTCATGATTCCCAGAATTTTCTGGAGAATTTAATTGAAATACTGGATTTTGTATGGTCATTTGATATAGTCTCTGACTGTTGTTATTTGGTTACCAAACAGAACCATAAATAGTAAGGGGTGAATGGAAGGTCTATGTCTATGTTTGTCTCTGTCTCTAACTGTCTATTAAATGGCCAGTTTGGAACAGCCTAATAATTATGTAAATTATTGTAGAGATAGTCCAATCAGCTCTTTGGTATTGGATTGAATTCCTTTCCTCATGGCTTGGTCAAGCACTGATCAATATCCACATTGTCAGGGGTATCATTACCTATTGAGGAAACATATTCAATCTACTGATGACACTGAATATTACGTATTGACCTCAGATTTTTCCTCTAGTGCCTCCCCCTACTTGTTTTACCACTCAAGGCCACACAGAGACATTTATATTATTTAAAATGACCTATCATAACCCACTTCTCTCCAAAAGACCATGTATTTTGGGTTTCACAAGCTATTCTTTATGGCATAAGGTACTCTATCCATTTCTTATTTTATATCACATTTTTACTTCCTCATTGAATTACTCTTTTTGAATGCTAAATCTAGCAGGACAAAAGAAACTATGCACAAATAAAACCATACTAATCTCATCATGGCTTTCGTAGTCACATTTTGATTAAAATAATGCAGTGTACCAATGACATTAGAATGTTTGTGATGAAGATTTGAGGGGCTATGCCTTTCTGTATTCTGGTGTATTTGTTAAATTTTAATTACTATGTGCCAAGAACTATGCTGTTTTACAATCATATCTATGATTTTAATTTTACTATCCCCATTTTAGGGATGAGAAAATTAAGCCTAACTGGAATTATTTAACTTCGCCAAATGGCTAGAGCATCAATCAGGTTTCAAACGCTGATCTTTTTGGTTTCAAAACCCATGCCTGAGATGTCTATGCAAAGCTGTAGGAGAGTGAGACAATGGTGCAAAATGCAGCCACTAATCTTAGTGGGTCCTGATACTGATTTTAATTATGCTGGGCCAGGGTTGTAATAATCCTTGTGCCTTAGACAATGCCTGATTTATTTATGCCATCCTCAAACATTTTGGCAGTATTATTCAGGGTTTTAGCACACATAGCAACATCACACTTAACAACCGAGTGGAAGGTTTGTATATGAACCCCCATGCAATTCCATACCTTGGTAAATTAGTTTGCAAAGCTCCCCAAGCACCTAAATCTCTTGTGGCCAGCGGGGATAATCTGAGCCTTGGTCAGATAACAGTTCTTTACCAAAACAGGGATTACTGGTAACAGCAACCTCATGTTCAAAGTTCACAAACTTGCAATGATGGTGGCAGTGCTGTAAATTCTCTCATTCAGGATATTTGTGACAGTTTGAAAGGTCACAGAGTGTAATATAGGATGAACTGGATGAGTAAATTTCATATAGAATGTTGCATGAGCTAGACTTAGATTTCATGTAAAGTACAGCGAGACTCAGACTATCACCAGGACTCATTACAGTTTCTATGCAACTGCTGGGAATTCATTGTACTCTGTGAACAATGATAATAACTGTCTATGATGTTTGTTTTTGTTTGTTTGTTGAGGGGCTGTAGTTGATTTAGAGAGCCATATGTGTGATCTTCTAGAATGTTTTCACAAGCACGTTTTAGAAAGAGTGCCCCTTTGGGAACAGGGGGACCCATCCAGTTTAGCTCCCTTAACCCTTCTCCCACTTTTAGTTTTAAACAACATATTTGTGTCTGTATTTATTCATCCAACAAGTATTCATTTAGTGACTGAAATGAAATATTTGAGATAATATACTAAATGAGTTAGTCCTTGTCCTTAAGGAGCTTAGAGTCAACTATAGAACAAAGACAAGTTTATTTGCAGGGGCAATTTTAATTGCAATAAAAAAAATGATTTTTATTATTCATGTGGTGTCTTTTATGGGTCAAAGTTACAAATGTTGCTGAACCTTAGGAACAATAAGAATTAGACATTATTAGAATTCAATGTCTCTAGACTCTTTTCTGCGTATATGTTTTATTTGTCTTCCTCCTTCTTTGTCACTCTGGGTCTCAGTCTTGCACATCATTCTCTCTTACTCTCTCTCTCTAGTTTATCTTATTATAAACAAATTTTTGTAAAGGACTATGTAGTAAATATTTGGGGCTTTGTGGACCATATAAGTTCTGTTTCAGCTACTCACCACTGCTGTAGCATAAAAATAACTATGGAAAATATATCAATGAGTGAGTTCCGATGAAAGCTTATTTATGAACACTGAAATTCTGATTTCACATATTTTTTACTGAAATGATGTATTTTTATTCTTCTGAGTCTCAATAATTTTCTTAAATTGTCAACAGTTTAAACGTGTACAAACTATCGTAGTTCAAGAGCCATATGAAAACAAGTTTATGGCTCATAGTCTGCCAACTCATGCTCTATATAGCAAAAAAATGGCAGCTGCTAGTTCATGAGCCTTATATCTTACAACTTAGATCAACAATAAAATTCCTGACTAAAAATTCTTACTCATTATGGGCCAGAGGCTCAGGGACATGTAGAAAATGACCTCACCGAGAAGAAATATATAAAACAAAATAAGAGCAAATGGGTATTGGTGTGACAAATGGGGTGAGTTTCCGGTCAAGTGGAAAGTCTGCTTAAATGAATACTGTGTCCAGTTCAAAAATTAAATGGGTGATTTCAATATAGAGACTTGGAGACATAATAATTAGGGAGGCACAGGGGAATCTTTTTTTTTTTTTTTAATTGGCCTATACACAGCCCAAAAGAAGGAGATATTAGCAAAAATGTGCAATGTGTAACCAGAGAAATGATATTGGTACCTGCTCAATAGTCTGGAGTAGAGACTGAGGTGTGAAGTATGCTAAAGATAAGCCTAAAGAGAAAAGCAGAGAATCATAACATTATATAAATCATAACAGCCCTCCTATGCTATCCCTAGGAGTTTGGACTTCCTCCAAACTCATGATGGTTATGGATTGAATTATGTCTCTCACCAAAGATGTGGAGATCTTAACCCTCAGCACCTGTGCGTATAACCTTATTTAAACACAGGATTTTTGGAGATGGTCAAGTTAAGATGAGGTCATTGTGGTGCGCCCCAACTCAGTATGACTGGGTATACTTATAAAAAGGGAACATTCAGACACAGAGATCTACATACATAGAGAGAAGACAATGTGAAGACAGGGAGAAACGATGTCATCTGCAAGTTAAGGAACATCTGAAGCTACCAAAAGTTAGGAGATAGTCAAAGAACTGATACTCCCTTACAGCTTTCAGATGGAACCAAACCTGATGACATCTTGATTTCAGACTTACAGCTTCCAGAACAGTGAGACAATAAATTTCTGTTGTTTAAGTCTCTTTGTGGGACTTTGTTATGACAGTCCCAGGAATTTTTTGTTCTGTATAGGTCACTGTCTTGTGAGCAATGAGAACAGTGATATCAAATTCAAAGTTTGAGATTAGAGGTGTTCCTTTGAAATCCTTAAAGATAGAGAAGAAGTGATTTAGCACCAAGAATCTGGGGCAGGTATCAGAGGACCAGGCAGCAGAACACGAAACTGTTCACTTCAGCATTTTCTTCCAGTTAGAATGTGCTGGAATTGTTGCCTTACTGACAGCAGCAGCATCAGCAGCATTACTGTCAACCTGTGAGTCAGGTTTAGCCACACAGACTATTTGATTGTTAATTCCATATTCAAAGAAAATGTGACTATAGGAGCCTTCAATATTTGTTTGTTGTAGTTGTCACCGTTTTTGTTATTTTGATTTCAGGGGCTTTGTGTGTGTGTATGTGTGTGTGTGTGTGTGTGTGTGTGCCAATTTGCTCCTAATTTTCTTAAAAAAAATAATTGTTGTGAATGTCACAGCTATGGAGACATATTGAAAAAAAGATATTCATCATATGCAATCGATATAGATGTCAACCTTTCCCTGAAGCCTGTCCTATGTGGCATGCACTGGCATTGTTTTTAAGTTAGCTTTGAGTTTAATTCTAAGCACCCAGAATTATATTAATTTATTAACTGACAACTTGAATCCATTATTGAACTAATTCAGAGTAACTGTATATCTTAAAAATGTAACAGTGTAGCATCATCTTAAGGGTTGAAAGTATTAAAATTGTAGAGTTTCAAACTAGCTCCCAATTATTTTTTTCCTAAAAACTGCAAAAACCAGGGTGCCTGGGTGGCTCAGTCAGTTAAGCATCCTCCTTCGATTCAGGTCATGATCTCAGAGCTTGTGGATTCGAGCTCCCGTCAGGCTCTTTGCTGAAAGCTCAGGGCCTGGAACCTGCTTCAGATTCTGTCTCTGTCTCTCTCTGCCCCTCCCCTGTTCACACACAGTCTCTCTCTCAAATAGAAATAGAACATTAAAAAATTCATTTAAAAAACCCGGCAAAAACCTATTCCTTGTAAGTAGTACATATTACATGTAACATAATATATAATTTACATCTACAAATTATCATCTACAAACAGTATATAATAGATTTAAACAATTTTTGTGTCTATAAAAGAATCTATTGAGAGTCATAGGTGAGCTCCAGCTGAAGATGAATAATATGTAAAAATTTGGGATGGAGTGCCCTGTGAGGAAAAGGGACCAAAGAATTGCTCCCAGAGAGTGGTTGCACACACCATGATGCTCCATCAAACTTCTGGCTCCACAGGTCAACGGAGTGAATTTAGAATACTGGATACAGCAAAGGAGTTAGGGAAGGGAAGCCTGGATACAGAAGGACCAGAGGCAATGTATTGTTTGTGGGGACGGATATCCTCTGGCCAGGATGGGAAGAGGATTGGTCATAAAATGGAATCATGGGGAAAGTTCCTTTGAAGTTTGCACTCATTTCTCTGCAAATTTGACTGCTGTCACTCTCTGCTCTCTCTGTGTCTCTTTACATTAGTGGGTGGAATCCATTTCCCTGCCTTTTGGATCTGTGACTTGCCTTTATTACTAGAACATGGGTTCAGCCCTTCAGAGACTCGTAAGTTCCTACTTTTGCTCTCTTACAACCAAGCTGTCATGTTGCAAAGAAGTCCAGGCCGTTTGTTTGTTTGTTTGTTTGTTTGTTTGTTTGGAGAGAGAGGCCATGTGGAAAGGCCCTGGAGTCTGAGGCATTATGTTGATGGAGAGAGACCAAGTGGGGGAAGATAGAGGCCCTCTATTCAGCCATTAGCTGGCTCTAAAGGCTCTGAAGTTGTGAAAGAGGTTTCCTTTAACCTTCCAGCCAAGCCCTGTCCAGCTTGAGTGACCTTGTGTAGGTCCACAGGGAGACATCTGCCTAGTCAACATAGGGAATGATGAGAAATGGTAAATCATTGTTGATTTAAGCCACTAAGGTTTGGAATGATTTGTTATGCAGCAAATCACATTTCCTGTGCTGAAGTCGAAGAATTATGAATAACTTCTTTCTGGCAGAGAGAATATTAACAGAAGTTAGATGGCTGGAGTAGTGATGGATAATGGAAAATTATGTTTTCGTCTTTGAAAGGAACTTCAGTAGAATAATAATCTTGACTTTTTATGTCTTCCTTACTTATTCTGCCTAAAGGATATTAAATGAATTAAATCTTGAGTGGCTTTGGAAGGAAAACAAAGAACTTTCCTTCCTTCCTTCTTTCCTTCTTTCTTTCCTTCTTTCATTTTTTTCTTCCCTGCCTTCCTCCCTTCCTCCCTCCCCCCATCTTGCTTTTTCTTTCTTCCTTTCTCTCTTTCTTTCTTTCTTTCTTTCTTTCTTTCTTTCTCTCTTTCCTTCTTTCTTTCTATCCTTTTTTGTACCTGTTCTCCTCTGCTCACCCATCTCTTGAGTCTTAAAAGGGATAAAAAGGGATAATTCCCACCTGGCATGACCTGCCTTTTTTTGTTTGCTTAAATATTTTATTTTTAAGTAATCTCTACACCCAATGTGGGTCTCGAACTAATAACCACAAGATCAAGAGCCACATGCTGTACCAACTGAGCCAGTCATGGCCTGTCTTTTTTTAAGTTGCTATAACTGGGTAAGTATATCTGTCTAAATCTGAGATTGGGTGTCAGGAGGACCACTTTCTCAAATGTATAAACCACATTCTACAACATTAGCTCTGTTGGTAATATTTGGTTCCTATTAATCAGCTGTCTTACTGAATTCCTCAGTCACTTAGAAGCTGGGTGGTGAAGAGGCTTACCATGTACTGAGCTCTATTTAAAGACTGATACTATTAACCTCAATTCAGAGAATAATGTTTTAAAATTCACTTTATAAGCAAAAGCTTTATAAGCTGATTGTTAATTCTTAACTAATTAATAATGTATTTAGTTTTATAAAATATTGATATTCATATATTTTAAAATTGTCTGCAGGGACTAAACAAATGTTTTGTACCTTAGCTTTGAAATGCATTTGAAATCACACTTTCTGATTAGAGAGAAGGTCTTTGTTTTTCAAAAAAGAGTAAACTCTGGCAAGCCATATAACATTATAAAGCAGATAATTTTGCAAGAAAGAAAGGCTTTGTGGTGGAATTGGATGCAAGCATATGGATTAGGAATCAGAACGCCTAACCCTTTTATTGATTTTTTTCTTTTCACTCCTTTCTTCTCATCCCTCAATTTACTCAGCTAATCAGCATAGGACAGTTTAACTATACAGGTGGTTGTGAACATGAAATGAGTAATGAATAATATACAGGAAACACTTTGGAAGCCATCACAAATATTAAAATACGAGGTGTTATTCAATATGTTCTCACAAATATGTATTACGTCTTTCTGGGAGTTAGCTGTCTGAGTACACTCCAGGCTAAGTGAAACTTTGAAATATTTTGCTATTTGGGGCCCAAGTAAACAATTCCTACAATTCCAGCTGGAGTTAAAATGAAAGTTGAGTCAGGATCATTACCAAGTGCAATAGACCTTTCTGTAGTTGTTTTGCTGTCAGTTCAAATTTTTAAGGACTTTATGTATCCTGCTCTCTTAGACCTTATGGCTGCACAGTTGACCACTATTCCCTGATTAAAGTTTAAAACCACAGCACCCTTAACAGGTCATAAATCATCTCATTCATAAAGGTGCAGATTACAACAGGGGCACAGCCTCATCACTTTTATGGATGACTGTTTCTGATTAGGCAAAACATACAATAGGTATATTTTCTACGCCCGACAGAATGCCTCTGGCTCACAATGGTGCAAGGAACATCTGTCATTTTCCCTCTCAAACATCCATCAGGCAAAATTATTAAATCGACATGCATCATTTTGGTATAATAGAACTAAAATCACTGTTATAGAACATAATTCTGGGATTGATTTTCCCTGCTTTGAAAATAAGCAACTTGGTTTCACGTTCATGGTTATGTAACAGCAGGAGATCATTATCTTGTGACAAAATTCCATTTTATTGACATTATCTCTAAATGATCCCTTGAAAGGATATATAAAATTTAATATACATTCAATTTAGAAAGATTTCATTCACATCATACTGACATATATCTATTTTCTATTTATTTTACAGCCTACATTTGAATCCAAACAC
The DNA here is from genome assembly GCF_046562875.1 of Panthera onca. Taxonomy (NCBI): domain Eukaryota; kingdom Metazoa; phylum Chordata; class Mammalia; order Carnivora; family Felidae; genus Panthera; species Panthera onca. Next base: position 29,666,062 of record NC_138342.1, on the reverse strand, counting down.
AATATTTATTTCTCTGATGTTTACTTCTTGCTCAAGTCATGCAAACATAATCCTGATGAAAATTTTGATCTAATACACAGACTTTGACACCAAATGGGTGGATGGTGACTCCTGACCCAGTAGTATGACCTTGGACAGGGGGCTTGCTCTCTAATTGGGTTTACTAATCTGTGAAATAAAGATAATAATAATGTGTAATTCATATGATGCTGCCTGGATTGACTGAGTTCATCATACATCTGACCTACTTAAGACAATGTCTGGCATATAGTAAGAGCAAAATGACCAACATTCATTTTATAGTATTCGTGCTTTCATTCATGTTTTATTCCTTGCTTGGTTCTGTGGCCTAGAGCAACATGTTTCAGTTCTCTAAGCTGCTGTGTGCTAAAAAGTCTTCTACTTTTCACGTGTTTGTGGTATTAGATGAAGTGATATTTGTAAATTATGTTTTAAAAGAGTATAGAAGAATTCCCTTGCATAAATGATTCAAGGCAGTTTTGAAGCTGATTCTTTAAAATAGTTGCGATTATGATACTTTAAGAAATCATGTCCTACAACGCATTATTGGAAAAGCTGTTTCCAAATGAACTGTGCATCACCATGCATATTTTCCCTTTCCTTCTGCAGTTCTGTTCTTTAACCTTCCTAATTCAGCTCTGTGCCCCAGAAAGCTGACATCTATGGACTGTATCCCTCCGCACCTTTGCCCTATGGCTTCCCAGTGAGTTTGACCTAAGCAGAGAATCAGTTGAAGATTAGAAATCAGAAGCGAGGGACATACAAATATGTATGACCTTAATTCTCTCCACCAGGTCACAGGGAATTGAGTGTTATCTCTTTATTGAAAGCCACATCTCTGTTTGGTGGCTCTCACTGATCTGAGTTTGGTCACTGCTTCTTCTCCTGGCCCACTTAGACCTAGAGGTAACAAGGCTCCAGCTCTTGCCAGCCCGGGGAACTTCAGAATCCCTCGTCAATTTTCCCAGTTCAACTGCTAGCTTCCCTTGTGAAGACCACCTTTATTACTCAGTTTTAGCGTGCCATCTGTTTTCTGTCTAGATCCTCACTGATACATGTACCCAAGTTTTAATTGTAGAGTAAGCAGCCACATCTGAAACATGTGAAAATGTTAAGTGCCTCAGAGAGATGAATTTTATGGTTCTTGAGATTCTTTAGTGTGTTCAGGGTGGTAGTTGAAGTGCTTGTTTTATGTGTAATCGTTTTGAAGATGTGAAAGTATTTGTCACCCTCAGTAATACAATTTTTTTTTTAAAAGTGTTAAAAAGTATAGTGCCTTTTGGAAACATAAGGTCAGATTAGCATTCATTTGGATTTCACAAGGTAACTGAACACAGATTTGAATTGTAAAGTAGCTGTAATTATCTTTTTAACAGACACAGTAACTCTTCTTGGCAACCAGCACTGTAATTATAGACATTGTGTTCAGTACAAACTTCCATGTTTTTGACAGGCTGGAAGATGAAAAGATACACAAGGACTTCCTGTTGTTAGTCTCACTTTTTATTTCTTTACATCTCTTTACATCTGAAACTACGACCCAAATGGGATTTATGCTTCATTATTCATGACATATTGTCACCTTTAGAAGAAAAAGAAAGTTTGCCTTCACGGAATAAGGCTGAATTTTAATGTTGGGATGCAACTTATTGTTTGCATGATGGTATTAATCTTTCTAAATAATAAAATGTGCCTGGATATTGCAATATTTGGGTAAGACAAATAATGTTACAATATAATAATAGTAAAAATGAAGTAATTCTTAATAATAAGATACAGCACATCAGAGATACTGGGAATAACAAAACACAACATAAAACACAAGAAAAATGCTAGAGAAGAAATTTAAAAATGCATTTCTGTTTGGGATGCCATTTTCAGGGCTTAAGATAAATAGAAGTGGTCACCAGAGCAATTTTTGGTCGTTCAAGCAATTCTGCCCCAATTAGGGGCAGAAATATTCATTCACATTCAAGAAAGCTGCAAACCAAGAAATCAAACTCCAGTGACCCTGATTTTCAGGTCCTCAATTTCTCTCACACTTCACCTTTCGAGCTGGTCTCACATTTTCTTGCTCCCTTTTGCCTATTTGACTGATAAATGCCAATATGTTTACAGATACCAGGGAGAGATTTTTTGCCTAAATTCTTGAGAATGCAATTCAGATTTTTAAAAAATTAATACCTCTAATAAACTTCTTTTCTATTCTGACCTGAGATGAAAATATTTATTATAGCAATTTGCAGGGTGACTGTATGGATATGCACGGAGATGAAGAAAAATTTGTTTCAGGGGGAAAAAAAACAGTGGGAGAATTAGCTTTAACATTTTCAAGAAGAAAGTTTAGTGGGAAGCAAAAGAAGTGTCTATGATGTTCCAGACTCTTTAACATATTTTGTTATTTATTATGTTATTATATAGAATAAAAATTGTATATAGAAAACATTACCATTATCTCCTCATCTTCCATCTACTTTCTCACAGGGAAAACAGCCTCAAATTTAAGAGAGATAAAACCCTCCTCAGGTTCGTACAGCCTGCAATTTTTACAGCTGAGAACACAGACATCTCTGGGAGGGGGATAGTACACGTGTGTATGTAAGCCTAACAGTATATACCATAGGCTAGGTGGCTTAAGCAGTGGAAGTTTATTTCTCCCAGTTCTTGAGTCTAAGAACTTCAAGATAAAGATGAAAGCAGGCAGGTTTCATTCTGAGGTCTCTTTTCTTGGCTTTTAGGCAGTCTTTATCGCACATGATCTCTTTGTGTGTGAGCAGAGAAACAGAACTCTGGTCTCTTCTGGTTATAGGGGCACAAATATCAACAGTGACACCACAATTGTGACATCGTCTAATCCTATTTATCCCTTAATGGCTCCACTTGACCATATCATCACATTAAGGGTGAAAGCTGTAATACGTGAAGTTTGGAGATGCAATCTATAACAAAGAGGGTACTCTCTCTCTCTCTCTCTCTCTCTCTCTCTATATATATATATATACACACACACACACACACATATATATATAATCAAATATAAATTTATTATATAAATTTATTATATAAATTTATTATATATTATTATATATATATATATAATTCGATCCATTGGTATTCTGAATTAGATGATAAAGAAAGTTATCCCATGGGAGGTTTCCTTCCCTCCTTCCTTCCTTCCTTCCTTCCTTCCTTCCTTCCTTCTGGGTTTATATGTGACTAGGAGTAAATGATATATCCCTACCTAGTTATTTCCATAGGAAATATACGGTCGTTACTCATTTGATTTACAACTTGACTTACAATTTCATCATTTTTTGAATAATGCAAAGATTTTATACACATTTTCATAGTGTATACTTTAACACTGTATAATGATTTTTCAAAATAATAAAGAAAATTAAAATTTTAGTTCCAAATCATTACTCAGCTCTTAAAACTCATCTCACATATTTGTAGCCTTTGAGGTAAGAATAAAAAACAAACAAAACAAAAACAGTGCTGATTTTAGACTTCCTTCTGATCAATTCCTTTTTTACAATAACTTTAAGCTTGTATACGTGTGTATATCAGTTCTTTGCTTTATAGGCATACGTGTGTTGAGAACTATTTATATAATCCTTCAGGAAATGATAAAATTGATTAAAAAACAAGACTGAGACTTTTAATAATACAAAGTAAAGGAAAATAATATATTTAGATAAAAATGAACAAGTACAGATAAGAATAATTTATGTTTTCAGAGTAAATATGAAATTAATGAAAAACATTTGAAGAGAAAGTACAAGATACTGAAAGACTGACAATTAGAATAGTTACATGTAATTTCAGAGAACATAATTTTGAAGAGAACAGAAGAATAAATAATCGAGTACTCTTTAACCTGTAGTGTTTATTTTTTAAGTTTATTTTTTTTAGAGAGGTAGAGAGCGAGTGGAGAGGGACAAAGAGAGAGGGAAACAGAGAATCACAAGCAGGCTTCACACTTGACTGAGTCATGTAGGTGCTCCTTTAACCTGTAGTGTTTTATGTTATGGTGCCAGCCTTTCTTTCAAAGATTTTCCCTCCCCTCTTATTGTAATGTTGATAAACTAACTAAAAGTACAAAGCTATTTAATTTGAATAAAATAGCCTGTGTGAGTTATTACAGTTTAGTCTTCAGGAAATTAGCAAGATAAAGTCAGACCTACTGGCATATTTTGAGAGATTCAGTCAAGCCCTTCTTTCCATGTCAATCTAGAAGGAAGCCAAGCACGCACTTATCATTGCTTTATTAGGGTACTTCAAGGATAAGTCACAACCTACTAAGATAACATACAGATTTGGTAAATCTCAAAAGTAAGTTGATTTATTACATTAATTGATTACATGACAGTTTCCTTTTTAGAGGAAGAAGTCACAAAAAATTTAAGAATTGTGATATTGTCTATGCCAGATAGGTTAAAAGATAGAGCCCATCCCAATCAGTTAAATTACTGAATAACGTGGTCTGGGACCATCTGGGACATCCCATGACATTACACATAAATTATAGAATAAGCTGCAGTCAATTGCAATCCTACTCATAAACAAATGCATAACTTATTATCACGCCTACTTGGATTTAGTTGGACCTATCAAAAATCTTGATATTTTCTCCTCTTGAGTCTCCTATTAATCATGATACATAAAATCACACCTTGAAATGTGGTCCAGAGCACATTCAGACATGCAGCAGGTTGAATTCAACATTAAGATCATATGATGCTATTGCACAAATAATTTTGGAAGTAACTGCTATGTAGACAAATAAAGAATGGAGTCTATTGTAGAAATCTAATACTCTCACACAAGAGCATTATTGAAATTTTGGGTTCATGAGTTACCTGATGCAGTGGATAGATATAGCTGTATATCTATAGATATAGAGACATTTGACAACCTGCTAATGGGCTTTGGTGAAACATCTCCACTGAGGGACATCAAATAATATGAAAACCAAAATATCTTTCTGTCATTGGTATATTAGAGAGGCACTGCAATAGAATGGATCAGTTCAGCAAAGCTCACTGAAAATATGAAAATGTGTTACAGGAATATGCCCCCTGTATACTGTAACCATGGATAGGTCACAATTCTGATTTGGGACAGGCAATAAAATCCCCAGAAAAGTGGTCTCAGTGTACCATTGAGAGTAACTGACTTAAATATTCTCCATGCTAAGATAAAGCAAGCAAAATAAAAGATGTAATGCATTTGGAAGTCTGCTTCTATTTGAATGAGAAGAGACACATCTGCAGAAGGTGCAGAGACGAGGACTGTATATACGGTACTGAAGGAAGAATTAGTCTCTCATTCCCAGGTTAAGGTTTTGGTTTGGCCATCAACCTTGTTGTGTAGTCTGGAAATTGGCCCTGGATAATTAGACACTTAAGAACACCCTTATTTGGAGAATGCAATTATAGAAATCTTTGTGGGAATTCTGAGGATGAATTAAGGCATTGATGGTGCCCACCAATTGCCAGCTCAGAAAGAAAATGTAATGCCAAAGCATATAACCTCTGGAGATTTGACCCCTGGAGATGACTCCTTGGGTATGTGAAATCAGCAGACACAGAAATGGGCAAGCTATATTTTGGATAAATGATAATATGTTCCATTGTCAATGGCTGAAGTTGCAAATGTGGTTGAAGATGTACAGAATGCGAATAGAATATAAATTATCAAATATGACTGTGGTAGATAGTTTTCAAAGAAAACATGTGATAAGTCATGCATGCCATTATTTAGCCCTTATAGAGTCCTCTCCTGTACTGGATATGGGCTGGCCTGAGATGCTGACCAACAGCCTGTGAAGGGGCCACCCCACCAGTTATATGTACAGACCTCAGGAGGGCAAGCAGCTTCTGCCTCCTCCCTCCTGGAATGCTCACTCTCAGAGGGTTCAGATAATGGGAAAGAGGCGTAACTACTCTGCTGAGAGATTTTATAGAGAAATCATGGAGAAGCCACTTGGAGAGGAGATAACTCAAGATTACATGAAGATAGGCAGAGATTCAGTAGTCCTGTCTCACAGTGGAGACTGAGATACGCCAGCAGCAGCTCCCCTTTGATGGTAACTGCCTGAGATGCTCTGAGTGAAACTAGTGGAGCAACTTCCCAGTGCATCCCAGTGACTCCACGCAACTGGGAAAGATAACAAGAATGAAAAGTATAGTTTTGGGCCACTAAATTTTAAGGTAGTTTGTTAGTTAGTAATCTATACTCAAAATAATGTCTTTGGATAAAATCCTCAAAGCTATATGAGAATTCTACAGTGTTAGTGTGAACAAGTAGATAGATGGTGACTCTGTTTACAGAGATGAATAAGATTAGGGGGGAAATGAACACAATTTGGGCAGGGAATGGAGAAGAGGGAGACTTATTCTATTTTTTATGTTAAATTTGAGGTTCCTTCTTAGACATCCATCCAGTAAAGATGCCAAGAAGCTGGGTTAGCATATTTGAATCTTAATGAAGAGTTCTAAGTTGAGGCCATACATTGAGAGTCACCAGTAATTTTAACATTTATAGCTATCATATAACAAGGTCATATGGAAAGGGAAGGCTTAAAATCAATCTCTGTAATACTACAACATTTAGTTTGAGTAGAGAAGGAAATGGAGAAGAAGAGTGGTTAGTGACCAAAGAAGAAACCTAGGAGGATGTGTTAGCATGGAGGACAGGTGAAGACAGCATTTCAGTAAGTGGGGAGGGGTCAATTGTGCAAAATTTTCCTGAGTGGTACAGTAAGATGAGAGGATGTATCAAGGATATTTTCTGTTTACCCTTCCAGATCTACTCTCTATCCTTCTCTTGCCTGTATTCTATCCCAGGAGGCTAAGATGTGTGGACTAATCAGAAGCTTCTTTGAGCTCTGACTTTGTCAACTCTGCTAACTGGGATCTCCAGTATGAGATCTAATGGACAGCAGTGAGTAAAGTCAAGGTGTTCACTCCCTACCTCATTTCTTGAAGACTTGTCGTAGGCTGGCTCTGTTCCTCAATTGGGAGATACAACTTTTCTCTAGGTACACACGTCTCCATAATTCTTTCCTTCATGATTAGTAAATGCATCCTCCCTTCCTCGTTCTGGGATTATGGTCAATAACAGCTCCATTGCTAATCGACCTTGGGAGCTATTTTATGTCTGTGGTTTCTCTAGGGTTTTCCTATAGTTTACACATAAACCCCATGTTCAGCCTTCCTTGAATTGTATTAATTTTACTATGTCATCTGTTTCCTGTTGCAACCCTAAGTGATACATAAAAATGACATTGGGTTGCAGTGTGGATGTTGTAGTTGTTCTCGACAAGAGCACTTTCAGCTGCATGAGACAGGGATACAGATTAACTGCAATATGTGCATAGGGAGAATGATGTGAGAAATGAGAAACAGCAACCATAGAACATAGTTTTAGGATGTTTTGCTATAAAGGGGACAGGGCATTGGGATGCTTTCTGAAGAACGGAGCATGTGGTAAATGAAACATTATTATTATTTTTTAACTAGGCAGCTTTCTTTGCTACACGAGTTCTCAGAGCCTCTAAGATGCTAAAGTGTATTTTTTTAAGTTTCATTTATTTATTTGAGAGAGACAGAGACAGTGCGAGTGGGGAAGGGACAAACAAGAGAGGGAGGGAGCATCCCAAGCAGACTCCATGCTGCCAGTGCAGAACCTGTCATGGGGTTTGAGCCTACAAAACCATGAGATCATGACTTGAGCCAAAATCAAGAATCTGACGCTTAACCTAACTGAGCCACCCAGCTGCCTCTAAAACATTATTGAGAACAAACTGAAATGAATTCAAAAACATCCTTCTAAGTGAGATTTTTTTTCATATATGACATCCAGTTATGCCATCTTTTTATAGAGAAGAAATTCTGACTCTGAAAATCTAAGAGGGATCCAGAGGGTATCCTATGGCAGGGGGGGATAGAGAGCAGAAACTCTGCTACTTTAGTTCAACTCCACTGCTTTATCTTAGAGCAAGTCAAAATCAAAGGCAGGAAGAAAGGACCTTTGAGACTCTTTGTAATTTCCTAGATTTTCATGGTAAGAAAGGAAGCAGAGATTAAGGGGAGAAACTCTGTTCACTGATTTCCCTTTCTGAAAGTTGTATTTTGTAAAGCTATTTGAATGTTACACATTATTGGAATACAAGCATTAAAGGACAGCACACATTTGAGAAGTTCTACATATACTTTGTCATTTATTTTATAAATAATTTCCCTCAGCTTTTAACATAAAATTAGTGACACTTGAAAATAACAGTTAATTTCAGACTTTAAAATTTGTCCTTAATTTCTTAAAATACAGGCTTACAGCAATTTGCAGTTTGTCTCATAAGCAAAAGTCTTGGTGTTGGGTACATCTGTTGGAAAAAATAAGAAGCTTGGAACTCTGTGAGATCAAGAATTTAGAGTAAGCCCAGGGAAAGTAGGGTCATGTAGATACAAGTGCTGAGAATCACCCCTTAGGTCTCGTGTATTTACTTCCCAAGGAAATGCATAAGGAGATTTAGAGAAGAGAGAACACGCAGCTGAGAGTAGAAAAACTAAGCAGGTGTAAAGTTTAAAGTATAGTTGATAAGAAAGAACAAACCCCTTAAGCTTCTGCCTTGTCAAACAATGATCACACAGATCTTGACTGTCTTCACAGGTCTTTTGTGACTGGAAGAGTTCCATGAGATGCCTCATTAGTTCATAAGAGCTGGAAATGGCATGCTACTCCATTTATATTATAGTCAAAGGAGCTATTCATTTTCACGATACACTTGATGGGTTCATTCCAATAATTAAATTGGGTTACTACACAGCAAAAATCAAGTTTTAGCCGTATATTTATTTTGTTAACCTATTATTAATGAGTTTTTCCCTGTGAAAGAATTATAGAAGATGTAGATAATAAATACAACCTAGCTAGGTCAAATATTGAAGCTAATAATGCTATTGGATCCTGAAGATTGGCAAAAAATATGCCTAGTTTTGAATTATATATGCAAGTATCTTCAAGTTGATGAGGCTAGAGCTTGAAAATGTACTGGAAAACCTGTGAAATTATATTCTGTTCTGCAAATGTTAAGGTGTTATGTATAAATACGTGTTTAAGCTGGCTTTAATTCTTTGCCCATTGGCTGTAGCTTTTATTCAAACCAACAATTACAAAAAAATCTGAGCAACATTTTTATAATAACGTAATTTTTAAAGTTTGTGCTGGTGGTCTGTTTAACTGTCAAATATTGTGAATTCCAACAGGTTTGCTGACCATAAAAAATATTCAAAACCCATAATATTTCTTTAAGAAGGCAGAGTAGTCTTTCAACTTAATAGGTTTATTTTTTTTCTTCCAAGAAAGGCACAACAAGAATAAGAGAGCAATAATCACTGCACACAAGGAAACTGTAGTATTAAAACAATTAGAAGCATACAGGTAAGCCTATAAAAGGCAAAAAAAAGTAATTTTTCAGAGGCAGCTGATTAGAAGTAACTTTAATTAATATAAAAAAAAAAAAACAACTCCTCATTCTGATAGGGCTTGAGAAACTCATGGGGTAGTATTTCTGTTTTTTGCACTTAGGTTCAAACTCCACTAAGAAAAAAAAAATGGTATGGCAGATAAAAATAAAAATAAAATCTTCATTAGCAATTAAGCTGATACTAGATAATATAAATTAGATGTACTCCAATAATGTTTTAACACTGAATTTCAGTGTTAGACCTACCCATGTTGTCTTCCCATGTTGGAACCTGAGCTCTTACGTTTTAGAGTATTGAAATTCAGAACAAAACACGGGCTTCCTGCTGGCAACTAGCACTTAATAAGGAAAACTTGCCTGGTAGAGATGAGCAGTACTGGTTCCTGAGTAAGAATTCACCTTCATATGGAGGAGAGAGTAAAGAGGCAGGCGTTTGAGACAGTTATCTTAAAGCTTGATGGTTTTTTGCCTGGACATGTGGTACCTGTCCTTAGCCAAGATTTAGATAAGACAAGTTAGCTAGTGATTTATGATGTTCTATAGAAAGTTCAAAACTTCATTGGAGCCAACTATGACTATATTTTTTTCTATTGCTTAAAGATGTATAGATTAATAGTTCACCTTACTTAACTAGTTACACAGCCTAGCTTGACTGTAATGACCAGTGCTATTAAAATATGTGACTAAAGACTTTTTCTCAGAACCCCATGAACTGAGATTTATAATATGTTTTTCATAGTCCATAATCAAAAGATGAAATTCATCTTTACAATTGAGAATGCATACTGAGAAGCTGCATAATGAGGGCTTTTTTGGCTCCCAATGTTTACCTGTGACTTCTTTCTGTAACTGTGGCATGCACTTTGCATTTGTGACACCCTTAAGTGAGTATGGGCTAAGGGGTCTAATGATTTTGTTCAATTATTCAACTCTGCATAATTGGTACACTTCACCATCTTAGGGAACTCAAAATTTTAGGTCTATAAACATATATGTGTGTATAAATAGAAACTTGTACTATACTCAAGAAATAAGCTCTCATTATGTTTAGCGCATAAACCACCATTGGTGAAATGTTCCAAAAGAAACAAGGCTAAATTGGCACAGGTCTAGAGTTCCCAGAAAAGTTAACTTTGCCTTTCAAGAGAGACATAATAAAATAAAATAAAATAAAAAGTCTATCTACCTATGTTGGCCTCTTAGAGGAGAAGGAAGGAAAGTGACATGGTCCATATACATAGAAAACTTCAGTAGAAAAGGTTAAATAACACACAAAACACAAAACAGACACTCAGATCAATGGAACAGAATAGAGAACCAAGAAATGGACCCACAAACGTATGGCCAACTAATCTTTGACAAAGCAGGAAAGAATATCCAGTAGAATAAAGAGAGTCTCTTCAGCAAGTGGTGCTGGGAAAACTGGACAGCGACATGCAGAAACATGAATTTGGACCACTTTCTTACACCATACACAAAAATAAACTCAAAGTGGGTGAAAAACCTGAATGCAAGACAGGAAGCCATCAAAATCCTCGAGGAGAAAACAGGCAAAAACCTCTTTGATCTTAGCCACAGCAACTTCTTACTCAACATGTCTCTGAAGGCAAGGGAAACAAAACCAAAAATGAACTATTGGGACCTCATCAAATTAAAAAGCTTCTGCACCACGAAGTAAACAATCAGCAAAACTAAAAGGCAACAGACAGAATGGGAGAAAATATTTGCAAACAACATATCAGATAAAGGGTTAGTATCCAAAATCTATAAAGAACTTCTCAAACTCAACACCCAAAAGCAAATAATCCAGTGAAGAAATGGGCAAAAGACATGAATAGACACTTCTCCAAAGAAGACATCCAGATGGCCAACTGACACATGAAAAAATACCCAACATCACTCATCATCTGGAGAAATACAAATCAAAACCACAATGAGATACCACCTCACACCTGTCAGAATGACTAACATTAACAACTCAGGCAACAACAGATGTTGGTGAGGATGCGGAGAAAGAGGATCTCTTTTGCATTGTTGGTGGGAATGCAAGCTGGTGCAGCCACTCTGGAAAACAGTATGGAGGTTCCTCAAAAAACTAAAAATAGAGCTACCCTACTATCCAGCAGTTGCACTACTAGGCATTTATGTATGGGATAAAGGTGTGCTGTTTCGAAGGGACACATGCACCCCAATGTTTATAGCAGCACTATCAACAATAACCAAAGTATGGAAAGAGCCCAAATATCCATCAATGGATGATGAATGGCTAAAGAAGATGTGGTATATATATACAATGGTGTATTACTCGCCAATCAAAAAGAATGAAATCTTGCTATTTGCAACTATGTGGATAGAACTGGAGGGTATTATGCTAAGCAAAATTAGTCAGAGAAAGACAAAAATCATATGACTTCACTCATATGAGGACTTTAAGAAACAGAACAGATGAACATAAGGGAAGGGAAGCAAAAATAATATAAAAACAGGGAGGGGGACCAAACATAAGAGACTCTTAAATGTAGAGAGCAAACAGACAGTTACTGGAGGGGTTGTGGGAGGGGGGATGGGCTAAATGCATAAGGGGCATTAAGGAATCTACTCCTGACATCATTGTTGCACGATATACTAATTTGTATTTAAATTGAAAAAAATTAAAAAACACACAAAAAAAACCCAAAACACAAAAACAATACACAACAAAAAAAACACTTCACTGATAGTTAGGTGCGATATTAGAGAATAAAAAATGAAGATTGGCAAGAGCATGCATCCTCACCCAAGAAGGGCCATGAAGTATGATCCAGATGGAAGTAGAGCTAACTCAAGATCAGTGGTCCAGGACCTTGGCAGCAGAAGCATAAGAAATAAACTTATAGAGGCTACAGGCCCCTACGTTATGGGGATTTAAAAACAAAGAATGTGATTTGCATAGTTGCTGTCTAAGTTACAAAGGTCCATGTGTAAGTGAAAAGTAGCTGCACTCAACAATGCAGGTAGTCAAAATTTAAAACCTATTAAACTTTATTAGAATTATATGGCCGGGGGCAGGATGATGGTCATTACACTCTTGCAATATGAAACAAGGCTGATGCTTGAGAGACATGGAATCCAAAATAAACCAGGTATTTCCATCGATATTCCAATCCATGACATTTGGTATATGGGAAGAGGCCACTTTTGTTCGGAAGGCCAAGAAAATTTTTGGTTTAAAATATTGTAGTTGTAGCTGATTTATTTTTTATTGATGTTAATCTAAATAATAACTCAACTGCCCTTTGATGTAATAATGGTATAATCAGTGAGATTGCTTTAATCGGTTTTAACAAAACTAATACAGTACTGCTACAGATGACCAAATATGTTGATAGGTTAAAGACTAAAATTCCCATAAGCTGTCTTCCAATGGAAACTAGCCAGGGCAGGGACTAGATTTGGTTAATAACCAACTAAGTATGCTATTTAATAAATCTATTAATACTTTTCATATAGTTCAAATTTCGGTGATAGGAGGAAGTAAAATAGTTGTATCATTTCAAACATGTTTATTCATTCTGTTAAACTGAAATTTGTTTATTTTTTGTTTGTTTATATTTTATTTAAAATTTAGTCAATGTACAGTGTAATAGTGGTTTCAGTATAATTCAGTGATTCATCACTTACATACAACACCAATGCTCATCACAACAAGTACCCTCCTTCATACCCATCACCCACCTAGCCCATCTCCCACCCAACTCCCTCCATCAACCCTCAAAATGTTTTCTATTGTTAAGAGTTTCTTGTGGTTTCTTTCCCTCTTTTCCCTTTTTCGCCCCTTTCAATATGTTCATCTGTTTTATTTTCTTAAATTCCAAATATGAATAAAATCATACGGTATTTGTCTTTCTCTGATTGACTTATTTCACTTAGCACAATATATTCTAACTCCATCCACGTCATTGCAAATGGAAAGATTCGTGCTTTTGGATGGTTAAATAACATTCGTGTGTGTGTGTGTGTGTGTGTGTGTGTGTGTGTGTGTGTGTGCGCGCGCGCACGCGCGCAAGAGAGTTCCCTTTCCTCCATATCCTCACCAACACCTGTTGTTTATTGTGTTGTTAATTTTAGCCATTCTGATAGGTGTGAGGTGGTATGTGACCATGATTTTGATTTGTATTTTCCTGATGATGAGTGATGTTGAACATCTTTCCATGTGTCTGTTAGCCATCTGGATATCTTCTTTGGAAAAGTGTTAATTCATGTCTTCTTCCCATTTGTTAACTGGGCTGTTGTTTTTTGAGTGTTGAGTTTGATAAGTTCTTTATAGATTTTGGATACTAACCCTTTTTCAGATATTTCATCTGTAAATATCTTCTACCATTCCATAGGCTGCCTTTTAATTTTGTTGATTGTTTCCTTCACTGTGCAGAATGCACAACCTATGTTTCTGCCTAAAGAGTTAGAAAAGGAACAAAATTAAGTCTAAAGCCAGCAGAAGAAAGGAAATAATAAAGATTAGAGCAGAAATAAATGATATAGAAACAAAAACAACAGCAACAAAAACAGAAGAGATTAATGAAACTAAGAGCTGATTCTTTGCAAGAATTCACAAAATTGATAAACCCCTAGCCAGACTTATCAAAACAGAGAAAGGACCCAAATAGATAAAATCATGAATTAAAGAGGAAAGATCACAACCAACATCCCAGAAATACAAATAATTATGAGAACATCATGAAAAATTATATGCCAACAAACTGGGCAGTCTGGAAGAAATGGACAAATTCTTAGAAACTCACAAACTACCAAAACTGAAACAGGCAGAAATAGAAAATTTGAACAGATGAGCAAAGAAGTGGAATCAGTAATCAAAAATCTCCAAACAAATAAGAGTCCTGAGCCAGATGACTGTCCAGGAGAATTCTAACAGACCCTTAAAAAACAGTGAATACCTATTCTTCTCAAACTTTTCCAAATAGTAGAAAAATGGAAGGAAAGTTTCCAAACTCATTCTCTGTAGCCAGCATTTCTTGATTCCAAAACCAGACAAAGACCTCACCAAGAAGAATTACCAGTCAATATCCCTGATGAACCTGTATGCAAATATTTTCACCAAGATACTAGCAAATCAAATTCAAGATTTAAAAGAATTCTTCACCATAATCAAATGGGATTATTACTGGGCTGCAGGGCTGGTTCAATATTCACAAATCAATCACTGTGATATATCACATTGATAAAAGAAAGGATAAGAACAATGCGATTCTCTCAATCAATTCAGAAAAATCATTTGACAAAATACACCATCCATTCTTGATAAAAACCCTCAACAAAGTAGGGATAGATGGAACATACTTCAATATAATAAAGGCCATATACAAAAGACCCACAGTTAATATCATCCATGATGGGGAAAAACTGAAAGCCTTTTCCCTATGGTCAGGAACAAGACAAAGATATCCATTCTCACCAATACTATTTAAAACGGTATAGAAGTCTCAGCCTCAGCAATCAGACAACAAAAAGAAATAAAGGTCATGCAAATAGCCAAGAAAGAAGTCAAACTTTCACTATTTGCAAATGACATGCTACTCTATATAGAAAACCTAAAAGACTCCATCAAAAAATTGCTGGAAGTAACACATGAATTCAATAAAGTAACAAAATGTAAAATCAATGTGTAGAAATCTTACATTTCTATACACCAATAATGAAGCAGCAGAAAAAGAAATAAAGGAATCAGTACCAATTACAACTGCACCAAAAACAATAAGGTATTTAGGAATAAACCTAACTAAAGAAATAAAATCTCTGTACTCTGAAAACTATAGAACACTTATGAAAGAAATTGAAGAGAACACAAAGATATGGAAAAATATTCCATGCTCATGGATTAGAAGAACAAACATTGTTACAATGTCTATACTACTCAAAGCAATCTACACATTTAATGCAATCCCTATCAAAAAAAATTAACTTAAAAAATAATACCTATCTAAATCTCATTTGATGAAACAAATCATTAATATTTTGATGTTCGTCCTATTGTTTTGTGTTTTGGTTAAACCAGTTACACAGCTTGGTTACATGACTAGGGAAGTATAACAATAATCTCACTAAAAACCTTCTCTGGATTTCTTTAAAGCAAGATTTCTTGCACACATCTTTATGGGTTATAATTTGAAGATGAAGTACATTTCATGTGTCTGAGCAGGATGCCTGAGGAGTTGTGTCTGGAAGTCTCTTAGGCTCCTTGATGCTTGCTTATGTTTTCTTTCTCCTGAACCACCATATTTCTTTATGTTATTCAAGTCTCAAATGAATATACTCTGAGAAGTTTTCTGAGTCCTTTCAAACATTAGACTCTATGCAATTGATGCATAAGAAAGGCTGAGAGTGTTCTGCTGTTGGCAGTAGCTCAATATGGTTATGAAGAATGTGGTCAGTGTTCCCAGCCCTCCTTAAGCCCCTGGTATTAAACTTCAAAGCTATGGTCAGTCAGAGTAATAATGAGATAAAATAAGGAGATCAGCAGTCTTGTCAAGACAGCTCTGCCCCCACCTTCATTAAGCTTCTTCCTATTATTGAAACTACTCCTATTAGGTATTCTTGGAACTTCTTGTGGACTGTGCAGATTTTACTTCCAGAAGGTTTTGAAATGTAAGTGTATAACACCCAGGGTACTCTACCTAACATCAAAATTCAGTTTTCAAGTTATTTTCTGGGTTAACACAACCCATCAGAGTCTTAGAATGAGATTTTATGAAATCCTAAATATATTTAAGTAATATAATTTTAATAGTAAATTGCCCAATTTGAATACAAAGTCCTACAGCCTGTGAATTTCCTGCTAATAAAAATTAAAATTCTATGAATAAATCCCCTGTACACAAGTTGTATACTATTATGAAATCTAAAAAGTAAAACAATTTTAATGTCTAAAATCAAATTATTTTTTTGCTTGAACATTCAAGGAAATCAAATTTCTAAATTCACCATTCTTATACACTTTTGTATAGGGTATCAGACAGAAGAGTTGATGGTGGTGTACAGTTAATTTTCTGTAAACATTTCAACTTGGTCTGTCTCACTGAAATATAACACTTACTATGGAAGAAAAATGAGTGGATTGACAATCTGCCTTCTCAAAGAACTTGAAACATAATATGAGTTAAAAATTTGATTCTGAAAAAAAAAAAAACACTCTTTGGAAGTGTTACCCGGGAGATATGGAGAAGTCTTAGGAAGTGTAATATATTAGCTACATTTATTTTAGTCATTGGGACCAATGGCTGAAGTCCATTAACTAGGTTGTTAAGTCTAATTCTGTGAGAGGAGAAAGTAGTATTATAATAGGCAAGGAATTCTTAGGGAAAATTTCTATTTATAGACTGCATAGGTGGGAATAATATATTTTTCTTTAAAAGCATTCTATAAACATTTATTCATTAACACTCAATTAAATACTTAAAATTAAAAATTGACCTTTTACTTCTAAGACAATTCACAGTCTAGAACAGGAAATAAGCCCACAAAAAGATGATTGTAACAGATAAAATACATTGGGTCTCCTGGGAACCTGGAATAAGAAAACCTAGAACAAGTTACATAGAAAATTGTATATTAATTTGAGATAGTCTTTAAATAATGCATGGGTTTTGACGAGTCCACAATCTTGGTATGGGCAGAGAACATTCCTGATAATTACTATGAACAGGCAAAATGTAGAAGTATATTCCAGGAGATGGAGATCTTTGGTAATACAGTGAGTGGGGCTTTTAGGCTGGGATTTATAAGAGATAAAGCTGGATTATGATCATATTCTTTCAACTTTGAACATCAATCTGCAAAAATCTTGAACAAAAATTCATGTGTTTTTCTGTGGTCCTCACATCCTGAGTAACACAAATATAACTCAAAAATCACTGATTATCAATGGAATAATCACCAAAGAGTCTTTTGGGAACAAAGGGAAGCTTATTTAAACCCTATACAGAAAGACAACATTAAAAAAAAATTGGACTATATTAAACAGCAGCGGTGACAGTGGGCATCCCTGTCGTGTTCCTGATCTCAGGGAAAAAGCTCTCAGTTTTTCCCCGTTGAGGATGATGTTAGCTGTGGGCTTTTCATAAATGGCCTTTATGATCTTTAAGTATGTTCCTTCTATCCCGACTTTCTCAAGGGTTTTTATTAAGAAAGGGTGCTGGATTTTGTCAAAGGCCTTTTCTGCATCGATTGACAGGATCATATGGTTCTTCTCTTTTTTTTTGTTAATGTGATGTATCACGTTGATCGATTTGCGAATGTTGAACCAGCCCTGCATCCCAGGAATGAATCCCACTTGATCATGGTGAATAATTCTTTTTATATGCTGTTGAATTCGATTTGCTAGTATCTTATTAAGAATTTTTGCATCCATATTCATCAGGGATATTGGCCTGTAGTTCTCTTTTTTTACTGGGTCTCTGTCTGGTTTAGGAATCAAAGTAATACTGGCTTCATAGAATGAGTCTGGAAGTTTTCCTTCCCTTTCTATTTCTTGGAATAGCTTGAGAAGGATAGGTATTATCTCTGCTTTACATGTCTGGTAGAACTCCCCTGGGAAGCCATCTGGTCCTGGACTCTTATTTGTTGGGAGATTTTTGATAACCGATTCAATTTCTTCGCTGGTTATGGGTCTGTTCAAGCTTTCTATTTCCTCCTGATTGAGTTTTGGAAGAGTGTGGGTGTTTAGAAATTTGTCCATTTCTTCCAGGTTGTCCAATTTGCTGGCATATAATTTTTCATAGTATTCCCTGATAATTGTTTGTATCTCTGAGGGATTGGTTGTAATCATTCCATTTTCATTCATGATTTTATCTATTTGAGTCATCTCCCTTTTCTTTTTGAGAAGCCTGGCTAGAGGTTTGTCAATTTTGTTTATTTTTTCAAAGAACCAACTCTTGGTTTCGTTGATCTGCTCTACAGTTTTTTTAGATTCTATATTGTTTATTTCTCCTCTGATCTTTATTATTTCTCTTCTTCTGCTGGGTTTAGGCTGCCTTTGCTGTTCTGCTTCTATTTCCTTTAGGTGTGCTGTTAGATTTTGTATTTGGGATTTTTCTTGTTTCTTGAGATAGGCCTGGATTGCAATGTATTTTCCTCTCAGGACTGCCTTCGCTGCATCCCAAAGCGTTTGGATTGTTGTATTTTCATTTTCGTTTGTTTCCATATATATTTTAATTTCTTCTCTTGCCTGGTTGACCCACTCATTCGTTAGTAGGGTGTTCTTTAACCTCCATGCTTTTGGAGGTTTTCCAGACTTTTTCCTGTGGTTGATTTCAAGCTTCATAGCATTGTGGTCTGAAAGTATGCATGGTATAATTTCAATTCTTGTAAACTTATGAAGGGCTGTTTTGTGACCCAGTATATGATCTATCTTGGAGAATGTTCCATGTGCACTCGAGAAGAAAGTATATTCTGTTGCTTTGGGATGCAGAGTTCTAAATATATCTGTCAAGTCCATCTGATCCAATGTATCATTCAGGGCCCTTGTTTCTTTATTGACTGTGTGTCTAGATGATCTATCCATTTCTGTAAGTGGGGTGTTAAAGTCCCCTGCAATGACCACATTCTTATCAATAAGGTTGCTTATGTTTATGAGTAATTGTTTTATATATCTGGGGGCTCGGGTATTTGGCGCATAGACATTTATAATAGTTAGCTCTTCCTGGTGGATAGACCCTGTGATTATTATATAATGCCCTTCTTCATCTCTTGTTACAGCCTTTAATTTAAAGTCTAGTTTGTCTGATATAAGTATGGCTACTCCAGCTTTCTTTTGGCTTCCAGGAGCATGATAAATAGTTCTCCATCCCCTCACTCTCAATCTAAAGGTGTCCTCAGATCTAAAATGAGTCTCTTGTAGACAGCAAATAGATGGGTCTTGTTTTTTTATCCATTCTGATACCCTATGTCTTTTGGTTGGCGCATTTAATCCATTTACATTCAGTGTTATTATAGAAAGATATGGGTTTAGAGTCATTGTGATGTCTGTATGTTTTATGCTTGTAGTGATGTCTCTGGTACTTTGTCTCACAGGATCCCCCTTAGGATCTCTTGTAGGGCTGGTTTCGTGGTGACAAATTCCTTCAGTTTTTCTAGCATCAGCAATCAGACAACAAAAGGAAATCAAAGGCATCAAAATTGGCAAAGATGAAGTCAAGCTTTCGCTTTTTGCAGATGACATGATATTATACATGGAAAATCCGATAGACTCCACCAAAAGTCTGCTAGAACTGATACATGAATTCAGCAAAGTTGCAGGATACAAAATCAATGTACAGAAATCAGTTGCATTCTTATACACTAACAATGAAGCAACAGAAAGACAAATGAAGAAACTGATCCCATTCACAATTGCACCAAGAAGCATAAAATACCTAGGAATAAATCTAACCAAAGATGTAAAAGATCTGTATGCTGAAAACTATAGAAAGCTTATGCAGGTAATTGAAGAAGATATAAAGAAATGGAAAGACATTCCCTGCTCATGGATTGGAAGAATAAATATTGTCAAAATGTCAATACTACCCAAAGCTATCTACACATTCAATGCAATCCCTATCAAAATTGCACCAGCATTCTTCTCGAAACTAGAACAAGCAATCCTAAAATTCATATGGAACCACAAAAGGCCCCGAATAGCCAAAGTAATTTTGAAGAAGAAGACCAAAGCAGGAGGCATCACAATCCCAGACTTTAGCCTCTACTACAAAGCTGTCATCATCAAGACAGCATGGTATTGGCATAAAAACAGACACATAGACCAATGGAATAGAATAGAAACCCCAGAACTAGACCCACAAACGTATGGCCAACTCATCTTTGACAAAGCAGGAAAGAACATCCAATGGAAAAAAGACAGTCTCTTTAACAAATGGTGCTGGGAGAACTGGACACCAACATGCATAAGGTTGAAACTAGACCACTTTCTCACACCATTCACAAAAATAAACTCAAAATGGATAAAGGACCTGAATGTGAGACAGGAAACCATCAAAACCTTAGAGGAGAAAGCAGGAAAAGACCTCTCTGACCTCAGCCGTAGCAATCTCTTACTCGGCACATCCCCAAAGGCAAGGGAATTAAAAGCAAAAGTGAATTACTGGGACCTTATGAAGATAAAAAGCTTCTGCACAGCAAAGGAAACAACCAACAAAACTAAAAGGCAACCAACGGAATGGGAAAAGATATTTGCAAATGACACATCGGACAAAGGGCTAGTATCCAAAATCTATAAAGAGCTCATCAAACTCCACACCCGAAAAACAAATAACCCAGTGAAGAAATGGGCAGAAAACATGAATAGACACTTCTCTAAAGAAGACATCCGGATGGCCAACAGGCACATGAAAAGATGTTCAACGTCGCTCCTTATCAGGGAAATACAAATCAAAACCACACTCAGATACCACCTCACGCCAGTCAGAGTGGCCAAAATGAAGAAATCAGGAGACTATAGATGCTGGAGAGGATGTGGAGAAACAGGAACCCTCTTGCACTATTGGTGGGAATGCAAATTGGTGCAGCCGCTCTGGAAAGCAGTGTGGAGGTTCCTCAGAAAATTAAAAATAGACCTACCCTATGACCCAGCAATAGCACTGCTAGGAATTTATCCAAGGGATACAGGAGTACTGATGCATAGGGGCACCTGTACCCCAATGTTTATAGCGGCACTCTCAACAATAGCCAAATTATGGAAAGAGCCTAAATGTCCATCGACTGATGAATGGATAAAGAAATTGTGGTTTATATACACAATGGAATACTACGTGGCAATGAGAAAAAATGAAATATGGCCTTTTGTAGCAACATGGATGGAACTGGAGAGTGTGATGCTAAGTGAAATAAGCCATACAGAGAAAGACAGATACCATATGGTTTCACTCTTATGTGGATCCTGAGAAACATAACAGAAACCCATGGGGGAGGGGAAGGAAAAAAAAAAAAAAAAAAAAAAAAAAGAGGTTAGAGTGGGAGAGAGCCAAAGCATTAGAGACTGTTAAAAACTGAGAACAAACTGAGGGTTGATGGGGGGTGGGAGGGAGGGCAGGGTGGGTGATGGGTATTGAGGAGGGCACCTTTTGGGATGAGCACTGGGTGTTGTATGGAAACCAATTTGACAGTAAATTTCATATATTAAAAAAAAAAAAAAAAAAGAAACATAAAAAAAAAAAAAAAAAAAATTGGAGACCACTACTATGACAAAGGTATCTTTGAACAAATTAATTACTGACCTTGCAAGTGTCAAGGTGGATATAAGCACTTGCAGATTGATGAGGGGATGTTGCCACTGTGCAATTTACAATGGTACCATTTGGATACAAGCAGCCCTGCAGTCTCGTGGTTTGGCAAGAATAGCAAAGCTTATGGACTGGTCCTGATTCCCCAAGCCAACTGAACAAACTTATTTCAAACTTCTTATTTATATTCAACAGCTGCTCAAAGTACCTATTGTAGATTTTTGTCTTTACTTTGACTTCCTACATTATGGTCAATATCTTTTCTCCCTTTTCTTTAAAAAAAAAAAAATATATATATATATACATATACATATATATATATGTATATATATAGTTTTTTTAACGTTTATTCATTTTTGAGAAGGAGACAGAGCACGGGTGGGGGAGGGTCAGAGAGAGGGCGAGACCCAGAATCTGAAGCAGGCTCCAGGCTCTGAACTGTCAGCACAGAGCCCGACGTGGGGCTTGAACTCATGGACCAAGAGAGATCATGACCTGAGCCCAAGTCCTTAACCGACTGAGCCACCCAGGCACCCCTCTTTTATTTATGTATATTTTTTGACAAAATCTTCCGAATTTCCTTATAGGTATAATGAGTACATGCACATGTGCATGTACACACATATTTGTGTATGTGCGTGTGTGCGTGTGTCTCAAAGTCCACCTTGTCTGTAATAAAATACTTTTTAAATTGTGGGTAGATTTGACAGGCAGTAATGAAATACTGAGTTTGTTTTTTTTTTGAATAAAATTATAAAATTACAAGCATGTGAAATTGATCATATTTCATAAGTTCCCCTTTCCCTACAACTTACACATTTCATAAAGTGAAGGCATAAAAGGAAGGCATTTAGAAGAGTTAAAGAAAGTGGTTCACACAGAGCTGACTCTCAACAAATGACAGTTTCCCTCATCTCTTTTGCCTCTTTAACTAGACTATTGGAGGGAAGGGATGCCTACTCAGAAATTCCAGATGGAGTTGACAATTAGATAGCGTCGGTGGCTTTAAAAATTGCCACCATTATTATTATTTTTTTCTGTCTCACTTTCAAAATAGATTTGAGAAGAAATAGGCCTGGTATACTTTGGTGACAGGGTCAGAAAACCACAGTTCTCTGAAATTTCTTTGTGCTGTCCAGAATTCATCAAGTCAACATATTCGCCCTTGTTATCGCTACATTTTCAGTTTTGCTTTTCAATTTTATAGTAGCTTTGAAAGACAGTTTATAGCTTAAGCTTTATAAATATTTAAGTGGCTGCTATAAGAAGTTGAGATCTGAAGCCAGGTGGAAATAGGGAAATGCAATTGGGAAAAAAAGACAAAACATTAGAGAAACCTCAAACAGTGCCTGGAGAACTTAATAGGAAAACAAGTGGGTTGACAGACGGAAACATCTCCTTTAGGAACTAATTTCAAAGTACCTGAAATCTGAAAAAGTACCCAAAAAATGTGTGCAGTTTCCATTTAAAACATTTATTTAAAGATCTATATATAAAAAAAATAAAATAAAAAAAAGATCTAGTATAATCAAATTCCCTTTTAGAGATTTGGGCTCTAGGATTTTAGTAAGAATAGATAAATTTAAACACCTAGTACCTATCTATTTATTCTAGAAACTTTAAAAAAAAATATTTGTGAGTCAAGATTGCATTTCCTTGGGAAAGGACAAAGAATCACTCAAAGTACACCTGTACTAATAAGCATAGAAAGTTCACATTTCTAAGTGGTAAGTATGATAACAAGTGCCACAATTGCATCTTCTTATGCAATCATCCTTATGAATTAGGTCCTATTATTATCTACATTTTATGAGAGAACTGGTATTTACAGAAGTGGTCTATCAACTTCACAAAACCAACAATGAACAGACCTGGGATTTGAACCCAAGTCCGTTCACCCCAAAGTTCATGATCCCAACAACACAAAACACGGTGATTATTAACATTTGATACAGTGGGCAGACCTTAGAGTAGGCTCCATGATTCCTGCCCATTGGTGTTCATGCCTGGTATAATCATTTCCCCCTGATTGTGGCAGGACTTGTGACTTGCTCCTAGACCATAGAATATAGGAAAGATGAAGAGCTTTTGCAAATGTAAATAAAACCCCAAATTATACTCTCTGTGTAGATTTGCTGAAATAAACGTCCATGCTGGGAAAACCCACATGGCAAGAAACTGTGGGCAGCCATAGGAACTGTAGACAGCTTCTAGGACCGGAGGAAACTTCCTGCTGAAAGCCAGCAAAAAGCCAGCATCATTAATCACACAACTATAAGGGAATGAATTCTGCCAACAGTAAAAATAGAGCTCAAAGTGGATTCGTTCCCAGCAAGCCTCCAGGTGAGAATGTAGACATTGCACCCTTGTGAAACACTGAGCAGAAGACCCAGCTAAACCGTGCTCAGAGTCTTGATCCAAAGAAACTATGAGATAATGATTTGTGTTGTTTTATGATGATAAAATTATAGTAATTTGTTAAGCAGTAATATAAAGTAAATATGAAGTTATTGTAACTATATCATATTAATTATAAGAAAATTTCTTTAAGGGACAGTTTTTTATTTGGATGGCCACATGCTTATAATCTCTCTCCCCCAACTTTATTGAGGAGTTAACAAATATAATTGCATATGTTTAAAATGTACAGCATGATGATTTAATATACATATACATTGTGGAAAGATTAAAGAGATCAAGATAATTAACACATCCATCATCTCACATAGTTAAGTCATTGTGTGTGTGTGTGTGTGTGTGTGTGTGTGTGTGTGCATGCATGCGCGTGTGTGGTAAAAATGCTTAATATCTACTCTCAGCAGCTTTCAAGTATACAGTACAGTATTATTAACCATCATCACCATGCTATATATTACATCCTCAGAACTTATTCTTATAACTGAAAATTTGTACCCTTTGACCTATACCTCCCCATCTCCCCAGACCCTGACAATCATCATTCTATTGTTTCTATGAAACCAGCCTTTTTAAAAAAATATTCCACATGTAAGTGATACCACGCAGTATTTGTCTTTCTTTGTCTGACTTATTTCACTTAGCAAAAAATTCTACAGTTTTATCCATATTGTTGCAAATGGCAAGACTTCCTTCTTTTTATGGCTGAATAATATTCCATTGGGTAATAATCCCTAAGGAAACCCTATCCACAGTTTTACTTTCCACAGTTTCAATTATCCAAGGTCACTGGGATCCAGAAGCAGAAGATCCTCTTGACATACTGTCAGAATGTCAATGGTAGCATAACACTACACTCGAATGCCTGTCATTTACCTCATGCCATCTCATTATGTTGACATTTTATGATCTCACATCATCATAAAAAGATAAATGGTGAATACAGTACAATAAGATATTTCTCTCTCATAGAAACCACATTCACATAATTTTTATTAGAGCATATTATTATAATTGTTCAATTTTATTATTAGTTATTGTTATAAATCTCTTACTATGCTTAATTTATAAATTCAACTTCATCATAAGGATGGATGTATAGAAAAAAGACATATACAAGGAAATTAAACTTCATCATAGGTATGTATGTATGTATAGGAAAAAACACATAAGATTTGGTACTGTCGTTTCAGGCACCCACCAGGGGTCTTCGAATGTTATTCCACATGGATAAGGGGCAACTACTGCTACTACTACACACAAACACACACACACACACACACACACACACACACGTAAAATATATAAAATATATAAATGTGTTATAAAATAACATATTTTCTCTATCCATTCATGTGTCAAAGACATTTACATTATTTCCATATCTTAGCTATTGTGAATAATGCTGTGTTGAACACAGATGTTCAGATATCTCTTTGAGATAGCTTCTTTCATTTCCTTCAGATGTATACCCAGTAGCGGGGTTGCTGGATCATATGGTAGTTCTATTTTTAATTTTTGAGTAATTGCTGTATTGTTTTCTAAAATGGCTATACCAATTTACATTCTTCCAAAGAGTGTATAAGGGTTCCCATTTCTTTACATTCTTGCCAACATTAATCTCATATCTTTTTTTAAGTTTATTTATTTATTTTGAGAGAGAGGGAGAGGGAGGGAGGGAGGGAGAGAGAGAGAGAGAGAGAATATGAACAGGGGAGGGGAAGAGAGAGAAAAAGAGATAATACAAAGTAAGCTCCACGCTGTCTGCACAGAGCCCAATGTGCGGCTCGATTTCATGAACTGTGAGCTCAAGACCTGAGCTGAAAGCAAGAGTTGGACACTTAACTGACTGCACCACCCAGGTGCCCCATATCCCATTGTTTTGATAGCAGCCATCCTAACAATAATGAGGTAATATCTCATTGTGCTTTTACTTCTCTGATAATTAGTGATGTTGAGCACCTTTTCAAATATCTATTGGCCCTTTGATTGTCTTTGGAAAAATATAATTATTTCCTTTACCCATTTTAACTGCATTCTTTTCAATTTTTGTTATTGGGTTGTATGAGTTCTTTTTTTTTTTTTTTTTTCCTCAAAGTTTATTTGTTTACTTTGAGAGAGAGAGAAAGCACAAGTAGTGTAGGGGCAGAGAGAGAGGAAGAGAGAATTCCAAGAAGGCACTGCACTGTCAGTGCAAAGGCCAACACAGGGCTCAAATTTATGAACTATGAGATGATGACTTAAGCCAAAATCAAGAGTTGGATGTTTAATTGACTGAACCACCCAGATGCCCCAAGTTGTATGAGTTCTTACATATTTTGGATACTAACCCCTTATCAGATATATGGTTTGCAAATATTTCCTCCTATTTTATAGGTTGCCATTTCAATTTATTGATTGTTTCCTTTGCTATGCAAAAGCTTTTAGTTTGATGTAGTCCCACTTGTTTATTTTGGCTTTTGTTGCCTGTGCTTTGGTGTCATATCCATTGAATCATTGCCAAGACAAATGTCAAGGATCTTTCTCCCTATGTTTTCTTCTAGGAGTTTTATGGTTTCAGGTCTTAAACTTACCTCTTTGATCCATTCAGATTTAATTTTTGTGAGTGGTTGTAAAATAGGGGTCTAATTTCATTTCTTGGTGGAGATCCAGTTTTCCCAGCACCATTTAATGAATAGACTATTCTTTCTTCATTGTATGTTCTTTGATCTTCTGTCAAAACTTAGTTGACCACTATTTGTTTGGGTATGTATCTGAGCTGTCCATTCTGACCTGCTGGTCTATGTGCCTGTTTTTATACCAGAAATAAAATCATACAGTTTTAATTAATATAGTTTTGTACTATAGCTTGAGATCAGGAACTAAGATGCTTCCAGTTTTGCTCCTTTCTCAGGTGATTCCATCCATTTGGGGTTTTTTGTGGTTCCACACAAAGGTTAATAGAGTTTTTTTTTTAATATTTATTTATTTGTGAGAGACAGAGAGAGAGTGAGAATGCAAATGGGGCAAGGGCAGAGAGAGGGGGACATAGGAGCCATAGTGGGCTCTGCACTGACAGCAGTGAACCCAATGTGGAGCTCAAACTCCCAAACTGTGAAATCATGACCAGAGCTGAAGTCGGACGCTCCACTGACTGAGCCACCCTGGTGCCCACCCCCTGCCCCCCGCCTAATATTTCTGAGGAAAATTCCATCAGCATTTTAACAAGGATTGCATTGAATCTGTAGATCACTTTGGGTAATATGGACATTTTCAAGATATTAATTCTTCCCATTCAAGAACATGGATATCTTCCCATTTATTTATGTATCATTCATTCTCTTTTATCAATGTCTTATACTTTTCATTGTACAGATCTCCTTAGTTAAATATATTCCTAAGTATTTTATTGTTTTTAATGTTGTTGTAATAGAGATTGCTTTCTTAATTTTTCTGTTGGATAGTGCTTTTTTTGTTTTGTTTTGTTTTGTTTAAGGTATAGAAACACATCTGATTTCTGTATGTTAATTTTGCATTCTGCAATTTTACTGAATTTGTTGATTAGTTCTAGCAGTGTTTTAGTGAAATCTTAGGATTTTTTATATATAACATCATGTCATTTGCAAACACATAATTTTACTTCTTTCTTTCTCACTTGGATACCTTTTATGTCTTTTTCTTGCTTAAATGCTACTGCTAGGGCATCCAATACTATGTTGAATAGAAACAGTGAAAGTGGAAATCTTTATTTTCTTCCTGATCTTAGAAGAAAACTTTCAGCTTTTCACCATTAAGTATTATGTGAGGTATGGGCTTGTCATTTATAGGCTTTATTATGTTAAGGTGTATTCCTTCAATACTTAATTTATTGAGAATTGTTATCATATGATTTTTCCTTTATTCTGTTAATGTAGTGTGTGACATTGATTGATTTGTGTATATTAAGCCATTCTTGCATCCCAGAAACCAATCCCATCTGATCACGATGTATAATCCTTTTGATGTGGTCTTGAATTAAATTGGCTAGTATTTTAATAAGGAATTTCCATATATGTTCATTGTGAATATTGGCCTATAATTTTCTTGTTGCGTCTATTTTTGGCTTTGGTGTAGGGTAATGCTGGCCTCAAAAAAACTTAGTTCGGAAGTTTTCCTTCCTCTTCAGTTTTTTTCAAAGAGTTTGACAAGAATTGGTGTTAATTCTTATTTCTTTAAAGAATTTAAAAAATCTAAAAGCAGGAGAGGGAAGGGATGAGTAGTCTGAGCTCAGAGAATTTTTCACAGCAGTGAAACTATTCTTTATGATATTATAATGGTGGATACATATTATACATTCGGCAAAACCCATAGAATGTACAACATCAAGAGTGAACCCTAATGTAAACTATGGATTTGGGAGTAATAATAATATGTCAATGTTGGTTCCTCAATTGCAGATAATGTGCCACTCTGATGTTGTATGTTTATAGCAGGAAAGATGATGCATGTGTGGGGGCAGTGGGTATATTAAAACTTTAATTTTCACTCAGTTTTGCTGTGAATCCAGAACTTCTCTAAGATAAAGTTTATTTAAAACAAAATGATGATAAATTAACTTTTGCTCAACATTTAATGCTAGTGATCTATATGTGAATTACGACTAAGAAACAGATTTTACTTATGTTTAATTTAGAAGACAGGAGTGAGGAGAACCACAGTTTTTTGCAGTGGCATGAGTAAGAAGCAAGCTCTGATAGGCATGAGGGTTAGATCCACAGTGAACTCTCCAATCTACTACCTTGTTATCAACTCTATGGGTAGGACACCGCTGTGTTGAGGAAGGGATGGTAACCAAGGTAACAGCACTTACCTGAGCACCAGAGTGCAGCTGCAGTGATGTGACTTGAAACTCAAATATCAGAAGCTTATTCTATCCTTTCCAATGATTCTGTAAGCACCTAACAACTTGTAGTAAACATATTTCTGTTTGTAATTCCTTGATGGACTGTGTGTCCTTTACAGAGAACTTATTGATATACTGGCATAATAAACATAAAATCCAACATCATTACGTTGGTGGTTGTGAAAAACCTGAAGACACATCAACTCCTGAACTCACTAAGAACACTCTAAAGAGTACGTTCTGTTGGTAGGTGACACCATAGTTCTTAATGTGACTGGTATGATTCTTTTTTTAAAAAAATGAGGTAAACTTGGTATATACCATTATATAAGTTTTATTGACTCATTTTTAAAATAAACTTTTTGTTTTATAAGAGTTTTAAATTTACAAAACAATGATGCCAATAGGGCAGAGAGTTTCTATAACTACCCTAGCCATTTCTGCCTATTATTGACATTTTGTCTTAGTAGTCTCAATTTCTCATAATTAATAAATCGATATTGATCTGTTATTATTATCTACAATTCATACTTTGCTTAGATTTCCTCAGTTCCTACGTAAGGTGTTCTTCCTGTTTTAGAGTGTCATCTAAAATATCACATTAAATTTAGTGGTCATGTCTTCTTAGGTTCCTTTTGGTTGTGCTAGTTTCTCAGGTTTTATTTTTTTTAATACTCTTGACATTTTTGAGGACTACTGACCAGGTATTTTGTAGAATGTTTCTCAATTAAGGTTTGCTTATTTTTCGCATGATTAGACTGTGGTTTCTGTTTTAGAGAGTAAGAGGCAAAGGGCCATTCTAATTACATCACATCAAGGCTACATACTGTCAACATGACTTACTGTAGTTGATGTTAACCTTGATCACCTGGCTGAGGGCATGTTTTTTAGGATCACAAATTAAAAAGTTACTTTAATCCTCCTTTATGTACATTACTCTTTGAAGGGGGTGGGGTTATTATACTCCACCTCCTTGAGGTTATACTATCTACATAAATTACTTGGAATTCTTCTCTCTGTTATTAATTTCTATTTTCATTCCATTGTGGTTCGAGAACATACTTCATATATTTTCTGTTGTTGTAAATTTATTAAGATATGTTTTATGGCTGAGAAGAGTCTATCTTGATAAGAGCACTAGAAGAATGTATATTCTGCTGTTCTTGAATGTCATGTCCTATAAATTTAAGCAGATTAAGCCGATTTGTAATCATGTGCAGGTCATTTATACTATTCATTTTCTACCCATTTTATTTGTTCATTATCTAAAGAGAGCTATTGAACTCTGAAAGCGTGGCTTTATCTATTTCTCCTCTCAATTTGGCCTGGCTTTCCTCTTGTACTTGGACTTTCTATTGTTGGGTGCTTAATGTTGCTAGGATCGCTATGTCTTCTTTGAGTACTAGCCTTTTTAATCACTATGTAATGCTTCTCATTATCTCTGATCACTTTCCTTGTTCTAAGGTTTCTCTGTAACTATTTTCTATGTTACATAAATTCTTCGTTTCTGTAGCGCCCTCTTTCTGCCTTTCCTGGTATTAACTAATCCTTTTTATAATTTCTTTTTATCTCCTCTCTTACCATATCAACTATATATTTTTAAAAAAATAATGCTTGCCCTACATCCTCAAATATACATTTTCAACACTCTGGGTCCATCTGCAAAAAACACGACAATGCTTCACAGGTTGGGCAGGTACCCTAAAACGGTTTTCTCAATTCTTCCTTCCCATTTTTTTTATGGCATTGTTGTCAATCGTGTCACTTACTTTGTGCATTCATTAGATTGTGTGAATGAATTCCTATAGACTTTTTGATATCAATGGCAGAGACTCCTTGGATCAGAAAGTAAGAAATGGCTGCACAGCTGTGGCTGAATGCTATCAGGCCACTCTTACACACAGGCATTTGCTAGAACAACTCAAGGGAAGAAGTAGGCAGCAAGGATATGAGATAAGATTCAAGAAGTATGCACTGTGGCTCTGGAGCCAGACAGATATAATTTAATTGCCTGTTTTACTGTTTTTAGTTAGGTAGCATTGGGGAATATTACTTAAATGTTCTGAACTTGTATCCTTATTTAAAAAATGAGAATAATAAAAACATATAACTCTTGGAAATCTTGCAAAGACTAACTAACTATTATAGATATTTAGATAGATGATAGGTAGATAGATAGATAGATAGATATAACATATTTACACATGTGTCTGCATATATTAAATGTCAAAAAAGTTTTGCGGTTAATATTTACAATACAATTAATCAATGTTTAGATTAAATAACAATAATAAATAGACCAAAATCTCTTAGATGAAAAATTTAAAGGAGTATCAAGATATTTGTGGGAGGACAAGTGAATTGGTCTGAAGACAGTGATGCTTGTTAAATTCCTCATATTGGAAGAAGGATATTTGAAAGATGCTACTCATTTTCAACTCAGAATAATACATATATTTTAAAGAATTCTCTGGAATACTGTGAATTAACCATTAAAATTGGATGAGACATAGATTCTATACCTTAAAAGCATTAGAAATAAAAGCTGAAAAGTCTTAATTAGGAGTTTAATTTGCAAGTCTTTAAAAATGGCAAGATGACCAAAGTAACATCAAGTAAATCACTTACAAAACAAAATGTTGGGGCCCCTGGGTGGCTCAGTGAGTTAAGTGTCTGACTCTTGATTTCAGCTGAAGTCATGATCTTACTGTTTGGAGATCAAGCCCCACTTGGGACTGTCAGTGCAGAGCCTGCTTGGTATTCTCTCTCTCTGCCCCACCCCTATGTGTGCTCTCTCTCTTTTAAAATAAATGTTTTTTTTTAAAAAATGTAAATGTGATACAAATTAATTTTTGTAAATGTGAGGAAATTTTTGGTAGCAAATTTAATACCTTTTCCAAGGTCATATAATTTGTTGTCATACTTTTATTTTTATGTGTATGTATATGCACATGTATTTGGCAAACAATGTGTGTATACATCACATTTTGCCCAAAGCATTTGAAGTGCTTCCTATGACAAGTTAAAATATGAGTTTTTTCAGTTCTTGAATCCTGAGAACTACTAAACACAAATTTGTGAAGAAATATCTTCTCTTTCTTTTGTCAGTATATTTTATGTGCGCTATAGATTTGTTTGGGGCATTTATCTTTGAGAAATAGAAAATATAGTATCAGAGTCCATTCAGAATTTCATGATATAATTTGATGAGGAAGAAACATAACATTTATGGTATTATATAAATCCTTTATGAAAAGGTTGATATCAAAAATTTGATAACATTTATTGGAAGTTATAAAGCATAAACTGACTTCATAAGTTTTATCTTTTACCCCTGGAAGCAGAGATACTCCAGATACTTATTAAATTTAGGACAATATTACTTCTTATTTCTTATATATTTTGATATGACATCTTTTTATCCAAAAACATTAGATTGAAGCTCTATGAAACCTTAGGACAAAGAGTAATGAAAATTAAAAAAAAAAAATCAGTCTTGGGGATTGTTTTGTACTGAATTATGTCCCCAGAAATTTGTATGGTGAAGTACCAAACCACAACGTAACTGTATTTGGAGACAGAGACTTTAATAAGGTAATTAAGATCAAATTAGATTATAAGGAACGGGCTTATAAGGACCTATGTATTTCTGAGGAGACAAAGAGACACCTGAGATCTTTCTCTCAGCACATGTGCGCATAGGAAAGACCATGTGAGGCCACAGCAAGAAGGGGGCCATCTCCAAGCTAGGAAGAGAGGTCCTACTAGAAATAAACTTTAAAAAATAAGTTTCTGTTGTTTAAGGCTTCCCACGTGTGGTGTTTTAGTGAGCTAACTAATACAGTAATAAAATTGAGACTATTCTAGGGGAGGTGTGAAGAAACAGAAGGAAACATTGGAAATATCTACAAAGGTAAAATCTAACTCTTAAGTTGGTAAATAAGATACTCCTCAAATGAAGAAAATGGAAAGATGAAGTTACGTTTAACTAAGCTAAGAAATATGTCAATTGAGTCTTAACATTAAAGTCTTGAATTAGATCTTCTTTAAAAAATAAAAATGTAACCAAAATATGTAGCACAAAGCATACATCATTTCTAGAAATAAGGACATTTAAAATTCAATGGACTATGTTTCTATAAAATTTACATACACCAAAACTTGCAAGAACTGAATGACTCTGCTTGAAAAAAGTGTGTGTGTGTGTGTATGTGTGTGTGTGTCTGTGTGTGTGAGTGTATATATTCTGCACTTTTATAGCCAGCATAATTTTTTAAGTTTACAATGCATCTTTAACAGAACACAGATATACCTTTATATAATTAATTCCATAAACAAATTCATATGTAAAATTGGTTTTTAAGAGAATTCAGGTGTTTCTTGACAATTGACAAACTAATGTATTTTAAATGCAAATAAGATGTCAAAGTATTCATAATATGCATTATAGACATTTTAAAGCTAATCATACCACAGGTCTTTTATTATTAGCACTCAGGAGACTTTATATGTATCAGAATATAAATCAAAATTGTATATGAAAGCCATAACACCTCAGGGCAACATTTTATCGTTAAAATATTAATCATTCAGGGAGTTATTCTAATGCTTTATTTTTTTCACTGGGAATAAAGCTAAGAAAAACAATACATCATGCCTTAATTTGATCATTTAGAAGAGGTCTCATTAAGGCAGGCTTTGAGGAGAAGGGGCTTGCATACCCACAGGTAGGAATTTCCATGGTGCTGACGTTGATACTGAATCACAGTATTTGCTGGAGATCCATTGTAGCTCCAACCTGGGACTAAACAACTCCAACTCTGTGTAAAAACACTTCAGTTCTCTTTTCTTAACATTTTTTTTTTACTGTTTTTTCTTCTTCTTCTTTTTTTTTTTTTTTTTACTTTATGGTTATATCAAAAGTAAAAATAAAAACTGAATTTCAATATCAATTTAGCTATATTATTATAACTTCTTGAAAGTGTGATATATATATTTTTTAATTTTTGGTATAGACTCTGAAAAGTCTTATTCCTTTCCTCCTATTCTAATTCCTAATAACACATTTCTGTCTGTCAGAAAGAAATAAAGGAGTAGAAGAATTTTACTATACCTTTCCTGAGGGTTCATCTTTCTCACTTTAAATTTTAATTGTGAGAGAATTTAATAGGAAAACTTCCTAGCTTTTTTAGATGTTAGATTTTTACACTATGGTTGGGAAAAACAGGATATTTTCAATATAATTTGCAAAATATAATGTCATGCATGTTGAAACATTTCAGGATTATAATCATCTTTGAGCGATTTCAATCTAGAACGTGCCACATTTTTGCCTTGTCCAAATCTATGTAATAACCAAATTGGTGAATCTAAGACATCCTGTGAATAACTGTGTATTGTCAAAATTTCCAGAATATCTGGATGATTAATCTTAGATGGGAGAGTGTGAAAAGGACAAAATAAGAGTATCTATATTTAATTATGGAGGACTGACTGGTGATGTCAGGAAGAAATGATTGGAATCCATTTAACTCATTATAAATTCTTAAATAAGAATTTATTTTTAATTCTTAAGGAGGCCAGTAGGGAAGAAAATATTTTGGAAAGAATAATATAACAATACTGTACAACATGTAAGAAGTTATAGAAAAATGGAGTCATGATAGCCCAAGGGAAATGTTCTAAATGTTAGAGGGAAAGGTACCAAGGCAACATGAATAAATGCAAAGTAAAGATAAAGTTTTATTTCCTGACTAGATATAAACAGGAAGGATGAGAAGTGGAAAATAAATTTGGGATTCTGATTTGGAGAAATGGAACAATGTGGTGCATTTCACAAAATAAGCAATTAGATATATGAGGGAAAGCCATGAATTCTCCCTTAGGTGTGTTGAGCGTGAAATGGAAGTACAATACTCGGGAGCTATAAATCGTCAAGGACTTACTACTTGCTTCACATACTTCTAAGTACCTTACATGTATTTATTCATTCAATATAAAATAAAATAATTATAATAAAACATAAAATTACATATTTTATGCAAAATGTAATATACACTATATATTTTATATTTAAATAATATTTTTAGAAACTGTCAATATCTGAAATAGAACTGCAAGCTTTCTCACATGATCATCAAGAATTTTCATTGTTCTTATCACAGACTTGTTTGTAGGAAAAGAGCAATAATTTTAAAATAACTTTGTCTAGAGACTGGCATAGATGATAAAACCAATTGTCTTATTTCTTTGAATATGTGTTTTTATTAGACTCCATAGAAAATATTGCAGTCATAGGAAGACAAAGGCTAAACTGTAAAGACCATTCATGCACTGGCCCTAAAGTTACAAAATACGGAAACTAAAGTTTTGAAAGCCATATCCTTTCTCCTTAAAAGAGCTTAGAAGCAGTTAATAGTTATCTTGTGCACTCACATTCTTTTGCCTCAAGGCAAATGACTTTTGTTTCCTGTTGGATCTTAAATGGTTCATGTTTTGGCTTACTCTACTGGTCGTGAATTTATATCATTCTATAGTAATATTACAACTTAATCTACAATTAATCTTGCCATTTCTGTTAGCATGTCCAGGTAATGCCAGTAGGAGTAATAAACGTCTGCCCTTGAGCAAAAATTTCGTTCACTTAAGAATTTCTTTCAAAAATAAGCTAAAAACTAAAAACACATTATTTGCAAGGATGAACTTTTTATTTGTTTTGGAGACCTATTGATCAACAGATCCATCTAGACGTTTATAAAATAATGTTTAGGAACTTACAGCCATATATAGTAACACTGTAATATGTGAAAAAATAATAAACTGTCAGAGAAATCATGTTTGACCGAGTCAGAAGGTATTTCCCTCTTTCACCACGTTTGTCTGACTTTCTTTTGTTCCTACCTTCTTTCTCCTTCCATTGATCCCACTGTCATGATCTCTTTCTTGTTATATCTAGAGCTTATTACCTCCATTTCCAGACTTTTCCTTATTACATTTTCCTTTTGTCTTCTCTTCTAATTATTGTTTTAGCTCACGACACTTAATATTTTAAAATATTTTTATTTATTTATTTATTTATTTATTTATTTATTTATTGAGAGAAGGAGTATGCAGGGGAGGGGTAGAGAGAGAGGTGAAGAGAGACAATCCCAAGCAGGTCTTGTGCTGTCATCACAGAGCCTGATGTGGGGCTAGATATCATAAACCCTGAGATCGTGACCTCAACTGAAATCGAGAGTTAACTGCTTAACTGACTGAGCCATCCATGCGCCCCTCACAGTACTTCATTGATCTTCTACTTTAATATCTCTTCTTTCTTGTTTATTTTACCCAACGATTTGGGTAAAGCCTTACCCAAGGCTTGAATTTGATGCCAAGACAGAAGTACATGTCTCCTAATCCCAAACAAGGCAGTATAACCATCTTCCCTTTTTGCTACATACTGGAGGGAAAGGCAAAATAATGTACACATCAACGTTTAATATCACTGAACTTTAAAAAATGGCACATTTAATACTGATAAAGAGATGTATTTTGTACTTTTTCTTAAATTGAAAAATGAAAAAAATGCTTATATTTTATTTTCAAAGAGCTTCAATAAAACTTTTATGATTATAGTGCATAGATAGAAATTGTGACCCTGATGACTCAATATGGAAAATTCATTGTTTAACTTTTAGAGTGGTATATCATCCTATTTGTTCTAGTTTATAATACTTGCTAGCTGTTAATTTTTTTGAACTGTCACAAATTTTTGTCTGATTTAATATGATAATAATCTATTATAGCTCAGATGTTTCTTGAAAGTTAAGACATATTGTCTCCTTGGGTGTTAATGCAGATCAAAACATGCAAGTAATAAGAACAATCAGTTTATTTAATTTTATAGTTGAAAAGGATACCAGCCATGTAAATAATACATTTTTAAAGCATGATACTCTATAAGTTGTCTAATTTTCTTCCTTGTTTTAGAGGTGTAAAAACTGAGATCCAAGGAGGCTAAGGGATTCCTATGAGTACAGTGGTATTGATAAACCAGAACTCAGCTGTGCTGAATCCTTTATTTAGTAGACTTTGAAATTTCATTCTGCTTCAAAGAAACAACAGAAAAACAAATGCATAAAAATAAAGACAAGGATTTAAAAGTTTTCTTTGTCATTATGGAAATCTCAGTGCACTAATCAGTTGTTCTCATTTTCTATGCCTCCAGTAGATGAATGCTTTAAGGAATTTGAACCAAGTTCAGTCCTGTTCCAGTGTTCAGTGGCTATGTTCTAGAGAGGCTTGTTTATGTTCATAAACAAGTTCTAGAGATAAACAATTATGGAATAATCTTATTGCACTGTGAAAATGTTTGATGTATTTGCCCAGCCTTCTGGGATTTGAATATGGTTTAGATTCAGGAAAATATGTCAGCAGTTTAAACTTAATTACAGCTATAATAAATAAAATGCCTTAAGAAACTATGCTAAGTCTTCATAATGCCCATTAGCCTACAACCACTTTGATTTTACCGGAATGTTTGAAATTTCCTTTCAAACTGTCTTCAAATGGAAAGCATCTTGAAATTATTCCATCTTGTAAATTCATAATTAATTAAATTTACTACTAAGACTTAGTACATGTACTTCATTTGCATAACCATCTGCTATGTTTGCATAAACACAACACAGGATCTATAACTTACTTACTGAAAGGACTGAACAGCATTTACAAAGAGCTGCTCCAGTGGGAACTTGCCTAGTGTTGTCACAGTGCTTGTATTTGAAATTATCATAGAGGTGACTTAATTCCAGTCTCTAGCCAATCTAGTAATTTGAGTATGTAGATATTTTATTTATTTATTTTTCTTTCTTAGCATATAATACACCTTGGTCACAGCTTCAATTTCCAATTGTAAATATAGTCCATTCGCCTTCTCAGTCCATGTTAACTATTGGCAGAGGGTGGTCACTTGTTATAGGCAGTTTAGTGTTTGACATGTGAAAATTAAGACATCCCTTTGATAACCATGTGGAGGTGTCAAGTAGACACTTGGTCATGTAACCATAACGTTGTAAAGAGAGATACACGATAGAGATATAAATTTGATAGAGAGTAGTTAGAACATGGGATTATCTGGAGAATATGCTTAGAAACTAGGAGTATATCTAGATACTAATATATCTAGATAATAAAATAAAATACTATATTTAAATACTAATGTTTAGATGTAACAAAAAAGGGAGGAGCCAGTAGAGGAAAGTGAGAAAATTCACCCACTCATAAGAAGAAATTGAGGTTACTTTGAATTTCTAGAAACTAAGTGAAGGAAGTTTACAAAGGAAGAGACAATGAGGAACTGGAACAGACACTACTGCTAAGACAAATATAATTAGAATTGACCTTTGGATTTTGCAACATAAATAACATGGGTCACATTTCAAATGTAGTTTTGTTGGAGTGGTGAGGGCAAACCTCCAATTGGAATGAGTTTAAGAGAGGAGAGTGAAACTGGAGAAAATGAGTACAGGTATCTCTTTTGAGACATTTGCTACAATAAAAAAATCAATGGATTAGTAGTAGAGGTTGAGTTTGGGGTTGAGAGAGGGTTTCTTATTAGGGTGAGAAGATAAATGTCACATTTGAATACTGGCAGGAGTAATCAAGCAGTCAGGGGACAATTGGAGATGCAGAATGTGGGAGAATTTCTGTTGTAATGTTCTTGCGGCAGAAGAGAATGAAAACTGGTGGAGAAGTAGGGTGGTTGCAGTAGCTAAGATCATAAATGGGCCCTCCATATGAGTAGAAGATGAACTATAGTCATAGACACATGAATATGTATGGATGCCTGGGTGAGAAATTTTGAGGAATCTCCTTTGGCTCAATATGTTCTTTGTAAAATTTGAACTAACGTCAGAGCTGATAATGGGAAGGGAATGATACTGGTGGTGAAATACAGAGAAAGGAGAAGGTGTGGAGGAGTCAAGTGGAAGAAGAAGATAGGAAAATGGGTTTATTCCAAACGATATTAAGGAACACTTGAGGTGAATGATAATGACATTAAACTGAGCATAATCAACACTGTTTTTGTGTTTTTTTTGTTGTTGCTGTTGTTGTTGTTTATTTTCCTCAGACATATTCAATTCTGGGGTTTCTGGCCTGAAGTAGATTTACTGTTGAATTTAACCAGGCTTTGTTTTAATCAAGCACATATGTCAAGAAGAGGGAGGGAAGCAAAGATGTTGCTCGTGCATGCAAAAAATTATAACTATTAAGGAAGGAAATAAGGGAAGAAGAGTTAAGTGACAATAAAATTTGATAAAAATCAGTGTGCCCTAGGTTTTGGTGGAGACAAAGATTTGTTAGAATATGGGAACTAAGTGGGTTAACCAAAAAATGGGAAGTGGTGGTTAGGTATTTAGAGGTACAAAAATAAGATTATGGAGGGCTTTCAGTTATTAAAAGAGTAGCCAAAAAAGGAAGAGGACATGACCTTGGAGGATAGGTGATACAGGCAGGGAGGTTTCAGAACTCAAATTTTAGGGTACTGGAAGAATGATGATGGTTTAAGTAGTGCGGAAGAGTGTGACAATGATCCAGGAAACACGAAAAAATGAGTAAGAGAGCCTTGGGATATAGATGAATGCAAAAAAAGGGAGGAGTACGTTGTAGAGACCAAAGACATGAAATGCAAAATTAAATTTTTTTTCTTATTTGTTTTACTATTGCCACTCTCCTCTTACTAGAAAATAAACTGTATGAGACTCAGATTTTGTGATTTTTGTTAACTACTCTATCTGGACTGTCTAGAACAAAATGTGTGATTTTTTAACTATTCTGATGTGCCTGATGCATACTTGGAATGCCTTTGTTGAACTAATAAATCATCCCAAGATAGAAACAGATCATATATGTATATATATGCATACATATACAATATACATTAATTATACAAATTATATTATATAATTATATATAATATATAATATAATTATATTAATTATAAATATATATTAGCATATTATATATTATAAATATATAATATATAATGTATAATAATATATAATATTATCAATATATATTATATATGTATGTATATATATGTATAATTTTGGATATGATATAAATCAGGGTTTAATAGCAACTCAGAGAAAATGCTAAACAACTCTACTTGGGAATGGTGAATCAGATAAGGCTTCTGAGAACAGGTGACTCATGACCGGAATTACTGGAATATGGTTGTGTGTTATCAATAAAAATGAAAAGAGAAGAAGGGGTGCCTGTTAGGC
Organism: Panthera onca; assembly: GCF_046562875.1. Classification (NCBI taxonomy): domain Eukaryota; kingdom Metazoa; phylum Chordata; class Mammalia; order Carnivora; family Felidae; genus Panthera; species Panthera onca. Next base: position 29,625,736 of record NC_138342.1, on the reverse strand, counting down.
CCATAAAAGAAAATTACAGAAGAAGAGGTATGTGAGAACAAGCATGAAATATTTTACACTTCTAAAAAGTGATTTTGTGGGGCGCCTGGGTGGCTCAGTCGGTTAAGCGTCCGACTTCGGCTCAGGTCATGATCTCGCGGTCCGTGAGTTCGAGCCCCGCGTCAGGCTCTGTGCTGACAGCTCGGAGCCTGGAGCCTGTTTCAGATTCTGTATCTCCCTCTCTCTGACCCTCCCCCATTCATGCTCTGTCTCTCTCTGTATCAAAAATAAATAAAGGTTAAAAAAAAAATTAAAAAAAAAAAGTGATTTTGTTATTATTTATCAATTTTGTACTTATATATCAAGACACACATATGAATGGAGTTTTAAAATATGAATTGTATTATGCATCAAAAATTTTTTCATGACTCGCTTTCTATCTTAATGCATAAAGACCTGCCTCATTATTTTTTTGCCGACAGCATATTAGTATGAGGGATTTGGTTTGGAGGTATATCGTTTACTCAAACATTTCTTTGTTTGAAAAACATGGCTGTATTTCTCCAGACAGACAAAACGAATAGGCTGTGTATATGTCTACATATTTCCATATGTATACCTGTTTATATCTCCATCTCTCTCTTTCTCTCTCTCTCTCTCAGTCTAGAAAGAGAGAATGCTTCATTTATTTTAAGGAATTTTCTCATGTGGTTGTGGGTGCTGGTTGAGTCTGAAATCTGTGGGGCAAGACTGTAGGCTGGAGACTCAAGATAGAGTTGATGCTGCAGTCTTGGATGAAGACAGTCTGGAGTAGAATTCTTTCCTTCTCAAGACACTTCAGTATTATCTTATAAGACCTTCAACTGATTGGATGAGACCCACCCACATTATGGAGAGTAATCTGCTTACTTAAAGTCTACTGATTTAAAGATTAATCACATCTAAAACAAACACCTTCACAGCAACACCTAGACTAGCATTTGACCAAAAATTGTGCCATGGCTTAACCAAGTTGACACATAAAGTTAACCATCATAGTTGTTTACAATTTACTTACCATTACAATCATTGCAAAGAATTATCTTTTTAGATATGATATATCTATAGAATATCTTGGAGGTATGACATAGTTATTATTATGACATAATATGATAACATATTATTATAATATTTTAAGGACATTTTTCTAACTGTTGAATTGCTGGGAAAAGATGTTATGTGTTAAATATGAAAGATATTGTCATCCAAAAGTGCTCCATCAGGGCACTTGGGTGGCTCAGTCGGTTAAGCATCTGACTTCGGTTCAGGTCATGATTTCTGTGCTGACAGTTCAGAGCCTGGAGCCTGCTTCTGATTCTGTGTCTCCCTCTCTGACCCTCCCTTGCTTGCATTCGGTCTCTCTCTCTCTCACACAAAAATAAATAAACATTAAAAAAATTCTACATCAAGTTACACTCTAACAGTTTATAAAATTAGAAGAAACATTTAAGGACTTTCCTGTAATTCTCTCTGACTACTAACCATAGAAAGTATTATTTCATTTATTCACTGTTCAATCTAATATATAATTACTGAGTTCCTTTTCTCTTTAGGCATTAGGGAACTAATCATTTAATTAAGTCATTGTCCTCAAGGAGCTTAAATCTAGTGGGGGAAATTCACACAATCAGATAATTATAAATGATGTGCCACGTGTTACCACAAATGTCTGCACAGGATAATATGGCAGCATTCAGTAGGAGCCTTCTAACTTCTCTTACTTAGAGTTTGGGAGGGAGGGACATCTGAATTGAGACTAAAAAATTGGGAAAGTTCCTGCTAAAAAAGAAAGGAATGACATTTTGAAAACAAAATCATGTATGATCAAAGGCCCAGAGGTTAGGAATTATATTGTGTCCCTGGGGACTCTATACCCAATTTCACATTGTTAGAGCATGAAGTGTGAAGTCAATCAGGGCAGCAAATGGGGTTGCAGAGCTGGGACAGAGGCAGATCATGGATGACCTTGAGGGCTATTTTAGTGAGCTTGCATTTTACGTGCTAAATGATGGGGAGATTTTACAGAGTGTTTGGCAGGACATGGAAATGATCATATGCAAATTGCTGTTGCATTGTGTGGGGAACGTCCTTAAGGAGTTCAAGAGGAATGGCAGAGTAAGGTTGAGATAGTAGGCAATGGCCAGACAAATGAGAACCTTATTTGAATAAGGAATTTCAACTGTATCATACCCAAAATGGAGGATTTCAAGCAGAGGACTAATATAATTAAATTTAAATTTCAGACAGATCACTTTTGATGACGTGAAGGATGGATGGATGGAAGTAGTGGAGTTAGCAATTTAATTCACTGCTAGTTAATAATATTTGCCAGTCAAATTGTAAGTGTCTGTGATATTTTAAAGTATCTGTCACATTGTAAGGAAAAGTCAAGCAACTCAAAATAAAAAGAACACAATTTGCTTTCCTATATTTTCCTAATTTTCTACAGTCAGCACACAGTCTTTTTTTTTTTTTTTTTTTTTTTCCTTCCTTTCTTTTAATATAATGGACTGTGAGAAGGTGCAGAAAACAGTACTCATCTCTTTCAGGTTGTGGGTCAATTGGGAATTACAATAAGAATCAGTAGTGAAAGAGCAAAATGTTAACTTTATTATTAATGAAGAGAAAGGTACCTAAGGAAGGTGATGTTTTACTTCCAGTCTCTGCACTAGAGGAAGAAACACTAGAAGAATTGTACAATGGATACTAAGCACTGATTCATCTTATAACCCGATTTCCAAGTCATGGCATTTCTCTGGAAGGTTAAGAGGAAACTGTGGGGAAGAGGTGAAGCAAGAGTCATTTCCAACTGTTTTTTATTTTTTTCTGCATAGCTAAGGTTACCACCTATCAGAATGATAGGGCTCTAACTTCCCAAGGCCATTCTCAACCTAAAAATGACTATTCCTTTGGGTTTCTTCCTTAGACCATTGGTCAACAGAGTGGATTAAGTTTATACCCTCAAAAATCTATAAAATGGGTCAGATTGGTCTCTTAATTGTTTCTTTCAGGGTTTTTTGTTTTGTTTTGTTTCTGTTTGTTTTTTTGCAAGGCTAAAAGTTAATTTCATTCTATGTGCTATCACAGATTTTGTTCAGCTCACATTGTCCAATATAATCTATTAGAGATTCTGTAATGAGATGAAATAAAATCATAAAGGAATTCTAATATTAAAATACTAGTCATCCTAATAATAAAATGTCAGACACACATTGAAATACTCCAAATTTTAATAAAACCTTTTTTTTCTATTATCAAATTGTAAAGAGAAATATCTTAAAGACTTAAACTCTTTTGAAAAATTAAATCCAGAAACAAAGTCTGAAATAATTTTAAAGTCAAATTCTATTACCCTTGAGTCCAAAGTCCAAAGTCTATGATTAAGTTAAATTTTTTCCAAAATTCATTCTCCCCACTTTCCTTATTTCAGACAAACTCACTAAGATGGTTCTCAGTGCCAGAGTGTGGTTGGGATTTTTAGAAGCTACAGTATGAGCTGTCTTTCACTGAAATGAGTGTGGTAGTTTAGGGTCTCAAAAGTTGTATTAATTTAACATTAAATCTTTCTTTAGCTTTACTTTGTTTTCTTCTTATTTTAATATGATTTTTATTTTAATAACAGTATAGTTAACATACAGCGGTATGTTAGTTTCAGCTGTACAATATAGAGATTCAATAATTTGGTGCATTGCTCAGTACTCATCATGATAAATGTACTCTTTAATCACCATCACCTATTTCACCCATTTCCCCCTCCCCATCTGCCCTCCTGGCAAACCTTTGTCTCTATAGTTAAGAGTCTGTTTCTTGGTTTCTCTCTCTCTCTCTCTTTTCCTTTATTTTGTTTCTTAAATCCCACATATGGTAGTGCCTGGGTAGCTCAGTGGGTTAAACATCTGACTCTTGACTTTGGCTCAGGTCATGATCTCATGGTTTGTGAGTTCCAGCCCCGCGTGGGGCTCTGCGATGATGGTGCAGAGCCTGCTTAGGATCCTGTCTCCCTCTCTCCCTGCCACTCCCCCATTTGCTCTTGATCTCTCTCTCAAAATAAATAAAAATAAACTTTGAAAAAATGGTTAAATTCCACATGTGAGTGAAACCTTATGGTATATGTCTTTCTCTGACTGACTTATTTCACTTAGTATAATCCCCTCTAACTCCATCTATGTTGTTGCAAATGGCAAAAATGTGTTCTTTTTATGGCTGAATAATATTCCATTGTGTGTATAGAGAGATAGAGATATCTCCATATATAGAGAAATAGATCTCTCTCTCTCTCTCTCTCTCTCCACACACACACACACACACACACACACACACACACACACACACCACATCTTCTTTATCCATTCATCTATCTGTAGACATTGGGTCACTTGCATAACTTGGCTATTGTAAATAAAGCTGCAATAAACATAGGGGTGCATATATCCTTTTGAATTAGTGTTTTGTATTTGTATTCTTTGGGTAAATATCCAATAGTGTCATTACTGAATCATAGGGTAGTTATTTTTTTTTAACTTTTTGAAGAACCTCCATACTTGTTTCTGCAATGGCTATACCAGTTTACATTCCCATCAACAGTGCATGGCAATTCCTTTTTGTCTACATCCTCACCAACACTTGTTTCTTATGTTTTTCACTTTAACCGTTCTGACAGGTGTGAGGTGATATCTCATTGTAGTTTTGACTTGAATTTCCCTTATGATGAGTGATGTTCAGTCTTTTCATGTGTATGTTTGTTATCTGTATTTTTTTGATAAATGTATATTCATGTCTTCTGCCCATTTTTGGAAGGTTTGTTTATCTTTTGGGGTGTTGAGTTGTATAAATTCTTTACATATTTTGGATACTAACCATTTATAGGATATATCATTTGCAAATATCTTCTCTTATTCAGTAGGTTGTCTTTTAGTTTTGTTGATGGTTCCCTTCACTCTGCAGAAGCTTTTTATTTTGATGAAGTCCCAATAGTTTATTTTTCTTTTATTTCCCTTGCCTCAGGAGACATATCCAGAAAAATGTTGCTATGACCAATGTCAGAGAAATTACTGCTTATGCTCTCTTCTAGGATTTTTATGGTTTCAGATCTCACACGTAGGTCTTTAATTCATTTTAAGTTTAGTTTTGTGTATGGTGCAAGTAAGTGGTCTAATTTCATTTTTTGCTTGTAGCTGTCCTGTTTCTCCAACACCATTTATTGAAAAGACAGTTTTACCCCTGCATATTCTTTCCTGTTTTGTCAAAGATTAATTGACCATATAATCATGGGTTTGTTTCTGGGATTTCTATCTGGTTCTATCTATCTATATGTCTACTTTTATACTGTTTTGATTACTATAGTACAGCTTTGTAGTATAACTTGAAATCTGGAATTGTGGTATCTCCAGCTTTGGTTTTCTTTTTTGTTTGTTTGTTTGTTTGTTTTTGTTTGTTTGTTTTTCTTTTTGAAGATAGTTTTGGCTATTTGGGGTCTTTTGTGGCTCCCTGCTTACTGCTTAGTACTACAAAAAAATTTAATGAGTTAATAAGATGTATAAGAAGATCTCAGCACTGAGCCCATATTTAGAGCACAAATTAGAAAAACATGTATTCTAAGCCTCCAGGCTAATTATGTCAGGTATAATTTACAATTATATACCCAGAACTCTAGTTATAAATTTAACACACACACACACACACACACACACACACACACACTCACACACACTCACACATCATGGTATAAACTTAAATAAAGGAGGAAAGATGGAGAAAACCTTTATTTTTATCTTACTAGAATACTACTTGGCCTATGTCAATTATCTGAAATTCATGACCTGTGAATTTAAACTTATTTGGGTCTTATACATTATCAGGTGGTACAATCCACAAATCTACTCTCTCAGAGTAAAAATGGAGACATTTGGGAAGTTGCTGACTTCTCACAAAGTTGAGAGATTTGTAGTGACTGCACTTATTTTCAAGTGTTTTTTTTATGCTTTATTTCTAACTATCTTCCTCTACCCTATCAATAATGAATTGTGTGTAGACTCTAAGCATTAAAAGAAAAACAAAAAAATCTCCCTCTTCCATGAGAGAGCATTAATTCCTAGGTCATATGCTGCAGTGTTTCTACTCACTGTTGTAGAATTGTTTTGGCCTGAGAAACCTACCTCCTCTTAAAGGGTCTTTTGTCATATACAATTAATCCTTCCAGAGCTAAATTTACTCATTTTGGTACCGGGTACTTCTTTAGCATGTGTTCAAGATGTGGGCATCCAGATTTAGTCAGCTCTTCTGCTGTTCTCTGTTTGCAAATAGAGTTTGAAATAGCCAGCTTAGAGATGCTATATCTTCAGTGATCCTCTGGAATGGCTCTCTAATGCGGATGGATCAACTCCTTACAGTTTAATTCATCAAACAGAGTTCGATCTTATAATGTCTCAAAGGTCTCTAAATGAAGCAACCCTCTTATACATTAAAATTACATCTTTGCCTCAGGGTAACCTGTTTGCTAAGATGTCTGGATCTGCCCAAGTCTGCTGCCACCTGCTCATATTTGCTGTGAGTATTTTATGTTCAAGATACAGGAGCTAGTGCCCTAAAGTCCTCTTGCACCTGCTAAAGCCTTTATCTTTGCTGAAGACTCTGAAGTTATGTAGCCTGCACTTTGGGGCTGCCAATATTTGGTGCATTAATATACTTACAAATTATTCATCGCTTATCTGAAATCCAAATTTAAACCAATATCCTTTAATTTTAGTTGTGAAACCTGGCAAGTCAACTTGCACGTTTGTGTACCTATCTTTTTACCACCTCTGCTGAGACCAAAGCCCTCAACCTTTGGCTGCATCCTATGTTTTTATTTAAGCTTGGGGAAACTCAAAGTCTGTTTGTACCTACAACTACAGTCCATTCTCTTAAAAAATACCTTTGGGCAAAGCTGCCACGAACTGGGGTAAGCTTCTAATGTAAAAATACTAAGTACTCCCAAGCTCAAACCTTCTTGCTTATGTCAAAACAGTTAATGGGTGTCCAGATAAAAAGATTCTACAGACCACTTCATGAAGAACTTGCTCCCCAAAATGTCAATTTTGTCTCCCAATATTCTTTGCTCTTGAACCCATTTGGGGATGTTAAGAGATATTTCTCTCAAAATCAAAGCTGGCTGAACCACCACACAGGGAGCCATCTGGCCCTGTATAATTTATGACATGGAGGCCTGTGGTGGGAATCACATGCCCTGCGTGGATAGGCACATCGAAGCTTAATACAGCCCACTTATTTTTTTTTTCCAGATTGACCAATTATAAAGGCCAGAGAGAAAAAAGAAATGAAATTTACTGAAGTTACATACAGAATGGAAGAATATGAGTAGGGAAAAGCATTCCTCCTTTATAATAATGAGAAATATAGTAAAGCTAAAAAAAAAAGCAAACACAATAACAATATACAATAGATAGGGTACACACTTTCAGGGATAGTGGGAAGAACAAAGTTACAGAGAGAATACCTGACTCCATAGCCAATGTATGATGTGCGGAGAATGATAAGTGAACTCTAGAGCCAGATAACTTGGCCTTGAATGTGGCTGTTTCATCTCACATGATTGGTAACCTTGTGAAGCCTACTTAACTTCTCAGTGCTTTGATTGCTTATGTTGAATGAAGAAAAATTGAAACAGAGTCTATCTCATCTGGTGTCATGTACATTAAATAAAATAATAAAAGTGAAATGATTAGACCAGTTCTAATATATAAGTGCTTATTACATGATTAAATTATAAATAGCATCTTTTCCTTGAGTATGATATTCGTTTATTCAGATATCCACTTATTTATTCATTAGTTGGAGCAGTTCTGTTACGGGTATACGTGTTTCCCTCACTTGTCCTCCCTTTTCTCTTTTCTCTTGAAGAACAGAAGTTTAGAGCAATTTTTTTTCCCAGATACCGCTAAGTATAAAGAGAATGGGTGTGCTATAGATTCAAGGAATCCAGATGTTGACAAGAGAGAACATTTCCTGAGATCCTAATGAATTGTATGAGAGTTAGATACATTAGTTACCTTAGTAAGAAGACAGGCAGATGTCATCCGATTTGAGAAAGCGTACTCTGATGTGTTTGTCATTCATGTAGGATGGCATAGGGATATGTACATATTTAGTTTGACTACTATCTGGAAGCTCCATGTTTCTACTCCTACCTCCCAAAGTAGTGTTGACTCTAGAGATATATAATATCTCAATAGATTTAAATAGGAATTTTTGGATAACTGTTTTTTTAAAAAAATAATGTTTATTTTTGAGAGAGACACACACACAGAGTGTGAGCAGGGGAGGGGCAGAGGGAGAGGGAGACACAGAATCCAAAGCAGGCTCCGGGCTCTAAGCTGTCAGCACAGAGCCCTATGCGGGGCTTGAACCCACAAACCAGGAGATAATGATCTGAGCTGAAGTTGGATGCTTAACAGACTGGCCATCCAGGCATCTCTGGATAACTTTTAATAGCTTTAAATAGCTAAGGAAAAATAAGATTTTCTCCATTCCTCATAAATTATCAGAGAAATGTTACTTGTCAGTCATATAGTGGGTTTTTAATGCCTAATGTGAAGAATCAGCTTTACATTCAGCCTTGGTATATTTGACTATGTTGTTTTATTAGCCTGTCTTCTTTCTTTCTAATTTCCATCTACTATTATAGCAATAAGGGTGATAACATTTTGTAAAGTTGAGTATACAATGCAAATATTCAATATCAAGTACATGTCGCGTAATACACACTTTTACCTTTTTTATTATAAAACTCATAGGTAGAGAAATCACCATGAACAAATGTATTACTTAATGAGTTATTAGAAGTTATTACTTAATAAATAGTTGTTGCTATATAATTTATTTACACCCAGGTCAAGAAATATAACTTTGCTACCCACCCTGGAAGCTCCTCATATGAGCCATCCAATTTCAAATTCCATTCCCTGCCCCCAAAGCAGCCTTAATCATGACTTGTATAGTGACAACTTTCTTAAATTTCTTTATAGATTTATCAATTAAGGCACATTCCTAGACACTATAGTCTTGCCTACTTTTTTAAAGTTGTGGCATATTTTTAAATTCTTTTTATATCTATGAGTTCCCCTTCACTGCTTTCATTTATTTATAATTTATCTGTTGATGTTCCAATAATCCGAGTTTTGCTGACTGCATATGAGTAGCTGCATCCAGAGATTTGATCAGAATCTTGCCTGATCCTTTTGTCAAGATTATAGATAGAAGCGCGTCCTGCCGATCACTTAGATTCCACCTACACCTGCCTAAAGAACCCAGAAAACCGCCAGAGGATTAGCAGAAGGGAGTCTCCGGAGTCAAGCGCAGACGAGAGGCCCACGGAAGAGGGTAGGAAGGGCGGCGAGGCGGTGTGCGCTCCACAGACTGGCGGGAGGGAGCCGGGGCGGAGGGGCGGCTCGCCGGCCAAGCAGAGCCCCCGAGTCTGGCTGGCAAAAGCGGAGGGGCCGGACAGACTGTGTTCCGACAGCAAGCGCGACTTAGCGTCTGGGAGGTCATAAGTTAACAGCTCTGCTCGTAAAGCGGGAAGGCTGGAGGACAAAGGGAGGGAGAGCTGCTGAGCCCCCGGACGGCAGAGCTCAGCTTGGCGGGGAACAAAGGCGCCAGCGCCATCTCCCCCGCCCATCCCCCAGCCAAAATCCCAAAGGGAACCAGTTCCTGCCAGGGAACTTGCTCGCTCCGCACAAACACCCAACTCTGTGCTTCTGCGGAGCCAAACTTCCGGCAGCGGATCTGACTCCCTCCCGCTGCCACAGGGCCCCTCCTGAAGTGGATCACCTAAGGAGAAGCGAGCTAAGCCTGCCCCTCCTGCCCCCGTGCACCTTGCCTACCCACCCCAGCTAATACGCCAGATCCCCAGCAACACAAGCCTGGCAGTGTGCAAGTAGCCCAGACGGGACACGCCACCCCACAGTGAATCCCGCCCCTAGGAGACGGGAAGAGAAGGCACACACCAGTCTGACTGTGGCCCCAGCAGTGGGCTGGGGGCAGACATCGGGTCGGACTGCGGCCCCGCCCACTAACTCCAGTTATACACCACAGCACAGGGGAAGTGCACTGCAGGTCCTCACCACTCCAGGGACTCTCCAAAATGACCAAACGGAAGAATTCCCCTCAGAAGAATCTCCAGGAAATAACAACAGCTAATGAACTGATCAAAAAGGATTTAAATAATATAACAGAAAGTGAATTTAGAATAATAGTCATAAAATTAATCGCTGGGCTTGAAAACAGTATACAGGACAGCAGAGAATCTCTTGCCACAAAGATCGAGGGACAAAGGAACAGTCACGAGGAGTTGAAAAACGCTTTAAACGAATTGCAAAACAAAATGGAATCCACGATGGCTCGGCTTGAAGAGGCAGAGGAGAGAATAGGTGAACTAGAAGATAAAGTTATGGAGAAAGAGGAAGCTGAAAGAAAGAGAGATAAAAAAATCCAGGAGTATGAGGGGAAAATTAGAGAACTAAGTGATACACTAAAAAAAAATAATATACGCATAATTGGTATCCCAGAGGAGGAAGAGAGAGGGAAGGGTGCTGAAGGGGTACTTGAACAAATTATAGCTGAGAACTTCCCTGAACTGGGGAAGGAAAAAGGCATTGAAATCCAAGAGGCACAGAGAACTCCCTTCAGACGTAACTTGAATTGATCTTCTGCACGACATATCATAGTGAAACTGGCAAAATACAAGGATAAAGAGAAAATTCTGAAAGCAGCAAGGGATAAACGTGCCCTCACATATAAAGGGAGACCTATAAGACTCGTGACTGATCTCTCCTTTGAAACTTGGCAGGCCAGAAAGGCTTGGCACGATATCTACAGTGTGCTAAACAGAAAAAATATGCAGCCGAGAATCCTTTATCCAGCAAGTCTGTCATTTAGAATAGAAGGAGAGATAAAGGTCTTCCCAAACAAACAAAAACTGAAGGAATTTGTCACCACGAAACCAGCCCTACAAGAGATCCTAAGGGGGATCCTGTGAGACAAAGTACCAGAGACATCACTACAAGCATAAAACATACAGACATCACAATGACTCTAAACCCATATCTTTCTATAATAACACTGAATGTAAATGGATTAAATGCGCCAACCAAAAGACATATGGTATCAGAATGGATAAAAAAACAAGACCCATCTATTTGCTGTCTACAAGAGACTCATTTTAGATCTGAGGACACCTTTAGATTGAGAGTGAGGGGATGGAGAACTATTTATCATGCTCCTGGAAGCCAAAAGAAAGCTGGAGTAGCCATACTTATATCAGACAAACTAGACTTTAAATTAAAGGCTGTAACAAGAGATGAAGAAGGGCATTATATAATAATCACAGGGTCTATCCACCAGGAAGAGCTAACTATTATAAATGTCTATGCGCCAAATACCCGAGCCCCCAGATATATAAAACAATTACTCATAAACATAAGCAACCTTATTGATAAGAATGTGGTCATTGCAGGGGACTTTAACACCCCACTTACAGAAATGGATAGATCATCTAGACACACAGTCAATAAAGAAACAAGGGCCCTGAATGATACATTGGATCAGATGGACTTGACAGATATATTTAGAACTCTGCATCCCAAAGCAACAGAATATACTTTCTTCTCGAGTGCACATGGAACATTCTCCAAGATAGATCATATACTGGGTCACAAAACAGCCCTTCATAAGTTTACAAGAATTGAAATTATACCATGCATACTTTCAGACCACAATGCTATGAAGCTTGAAATCAACCACAGGAAAAAGTCTGGAAAACCTCCAAAAGCATGGAGGTTAAAGAACACCCTACTAACGAATGAGTGGGTCAACCAGGCAATTAGAGAAGAAATTAAAACATATATGGAAACAAACGAAAATGAAAATACAACAATCCAAACGCTTTGGGATGCAGCGAAGGCAGTCCTGAGAGGAAAATACATTGCAATCCAGGCCTATCTCAAGAAACAAGAAAAATCCCAAATACAAAATCTAACAGCACACCTAAAGGAAATAGAAGCAGAACAGCAAAGGCAGCCTAAACCCAGCAGAAGAAGAGAAATCATAAAGATCAGAGCAGAAATAAACAATATAGAATCTAAAAAAACTGTAGAGCAGATCAACGAAACCAAGAGTTGGTTTTTTGAAAAAATAAACAAAATTGACAAACCTCTAGCCAGGCTTCTCAAAAAGAAAAGGGAGATGACCCAAACAGATAAAATCATGAATGAAAATGGAATGATTACAACCAATCCCTCAGAGATACAAACAATTATCAGGGAATACTATGAAAAATTATATGCCAGCAAATTGGACAACCTGGAAGAAATGGACAAATTTCTAAACACCCACACTCTTCCAAAACTCAAACAGCAGGAAATAGAAAGCTTGAACAGACCCATAACCAGCGAAGAAATTGAATCGGTTATCAAAAATCTCCCAACAAATAAGAGTCCAGGACCAGATGGCTTCCCAGGGGAGTTCTACCAGACATTTAAAGCAGAGATAATACCTATCCTTCTCAAGCTATTCCAAGAAATAGAAAGGGAAGGAAAACTTCCAGACTCATTCTATGAAGCCAGTATTACTTTGATTCCTAAACCAGACAGAGACCCAGTAAAAAAAGAGAACTACAGGCCAATATCCCTGATGAATATGGATGCAAAAATTCTTAATAAGATACTAGCAAATCGAATTCAACAGCATATAAAAAGAATTATTCACCATGATCAAGTGGGATTCATTCCTGGGATGCAGGGCTGGTTCAACATTCGCAAATCGATCAACGTGATACATCACATTAACAAAAAAAAAGAGAAGAACCATATGATCCTGTCAATCGATGCAGAAAAGGCCTTTGACAAAATCCAGCACCCTTTCTTAATAAAAACCCTTGAGAAAGTCGGGATAGAAGGAACATACTTAAAGATCATAAAGGCCATTTATGAAAAGCCCACAGCTAACATCATCCTCAACGGGGAAAAACTGAGAGCTTTTTCCCTGAGATCAGGAACACGACAGGGATGCCCACTGTCACCGCTGCTGTTTAATATAGTGCTGGAAGTTCTAGCATCAGCAATCAGACAACAAAAGGAAATCAAAGGCATCAAAATTGGCAAAGATGAAGTCAAGCTTTCGCTTTTTGCAGATGACATGATATTATACATGGAAAATCCGATAGACTCCACCAAAAGTCTGCTAGAACTGATACATGAATTCAGCAAAGTTGCAGGATACAAAATCAATGTACAGAAATCAGTTGCATTCTTATACACTAACAATGAAGCAACAGAAAGACAAATGAAGAAACTGATCCCATTCACAATTGCACCAAGAAGCATAAAATACCTAGGAATAAATCTAACCAAAGATGTAAAAGATCTGTATGCTGAAAACTATAGAAAGCTTATGCAGGTAATTGAAGAAGATATAAAGAAATGGAAAGACATTCCCTGCTCATGGATTGGAAGAATAAATATTGTCAAAATGTCAATACTACCCAAAGCTATCTACACATTCAATGCAATCCCTATCAAAATTGCACCAGCATTCTTCTCGAAACTAGAACAAGCAATCCTAAAATTCATATGGAACCACAAAAGGCCCCGAATAGCCAAAGTAATTTTGAAGAAGAAGACCAAAGCAGGAGGCATCACAATCCCAGACTTTAGCCTCTACTACAAAGCTGTCATCATCAAGACAGCATGGTATTGGCATAAAAACAGACACATAGACCAATGGAATAGAATAGAAACCCCAGAACTAGACCCACAAACGTATGGCCAACTCATCTTTGACAAAGCAGGAAAGAACATCCAATGGAAAAAAGACAGTCTCTTTAACAAATGGTGCTGGGAGAACTGGACACCAACATGCATAAGGTTGAAACTAGACCACTTTCTCACACCATTCACAAAAATAAACTCAAAATGGATAAAGGACCTGAATGTGAGACAGGAAACCATCAAAACCTTAGAGGAGAAAGCAGGAAAAGACCTCTCTGACCTCAGCCGTAGCAATCTCTTACTCGGCACATCCCCAAAGGCAAGGGAATTAAAAGCAAAAGTGAATTACTGGGACCTTATGAAGATAAAAAGCTTCTGCACAGCAAAGGAAACAACCAACAAAACTAAAAGGCAACCAACGGAATGGGAAAAGATATTTGCAAATGACACATCGGACAAAGGGCTAGTATCCAAAATCTATAAAGAGCTCATCAAACTCCACACCCGAAAAACAAATAACCCAGTGAAGAAATGGGCAGAAAACATGAATAGACACTTCTCTAAAGAAGACATCCGGATGGCCAACAGGCACATGAAAAGATGTTCAACGTCGCTCCTTATCAGGGAAATACAAATCAAAACCACACTCAGATACCACCTCACGCCAGTCAGAGTGGCCAAAATGAAGAAATCAGGAGACTATAGATGCTGGAGAGGATGTGGAGAAACAGGAACCCTCTTGCACTGTTGGTGGGAATGCAAATTGGTGCAGCCGCTCTGGAAAGCAGTGTGGAGGTTCCTCAGAAAATTAAAAATAGACCTACCCTATGACCCAGCAATAGCACTGCTAGGAATTTATCCAAGGGATACAGGAGTACTGATGCATAGGGGCACCTGTACCCCAATGTTTATAGCGGCACTCTCAACAATAGCCAAATTATGGAAAGAGCCTAAATGTCCATCAACTGAGGAATGGATAAAGAAATTGTGGTTTATATACACAATGGAATACTACGTGGCAATGAGAAAAAATGAAATATGGCCTTTTGTAGCAACATGGATGGAACTGGAGAGTGTGATGCTAAGTGAAATAAGCCATACAGAGAAAGACAGATACCGTATGGTTTCACTCTTATGTGGATCCTGAGAAACATAACAGAAACCCATGGGGGAGGGGAAGGAAAAAAAAAAAAAAAAAAAAAAAAAAAAAGAGGTTAGAGTGGGAGAGAGCCAAAGCATTAGAGACTGTTAAAAACTGAGAACAAACTGAGGGTTGATGGGGGGTGGGAGGGAGGGCAGGGTGGGTGATGGGTATTGAGGAGGGCACCTTTTGGGATGAGCACTGGGTGTTGTATGGAAACCAATTTGACAGTAAATTTCATATATTAAAAAATAAAAAAAAAAAAAAAAGAAATAGTAAAAAAAAAAAAAAAAGATTATAGATAGAGATATGTTCTTACATTAGAAGGTGCATGATGTGTAATTGTGTTAGAGATGTTATTGATACTCAATGCCTAGTATATCGAGTATTTCATCGGATGGTTACAAAAATGGTGATACTAATTCAATCACATCTTTCTTATTAATTAGGTGAAATGTTTTTTATAAGAGACACTGTACATAATTTAGTATTTTGTCATACAGTGCCACAGTTAATATAGGCAAAGTAGATTGAATGGTTGTAATTTCCTCATATTTACTCATTTTCAAAATAATGAACTGATTCCTCCAAAGTTAACTAATTAAGCTTTTCTTTCTTTGACATAATTTTCAATGCATAATTTAAATTAACATAATGAGTTTCAAGTGATGACAGTCATTATTCTGTTTGAGGCTTTTATTTGCAAGTCAGTTGAAGATACTTTGAGTTGGTACCTTTGGTTTGTTGTTGCTTCTTTGTTTGACAACCCTAGTTGACTGATAAGCCCCTACTTGACTTTGATAGCCTCCTCAATATTTTGTATGTCTAACATATTCCAGAGTTATCCTATACATTTTATTTCCTTTACCTGGAATCAGCAGTTCTTCAAGGGGTCCTCATTTCACTGATAATAAAATTTCAAACTATGATCTTAACTCTAGAGATGCCCATGGCTTCAAAGCTTATCACTTCTTGCCAGGCTTGTTCTTACTGATACTTCCTGTTTAAAATGAAGCTTAGGTGTCTAAATTTAACCCTTTATACTAAATCTAAATCTCCTTTTTCCACTCTGAGAATTCTTGCTACAAAGAACACATAATAGATGAGAGATTTAAAATATCCCCCTAATTTGTCATTAAATTTATACACACAACAGTCTTAGAATCGGATTGCAAATATTACCACTTGTGTTGTCAAAACTCTAACTTTTAATGTTTATTTTTGAGAGAGAGAGAGAGAGAGAGAGACAGAGACAGAGAGAGCAGGGGAGGGGCAGAGAGAGAGAGGGAGATATGGAATTTGAAGCAGGCTCTGAGTTCTGAGCTGTCAGCACAGAGCCCCACACAGGGCTTGAACTGTGAGATCATGACCTGAGAGGAAGTCAGAACTTAACTGACTGAACCACCCAGGTGTCCCATAACTCTAACTCTTCACATGGCGTTCCCCCTGTGTGTGCTTCTATCTCCAATTTTTTTTCTTTTTATTAGGATACCAGTCATACTGGAAAAGTGCCCAACTTTAAAATGATGTCATTTTAAGTTGGCGATTTCTCTAAAGAAACCTGTCTCCACATAAGGTGACATTCTGAGATATAGGGGATTATGAATTTCAATATATGAAATTTGAGGGGATGCAATTCAATCCAGAACAATCTTGGTCCTTTCAATTGTTTAATTTTATTTGATTTTTGTTTTCCTAAAAACCTTCATCTTTTGTTTTTCTTGTAGTGAACAAAAACATGGTGACCTGTATTTTTAAGATTTTCTGGCTTTACCACCCCTTCCCCATTTTTCTGTGGATTTTCACTTTCTAATATTACTTTCCTCCTAAATTTTAATTCTACTCTTCACATTTTATCCTTAAAATAGGGTCTTAATCCTGGAGAGAAGTTCTGGATGCTCAGTTTCAAAAGTTTATGAATGGCTACGCTGATCCCTTACAGGTGTTACCATGGATCCCTCTCACTAACCCTTCTAGATTGGGCAAAAACTCTCCCCATTTTGTCTGCTGTTCCAAAGTTGTCTCATCATGATTTTCATTGAGTTCCTACTGATTATCTTTGAGCTCTTCTTTCTCAGGTCCATCAGATCTCTTGTTGTGAACATTTGCTTTCTCCTGCGGAAACGCTGATGCCATGCAGTTATTTTGTACTGTGACTTGCAGTTTTGAGTTCATAAAAATAACTTTTCACCTGACTTGGTTTTAAGAGTTGTGAGTTTTATCTTTTGCTATCCATTTCCTTTACTTGCTTTTATACATAGATTTGAAGAGACTCAAAAATTAACCACCCTTGTACTTTTCCCAGAATTGACCCTGAAGCAAGGGAAATTGCTTGACTTAAACTAATGTAATTAGTCATTCCAGTAATTCTTCCCCCCCCACCCCCACAACATGCCATTTCAACCATTAGGGCTATATGAGAAACGTGGCCTCGTCAGGACACAGAGCAAAGGAGTGAATTATCACTTTCTGAATTTTAAACCAGTGTTTCAACATTTCTTAAAATCATAATAATTTGAAAAAAAAAAAAAAAGATTTTCTGCTCTCCCAAAGTAGATCTGCTTTCCAAATGTGAAGGTTATTTAAATATAAACATCAGATTTTGGAAGAATATCTGCTAATTTAAGGGTTAGGTTTTCTACCCTAGACTTGGTAAAGATTTCATGACTGGGCTAGAAATGGTATCAGAGAAAACAGTCAACTCTAACAGTGTTGGAAAACTCAGAGAAGGGACTTTGATCTCGAGTGTATATTTTAGAGAATGAATGTGTTGTGAGGACTCCTGTCCTAATTCTTTCACAGAAGCCCAGGAGAGAGTAGCTTTGCCAACATATTGTAGTAATAGTGGGAGAGAGTTGGCTTTCATAATTGTAGCGGCATTGAGAAGGAGCCCTATGGCCTTTTCTGTTGAATGGACTGGAGGAACAGCAGCTTGCCCAGGGCCTTGGAAAGAGTACATCAATTTGTCAGGTCAGAAGCAAGCACCCAGACGTGTTCACAAGTGATAAGAGGCCGTGAGGGTGATAACCAGCTTGGCCTGGCTAGCAGAGTTGCAATGGGACCTTACCCTTTGTGGAACTTAGCAGAGCAAAGAAGGAAGAAGCTGAGAATTGTGCCGTAATAGCATACATCAGACCTCGGCAGATGTCAACGAGTGAAGGAACACAGACCCCCAATCTTATTCACCCCAGGGAAAAGAATAGCAGAGGGTGAGGTCTGGAGTGATTTTGAAAGAAAAAAAAATACTGGCATGACCATTTATTTTGCTATGATTACATGGACTGAATGCTTAAAATAATATGAATTATTGATAAAACAAAAATAATTTTTTCTACATATTCCAAAAGTGATATTTGACTCTTTTGTTCTCTGGTGTTCTGCTGAGGCCATCTTCCCCAAACAGCTCCGGGTGGTTGAAATGGAAAGTGAGAGGTAGGGAAAGTTAAAGAAAAGAAAAAGGGGAAGGAATTTTGAAACAAACACATTAGTTTAAACCAATATTTGTGACTTGAAAATGCCATTTTTTTTTAATACAAGTTAGTTAGCATATAGTGTATTAATGGTTTCAGGACTAGAATTTAGTGATTCATCACTTACATATAAACTCAGGGCTCATCCCAACAAGTGTCCTCCTTAATGTCCATCGCCCATTTAGCCCATCCCCCTCCCCTCTCCTCCAGCAACCCTCAGTTTGCTCTTCGTATTTAAAAGTCTCTTATGGGGCGCCTGGGTGGCTCAGTCGGTTAAGCTGCCGACTTCGGCTCAGGTCACGATCTCGCGGTCCGTGAGTTCGAGCCCCGCGTCGGGCTCTGTGCTGACAGCTCAGAGCCTGGAGCCTGTTTCAGATTCTGTGTCTCCCTCTCTCTGACCCTCCCCTGTTCATGCTCTGTCTCTCTCTGTCTCAAAAATAAAAACATTAAAAAAATAAAAATAAAAGTCTCTTATGTTTTTGTCCTTTTTCCTTCTTACCCCCACGTTCATCTGTTTTGTTTCTTAAATTCCACATATGAGTGGAACCATATATTTGTCGTTTTCTGACTGATCTATTAAATTTAGCATAACATATTCTAGGTCCATCGACGTTGTTGCAGATGGCAAGATTTCATTCATTTTGATCCCCAAGTAATATTCCATTGTATATGTACATACCACCTTTTCTTTATCCATTTATCAGTTGATGGACATTTGGGATCTTTCCGCGATTTGGCTGTTGTTGATAGTGCTGCTATAAATATCAGGGTGAATGTGCCCTTTTAAATTAGCATTTTTATATCCTTTGGATAAATATCTAGTAGTGCAATTGCTGGGTCATAGGGTAGCTCTATTTTTAATTTTCTGAGGAACCTTCATAATGTTCTCCAGAGTGGCTGCACTCCCTCCAGTTTACATTCCCTCCAACAGTGCAAAAGAGTTCCCCTTTCTCCACATGCTCGCCAACATCTGTTTTTTCCTGAGTTGTTAATTTTAGCAATTCTGACAGGTGTAAGGTGGTATCTCACTGTGGTTCTGCTTTGTGTTTCCGTGATGATGAGTGGTGTTGAGCATATTTCCCTGTGTCTGTTAGCCATCTGGATGTCTTCTTTGGAGAAGTGTCTGTTCATGTCTTTTGTCCATTTATTCACTTGATTTGTTGTTGTTTTTTTTTTTTTTTGGGGGGGGGTGTTGACTTTGATAAGCTTTTTATGGATTTTGGATGTTAGCACTTTATCTGATATGTCATTTGTGAATGTCTTCTCCAATTCTGTTGGTTGCCTATTAGTTTTATTGATTATTTCTTTTGCTGTGCAGAAGGTTTTTATCTTGATGATGCCCCAATAGTTTGTTTTTGGTTTTGTTTCCCTTGCCTCTGGAGACATATCTACTAAAATGTTGCTGTAGCTGAGGTCAAAGAAGTTGTTGCCTGTTTTCTCCTCTAGGGTTTTGATGGTTTCCTGTATTGCATTTAGGTCTTTCACCTATTTTGAATTTATTTTTGTGTCCGGTGTAAAAAAGTGGTCCAGTTTCGTTCTTATGCATGTCACTATCCAGTTTTCCTAATACAATTTGCTGAAAAGACTACCTTTTTTACATTGGATATTCTCTCCTACTTTGTCAAAGATTAGTTGGCCATACACTTGTGGGTCTAATTCTGGGTTCTCTATTCTGTTCCATTGGTCTATGTGTCTGTTTTTGTGCCAGTACCATACTGTCTTAATGATTACAGCTTTGTAATCATGATTACAGCTTTGAAGTCTGGAATTGTAATACCTTCAGCTTTGATTTTCTTTTTCAACATTACTTTGACTATTCAGGTTTTTTTCTGGTTCCATACAAATTTTAAAATTGTTCTATGTCTGTGAAGAATACTGGTATTATTTTGATAGAGATTGCATTGAATGTGTAGATTTCTTTGGGTTGTATACATATTTTAACAGTATTTGTTCTTCCAATCCATGAGCATGGAATGTTTTTCCATATCTTTGTGTCTTCTTCAATTGCTTTCATAAGCTTTCTATGGTTTTCAGTGTACAGAAACCAAAGAAGTTTCAGTAACCAAAGAGGTTAGACTTATTCCTATGTAATTTGTGGGTTTTGGTGGAAAATACCAAGTTTCATATTAAGTGATTTAGATAGTAATGGCCGTATAATTGATAAAGAGTGTTCTCTTTTAGCATTGGTCTTCAATACAGGCACAATAAAATCTCCCTAGGACCTTAAGGGAATGAATTTTATATGTTGCTGAAATTTTCTTGATAGCTTAAGTTTCACTTCTTAAACACCTACGGTTTTACAGTTTTAATAATTTTTATTTGGACTCTCCAAATATGTATTACAGATTTTCTGCACTTTTACATAATAGAGAATAGTGTGAAAATGAGGTGAATTTTTCTATAAAGGGCCATGATCTCAAATATCTTAATTCATTAATTTTTTTTTTTTTTTTTTTATCCAATGCAGCAGTAGTTATCAGTGAAGGTTAGAGGTCCCTGTGACAGTTCCAGGTTCCTGGTTTCATTTCTGCTCCAGTTTCTTAGTCTCAATGAAGAAAAACTCCAAGGGATGATCTTGTAAGAGCTAGGAGATTACCTAACAAAAATGACAAATTTGTCGACTCAGATACATATGGATGAGAAATCTTACCCAGTAACAAGCATTACTAATAATTTCAAATATGCAAGCTATCAGAAGGATGAGAACATATAGGGAGGACAGGCATACTGAGGGTGTCTTCCCAGATCCTTCCTTTGCTACATTAGGTATGAACTCTCTGGCCCTGAACAGATGAGAATCTAAATGAAGCATGTGAAATATTACCTGACACATCCTAGAGCATTTAATTTATGAAATCTCTCCATTTTATACACCAGTTTATGTGATATTTTGCATAAATCCATAGATTCTGAGTTTATTTACCAAAAGCAAGAGTATTACATAGATAAGCATCTTCCTCCTGGTAAATATCATTAGACTACTACCAGGAAGGACATTTATGAGTGTATTTACAAGATTAGGCTGTCCCAATAAAGACAGTGAATGGATTAGAGGAGAGGATCTTTAACTTCAGCTACCCCAATTACCAATACATACAAATAGCCACTTGCACAGAATTTTGTTTATACCTAGCATTTAATACCAAGTGTATATTTATGTGTCTATAGAACTGAACTTTACACTGAAAAGAATCTTCAAGACAACTCTCCCAACACACACACACACACACACACACACACACACATCACATCACCACTACCACCACTATCAAATAGCATTCTTACAGAAACCCCAAATCTCCATTGTATTTAGATTTCATCTCTATCTCTTTTTAGCAGCTCTATTGCTAAAAACCTCCATTTTTCCTGAGGTGTCTCAGAAAATTTCTGTATAAGCTCTGTTTTTAGATTGTTGAAGTGACTTAGGGCTCATTTCTGGCCTTCCTTGTGGTTTCCCATCCAGTCTGTGGTTACAAATACCATCAAGGTGTGATGGAAACACTCATTTATATGACTCTCTTTTGAGTTTCAGACTGGTATTTCAAATACTCCCATTTGAAGATCTGATATGTGTATTAAGCTTAACACATTTAACAGACACATATTCACACACACACACACACACACACACACACACACACACAAACACACCCTGCCTTTTACACCCTAGATTTGTTCTTTGTTATTTTTTCTAATATTTCTCATTTCAGTGAATATCACCATTTATCTTTTCTGTTGTTAAGATTAAAAACACCACTTATAATCAAGTCTTTCTTTGTTCATCTTTCCCATTTAATTCCTAAGCAAGTATGGTCCATTCCCCTTTACAGTAACTTTTCTCAAGCTTCACTATTAATAACCTAGAAAAAGACACTAAGTTATCTTTACCTAGCTATTGCACTCACTAACTGGTTCCCTTTCACCCTTGCCCCTTTAAACTCCTTTTGCCTTAAAGGGACTAAGTGATCTCTTACTCATGTTGTTATAGGTCAGTCATCCTCAAAATGATGTTAAAGCCCTAACCTACAGTACCTCAGAATGTGACCTTATTTGGAAATAGGGTCATTGCAGATGTAATTGAGATGAGTCATATTGCCCTAATCCAATATGACTGGGGTCCTTATAAACTGATAGCCCTGTGAAGGCAAAACACACAGGGAGAATGTCAAGAGAAGATCAAAGCAGAGATCAGAGTTACACTGCCACAAATGAAGAAATGCCTGGGGCTATCTGGAAAGAAATGCTTTAAAGAAGAAAAGAAGGGTCCTCCCCTAAAGGCTTTGGAGGCTTCCCCTGCATGGCTAACACGTTGATTCAAACTCCTAGCCTCTAAAACTGAGAGAATAATTTTCTGTAGTTTTAAGCCGTTGGTTTGTAGTATTTTGTTCCAGTAGGAAAATAATACAAAATGTAAATCCGATCAGGCTACTTCTTTGCTGAAAACCCTCTGCTAACTTCTTACTACAACCTTTTTATGGTCTCATGGCCTGCATGGTCTCATCACTATCTACTCCTACAGACTCCTATCACTTTTTATCAATGCATTCCAACCACAGTAGTCCCTTCTTTTTTTCTCTTCCAAGGCCCAAACCTTTTATTTCCTCAAGGCCTTTAGCCTTGCTGTTCTCTGGACTTGGAGGCCCCTCAGGCTTTTTACATGGCAGGTAACTTATCATTCGGATCTCAGCTTCAGAAAGGCCAACCCTGACTATTCTGTGTTAAGTGCCCTCTGAGTCATTTTTTTTATTGAATTACATTATTTTTTCTACAGTACTTTACACTGCTCAGTATTATTTTTGTTCTTTAGTTTTTTGGTTCTTCTCATGTAGAATGAACAGGGGCATTCTCTCTCTTGTTCAATATCATATTCTTATAATACGATAGGTACTCAATAAATACTTGTTGAGTGAATAAAATCCTTGTGAAATAATACTAAAAGAAATGGTCAATACAATGCTACATCTTGTCAAATTTTTGCATTTCCTCTTGTCCTGCTTTGAGGTAAGACAAATCACCTTATCTTTCCCCTACTCATTCTTCCAATAAGTGATACTATGTGTGTTCATGTTTGTAAATTCTTCTCAGCTACCAGCTCATAATTTAGACTGTATGAATGAAGTCCACCTAGCATTATTACATCTTTCATCTTAATCATTTTATGAGAGTCTTTAACTTTTACAATCATTTTATGAGAGCCTTAAAAAAGAGGCTTCCCTCCTGTCTTTGATATTATTGTCTGTTGAAATTCTAGGAAAGTTAAATTTTGAAAAATTGAGGCACTGCGTATTGCTAAATTGTCTATCTATCTATCTAGTTTTAAAATTTTTAATTGTGTTCTCAAATGTATGAAGATACATATATGTAAGGTGTATTTGTGTGAGTGGTGTAAGGTGACCAACTTTCCTGGTTTGAGACTGAGAGATTTCCCTGGCAAAACTAAGGTGATCTTGGCCAAACAGAAGTGGTAGATCTCTTTGGTGGGCTGAGTATGTATTTGTCCCTGGCATACAGGTATCTTATGTATTATTACATTTAATATGTATTAATTACTTATAATAATTATGTGAAATGAATTTTATTACGTTTCCATAATCCAAATGAGAATTAAAGAATAATAGTTCCAGGTCCTAAACTATACAAATAGACTCTGCCAACGCTTGACTTTAAACCTGTCTTTATCTGTGGAGTCTGAGATCTTTAGTTTTTACAGAAATAGATGGATCCCAACCAGATAAAATTATCACTCACTGAAAGTGACCTAATGAGGAAAATCTCAGGAGACAGTATGTTTTCTTGTAGCCTAAGTGTTAGGATTTGTGCTGATATCACTGATTATTCGTAACTATCTCATTTATACAAAACAGAAATATAATATTTATAAAATCTGTCCAAAGTTGAAGTATTTTTGTCAGAATTGTTCTTTCTATGAAATCTGTATATATCTTTTTTAACTGGCAAAATAATATTAATATTTCATTAAAAATCATGATTATAAGTATAATTGAATCAGGATTTCACATCTGGGTTTCACATGTAAATTGCTTGTCCTCATAAGGTAAAAAAATAACCTTCATGTTGTGGTCATATGAGTTGATTAAAAATAATATTTCACAAAACGAACAATTTATACTACCACTAGATTACTTTTACATATTATGTACACATAAGGACAGCTTGAAACTAGAAAATAGTAATTAATATGGTTAAATAATTGTCCCATATTATTAATATTTTAAACATGTTACAGAGTTTTTTATATTTGGCACAATAGAATCGTAGAGATGAATTCCATAACCGTAGCTAATATGTAAAGGTCTGGATTAAACAATTTAAAATTCATATCATACATGCACATTTCAGTCTATATTTCATTGAAGGAGGTGTTTCCAATGAATGCTCATCTGCCTATAGCATTGCACGTTATCAAGAACATGGTGTCGTATCATAAAGCATGTGTTTGAATCCCAGCCCTCCCAAGTGTGAATTGTAAAGTCACGGATAAATTACTGAACTTCTTAGTGCTTCAGGTCCCTGGACTTTATGGTTCCTATCTCTTCAAATGCTTGATTAAATGAGCTAATATCTATACATCACTTAGAACTATGGCTGACACAATAAGCTTACTTACGTGTCATTTTATATACAGGCTTTAATTTTTAGATTAAGCGATGGACTGCATTGTATTGTTGTACTATTCTAAAACATAGGTTTTATTTTACGACTGTTACTAGTGCACCCTAAACTAGTCCAAATATCTTATTGGTGAAATTAGAACTTACACAATTAATGGCTTTGTATTCCTTTAGAGAAGCTAACTCATAATATTCACTTCTTTACATCTAAACTGAAATTAAAGGTGCTTCTTCCCCAAATTGGTTAAATGTGTAGCTGATACATTCCCAGCATTTGTGGAAAGAGCTGTTAACTGAGCATGTCCCAGAGGCACAGCAGTCAGCAAAAAGGTTCTTAGTCCTGTTAGCCTGAGGAATGTGTGTCTCTAACAGATTGCCAGGAAAGATTAACTGCTGCGGATAGAACAGCTGCTGGTTCAAGCAATTTTGATCTTTTTATATCTTGTGTTCATTCTGTTTCCAGGTGGAATTGGCCCACTTGTTAAGGAGAGCCGCAGGTAGTCCAGCTGCTGGTTCAAAAAGTCTGGTCTTATATGTTTTGTTCATTGTGTTTTGACACAGAATTGGCCCAGTTGTTTTTGGAAGGCCCCCAAGGGAAAGTTTTTACAAAATAGTTTCATAACCTTTTCAAGGAGACAAATATACCTCCCGTTTTTACTCCCTTTGGCAAGTAAATTAGGCCATTCAGGAAACCCCATTGTAAAACTTTTGCCCTAAAATGTATTAAGGAGAGTAGTATATTGTTCAATAAATTAACCAGGAAATGCATAAATATCGAGACTTTCATGCTCACCTTCACCTTTTTCTTTTCTCCTTTTTTTTTTTTAAAGGGCCAATACAGTGGAGATTTTACATTTGTTTATGTGTAGGAAGGTTTTTGTGTATAAAACACTGAAAGGAAATTGTTCTGCTAAAGCATGCGTTAGGGAGAATTAATCACTCTTTACTATAGGGCTTTCCTACACTCCTAATACTTGTCAAAGAAGTAGATACACAAAGCTTGGAAATAAGAGAGGGAATTTACTTATGTCTGAAATGAGAAAGATTGAAGAATATATATTAGTGTATGCATGTGTGTGTGTTAACATATATTTATTTTTAAATTATATATTTATATTATATATAATTTATTATTGATAAACCAAGGATAGTTTTTTTTATTGTGGAAAAAATATAGTTTGCAATGTACAGAGTTGTATTTTTTTATTATTTCTTTGGAGAAACAATTATTATGGAAAAATCTAATAAGATGAAAATTCATAATACTTTAACTATGGATCATCTACACATGATTAGATATTGAAAAAGTAGATGATTGACTGACATGTATAGCATTGGTACAATTTCTCACCCCCAAAAAACCCAAATAGCAGGTTTTTACAACTGATTGCCTATTTTTAATCATAGAAACAATAGATTATCTACCAACTTAAAATCTATATGCAAGAAATAGTATTTAATGGATTAAGTAAGTTTTTGGAAAGTTATATCTTTCTTCTGAATCCATTCTATTTTCAATATTGTAGAGGTGTTTATGTATATGCATTTATAAGACTTTTTTCTTTGTATTATTTCCATCTCTGATAGCTTTAGTTTAGAAAGGATAGTTGTGAGCTTCTGACAGCTTAGTATGTGTTACTGAAGAAATGTACTGAGCAATTAAGTCCTACCTGAAAAAAAAAATAGATTTAGCCACTGCTTACACTACTTCAAGTGCTCTTATCAAGCTTTAAGAGATGCTGTTCTGAAACAATACCACCATTTCTGTTAACCTCAATAGACAGTTTTAGGGGAATATGTAATTTGGTTTTCTATGCTATTAAGAGTTATTTTATGGAACATTTCTTTTTCATGTTTGGAGAGTAAAAATCAACACAAATAGAAATTTAGCATACAAATGATTTAAGTTTTTACAGATAACATATTGAAAATGTAGCAAAATTGTCTCAATAGACATTTTGATCCCTAGGACTGCATATATTTGATATTTTTGATAATTTTATGTGATATTTGAGTAATAGAGCGTTTAACTAATGAAATCAGTTGCGGTAGAGGCGTGCTGGTTCTCAGTTTATATCCTGAAACATGAGGACTAATTGCCTTTCGTTTGTCTAGATAGCTACGAGCAGCTTAATTGGTCATAAAGTTATATAGTCCTTTTCAAAATTCAGACACGATATTTGACTCTAGAGCCTTCTGCATCAGTAAATTCCATTAGAGATAGAATTTTTTTTTTGATTAGATAAATTTTGCAATAAAGTAAAAATAAATAAATGAGTCAAAAATTTCTTTTTGTTATAATCTGATTTGCTATGAAGAATAATTCATGTCCTCCATTAATTTAAGAACAGAAATGTTAATCCAAATCATCATGTAGAATAACTATTTCACATATTTTCTATATCTTACTATTTCTTACACTTTCTTGTTTTCAATCCTTTTCTAACAGATGACCATGTGTCTTTCTTTCCAAAGAAAACAGAGGCTGTTGGATAGAAACGCCACACATTTCTGCAACCACTTGCAGGCTCTGCACCACCACCCTACCCCATTCTTCCACATAAATATTTTTCCAATAGAGGAAGTGGTCCTTTCTAATACCAGGATATCTCCTAAATTATGTTTTGAATTCCATACTTTCCAAACTTCTTTGGAATTTTACATTGATCAATTATCTCTACTCTCTCTTCCTGTAACTAACATCTCCTTTACAAATGCATCCTTCCTATCAATATTTTCAGATCTTCTATCTTACCTTCTGCTTAAAGTATTAAATACACAAATCTTCATCAGAACATACACCTAAATCCAGGCAATTCTCTCCCTTCTTTTTTCTTCCAACTAATTTCTCCCTAGATCTATCACCCACTCCTCAATTCACATAAATCTAGATTTTTTTTCGTCGTATCACCAAAACCATCCCTACGTGTCCAAGAGTAGTCTTTATGTTTCTAAAACCAGAAGACATTTTTCAGGGTTCTTTATTATTTATCTTTCACTTTTTCAATGTAATCTTTTTCAAAAATTTATTTATTTATTTTTTACTACTTCTAATCTCTTTTCATGCTCAGTCTTTTTACATCCAATCCAATGTTGGAGTTTCTCTAGGATTGACCCTAGAGCCTTTCTTCTATAGACTTTCCTTAAGCAATGCCACATACATTATATATCCTTGTGTTTCCTAAGACTCTCAAGTAGGAAATAAATATTTACTAAGTGAATAATCAAATAGTGATCTCATTTCAAATTAGGCCTTTGTGTACCTTAAAACTCTTCACTTTTAGGTGCACCTGGGTGGCTTCAGTCAGTTAAACGTCCAACTCTCATTCTCAGCTCAGGTCTTGATCTCAGGGTTATGACTTCAAGTCCTGAATGGGGCTCTGCAATGGGTGTAAAGCCTACTTAAAAACAAAACAAAACAAAACAAAACAAAACAAAACAAAAACAACTTCACTTTTAAAAATTGAAACTAATGTGTTGAACTTATTGGAGAGCTAATTTTTCCACCTTGGGAAAATAAAAAAAAAATATCACCTAGGAAGTTTTTAATTACCTATTATACGAAAAGTAAAAAAAAAAAAAAAAAAAAAAAAAAACCTCCCTAAAATAAATATGAAAAATTTGTCTTAATTTTTTCCACTAAATATATGAACATCTCAGATAATATTGGGTGTAAATAATTAAACTGTTTCTCAACTGAATGCTTCACTCCAAGGCAATTAAAAAAAATTTTTTTAACGTTAATTCATTTTTGAGAGGCAGAGCATAAGTGGTGGAGGGGCAGAGAGAAGGAGACACA
This sequence comes from Panthera onca, assembly GCF_046562875.1. NCBI lineage: Eukaryota > Metazoa > Chordata > Mammalia > Carnivora > Felidae > Panthera > Panthera onca. Next base: position 29,596,916 of record NC_138342.1, on the reverse strand, counting down.
GAATCTGAAGCAGGCTCCAGGCTCTGAGCTGTCTGCGCAGAGCCAGAGGTGGGGCTCAAACTCAAAGACCTTGAGAGCATGACCTGACATGAAGTCAGAAGCTTAACCAACTGAGCCACCCAGGAGGCTCTACTGCAAGGGATTTTTAATTTTTTTTTTTAATTTTTATTTATTTTTTGAGGGAGAGACAGAGTGTGAGCAGGGGAGGGTAAGAGAGAGAGGGAGACACAGAATCCGAAACAGACTCCAGGCTCTGAGCTGTCAGCACAGAGCCTGATGCAGGACTCGAACCCATAAACTGCGAGATCATGACCTGGCTGAAGTCAGAGGCTTAACTGACTGAACCACACAGGCACCCCGGGAATATGTAATGGTCATACATATGAAGAACAGTGTCCATTCATGGTTCAACCCTGTGTGAGGCACCAAATTCAGCTGCAATTTCAGTTTTTCCAGCTTAAGCAAAAGATTCAAAATAACTACTCCTATTCCTTTTGAAAATAAAGATGGGGTGGGCAGAAGTCTGTTCTGAGAAGAGCAGCTGTGATTTAGGAAATAAAATGCATCAGTGCATAAGCTTAGAGACATTAGTATTTGCCATATAAATAATGAGTGGAGAATTGAATCGCACTGGGTCTGTGCATTCTTAAATGTAAAAAGAGACTAATATGATTTATCTGTAATTTATGTTTTTCTTTTTAGTTGAGATCACTTTGCTCATTGGTAATATGGAAATTATGAGGTTTTCCTCAAATTATTTTAGGAACAAGTCAAATAAGTTACATTAAAGTACCAGCATTGTATTTGTCTCATATTAGGAACTCACTAAAAATTTATCTTTCTTGGTTTTCCCTTCTCAGTGTCCTTCTCTTCCCTAAGATGTCACCCAATATCAGTTGTACTAGTTCTATCTATCTATCTATCTATCATCATCATCATCTCTATCATCTATATCTATCTATCATCTATCTATCCATCTAATCTATCACCTGCCACCTATCTTTCTTTTCCTTCCTTCCTTCCTTCCTTCCTTCCTTCCTTCCTTCCTTCCTATCATCATTTATATTTTTTTTACATAGCCGTTGTTATATTTTATTACCCAGTAAGATCTTAAATGACAATATAGTGTTTCATGACTTCATCAGACAGTAGAAGATAAATCTAGAGGAGCATCCTTCCTAAACTCTTGATTAAAATATACAAACTATGGTGTTAGAAGGAAGTGAGTTTGAGTTTTACCTTGATTATTATAATTTCAGGCAAGCAATATTCTCTTTCTAAGCCTTCATGTAAGAAATTAAAATAACTTTAAATTTTTGAACTGCTTATGATGTTCATAATATCTGATATATACTGATACATATATATATATGTGTATATATATATATATATATATATATATATATATATATGTATATGACAACTCAATAAACATGACCTCTTATTTTCTTTGTTATCCCTGAACTACTAGTACACCTGGAAATTTCTTACTCTTCCTACTTATAGGAGCTGATCTTATTACTAATATGAAGCATTGACTGTGCGTAGATATTTGTGTGATTTTAATACCAGGATTATAATTAATGTTTTTGCAGACTTTTAAAAAGGAATTAGTCTCTGGGGTGTCTGGGTGGCTCAGTTGGTTTGAGCGTCTGACTTTGGCTCCAGTCATGATCTCACAGTTTGTGAGTTCAAGCCCTGCATTGGGCTCTGTACTGACAGCTAAGAGCCTGGAGCTTGCTTCCAGTTCTGTGTCTCCGGCACTCTCTGGCCCTCCTGTGCTCACACTCTGTCTCTTTTTCTCTCAAGAATAAATAAACATTAAGAAAAAAATTTTAAAAAATATATAACTTTTAAAAAAAGAATTAGTCTCTATAATATGTTAGTAAAGTTTTATTTCCCTAGATTTACTGATTTAATAAATGAAACTCTGGAAGTTCTAGAGAGATTTAGCCACAGTCTGCTTTTTTAAGTTCATACCAATTCTCTCATTTATCTTTGACTTATCATAGCCTGGGATTTTACACCTCTCTACTTGCAAAATTAAATTAAATTGCTTAGCCTGCACTTACTGTCCTGGTGCAGGCTCCCTGCCCAGTGGACTTGTAATATTATTATTACTTAGTCATATCTGGGCTTTCCACTAAAAACAACAACAAAAAATATTTAATTAGAGTTTAAATTGAGGATGTAATGAGCTTATAAAATATGCAGATTATAGTATTTTATATGTTTCCCACAGTTTCAGTACTAAAAAGAAAATTTCAGAAATGTTTTATACTTAAGATCAATAAGCTGACCTATAAAACAAATGATAAGTATCTTACATTATTGTTTCCTTCTTTGAGCTCATTTTGGTATAATTGTCTTATTTGGGACAAACTTTTTTTTTTTTTTTTTTTTTTTTTTTTTTTTTTTATTTTTTAATATATGAAATTTACTGTCAAGGGACAAACTTTTTTTAAAGTAACTTCATAAGGAAAAAAATAGGGAATAGCTGTTTACTGAATTCTGTCAACACTTCTTACCCTACTTTAGTATGTTTTTAATTATTTTAAAAGTTGGGTTGGAAAGTAGCCCTGCCTAATATAACTATGTTATGTGCAATTTTAAATACTACCGGTCACAAATACATAACATTTACTTCAAGAATAGTTCTTTTTTAAGCACTCAAAGCGAAATGTATTCTATTATGTGCCTATTTCCTTTGTTTTAAATTTTAGGGATGCGAAAGATTGTAGCTTTGCTAGGTTTCATATATTCAAGCTTGCATTAGACGTCAGTCAATGCATAGTTTAAATGCCAAGTATCTACATTCTTGATTCAGCATGTTAAAAACTTAAGTGATGATATATTTTTAAAAAACCCTGGGGCGCCTGGGTGGCTTAGTCGGTTAAGCGGCCAACTTCGGCTCAGGTCATGATCTCGCGGTCCATGAGTTCGAGCCCCGCGTTGGGCTCTGTGCTGACAGCTCAGAGCCTGGAGCCTGTTTCAGATTCTGTGTCTCCCTCTCTCTGACCCTCCCCCATTCATGCTCTGTCTCTCTCTGTCTCAAAAATAAATAAACATTAAAAAAATTTTTTTTAAAAATAAAAATAAAAAACACAAAAACCTCATAGTCAGTGTATATATATTCTTAGGTACCATTCTATGCCTTTTTATATATTAATTCAATATTAACTCTATGGGTTGAGCTATATCATTACCCTATTTTACAGTTGAGGGCATTAAGATATAGAAATTCTCAAAGAGTTGCTCAAGAATACTGAACTAAGAAGAGAGTACCACGAATATGACCCAGACTGTGGGCCTCCAGTGCTCTTATAATCATGACACTTACCTGATTGGCCTGGTATAATATACACCAAGTGCAATAAACTTATGACATTTAGCTTGCTAAACACATGAGATGTATCTTTTATAAGTTCTATGTTTTAGTACCAATTATGAAATATCATTTATACATTGATAGCAATTAAACACTGCTGAACCTCAAAATTTGTTACAATAGAGGAAAAATGTATTTGCTTTCTAAAGTTTATTTCTTTATTTTGAGGGGGGGTGGGGCAGAGAGAGAGAGAGAGACAGAGAGAGAGAGAATCCCAAGCAGGCTCTGTGCTGTCAGTGCAGAGCCCGAGGATGTGGGGCTTGATATCACAAACTATGAAATTATGACCTGAGCAGAGATCAAATATCAGATGCTTAATCAAGTGAGCCACCCAGGTGTGTCCCTGCATTCTAAAGAGAAAGAAACTTTGGCCAGAATGAGGTTGCAAATTTAAAGTTTGCGTGGAATAGTCGCTACAACCTCCACAAATGAAATTATTAATGCTTGGCTATGATTTTAAAGGCTATGGTTCTGTTTGATTTATCATCCAGACACAGGGAGAAGAGTTCCAACATAACTCATCTAAAAGCTATGATGGGAAAGAATTTTTTTTTTCCTACTGTGCATCCTATCAGGGCATGTTTCTTCAATAAACAAGTAAAGTAGGTAATAACTTTAAATAAGGAAGAAGTCTATGCATCATTAAATTCCAAAGGCTGGTAAGTTTGAGTCTGTTCCCCAGTATGAGTTTATCCCACCTTATATTTATTGTCTTCATTTCCTCAATCAAAAACGGTCTCTGTGAAAGGCGAAATAAAAACTCATATCTGATTGGAAAGCTTGGTGGATAGGCAGAATGATGGCTCTCCAGTGATGTTTACCTTTTATTATTTATTTATTTTTAATTTTTTTTTTCTTAACCTTTATGTATCTTTCAGAGAGAGAGAGAGAGAGAGAGAGAGAGCACAAGTCGGGGAAAGGCAGAGAGAGAGGGAGACACAGAATCCCAAGCAGGCTCTGAACTGTCAGCACAGAACCTGACACAGGGCTCAAACTCATGAACTCCAAAATCATGACCTGAACCGAAGTCAGACATCTAACTGACTGAGCCACCTAGGCGCCCCTATTTTTTTTATTTTTTATATTTATTCATTTGTGTGTGTGTGTGTGTGAGAGAGAGAGAGAGAGAGAGAGAGAGAGAGTGTGAGCAGCAGAGGAGCAGAGAGAAAGGGAGACAGAATCTGAAGCAGGCTCTAGGCTCCGAGTGTCAGCACGGAGACCCACCTGGGGCTTGAACTCAGGAACTGTGAGATCATGACCTGATGCAAAGTCAGATGCTCAATCGACTGAGCCACCCAGCCACTCCTGATGTCAATATTTTAAATCCCGGTGTTAAAATTGTGAATATGTTAGCATTATATGACAAATGGCAATTGTGATTGCAGACAGAATTAGTGTTGCTAACCAGTTGACTTAATATAGGGAGGGTATCCTGGATTATCCCGATGAGTCCAATGTAGTCATATGGATAGTTAAACGTGGAAGAAGGCAAAAGAGCTGATCAAAGAAATTCAATAATGGAAAAAGAGGCAAGGAAGATGCAGCAAGAGAATGACTTTATGCCCTGTGGCCAGTTCTCAGAAGTAGAGAGCCATGTACAAGGACAGAAGAATTTTTCCCTGGAGTCTATAGAAAGGAATGCAGGCTCCTGAAATGTTGATAGTAGCCCAAGAGACAGTACTGGACTTCTGATCTGTAGAACCATAAGATAATGAATTTGTGTTGCTTTAAGGTATTCGCAAGAGTTTGCAGGAATTTGTTATTTTGCTATTTTAATTATAGGAAACTAGTACACTCGGAACTCTTGAATCTGTACTCTTAAAATATTCTGGTTTTCTATCAATTCTCATCATTTATCTTTTTTGAAAATTTTAATATACAATGGTGACTCAATCTTCCCTTTGATTAGTGAACAAATGGTTAAACTACAATAAACTGCTTTTATTATTCATTTGTTTATTTATTTTTAAAAGTGTCTTCATTTATTTATTTAAGTAATCTCTACACCCAACATGGGGCTCAAACTCACAACCCTGAGATCAAGAGTCACAAGCTCCTCTTGACTGAGCCAGCCAGGTGTCCCAACAAACTGCTTGCTGTCTCCCTCTCTCTCTGCCCCTCCTTTGCTCTCACTCTCTCTCTCCCTCTCTCTAAAAAATAAGTTTTAAAAAAAGCTAATAGTCAATCATCTATTCTTTAACCCTAACCTAGAGAAAATATCACAAAGAATTAAAAGTATATATTTATAAGCTGCCATATTGATGGATAGAAATAACTTTTTGTTTTGTTTTGTTTTGTTTTCACACAAAGCCTTAAGGTGGTTGTCTGAGATTCTATATACAAACTTCTTGATATCTGTCTTTCATTTTAGAAAAAGAAATAATCTTGGAATGTATTATTAATAATTTAGTTTCTTTTTAGATATGGCACAGTCAGATGATTATCTTTCCATGAGTTTTGGTAATTTGTGGCTTTCAAGGAATTGGTGCATTCCATAGGAGCTTTCCAATTTGTGGGCATAGAGCTGTGTGTTCTTTATTATCTTTTTACTCCATGTGATCAAGAGTGAATCCCTCTTTCACTTCATGTCATTTCATTTCCAATATTGGTAAATTGTGTCTTTTCTTTTTCAATGTCCATCAAGGGCACTCTGTGTCTTACAGCTCTGTCATTTGTAGACCATAAAACTATAAATAATCTTCTTATTTATATCTTGTACATATTCAAATTTTAAAGGATATCCTGATTTCTTTTTCATCTTCGTAATTATGGTTTACCCTTGGGAAAATTCAAGGCAGATTAAAGAATATTAGGTTATGCTTTGAAATTCAGTTAATAGTATTTGGTTAAAATATTTTTTGGTTATAAAGTATTTGCTTGAAATTATTTTTAAAGTTTTTCACTAGTTAAGTCTTCTTAGCTGTTTAACAAATTCTTTTGCAGAGAAGCCAGAAGATTATGACCCAGAGACATTCAGCATTTGAGTGATATTTCTTAACTTATACATTGTTCATAAAAGCTACCTGTCTACCTTAGGAAATTCTTTGAGTAATCTGAGTTATTTGGCAATTTTATTGCCATTTATTGCCTGGCATGCCATATGACATGCAATCTTTTGAGTGTCCAGTAGCTTTTTACATGGTATAGTAATTTCTAAGACAGTCAGAGATTCATATTTACTTACTTGTGGCTCAAAAAAATAACCTACACGAGTTGACAATCTAATGAGAAGTCCAATATTCAAGGGTCCTGGTTCCTTCCTATTAGGCGGAAAGGGAATTGATCAAATAGGTTTGGGTGCTAGGCAGTTATGAGAGCTAAAGAATCTGAATGGATTTGATGAAATTTCCTTGGCCCCCAGACTGGCATCAGTGAATTGAGGGAGCTGACAGATACATCACTGACGCCAGCGACTGAACACAAACTCTGCTCCTGCTACTGTTGAAGAGGCAGATAGTTAATCCTCCCATATGTTAAATGATCAATACTGTGCATACCTGCTTCTTCATGTAATGTGCTTCTTCGTGTTGCTCAACTTCTAAATTGTAAAGCATGGATATCCTCACTGAGCGAACCTGGGTTACATGCCAGCACTCTGGCTACAAGGATTATTAGGCGAATGAGTTCTAGTTTCTGCTTTGGGAAGGAAGGACAAGTAGTGTGAAAAGCCTCTTTGAATAGAAATATCAGCTTATTCTAAGTTAAATTTGAACACTTGCAACAGATGAAGCTACGTAATATCTGGACAGCTGGTAAAATTCTTTCTTCTATTGACCGTAAGGTAAATGTTGATTTTAGGAAGTTTAATATGTGAAAAAAAATACGTTTATCTTAGAATCAAGTACAAAGGTGTATATCATTTGTTTTCCCACTCTATGAATAAAGAAATTGACAGCCTAGCAATGAAGTTATTTCTATACTGTATGAGTTGTGGCACCAAGGAAATTGCCTTATACATATGAGTACAAGTTTCAGGTTAAGAAAAAATGGTGTATATTATTTGATGGATTAACTGTAAATAGAAGTCATTTAAAAAATAGAGCCCTTTTGCTATTTACAGGTAAAGAATGGATTTCTAAATTATATACTGCGTATTAAGTGACAGTTATCCCTGTTGAACTGGAAACTTGGAGGCCTTTTACGGAGTACATGGATCTGAATATATATATAGTCTCAATATATAATTTTGATTTTTAAGTAGCTAGTAAATAAATGTCTACGTAAATTGTTTGAAACTTTTCTACCACCTCAAGATGGAAGGGAAAATTTGTAACTGCATTGTAAATTGAAGAGCTTATTATGATCTTTATAGAAATAATCTATTTTAGCAATAACCTGTCATCTGCTGGGATAAAAGGATGGAAATAGAGCCAGAGAGAAGTAAGACTCAAGGGAAAAGTTTTTATAGACCCCAAAGGGCTTGCATAATTGAAATTTTTCATCAGGAAAGAATGATCTGAAATTGATCTTTCAGGCCATAAAATTCTAAGCTTTTTCCAGAGAGTTAAATGCCTGAGTAAATGGTGAATCTCAGGAGACTAAGACAGCTTTATTTCTGATATTTGCATACCTCTTTCTATAATTAGAAGCATCTATTTGTGAATTTTTATAGATCCTTTGTAATATGATGTGTTAAAAATTGTGACATTGAGACAACATGGCTACTATAATTGTTTTGCTGTATAAATAAGAATTTACAATATGCATTGCTTTTAAAGACTTTAAAATATGGAGAGACGGGGGGGCGCTGGGTGGCTCAGTTGGTTAAGCATCCAGCTTCAGCTCAGAGAATGATCTCACAGTTTGTGGGTTCAAGCCCCACGTCGGGCTCTGCACTGACAGTGTGGCACCTGCTTGGGATTCTCTCTCTCTCTCTTTCTCTCTCTCTCTCTCTCTCTCTCTCCCTCTCTCCCTGGCCCTCCCTCACTCACACTTTTCTCTCTCTCAAAATAAGCAAACTTAAAAAAATAACTAAATAAAATGTGGAGAAACAATGAACCTCATATAGTGTCTCTTTAATGGAATAACATCTTAGAACCTGATATCTAGACTCAACTCATTATTAAATCATAATATAAAATCATTAAAGAAAATAGAAAGGTATGAAAGGTGGGAAAGAAGGAAGAGAAGCATAGATAGAAGAAAGGAAGGAAGAAGGAGGGAAGGAGGAAAGAAAAAGGGGTAGCTTTCTCTTCCTTTTTGTTCTACCCAAGAACTTAAAGGATCAATTAATTTAAATATTGATTATGTAAAATACACTTACCTAATCTTTTTCATTCTTTAAGTCTTTCAAAAATAGGTGAAATCTTGCCATGACAGGGGCTATGTTATACGATGTAGGGTGGAATCACATGATTGATAAAATAGGATCAATTTGTGAATGGTTATGTGACATTAATAGATTTGCCATTTTACCACTTAGGTTCATGTGCTTTGCATGTTCCCTTTCTAATAAGCAGTAAGTTTCTAGCATTGAGAATGCCACTTTCTGTTTAGTGCTATTAGCTATTATGCATTTCCTGGAGCTTTGCAAGGTAGCAGTTTAACTTGGGATACTACAAATGGATCACAGCAAAGTCTTATTGCGTGAAATGACATCAGTGCTTCTTGTTCACCCACATACAACATGTAGGTAGCCTTAGAAGGGACCTTCAGCAAAGATCAACCAGTAGGTGAGGTCAGCCAAGAGAAGGATCTCCAGCTCTGCCAACAGAAACCACGCACTTAAACAGTTACAGGTGTTTTATTGGCTTGCATAATTCTGGGCAAATTTTAGAAGCTGATTCTCTTTTTCCATTGGCAGGTGTAATCCCCTCATCTCAGACTTCTCAGATCTGCTTCAAAGTCATTCCTCTCTCTTCTCCAACTTTTCAGCCTGGGTGAGTCTCCAGAGAGATGAATAATCTCATCTTCCTCTTATGCCATCCAAATTGTTGTAATTTAAACTGTTCCCTTGATTCCTGAGAGTCTTCTGTTTTGGTTACTTTGAGACATTTCTTCTCTTAGCCCAGCCAGCTTATTAGAAATCAAAAGGTTTTGTTATTGGTTTTATTTTCTCCATTGTGTTCTTGCAGATCTTTTATAACAAGCCTAAATTTCCCCTAAGAAATGTGGATACTTCTGACCAAAATTGTGGTTCCCAGACCTGGTCATATATTACAATCATCTGGAACTTAAAATTGCTGATACCCAAGTACCAACCCATGAATCATTTTTAATAGCTCTGGCATGTAGACTAAAAATCAGTATCTTTTAAAAAGCTGCCTGGGGAGTTCAACATATAACTACAGTTGAAAATGATAGTACAACAAGAAGAGTCATGTACAAACAAGAGTTAAAAAGTAAAGTACAATGATTAATAGTCCAATATGTTATCCAGGTTTAATCATTTACCATTACAGAGGAAGTTACCAGTTTGGAAGTTTTTCAAATATCAGATACTACACTTGATCTTAGCCAAAAGGCCGAGAAGCGATCAAATATCAGATAATTATATGATTAGTTTAATCTTTAGAATTACATAAAATATTAGAAAAACAAGAAACTTTATGCAAAAAAAATGTTTCATGGAAATGAATATGTTCCTCTTAAAATTAACTATGGGATCTAGCTGAGAGTTTCAAGCATGCCATTTTGTTTCATAATATTAATGAAAAAAAAATGTTGATATCACTTAGAATGATTTGTAATTTCTATCTATAAAACACTCTAAAAATGAATTTAATCTTTATTTTTTGGAGGCTTTAAATTTGAATATTACAAAAGTGTTTGTAGGTATACCTGCAAGTTTATTTTTAAAAGAAAAATGTATTCTATTCTTTTTATTTATTTTCATAAACTTTTAATTCTTTTTGGGAATCTTCCTAGGTTACATGATTTCCCTAAATGTCAATAAAATGAATTTGTGCTATTTGGGAACTTATATTCTACTGGGGAGAGAGATACAATATTTTAAAAAATGCTACCTAAAAAAAATTAAGTTTCTCTGTTTTTACTCAAATAGTAACAGAATTGGAATCCGGCCGGTGAAAATACGACCAGCCGGATTCCAATTCTGTTACTATTTGAATAAAAATAAGAGCATCCCAATGATATAGAAGGAAAGTTTAAAAACAAGTAACAGATTTCTTTTGTCACTGTTAGTTAAGAGACATAATCATAGAGCTAAGACTCCCCTGAAGCATTTTGAATAGATGAATGGAAAGCACTGAAGAATTGGCTAGACCTCTCTGGCTATGCTGTGGATATATGGCATCTAGTAGAAGACCTGGATTCAATAATAAGGAAGAGATTTAAATAACCCAAAGAGAGATGTGGCCTGAACTATAGCTTCTTTTACCTATTCTTCAATACTTTAGAGAAAAGGAACTTATCGAATACAATTCTTCTCTGGTGGAAAAATAAAAGTCTTCCCCAGAGTAATCTTGTTGAGAACATTATCATAAGCAAATGGCAGTAAGACTGAGATGGGTGGTACAACCTCCAAATAGTTTTTGGACTGTAACACACTATCACATACATTCTAGAATTTCTAATGCACCTTTCCCACCATTTTGCAATCAAAATTGTTAGTAAAATGGGATGTGGAATTTATGTATATATGTGATGTAAGACAATAGGGTTTGTAGTCTTGAATTCTACTAATCAATGTAAATTGAGCCAAACTATATCTGTCTGATGTTTGTTTGCCTTTAATAACCAAAGTAGGTAAAATACCAGAATTTAGTAGATAGGCAGACAAAATCAATTTGAATGAAATACTGTCAATAAATGACACAAATAGGATAATATAATTATACTGGTACATTTTATTTTGCTGTGATTTTGCCTTGTATTTTAGAAATAATGTCCAGATTTGTTTGATGAGTAGAATAGGCTTTTAAACTTCTGACACTAGCATACTGAGTCCACCTTGACTTTTATGAATGGATTAAAGTCATATCTATCATCAAAATAATGTAGCCATGTTAGTGAGCATCATGGGATATGCTACATTAGAAGAAATGGCCAAGTTAACAGTTTATTCTGGTTGTGTGCCAAAAAGGTATCAAGCCTCTCCATGGACTTTCACAGATAAGATAGCTTTTCAGTGTCTTTAGGGCCTTACAGACTTCCAACATACCGGGTAGCATATGTTGAGTCTCTGTATAATGAAAAAACCGGTTTAACATTTGGTAGCACTACAAAGATAACTGGAAAATATTGACAGTAAAATTAGTATAGGAGAGCAGCTCAAGCATGTTAAAACAGTATCCTAGTGATGTAAAATTTATAAGTTTGTGCTTTGTATCCTAGTTATGTAAAATTTGTAAGTTTATGTTTCAGTACAGTAACTAGCAGGGATCTGTTACTGAAATTCCATTCTATTATGGAGTCAAATGTTCTATTATTTCCGTGGGGGGAAATTCAGTCCCAGATGCTTTTCTCCCCCTTTCTCGTCGGTAGAAGCCTCATATTTGTACCCAAGCATAGAAAAACCCCATTTTACTGAAAACCCTAAGAGACTTTTTATCTTCTAGTATTCTCCAAAGCCTCATTACAAAACTCAAGCAACTTTACATTATAAAATGCTAATAAAACTTTTGGCTCTCATGATCCACAACTAGTTTTCTTTTCATCCCTATATTTACTTTAGTGGCGGAGAATCTTCCTTTCTACACCAACTGTTCATGTTTTGTAATGCATTTAAAGGAATGTTGTATAATATGATTTTAGAACAATGGTTGGGGTTCAAAATTTGTTCTGTAGGTAATTCTGTTTCTTTTTTTAACTTTCTATCATTTCAAGAATATAGATCCATCATTCATTATTTTCTATGCAATGCTAAAAAAAGGAAAGAGACCATTACTCTGCTTGTGAGTGCTGTGGCTTTCTAGTAGTATGCTAGATATTACACATTTATGTCATTTAATCATTGTAACATCTCTGTGCAGTAATTATCACTAAAAAATCTTGTTGCCGTAAATATGCTTTAAAATTAGGAAAGGTTTATATTGAGTTCTTGCTTTATTTAACCTTATTTTATTACAATATTTTTAATTTTCTTGTTCTTTGTTCATTTGTATTCTTATTTGATCGAACTCCAGTTTTGAACGAATGTGTCTATGGGTCTTAGAGTCAGTGAAGGAAGTCAACCAGTTGTACAGACTAGTATCCTCTATGTTCATGGTGTCTTACCTTAACTGTGTTGTATAATTATTCTGTATCTATCTCTAACTAAAATTTCATAACTTTCCACAGAGGATATTTTAAGCCTTTACCTACCTCCACTCACAGAATCTGCCCACTCCTTCTGTCTTTTCAATAGATGTATTCATCTTTTAGCTCTAAGAGCAGTATAATTTTTACCAGAAAAATCTCTAACCACTAAACCTCAACATTTAAATATATCTGCATGTACAGCTTTCCATTGATTTCCTATCATATATGTAAACGCTGTTCCTGCACGTATAGGTTATCACTCTGACTTCGCTCT